>NC_134483.1:33973864-34647197 GCF_040206685.1 Ascaphus truei
GCTGTAAACAGTAATATAAATCATAAGATAACTCCCGACCTTTCGGGCCCTACTTAGCCGGGTTATTCCGGATGGAATAGAAATAATAATCATAACGGAAAATAAAAAAATAAAATTAAAAAGGGGGAGGAGGGAGGGAAAGGAAGGGTGGGGACTGGATATGGAGAGGACATCAATCCGGGTAGCAGACCGCCGCTTGTCTCGCATCTTCCTGGACAGATCGCCTCTGTGGTATTCCTACCCGTGTACCTGTATACTCAACCTACTTTGTGTTCCCGCTCCCAAAGGAGAACGCATCTATATCTATCATAGCCAGATTGTGTTACTCTCGGGGATATCTGTCTGTACTAACCAAGGTGTCCAGACTTTTAGGAAATTGGTGCCAGTGTCGTTAACTAAACTCGTCAACTTTTCCATCTGGCAGATAAACCGCATTCGATTCCGAATCTTTTGGATACTTGGAATTTCGGGGCGTTTCCATAGTGCTGCGATCTCGCTCCGTGTTGCTATTGCAAAATGTGCTATTAATTTATTGTGTGCTTTGGACAGACCTGTTAATGGTCTGTTCAAGAGGAACAGCCATGGGTCCGGGGGAATAGTGAGGTCAAAGATCCTCCGTATCCAATTTCTAATTTCGTCCCACGGTGGGGAGATCCGCGGGCAGGACCACAGCATATGTAACAGTTCGGCCGATCCCCCGCACTGCCTAGGGCACAGCAGGGAGGATCCCGGCACGAACTTGGCTAATTTCATTGGGGTGAGGTACCACCGCATTAAAACCTTATATGCATTCTCCTTTAGTGTGGTGCATATGGAGCTTTTTGCTGTAGCTAGGTATATGGCATTCCACTCCTCATCTTCTAGGGTCTCTCCCAGATCCTTCTCCCATTGGGTCCTAAATGACGGAGGTTGCCGTCCAGAGCCTGCAGAATCGATCCCCTCTCCGTACAGCTGTGATGCAAGTCCCCTAGTGTCAGTCTCTGCCAGACAGAGCTTTTCAAAAGTCGTCAAGGGGGGATATGGGGCAAATTTATTGTAGAATGCTGGGAGCAGGAGGTATCTAAAAAATTCTGAATGGGGCATATCTTTTTCTAACCTGACGGGGTCAAATGTTTTAATCTTTCTGTTGTAACCCTCCAGGTCTTTGATCCGTAAAAATCCTTTTTGTTTCCAAATTGACGTATCTCCCCCTAGCAGGCCCGGAGGGAACTTGGGATTGTTCCAGATTGGGGACATTGAGGAATTACCTGTTGTGAGGGAGTATTTGATTGTAGCGGCCTCCCAGACAGACCGCGAGTTGGTCATCGAGGAGAGCGGCGTGCCAGCGAATTGTCGCGTTGTTTTAGGTAGCCAAATCAAGCTGCTGAGTTTTAATGGAGCACAAGCAGCACTCTCTAGCTCCACCCATCTTTTCAGTTGCGGATTGGAATGCCTTTGTATAATTTGGCTTAATTGAGCCGCTTTGTAGTATGAAAGCAGGCAGGGTACCGCTAGGCCACCCGCCAGGACAGGTCTTTTCATATTTAATTTGTTGACTCTCGGCTTTTTCCCTACCCAGATAAATTTGGAGATTTCAGACTGAAGTGCGAGCAGATCCTTCAGTCTGAGTGGCACTGGTAACGTCTGGAAAAGGTATAGGATACGGGGGAGTAGGTTCATTTTGACGCTATGTATCCTACCTTTCCAGGATATTCGTTTGGCAGACCACTTATGTAGGTCAGATATCAATGTCCGAATTAGGTTGGGATAATTTGCATTATAGATGTCTTTGGAGTCTTTGGTTATGTAGACTCCTAGATATTTTATGTATTTCTGTTGCCAATTGAATTTAAAGTTTAGTTGTATCAGCTTCTCTACATGTCTAGGGAGATTGATGTTGAGGGCTTCTGGCGGTAGGTCCTGAGTATAGCGATAGAATCGCCCCACTCACCCGATCCCCAAAGCCAAATGCCGCAAGCGTCTCCCTCAGGTACGGCCAGTCTATCCTATCAAAAGCCTTTTCTGCATCCAGACTTAAGAGCATACTTTGTGTGTTATTTGTATTAGCTAATTCTACCAGATCAATAAATCGCCGGGTATTGTCCGCTGCTCGTCTTCCCTTAATGAAGCCGACCTGATCTGGGTGTATAAGTCTGGGTAGGATTAGACATAATCTATTGGCCAATACTTTTGCATATATTTTAATATCAGTTTTAATTAGGGATATGGGCCTATAACTTTTGCAATCCAGCGGGTCCTTACCGGGTTTATGAATTAATGATATAGACGCCTGTAACATCTCTCTGGGGATGGGGGCTCCTGCTAATATCGCATTAAACACATGGAGCAACTTAGCGGCTAGTAATTTGGCAAATTTCTTATAATATAGGCCCGAAATGCCATTTGGCCCCGGGGCCTTTGAGGGCTTGAGTTCCATGATGGCCTGAGACACTTCCTCGATAGAGAAATCAGCGCCCATAGCCTCCCTCTCCCCTTCCGTCAATCTCCCCAGGTTTGAGCTGGCTAAGAAATCTCTCAGCGACTCGCTCGTTTTAACAGTGTGTGCCACCTTCTCTCCATTGTATAATGTTTCGTAAAACGAACCAAATTCCTCCACTATTTTCTTAGGGTTGGCTGTGGGTGTGCCTGATTTTAAGCGTATAGTTCGGATGTTAAACTTCGCTTGCCTATCTCTTAGTGCTCGGGCCAGCATAGTATCCGGCCTGTTTGCTTTTTCGTAAAATTTACTCTTAGACCAACTCAGTGAATTATCTGCCCTGGAGGTCAACAGTATATTCAGTTCCATTTTGGTGTCCTTCAATTCTTGCAGTAATTGAGAGTCTGGATTTCGCTTATGTTTTGATGTGAGGGAATGTAATTTCGTTTGGAGCTCAACAATTTTGGAGTCTCTTTCGCGTTTTCTCCTAGCTGTGGTGCTGATTAAAATGCCCCTCAGCGTCGCTTTGTGAGCCTCCCATAATACAAACTGGGATTCCACAGAGCCCGTGTTTGTGTGGAAGAATTGGTCAATTTCATTGCCTATAGCCTCACAAATCTCGGGGACTTTTAGGATTGATTCGTTGAGCTACCAGTTCGCCCCTGGTCTGCCCGTTCGGATGTGTTCGCACCTTAGCTCTATCGGTGCATGGTCAGACCATGAAATGTCATGGATCTCAGCTCGGGAGACCAGAGGGACCAGTTGGCAGGAGACAAACAAGTAATCGATTCTGCTGTAGGAGCCATGAGGGTGGGAATAGAACGTATAGTCCCTATCCGTCGGGTGTAGTTCCCTCCATATGTCGGTCAATTGGTTGGCTTTGAGGCCCTTGCGTAGAGAGGTCATCATTTTTTTATTCACTGTACCCGTACTCCCTGATCTTTGTAAACTGGGCTGCATGACCGTATTGATATCTCCTGCGAGTACGACACAGCCCCTAGCATTAGAGCGTAAAATCTGAAAGAAGCTGTCGAAAAAGGCTGCATCCCGCTCGCAGGGGGCATAGATTGTGGCCAGTGTTATACATTGCTCCTAAATCGTGCCCACTAGAATAATAAAGCGTCCGTCTGCATCTCGTTTAATGGTCTGGGTTACGAATGGGATTCTATTATTTAACAGGATGGCCACTCCACACTTTTTAACCGTTGCTGAGGACAGGTAAAACTGGGTGTAACCTTTATCTAGAAATTTAGGGGCATTGGTCTTACTAAAGTGAGTCTCCTGTATCATTATGATATCTGCGTGCTTTCTGTTGTAGTCTGAGAAGGCTATTTTCCTTTTGATTGGGCTATTAAAGCCCTTTACGTTATGTGAGAATAAGGTCAACGCCATCTTTTGTTATGTGAAAAGTGTAGTAGATTAAAGTTTGATGACTCACCCGATCTGTCTTTCTTCTTACCCAGCTGAGCTATGTCCTTGGGGCGTCTGTCCCGTGCGGCTCCCGCCTCACTTCGGTGGCCGACGTACGTCCTCCCCCTCCGGGTGAGGAATGGGTGGGGAGGGATGGACAGGGAGAGGGAGACAGTACAAGGGGAAACACATAGGGGATAAAACAAAATACCAAACATAAATTAAACAAAGTTATGATCATAAAAAATAACAAACGAAAAACCAGAGCATGACTCGGGATCCCCCGAGTGTGACTCTGACACCCAAAGGGTAGGTCATTAGGCCTGGCCTTTGGAGACGGCCGGCCTTCCCCACTGGGGGCTGACCCCCTTGGTACTTGTTTATGGCCCCGACTCATCAGGAACCAATGTGAGGAACGCATGCACGACGCCTGGAGCGAATCCCACCGGCGCGTGTCTGTCTCTTAATAAAAACTTAAACTTCAGTGATTTTTTAATCTTAAACTTCTTAGCGAACAACAGCACTACCTTATTTACAATGTTTGAATTCCCTACTTTGAAAACCTCTTAATCATTAACTTTGTCCTTAACTTATCTTCCCGAGATCTCCGATCTTTCTTTAGCAACTTAACTATATAATTCGAAACTATACAACCTCTCTATCCCTAATCTCCACTCCCCCTTATGTGACTAAGACTAATAAATCCAAGCGTATGAACCCTTAACCTATACCCTGTAACTTAACTAGCTATATTTACTAACTTAACTACAGCTGTGCTCAACGCTGTGTAACCTTCCTTGTTCTTTAGTCCCATCAGTCTGTGTGTTTCCTATGGTGAGGATCATGGGAGAGTGACCCCACCCTCCTCCTCATATCCCCCCCTCCTCCTCCTCCTCCTCCTCATATCCCCCCCTCCTCCTCATATCCCCCCCTCCTCCTCCTCCTCATGCCCCCCCTCCTCCTCATGCCCCCCCCCCCTCTTCCTCATGCCACCCACCTCTTCCTCATACCCCCTCTTCCTCATGCCCCCCTCCTCCTCATGCCCCCTCCCTCCTCCTCCTCATGCCCCCCTCCTCCTCCTCCTCATGCCCCCTCCCTCCTCCTCCTCATGCCCCCCCTCCTCCTCATGCCCCCCCTCCTCCTCCTCATCATGCCCCCCTCCCCCTCCTCCTCCTCATCATGCCCCCCCTCCTCCTCCTCCTCATGCCCCCCCTCCTCCTCATGCCCCCCCCTCTTCCTCATGCCACCCACCTCTTCCTCATACCCCCTCTTCCTCATGCCCCCCTCCTCCTCATGCCCCCTCCCTCCTCCTCCTCATGCCCCCTCCCTCCTCCTCCTCATGCCCCCCTCCTCCTCCTCCTCATGCCCCCTCCCTCCTCCTCCTCATGCCCCCCTCCTCCTCATGCCCCCCCTCCTCCTCCTCATCATGCCCCCCTCCTCCTCATCATCATGCCCCACCTCCTCCTCCTCATACCCCCTCCTCCTCCTCATACCCCCTCCTCCTCGTGCCCCCCCCCTCCTCCTCATAATACTGATAATATTAATAGCTCCCTGTCAGTATCTCTTTTATTTATTTGAAACATATTACCAGGAATGATACACTGATACATACATCTCGATTTTGTTTCAAGTATGCATTGGGTTACATTTCAGAGAGACAAATGATACAATAAACAGAATCATCAATTACTCTTACAGACATGTCTAAAATAAGACAGAGCAGAGAACTTGAAAGTTACCAAGGGAACTGAGCTTCAGGTGAATTCTTCCAGAAGGGCAAGACCTGGGATAACAGGACTCGTGGTGCAGTGCCTAGGAAAGAGTAACAGTGCTCAGGTATAATCAGGTAACTTTTCTAGAAAACCTCGATAGAGTAAATAGGAAAATAAACATTACACCAGAGGGAAGCCAGTGACAGCTAACCTAACGTATTAGAAGGATGGGGGTTACTGTTTTGGGAAGGGGCATAACAGCGTATGGCATTTTACAGAGGAATGAATTGCCGTTGAGCTTTTCACTTCCAGGGGTCCTGCAAAGTATAGGCATCCCCACATCCACATTTTAAGGGCGGCATTGCACATTCCAATATACACTTTCAGCAATCTTCACATTCTACATGTATGAATGACATATTAGAACACGCTGTTGATGGTACCTACCAGGCAAGCGTGTGGATATCGGCAAATTACCCTCTTCTCCTTCACATTCTCCATACTCTTGGTATCTGTAATAGTGCTCTATACTGGATTTCCTCTTACCTCCCCCATTGTAATTTCAGTGTCCCTTTTGCCAACACCTCCTCCTCCTCTGTCGATCTCTCCTCTGTGGGTGTACTCCATGGGTCTGTCCTGAGATCTCTTCTCTTTTCACACTCTTTCTCTAGGTGACCTCATCACATCTCCTGGGATCAAATATCACCTCTATGCTCTTGACACAAATTTACCTTTCAACCCCTGACCTTACATCTGCTGTACCAAAGCCTCCGAATGTCTCTCTGCTATATCATCCTGGATGGCCCTCTGTTGACTCAAACTTAACATGTCAAAGTCAGAGCTCCTCATACTTCCACCCAAGCCTGGCCTTACTGCCCCATTCTACATTACTGTTGGCAGTGCCATCATACACCCAGTATCAGAAGCACGCTGCCTACGGGTCACATTTGACTCCTCGCTCTCATTCTCCTCTCACATTCACAATGTATTATTTATTTATTTATTAATAAAATATTTTACCAGGAAGTAATACATTGAGAGTTACCTCTCGTTTTCAAGTATGTCCTGGGCACAGAGTAAAACAAATAATACATGGTTACAAATACAGTTACATAAATGAACAAGGTATACATTTATATACAAGACATTGCATGCACAGTTAAAGAAAATATATATTATGAGCGTATGAAACAGTTACAGACCAGATTAAAGTGTGAGACAGCCTTAGATTTGAAAGAACTTAAGCTGGTGGTGGATATGAGAGTCTCTGGTAGGTTGTTCCAGTTTTGGGGTGCACGGAAGGAGAAGGAGGAACGTCCGGATACTTTGTTGAGTCTTGGGACCATGAATAGCCTTTTGGAGTCTGATCTCAGGTGATAGGTACTGCATGTGGTAGGGGTGAGGAGCTTGTTCAGGTAGCTGGGTAGCTTGCCCAGAAAGTATTTGAGGGTGAGACAGGAAAGGTGAACTTTGCGCCTAGACTCTAGTGATGACCAATCTAGTTCTTTGAGCATTTCGCAGTGATGTGTGTTGTAGTTGCATTGGAGAACAAAACGACAAATTGAATTGTAGAGGGTGTCAAGTTTGCTAAGGTGGGTTTGAGGAGCCGAGCCATATACTATGTCTCCATAGTCAATAATTGGCATTAGCATCTGCTGTGCAATACGCTTTCTGACCAGGAGACTTAGGGAGGATTTGTTCCTGTAAAGTACCCCTAGTTTGGCATAGGTCTTGGTTGTCAGGGTATCAATGTGCATCCCGAATGTTAAGTGGGAGTCAAACCATAAGCCCAGGTATTTAAAACTAGTGACAGGTGTTAGGGTGGTTTTAGCGTTGGTTCTAATCAGGAGCTCAGTCACTGGAAGCTTTACAAATTTAGTCTTGGTCCCAAATACCATTGTTACAGTCTTGTCAGTGTTTAAAAACAGTTTGTTTTGGGAAATCCAGTTTTCGAGTCTCAAAAAGTCAGACTGAAGTATGTGTTGAAGGTCAGAGAGGCTATGGCTGTGTGCATACAGGATTGTGTCATCTGCATACATGTGTATTGAGGCTTCCTTACAAGCTGTGGGAAGATCATTAATGAACACTGAGAAGAGTAGGGGCCCCAGAACAGAGCCTTGCGGGACACCACAGGTGATATCCAGGGGGTTGGAGTTAGAGCCTGAGATGGACACATGTTGGGATCTTCCTGATAGGTAGGACTGAAACCAGTTTAAAGCATGTTTCCCTATTCCAGAGCTCTGGAGTTTGTTAAGCAGGATAGCATGATCAACTGTGTCAAAAGCCTTTGCAAAATCTAGGAATACTGCACCAGTGAGTTGTCCCCGTTCCATTCCACACTGGATTTCATTGCAAACTTTTAGCAGGGTAGTTACGGTGGAGTGTTTGGGACGAAACCCAGACTGGAATTGGCTAGGGAAATTTGTCTTGGTGTAGAACTCGCTTAATTGGGAGTGGACACATTTTTCCATAACTTTGGATAGAATTGGGAGAAGTGAGATTGGCCTGTAGTTTGAGACAGTGTTTTTGTCCCCACTTTTGAAGATTGGGACAACTCTGGCAGTTTTCCAGGTCTTAGGGATATGGCCTGCAGACAGGATAGAGTTGACTATGGACGCAATTGGTTTGGCAATGGCTGGGGCACCAAGTCGTAGGAACCTAGATTGTAGTAAGTCGGGTCCACATTGGCTGCTTAGTTTTAGTTTGAGGAGCGCTTGTGTAATCTCCTCTTCAGATACTGGGCTAAATTGAAAATTGTGGGCAGTGTTGGGAGGGGGTGGGACTATAGGGGTACTCCCAGGATGAGATTCAGGTTTGGGGTTTGTGCTGCGTTTCGCTAATAAGTTAGTGGCACACCCCACAAAGTAATCATTGAATGCATTTGCAATGTCAGTGGGGTTTGTCAGAGTAATATCCCCCTTAGTGATATTACTTGGTTGTTGATGGTTAGGAGGCTGGAATATATTGTTGATAACCTTCCAGAAATTAGCTGGGTTTGATGTATTCTGGAGGAGATTGTCAGAGTAATATTGTGCTTTTGCATGCCTTGTTTGCCTTGTGCACACGTTCCGCAGGCATCTGTAGTGATTGAGATCCTTGGTAGTGCCAGTTACTTTGTAGCTTTTCCACAAGGCATCCCTGAACTGGTAGAGTGCTATAAGGTCAGGTGTAACCCATGGAAGGTGGGCCCCCCGTACCCTTATTTTGCGTAGTGGAGCATGGGTATCGCAGAGTTTTAAGAACTCGGATTGGAAATAGTCGAGCGCAGAATCAGGGTCGGGAATTAAATCGATTCTGTGCCATGGGCAGTTGGTAAGGTCATCCAGAAACTGTTGTGGGTTAAAGTTTTTAAATGTTCTAGTGAGGAGAACTTTAGGGCTTGATTGGGGCGGTTTAATTTTCCTTACACAGTACACTATTGCATGGTCACTGAAAATGTCAGGAAGGATGCCAGAGGATTGGATTCTGCTGGGGTTTGAGGAGAGAATCCAGTCTAGCAAGGAATGGTTATGCGACTTCAGGTTTATTCGTGTGGGTTGGGAAATGAGTTGCGATAGGTTAAGTGACTTGAGTTGTATCTGGATTTTGTGGTTTTTAGGGTCAAGCCAATTGAAGTTGAAATCCCCAAGAACTAGCAGCTCACTCTTCTCTAAAACCTATCCTTTTTCTTCCATAACATTGCAAAGATATACCCTTTCTTCTCACTAATGCTAAAACTCGAATGCAGGCCCTCCTTCTATCCTGTCTTGACTATTGTAACCTACTGTCAATCCTTCCTGCCTCTCACCTGTGTTCCCTTCAATCTATCCTTAATGCTGCTGCTAGAATCACTTTACGCTCTCCTAAATTTGTCTCGCCGTCTCCCCTGTTGAAATCCCTCTCCTGGCTGCCGGATAAATCCTGTATTATTTTTAAAATTCTCCCCCTCGCTTTTAAGGCTTTACACTCTTCTGCCCCTCCTTACATCTCAGCCCTAATTTCTCGCTGTACAAGTATCCGACTCTTCCGTTCTGCTCCAGGACGTCTTCTGTCTACCCCCTTTGTATGTAAAGCCCTCTTCCACCAAAAACCTTTCTCACTCACTGCCCCGCACCTCTAGAATGCCCTTCCCCTCAATATCTAACAGAACCCTCTCTCTCTCTCCCTTTTAGGCCCACTTTAAAGCTGCAGACCAAGCAATATCCTGTAAGTAGCATTTTTTTTTAAAGCAACCCTGGATGATTTTTTTTAATTTATTATAATGTAACAAGCCTTTTTTGTTTCTATAACAACCATTTACAAAGTCACATCCCCTTCTGAAACAGGCTCTGGCACACCCCTTTTTAAGCCCCGCCCTCTATCAGTGCACCAGTTGTATTTAGCCTGGTCTTCCCCACAAAACTTTGTCATATTAATATGCAAATGCATTTCACTGACTGCAGAACACTCCTCTGCAGCCATTTAGCGAACCCCCGAGTCGAGTCTTCGCCGATCCAGCACAGGAGAATGGATCAATCGGCAACTTAGCTAATTACGTATCACTGTGTGGATTGTATTGATGCGCATATTAAAGGGAAAAAAATTAAATGGAAAAAAAAGAAAATAAAAAACAACTGGGCAGCTTGGACAGCTGCTTTAATGAAGCATTTGGTGAACAGAGCGTTGGCTGATACTATACATCTCATATCCATTTACCATGACACCTTGCAGGTGCACATACCATAACATCCCTCTTCCGGTCTCTATAAGTTCTCCCTACCGACTACTTAGATTGTAAGCTCTTCGGGGCAGGGACTCCTCTTCCTAATGTCTATTTTCATGTCTGAAGCGCTAGTTCCTAGTATGCCCCGTATGTTACTGCTATAATGCGCTGTGTACATGGATGGCGCTATATAAATATACACATACATAAAGTGTATGTGTTTAAACATGTTAAAATAATTTAAAAAAAACTGTGCAATGATCTCTGCATCTTTGGAAGCACCAAAGCAGTCACACATAAGGGTCAGATCAGGATCTGGACCAGGGGTGGGCATTTCCAGTCCACACGGGCCACCGACAGGCCAGGTTTTAAGGATATCCCGGCTTCAGCACAGGTGACTCAATCAGTGGCCCAGTCTATGAGCCACCTGTGCTGAAGCAGGGATATCCTGGAAACCTGCCCTTGAGGACTGGAGATGACCACCCCTGGTCTAGACCCATATTTGCGAAGTTGGACAATTTCAAAAGACACCTTCCTGCCCTAGAAGACCCTTCCTGCCCCAGAAGACCCCTTTCTGCCCCAGAAGAACCCTTCCTGCCCCAGAAGACACCTCCCTGCTTCAGAAGACACCTCCCTGCTTCAGAAGACACCTCCCTGCCTCAGAAGACACCTCCCTGCTTCAGAAGACAACTTCCTGCCCCAGAAGACACCTTCCTGCCCCAGAAGACAACTTCCTGCCCCAGAAGACACCTTCCTGACCCAAAAGCCACCTCTCAGCCAAACAAGACACCTCCCTGCCCCACAAGACACCTTCCTGCCCCACAAGACACCTTCCTGCCCCATAAGACGCCTACCTGCCCCAGAAGACACCTTCCTGCCCCAAAAGATGCCTCTCTTCCCCACAAGACGCCTTCCTGCCCCACAAGACACCCTCTGACTCCATAAGACACCTTCCTGACCCAGAAGATACTTTCCTGCCGCATAAGTCACTTCCCTGCCCCAGAAGACACCTTCCTGCAAAGAAGACACCTCCCTGCCCTAGAAGACACCTCCCTGCCCTAGAAGACACCTCCCTGCCCCAGAAGACACCTTCCTGCCTCAGAAGACACCTTCCTGCCCCAGAAGACACCTTCCTGACTCAGAAGACTCCTTCCTGCCCCAGAAGACCCCTTCCTGCCCCAGAAGACCCCTTCCTGCCCCAGAAGACACCTTCCTGCCCCAGAAGACACCTTCCCGCCCCAGAAGACACCTTCCTGCCCCAGAAGACACCTTCCTGACCGAGAAGATACCTTCTTGTCCCAGAAGACACCTTACAGCCAATTGAAGTGAATGGACTGGAAGGTGTTTTCCGACGTCCGTCTTTCAGAATAACTCCACTTGGGCCCTAGTCAGCTTTTATTGCAGTGGTTTGCCACCCCGTGTTTAATGGAATAGCACTAAGGAGCAGTGCACAATACGGGTGTAGGGGTTGCAGTTTGTATGCCTGCTACGTGTTTTGTTTTTACTTTGCTGTAATTAACAATTGGGGGTTTGTTTGTATTTTTACAATCCACCACGTGTTGAAATGTTTTGGGTGTTCTGACCGAAAGGTGTGTGCTGCTTCTTCTCCCAGGGGATACAAGAGCAACACCACCAAGGGAACGCAAAATAGCTTGAAAGACAACTGTCTCTGTTTTGGATGCTTTAATGCCGCGCTTATAGTGCTGGCGACGGCGACACGACCGATGACGTCGCCGTCAGCGAAAGTTGTAATTTGGTTTTCAGCTACGTCGCTGGCGACAAGGCCTGTGACATCACGAAGGGGGTGGGCAGCGCTCTCTGATTGGTTTAGAGACAGTCAAATGTGGCGACTGTCTCTAAAAAATGACATTTACCCAGCTTCAAAATTTTTGGTCGCGACGTTGCAATTGATTTGTTTTGCAGCGAAGTCGCATCGCCAGGCACTATAAGCGCAGCCTTAACATGCAAAGAGTATTCACAGTAGTAACCTGCATAACGGCAGAGGCACACAATCAAACCGGAAAAAAATCATAAAGAAAAAAGGAATGGGTGTCATTATGTCAATAGCACTTCGCCCACCAAAGTATACCTGTCAAGGTGTAGAACCCAAGATAGAGGGTCTACCCGACCAAGTCTTACATGTTTTTTTCAGATGTTTCAGTCCTTGGGGGACTTTATGAAGGCTGCTACTGGGGGGTGTAATGTTATAGCCACCAGTGCCCATCTACTTTCTTTCCTTTGTATCAACATAAGGAAAATGTAAATAAATGTTTGTCTTGGCATTTTGGGCTCTATTTACAGTCTTCTGCTATGAGACACCTGACAGCGCTGGAAGATTCAAGTCCATGGTCTGGAAGGCTTCTTGCACCCCAGCAAGGTGTCTTATGGCATTAGACTGCATAGTAGACATGGTCCGTTGTGCTGGTGGCTGCATCAAATGTTAAAAAGAAGAAAAGTTTCCTACATTGTGACAGATATATCACAAACCTGGAGGAGACATCTGGCGCTAGTACAAGGTGAAAGAAATATGCAGAATGTGATATATCCCATTATAATCTAATTCCTACTACTGACGTTGCCCAAATTACAGTCTGATGTGAGACATGCATGCTATGTACAGTAGGTCCCTGCATCCTTGGTTTTTAGTATAATGCAATGTTATCTGTGTTTCTGTATTTGATACATAACCTAAATAAGAAGATGCGAAAGATATTAATTCCCTGGCTCACATAGCATGATGAAAAAAATCATGTCTGCATGTGATCTCTCTGACATTGTGTGATCTTTCATTGACCCGCTGGTTTTATGTGTTCTGTTCAAGGTATCTCTGAGCAGGAAGAATTCAACTGAAGCTCTATACACACGGGAAAAAAAAAAAAAAACTAGAAATCTTTATATATATTTTTCCCCTCGGGACCCGTGGACGTGTCTGACCCTTCCATGGTAAGTGGAGAACCTCGTTTCTTTGTCCACCTTTTTTCTTTGGACGACTCCGTCAGGGTTACTGGGGTCTCTCTCTTTGTTTGAAACCTCAGCAGTGTCACCGCATCCACCATGCTGTTCTTGCAGTAGCATTAGCTGGCGGAAATATTTGGCGTTTGGCTGCTCCTGCTCTTGCCGCCGCCAATCATATTTACGGTTGTAGAGACCTGTCTTTTCGGTACGTACAGTGTTCAGGGAACTCCACCATCATAGGGGTGTTGTGTCAGTGCGTCAGCTTTCTGGACCCACATAAGTGACATCCTCATCAGTATCCTCGTAGGACCGGAAGGAACAGTCTTCCGTGTGGCCGGGTTCATTACAGAAACACCACATTTTGTCCTCCATTCAGGTGTATTCTTCCCCCTGATCTCGGGAGGCGCTATTGCAGTGATTTTCTCCATATATGCTAGAACCCCATCTGGTGGTCCTATTGGTAGGCAGACTTCGGTTGCAGAGTTCGTGGCTCTCCCAGGCATCTCTGTAGACTTTTTATTTTTCTGCGTGCCCTTTTTAAAAATCCCAGGTTTTTTTCTTTTGTTTTTATACATTTTTTTCTCCCCTTTTGCTCACCTGATGGGGTAGACTTTGGTCACAGACTCAGTACCTTGTGTGTTTCACCATCTGTCGTTGTCCCCCCAGTCAGGCTGTGGCCTTGTGGCTTTCTCCAGTGCAATGTAGCTTTTCTGCCTGGATGTCTAGCCCTTTGATTCTGGTCACTTCTGGACGTGGTTCTTTTATTCTTGCTTTTGGTTGCAGAAACTGTAATCGGAGACTGTAGGCAAACAAAAGTGCAAATAATTTCCCAGATAGTCTTCTAAATTCAAGGGCCACCACTCATCCCACTTCTGCCACCATATATAGGAGACAAGTGCAGAGGTATAACCAGGGAGACGTGTTTAAGGAAAAATAAACATGGGCTTTTATTTAGCATGCGACTTTAAACAGTACAGCTCTGTGTCACCATATAAAACAAATGAAACAGGCCTATCCCTTTGTAAGAGCTAACACTTCCCAGTCCCTATCTGCAGGGCTGGGAGGCTAGGCCTCTTACCAACCTCAGACCCCCAAAGTCAAAAGAGATGCCTGTAAGCAGGGGGAACTTTTATATCAGTCTGAGTCTGGGTTGGTGTCCATGGGGTGCACCCTCTGGCGGGTTCCAGGGTCTGCTGCACCCTGGAATAGAGAGTTTGGTTCCCGGGCATCTCTCTTGCAGCACAGTCCCTCTGTGCTAGAGAACTTTAAGCAGTCCGTGCAGCAGTCTTTTAAACAGGCTTGATGAGCCAAATGGAGACTGGTCAATTAACTCCTGCTGAAATTAACCAGCTCCCTGCTGGATCATCAGCAAAAGACAGGCTTTGTTTTAGAAGCCTTTTTAGACAGGGGAAAGGCTCTGTTACAGGCAAGTTATCTTCAAAGGCCAATAAGAGTACTGATCCCACTACAATCCCTTGTAGTCAAGGATAATAGTCTTCCATGATCATCTTATGTTTGGGTCCAAAGATGGCTGATGAGGCCAATCTGGGATCTACTGCTCGGAAACGTGTTTGAGTGGAATAGGTGAACCTGAATTGTTGATTCGATCCACGAAACACACTGTTTCTTCTGCAAAATCCCTCTCCTGGCTTCCTATCAAATCCCGTATCACACACTCAATTCTCCTTCTCACTTTTAAGGCTTTACACTCTTCTGCCCCTCCTTACATCTCAGCCCTAATTTCTCGCTATGCACCATCCCGACTCTTGTGTTCTGCCCAAGGATGTCTTCACTCTACCCCTTTTGTATCTAAAATCCTCTCCCACCTTAAACCTTTCTCACTGACTGCCCCACACCTCTGGAATGCCATTCCTCTCAATATCCGACAAGAACCCTCTCTAACCACATTTAAGACCCAACTCAAAACACACCTGCTTAAGGAAGCATAGGAGTAGCTGTATGAGTGATAGTTTTACACCGTATACATAAACCTTGGCCCCTTACCAGAATGCCCATCTATGGTCTCTGCACATCCTTCCTACCAACCAATTAGATTGTAAGCTCTTCGGAGCAGGGACTCCCTTTCCAAAATGTTACTGTTATGTCTGAAGCACTTCTCCCCTTTGTGTTATTTATATTATTTGTTATCTATATGTTTGTCACGTGTATTATTGCTGTGAAGCGCTATGTACATTAATTGCGCTTTATAAATAAAGACATACATACATGCAAAAGCTTTTCAAACTCCTGTTGTCTCCCTGAGCAATTGTCTCTCTTGAGTTGGTTTTGAGTACGTTTTTTTTCACATTGGCTTTCAGGACGACCTTGAACACCTTTCTCTGCCCTCTTCTCGCATGTACACCAAGACTAAGACGAGAGAATCAAACTGGGAGTTTGGAGTCATATATCTGAACGACGTGGCTGACCCAGCAAAGTTGATGTCTGATGATCATCGCCTCAATGATCATGGTGTTTCCTTGCGAAAGGAAACTAATGTTGATATGTCGGGATTCCAACTGTATTTGAAGAATCTTCACACGCTGCATTGGTGGTACTTCTCCAGTGTCCTGAAATGTTTCCTGTACCGTATCCGCATCTCAGCTCTGTACAGTAGGGTGGGAAGCCACTTCCAAATCTGGTGTCTCTGAGAAGAATAAGGCTGTCTCCCTTCGGAATGTCAGAAAGCACTGTACTTATTCAAGGTTGATGTGTATTCCTCCCCTGTTTCATTGTCAGCATCGAGTTAAGTGGTGCAGCCTCCATCTGGGCTTTCATCCTCTGCCCCTACTGCTTTCTTTTTTTTCTTATACACGTTAGTCTAAATTTGTAAGGACAACTAAACTAAACACTGCAAGATGTATGTATGTATATCTTTATTTATATAGCGCCATCCATGCACGTAGCGCTTCCCAGCAGCCATACACGTGACATGATCATATAACACATAACGGGAAGATGCGCTTCAAACATAAAAGTAACAATAAGAAATGGAGTCCCTGCCCCGAGGAGCTTACAATCTAAGTGGTAAGTAGGAAGAACGTAGAGAGACAGTAGGAGGATCTTTTATTTAATGTATTCTTTTATGGTTACAATCTCTAATTATTGTGAAGTAGGTGATTGTGTAATGTGCATCTCACTGCGTTTATGTTTTCATTATTTCTGTTACTCGCTTTCCCTCAGATGTGTATCGTTGCCAGTGTACGCGCAAGAAAAGCGCCCATTGTATATGTAAAAGAAAACCCAAATAAAAAAAAATATATTTTTAAAAAACAAAACAAAGGAGTTGGGGCACACGCACTGGTGACGTATTTGCTCCCCGACAGTTTGAGTTATGAGGCGCTCTTTGATTCTGAAAGGAAACTGGTTGAGTTGGTTTTTGAGGTAGTTCTTGATGGCAAAACCAGCTCCATGAAGCTGACGTTCTTCCTCCTGCTTGAAGAATGCGCTGGAAGATGTTTTCATGGAAGACTCGTGTGTGTCTTCTTTTATCCTGGAGAAGCCCTTGCACACGGTTCTTGACAGAAGCGGGACCTAGGTACAATGGCAAGGAAACCAAGACGATTGGAGGTCTTGCTCTGCAGTCTTCGTCTGCCTTTGGGACATGACTGGGGGCTGGCTAGGCCTATTATATTAGCTACCTGCACTTGCCATGTGACAGCGTCAGTTGATATACAGTATGTGCCTTTTCAGCAGAGAGAGCATTGCCATCTGCCAGCTCCATCACATCCTGGTGGTGCTACTGCTGCTAGGCATGCAACTTATTTGTCAGAGATGGACCTGATTATTTGCAGGTAGCCTTCACTGTGGGTCGTTCCACTACCTGCCACCTGTGAATATTCCGGGTGGCAGGACCATGCGCTACTTCACTGGTCACCTCGCCCTCCACTAAATGTGCTCCCTTTACCACATCTCCTTGTTGCCTATCGTGCAGCCATTTGCCTTATCCAGACCTTAGATATTATGGAGAGAGGACTCCACACGTGTAAGAGTGCTCTGTTTTCCTGTTGATGTGCACTTCTCTCGTTTGATCTTCTGGTTGTGTGTGAGGGTGGGAAGACGATAAAGAAAATCCTCGATTTGAAATGGGAACCCCTACTGAATCTCTGTTATATTGTATATTTTTATAGCGCCTGGGTCAGCACAGGTGGCTCTCATCAGAATGACTGCGCCACTGAGTGACCCACCTGTGCTGAAGCAGAGATATCCATGAGACCTGGCCTGTTGGAAGGGTCCTTGAGGACGGGAGTTGGAAGCCACTGCTCTAAAGCATGTAGTTATTATGGAGACAGTAAGGCTCATATTACTAAGCCGTACTATTCCAGAAGACACCTCTCCCCATTCATATGAGGTGCCAGAAGCACCGGTGTATTTCCCATTAGGCCCGAGGCTAGGGTGGCAAAATTTGGGGGCGGCAAAAATGTCCGCCCCCATATCGGGAAGGCACTTGCCTGTGGCGGGCCGCCTCCTTGCTGCCGCCCCTCCTTCTCTTTCTGAATTGCAGAGTCACACGCGTTGCCATGGCAATAAGACGCCGCGCCGTCAAATTGCGTCGTGACGTCACGTCGCCAAGACAACACAATGCCGTGTGGTCACGTTGGTGACATCCGCAATGTCATTTGAAGCTGCGTTTCGGAAGGAGGGGCGGCAGCAAGGAGGCAGCCCGCCACAGGCAAGTGCCGAGGGGCGGCGGATCTGGAAATCTGCCGCTGGCCAGAAGGTGTCTTATTGAATAGCACTGCTTAGTAAATATAGCCCTAAATATTTAAAAAAAAAAACCTATTTACTATACTGACACGCGTCTCATTTGTTTAACATTGGTGTGAATCACCTACATTTAACTTATTGAACATGCCACTGCTACATTTAGTTGACTTTGTTCCTAAGAAGGATTCCCCTTTTAAGCAGCCATGTTGGTCTGGAAGGGCGCTAGACAGCTGTCGTGGGACCAATGCGTTGCAGGCCCCTCTGGCATCAAAGGGGTTAATTATTCACACAGAAGATCATTTCTAGGCCGAGCCTCAGAACCATTTCAATTAGTTCCAACAAAAAAAAAAAGGTGCCGGCAAATGTTGAAACACCGCGCAGTGGCGAGAGCACTTCCCGGCTCCGGCAAGGTAATTCCCCATTATACCGGCACGAAGGCTGTTCCACCTGAGTGTCTCAAATTACAAATAAACGCTTCCTTCTATTGCGAAACCCTGTAACATTTATAGAAAGAGGCGGAAGGCATAACTTTTCCTGAAAATCAGTGCTAAGCAAGAGACCCGTTTCCAAACCTCGGTGCACTCTCATTTATTCTGTACCGAAGGGGTGATCCCTCCTAGAACAAAAGTGAACTAATGCCTGGGACATGTTTAAAGGGTTGCATCTGGGTGATGGATGCCTTTTTACCCACATGTGACACCTGTAAGTATTTTGAAATGTTGTTTTTAAACGGAGCTGAGATTTAGGACTGGTTTAATTTCCTCGGGCTGCTCCCTCTTGTGTGATGTCACTGCGTGTTCTACAAGTGCTTGTACAGACAAGACTCCGTCCCCACTCCCCTTCTCGTTATTGGTACTCTGAGTAGGACAGGGCGGGTTTAGGGGGAAAGAAAACACTTCATTTACAAACACTTCCCCATTCAGATGCCCGCCCCCCCCCCAAGAAATTCCCTAAATAAAAACCCAGCAAAATCTTTGCTATTAGCATGGTTAGAATTGTTATGGGAAGCCAATAAGACATTCTTTACAAAAGGGTTGTTTTCTGGGTGGCATTGCACCTTTGAAAGGGTATCACAAACCTACAACACCTCTACACATCTCACGGACAAATACGGGTTCTAGAACTTTCAAGTGCCAGAGAAGTAAGGCTACGGCCCCGCTCTCTGCGCTGCGCGCGCGCCTGCCAGGCTGGCGGTGCGTGCAGCCGAGTTCCCCGGTCTGCAGTGAGCTGCAGGGGGGAAGACGGCGTGATGGGGGAGTGACGGGGCGGCATGGCTATGACGTCACCCGGCAGGTTCGCCCTCATTGGCTGAACCGCTGGGAGCCGTGGCCTAGCGCTCCGTCGCTAGAACTGATCACAATTCTCCCGTCTGCGGGAAAAACTGACCGCGCAGCGTGTGGCAGCCGCCCCTCGCAGCGGGCCCCCGGCGGGCGCTGCCACAGGTAGCGGAGACCTGGCCTAACACTGCTATCACGGGCAGCAAAGGGTAAACAATGCTCGCATTCCTCCCCGGCACTGCGGAGGTTAAACTCATCTTGTTATAGATTGTAAGCTCTTCGGGGCAGGGTCTCCAATTGCCTGACGTTGACGTTTTCTCCCCTCGTGCTTCCCGCCATTGTGTGTACTTTATTTACCTTGTATTGTAATGTTGTAGAGCACTGCGCACACTGTAGGCATTATATATAAATAAAATGATACATACATACACAGAGCTTCTGGTGTAATTTTGTGTAAAAGGGGGATGTAGTAGCCTCTAAATCAGTACATTATTATTATTATTATTATTATTATTATTACATATGTAACACCCCCCCCCCATCCTCCCCCCCTCCCCCCCCTGCCCCCCCTCCCTCCCTCCGCCCCCTCCGCCCCCTCCTCCTGAACCCCCCCTCCCCCCACCCCCCCCCCCCACCACAATCGCAGATAGGGACCATGTGGGGAAATCTACGTGCATTACCAGGTGTGATGCAATACCTGTCAGGCTCACAGGAGGCCCGAACCTCCGCCACTGGGAGCCTGGGGTGTATCCTGGAACGTACTTACAGCGCCTCCACCTGTGCAGGATCCTAGAGTGAAGAATAGCCCCTAACACAGGACCCACATACAGTAACCACATACACCAGAGTATATATAAACAGTTTACTGTATATGCAGAACAGAACACAATACAACATCAACAGTACATTAGTGTCACCCTGTAACATTGGCCTCACTTGGCCGTAACCTCATACCCAAGTGTCCCAAGAGTCCCCCTCCCACCCCAGTGTGAGACAGCGCTGCCCACTAGTTTGAGATGAGAGTTGGTGCATTTGGTGTATGATGCAGGTACCTGCCGGGTGTATCCACACCCGGGCGCGCAGATGCTGTACTTTAGATCCCTTGCTCCCGAAGGATGAACCAAGATGCCTCCGCTGCAACGGTGGGTGTCCCACCAGACGGTCCCACCATGAAGATAGTCCCTTATCTTGTGTGGTGGATCAGATCCCAGACCCAATGATCAGTGCTGCACAGCGTAGCAGCTGTGTCCCTGAATATCACTAACAACTAAAGGGGCAGGGTCCCTACCTAAGGGCCTGTCCCTGTTGCAACCACAAGCTATGGTATGACTCAGGGCCTGGCGGGTAACCTGGCCTAGTGCAGGGGCCACCTGCTCCCTGCACATGCAACCTCCCCTAACCTGCTCCCAGCTCAGACTAACTAGAAGGCCTCAGCGCGCCAAAATGTATTTAGTTTGTATCTGATTTGGGAATCCCTAATTACACGCAGCATACAGAGAAAAGCAAGATGCGTGTGGGTTTAGGATACAGGCAAGAGTGGTCCATAACTCAAATCCAGATTGTGGCACATTTTACAGGGGAAAAAATGTTTTGCTTGAAATCATCACATAGTTAAAGAGAAAGGTAACTTACTGTGGATAGGTCAGAGAAATGCCTTGGAGTTGTTCAGGGTCAAAGAAATGGAAATCTCTTTTGCAATCATCGTGGCCTTTAGCAAGATGTCAGCTCTGCCCGGGAGCACATGCTTCAGGATGGAACCCAAGCCTCAAAGTCCCTGTCTCACTTACATGGTTAAAAACACAACTCTACACAAAAAACTGCTTATGCTTTTCCTTTTTTTTTTTTAGTCTAATCACTAACATCACTTCTGATCATTCATCAGCTTTCACCTTCAGTGAAATACACATTCCCCTGAGGAAGTGACGAATCCACGTCACGAAACGCGTAGGGAGGAGCCAAAATTGAAGTGCCGGTTAGGTGATTGGGCTGTCATAGGTACGGTGATACTGACGTCATCATTGCGGGCCGCAGTCGCGGAGTCACGTGGGACGCATACTGTGTGTACCGAATGCACGGGACATCCGGAGGACTGCGAGAAACCGGGAGATACCTTGTGGGGGTCCCTAGCCTTTGCTGCACTTCTTATCCATTGCTTTTTATTGACAGAAACATTGTAAGTATGTTTCTGTATATGTGAGGTTGCACAATAAAGTTTTAAACGTTATTGCGCAATCCATTTCTCTCTTTATCCTATGATTCTGAGATTTATACTGCCTGTGGACAAAGACCGTTTTGAAGATCCAGCTGAACCAGGAACGTTACGTGGGGTTCGTGCAGCTCTGGAGAGGACAGGACTCAGACGGTTCATCTTACGGATTCTATCCACTGTGCGATTCATTCCTATTTCTAGTAAGTAGGCATCTTTTGGGACATTCGTTGGGAAGGGAATCTTTTTGCTGTATGATACTGCGCAATGCCCTGTCCCTGCTTTTGTCTCTTCAATCAGGGCCACCATTTACAATAAGGGAAGTTTCACACTACAGTGGGGACTAGAAACTCAACAGGAAGAAAAGACCATCCCTCAAGTCATCATAAGGACTCTGATTGGTCATATCCTTTGTGGACTTTATTTTATCATTTTATTTTATATCATTGTGCTCACCATTTGTCATTGTTATATAATAATTGTGGTTCACTTTTTAGTGCCAGGGTCATTCACCTATTATTTGTATTTCATTCTTCCACCTGGAGATTACTATGAGATAGTCTCCAAATCAGGGACCTATGCAGCTCACTCGTATATTTATATATATTTGTACACATTCATTCACTTCTGTGCACTGCACTGACACACTTTTGATCTAGCGCTATACATAGTACACATCACGTTTGTACAAAACTGCTTATGGTTTTCCTTTTTTTTTTAGTCTAATCACTAACATCACTTCTGATCATTCATCAGCTTTCACCTACAGTGAAATACACATTTTTTCCCCGTAACATTGCGCCCTTTCCTCTGTTGCTCTATGGCTAAAACTCTAACACAGGCCCTCATTCTCTCCCGTCTCAACTACTGTAACCTCCTGGTGTCCGGTCTTCCTGCCTCACACCTGTCTCCCCTACAATCTATCCTTAACGCTGCTGCTGTAATCACTTACACTACTCTCTCCACGTACTCTCTCCTAAATCTGTGTCAGCATCCTTGATGAAATCCCTCTCCTGGTATCCTGTTAAATCCGATATCACTAACAAAATTCTCCTCACTTTTAAGGCTATACACTCTTCTGCCCCTCCTTAAATCTCAGCCCTAATTTCTCGCTATACACTGTCCCGACTCTGGCGTTCTGCACAAGGATGTCTTCTGTCTATCCCTATTGTATCTAAAGTCCTTTCCTTCCTAAAACCTCTCACTCACTGCCCCACACCCCTGGAATGACCTTCCCCTGAATAAAGGCTTTAAGCGCCGCCCCTCCTTTGTAACGCTAAACCAAATAACGTCACACCACACAAGGTTGGAAGAAAAGGTCACAGCTTTATTTTAATATCAGCCTGCCCGCCACCCCAGCATGATCCATGCAAAATGGGGGGGTGATCCTTGCCCAGCGGCCAGCAATTGGCCGCACTCCCTATCCCTGCCCAAAGCACTGTAAAATGGGAGGGGGAGATCCTTATCAGCCGATGTTGGGCTGCATTTCCTCACCCTCCCGCCCCTAGGGTCAGCTTAGGCCCAGCCCTAAAGCTGGCGCCCAGCCTTTTACCAGCGTTGATTGGGCATAGGCCGGGCTGGCCCTAAAGCCGGCACATCCAGCCTGCCGAGCCGTTGTAGGGGCTCCAGCTGACAGGCGGATCCTAAAGTCCTCGCCCGTTCTTCGTCTCCTGAGCTTGGCTGGCGCGGCAGCTCTGCCACCCGGAGGCGCCTCTGCTGGGCACCGGCTCCCCTGGGGCCGACATGCCCACCCAAAGCTGCGACCTCTGACCTTAATTCCTCCCGCAAACTCCCCTTGATGTTATGTAGGAACACCTCCAAACCCTTTGGCGATAGATGCACACCATCTCTTTGGTGCCAGCTACCGTCCTTGGCGTCAATCTCTCTGTGCCTAAGGGTTTTACTGCCACAAGAGAGGATGAATTTGCCAACGGCCTTATTTACCTTCTTCCTAGCCTTCTCTTTCCCGATCCATTTCCCCGGCCCCTTCCAAATCCACCTTGGAATAATTTCAGACCAAATGATTACGACCTCCCTCCACAGCGCCTTCAAGCGGGCGCATTCCTGCTGTAACCCGTAAATTACCTCTAGAGTTTTGGTGTTTGCTAGGTCATTCCCCCCCCACCCCCGAGGTGTAGTACAATAAATTTTGCTAGCGCCTTGTCCAGAGCCGGTTGCAGATCAACCAAGCACATTCCTCTCTTCTCAAGCCAACGCAAATTCACCCTCTCTTCCGTAAACCCCAGCTGCTGGCCGCACCGCTGATCCTTCGCCCATTCGTGCGCCCAATGGATAAAGGAATGACCCATGATCCACACTTCCAGGGTTCTTGCATGGCTACCTACATGTTAATATTCTTGCGTCCGCACATTGCTGTGCCCTTTGGCCCTGATGTAACCCCTATAGGCCCTGGACTTCCATCTCCCCAGTTTCTTTATTTGCTCTGGCGTACAGCCGTTCTCAGCTGCCGCTGTAGCTGCGCCGATTCTGAAGGAATGAGTACCAAATAAACTAGGATCCATCCCCCCAGCTGCAAGGCACCGCCTAAAAACGCTTTGAAACTGGTACCTTGTGAGCGGCGTCGCGTCTTGATGGATGAGGAAATTGCCCCCTACCTTGGACCTATGCCTTGCGTAGCGCTTAATCAACACCACTGGGCACACTCTTTCGTTATGTTTCCTCGTGAGGTGAACCCACGCACCCGTTCCCCCTTGGTCGGTTTTAGACCTGTGGATCTTGCACGCCACCAACGTAGCATTGATAATCACGTTTGCGAAAAGCAAACCCACACCCTGGCTTGCTTTAGATGCTGCCACTAGCTCTCCGACCCTGAAGGCGCCAAAGAAAGCCACGGCAAATGCTACTCTGAACAGTTCCCTTTCCGCTGTATTGACACATACCTCTTTTGCTGCCATCATCAATAACCCAAGCCTGTCTAGCGTTACCGGCTCCCTACTGTCAGTTCTCTTCACTTCGCCCCTATCCCAGCCTATGAGGATTCTCCTTACTATGAAATCCTTAGTTGTGTCCTTGAGGTTATGGAGCTTCAGGAAGAAAGCCAAACCTGCCAACATGGCCCCAACACTGGTCCGCATCACCCGAGCTGCCTTATGGGCCTGTAGGAAGCTAATGATCCGCGCGCTGCTGCCTCGCTTACCCTCAACGCTGTCCTTTTGCTTGAATGCTAGCCATGTGTGCCAAGCCCGGAGGTAGGTTTTCCAGGTGTGTGGGGCTAGCGACTTCTGGACCAGGTCCATTAGTCCGATATCCCTATCTGCCAAAGGTGACATGGGCACGTTAGAACTATGGCATTTGCCGCTGGCGCTGCTCGCCAAAACGCTGTCCAATTGAACCGCGATAAGGCGTCTGCTATCACGTTTAATCTCCCCGGGACATGCTTGGCTTTAAAGTTGATGTTGCTGCGCATGCAGAGCAGCACCAGCCTCCGCAGCAGCCGGATCACTGGGCTTAATGTTGCGGAGAGGCTGTTTACTGCTCCCACCATCCCAAGGTTGTCAAAAAAGAACATTATGTGTTTGTTACTGACCCTACATGCGAAATTCAGGAGCCCGAGCAGTGCCTGCATCTGCCTTAGTGTTACCTTCCTAGCACCTTTGCATTCCTGAATAAGGCCCTTCAGTTTGATAACTTTATCCCTGGGCAGCCTAGATTCCCCAGTGTAACGGATCGGGGGATTCGCTGTTCCCAGCATGTCCCCGTCACCTTGGTTCCTCCGGCTAACCCTTCCATTCCCTTGCCTTCCCGATCTCTGCCTCATTCCCTCACGGCGCGGTCACGCTCAGGTTCGCGTTCTGCGCGCACGCGCGGTCCCCTCACTGTGCGCGCGCGTTCCCGGTCCCTGGTCTCCCATCAGGGGACTGACGCCCCTTGGCGTACCTCTGTCTCCCTACCTGGTTCCTCTGCTCCTTCCACCTCTCATACCCTCCAGCCGAGCACCTCCTCCGCGATCCTTCCTCCACGCTCTGGTACTCTGACCAACCCTCCCCAGGTACTGGCTCCGCCGCCCAGAGCTTGCAGGCTATTACCCTAGATTACCTCCCTGTCTCCTCCCCTGCTCCCTCACACCTATCCCTGCAAGCTCCCAGACAAACCCCTGCTCCACCCCTTCCTGCTATTTGTCCTCCCTCCTTTATAACCCCAGTCTGTCCTCATAGCTTTCCTGTAGCTCCTGTGTGTGCAGTGTCTATGCCCAGCTCCCTTATCAGTTTCAGCTCCCATGCATCTTGTGCCTACACTCCTCATCGTATTTGCACCATGCTGTGCCCCCATAAGTTTTGTGTGTGTCGTGTATCAGTTCAATGTATTTAAGGACGTTCTGACCCTCCTCTGGCTGCTTTTCTAGCAGGCAGCTGGCTAACACGGGGTAACTCTTAGCGAGTTGTCCATGGTTTTATGCTTGTTACCGCTCTCCCCGCCTGCAGCCTTGGCTTTTTTCTTGGCCTGTAACCCCTCAGTAGAAAGGTCGTATACGTCTGTGAATTTCCCTTTTATGATCGCTTTTCTCACCTTGGGTGTAACCCGACTAGAGAGAGAGGTCATAGCACAGGCATATGTGTCCTTCCCCTTCATCGCTGCGATGGCGCTGACACTACCGTCCTTTATTTTTGGGGCCTTGCTCTCCCTCGCTGCCTCCTGCGTTGTCCCGCTTGGCCTAGCCCTAAGTGTAATTTGTTAATTCCCGCTAGCTGTCTCTATAGGAATTTATACATCGGGGTTTTGTGTAGTCGTGTTGCACTCTCTGACTCTGAAATGTCACTGTCGCTGTCACTATCCGAATCACTACTCTCAGTACTAGACATAGGATTCATTTCCTTACCCTGAATCCCGTCGGTCGGGTCAGTATCCTGCGCTGACCTAGAACAGGAGCATGCCGACTGGGTGCGGCGTCTATTGTCCCCTTCGCCGTGCGCCACTGAAGGTGGGTAGGTGTCCTGGTCCAAATCCCAGGTGTGAGATGACCACTCATTGGCCGCAGCTTCCTGCGGAAATTGAGAGGACCCAGCCTGCGTTTCCCATGCGGAATCCAGGGGCTGGGTCACATTAAATCCCCCGACCCGATGTGACCCCTGGGTGGGAGGGGCAGGGGGCCCACAGTGGCTGGGGTGGTTATATACTGGACCGCTCCCGCGCCCCTGCCAGCTGGAGGTAAGTAGGTGGGATGGTTGGGTATGGCGGTATGTAATATGTTAGTGTTTCACGGTTGTAACCCTGCTCACACTCCCCCCTGTACTGTGAGGGGTAAGGTTGAGGTCGCCCTGAGGGGTGAAATTGAGGTCGCCCTGCAGTACCGGCAGGGGCCTCATGGTGGTGCTGCTGCAGTGCAGGGCCAAGGCAAAAGCCTGCCTCTGCAGACCTGCCTGTGCTCCTGTCCGCTTAAGGAACTTGGGCAGGGAAATCCCCCTCCTCATAGAAGTCTGGGGGGGAGGGGCCAGGCTGCAGCCCGCGCGGGGAAGAGCGCTCCTCCCTCCCCTGCTTCTGCTGCACGTGGGAGGGAGGTGAGTAATGGCGCCGAGGAGCCAGCAGCGGCGCACGTGGAACCCGGCCGGAGGGGTAAGTGAGCAGGGGGAGCGGGGCCCGCACCCCAGCCGGCGCCTGACAGTCCCCGCGATTGGGGTGAGGAAGCAGGTAGGGTGGGACCTGGCCATCGTGCGCAACGGGCGGCGCACGTGGAGCCCAGGTGTCCCCGCGGCCGAAAAGGTGAGTGAGCTGGAGGATAGGGGCCGACAGGCGCGTGCCCCGGCCGCGCACGTGGCGCCCGATGGTTCCCGCGGTCGGGTTGGGAGGGCTGGTAGGGGGGGACCTGGCCATCGGGCGGCGCGCGGCCGTCACCGGCAGAAGGGTGAGTTGGCTGGCGGCGCGGGGGTTGGCGGAGGCGAGGCCGCGCACTATCGAGACCGGAGCAGTCCTCCCCAAAGACCCGGTCCTCCAGGCGAGAAGGCTGGCGGCGGGGAGCCCGCGGGACAGCGCTTGGGCACGGGAAGCTGAGCACGGGCGACGGGGCTTCGCAGGGGCGCGAACCGGGAGGCGGCCGCGGCAAGAGGGTCGCTTGGGGGAGAGCCTGGGAGCAGGGGAAGGAGCGGACGTTGGCGGGAGACGCCTGCGCTTGGCGTTGGACCCGGCCGGGCTGGGGGAATGGGCACGTGGGTTTCTGCCCACACCTCTGCGCTGGAATCTGCGCGGGGCAGGGACACTTACCTGATCCTCCGTTGTAGCTGCAGCATCGGAATCAGGATCCTGTGGGTGAGGCTGGCAGGGCTCGGGGGTTCCTCACACAGCGGGGGGTCCTCACACAGTGGGGGTTCCTCACACAGCGGGGGGTCCTCACACAGCGGGGGGTCCTTACACAGGGAGGGTTCCTCACACAGCGGGGGGGGTCCTCACACAGCGGGGGGTCCTCACACATGCGGGGGGTCCTCACACAGCGGGGGATCCTCACACAGCGGGGGGTCCTCACACAGCGGGGGGGTCCTCACACAGCGGGGGGTCCTCACACAGCGGGGGGTCCTCACACAGCGGGGGGTCCTCACACAGCGGGGGGGTCCTCCCACAGCGGGGAGTCCTCACACAGCGGGGGATCCTCACACAGCGGGTGGTCCTCACACAGCGGGGGGTCCTCACACAGCGGGGGGTCTTCATACAGCGGTGAGCTGCTGTAATCCACGAGGCCTGTCATCATAACTGGAAAAATTTGCGGATCACTTACCTGATCCTCCGTTGTAGCCGCAGCATCGGAATCAGGATCCTGTGGGTGAGGCTGGCAGGGCTCGGGGGTTCCTCACACAGCGGGGGGTCCTCACACAGCGGGGGGTCCTCACACAGCGAGGGTTCCTCACACAGCGGGGGGGTCCTCACACAGCGGGGGGTCCTCACACAGCGGGGGGTCCTCCCACAGCGGGGAGTCCTCACATAGCGGGGAGTCCTCACACAGCGGGGAGTCCTCACACAGCGGGGGGTCCTCACACAGCGGGGGATCCTCACACAGCGGGGGGTCCTCACACAGCGGGGGGTCCTCACACAGCGGGGGGTCTTCATACAGCGGTGAGCTGCTATAATCCACGAGGCCTGTCATCATAACTGGAAAAATTTGCGGATCCACAGCAAAAATCCTGTAAGGTAAGGGGGGAAAAAATTCCGTTAGCTCTGACTCTTCCCCCTAGGGACCCTCTCTTTATACCCTCTCACCCCCCCTCCCCCTACATGAGAGGGGACAAGCAGCCTTCCCACTCCGTGGGGGAAGGGGGGTTAGCCGACCCCCCAGCTCACGCCAATCAGGACGTCTCAGCCCTTAAGGAGCCTACGACCACATTCAGGGGCCTCTGTCTCATCATATCTGACTGGCATCCTCTCTCTCTCCACCTTTAAGGCCCCACTCACACAGCGCGCTACACGACGCGCGCGCGTCACAGATTACTGGCGGCCAGTGCTAGTGTTCAGTATTGAAACTACCATTGGCTGCAAAGTGCGGCGGCGACGCTGCTGCACCAGCGGGAGACCTTTCAATCTGTTATTTCTGGCTGCAGCAGCGCGACGTCCATTTCAGCAGCCAATCAGAGCTCCTCATCTGAAGGCAGTTTACGTTAAAATATTGTGGCAGTGTTTCTGGCCTCGTTTCTCTAAATATTTATGCTCTAAAATAAAAAAAATAAAAACGTTTATTTATTTTAAGTGCAGACTTGCGAATAAGAAATATATATTTATTGGTACTTGGCGTTTGTAAAGTTTCTGAAGGCTGCCTCTCTGGCTGTGGGGCTGAAGGCTGCCTCTCTGGCTGTGGGGCTGAAGGCCGCCTCTCTGGCTGTGGGGCTGAAGGCTGCCTCTCTGGCTGTGGGGCTGAAGGCTGCCTCTCTGGCTGTGGGGCTGAAGGCTGCCTCTCTGGCTGTGGGGCTGAAGGCTGCCTCTCTGGCTGTGGGGCTGAAGGCTGCCTCTCTGGCTGTGGGGCTGAAGGCTGCCTCTCTGGCTGTGGGGCTGAAGGCTGCCTCTCTGGCTGTGGGGCTGAAGGCTGCCTCTGGCTGTGGGGCTGAAGGCTGCCTCTGTGGCTGTGGGGCTGAAGGCTGCCTCTCTGGCTGTGGGGCTGAAGGCTGCCTCTCTGGCTGTGGGGCTGAAGGCTGCCTCTGGCTGTGGGGCTGAAGGCTGCCTCTGTGGCTGTGGGGCTGAAGGCTGCCTCTCTGGCTGTGGGGCTGAAGGCTGCCTCTCTGGCTGTGGGGTTGAAGGCTGCCTCTCTGGCTGTGGGGCTGAAGGCTGCCTCTCTGGCTGTGGGGCTGAAGGCTGCCTCTCTGGCTGTGGGGCTGAAGGCTGCCTCTCTGGCTGTGGGGTTGAAGGCTGCCTCTCTGGCTGTGGGGTTGAAGGCTGCCTCTCTGGCTGTGGGGCTGAAGGCTGCCTCTCTGGCTGTGGGGCTGAAGGCCGCCTCTCTGGCTGTGGGGCTGAAGGCCGCCTCTCTGGCTGTGGGGATGAAGGCTGCCTCTCTAGGTGTGGGGCTGAAGGCTGCCTCTCTGGCTGTGGGGCTGAAGGCTGCCTCTCTAGGTGTGGGGCTGAAGGCTGCCTCTCTGGCTGTGGGGCTGAAGGCTGCCTCTCTGGCTGTGGGGCTGAAGGCCGCCTCTTTGGCTGTGGGGCTGAAGGCCGCCTCTCTGGCTGTGGGGCTGAATGCTGCCTCTCTAGGTGTGGGGCTGAAGGCTGCCTCTCTGGCTGTGGGGCTGAAGGCCGCCTCTTTGGCTGTGGGGCTGAAGGCCGCCTCTCTGGCTGTGGGGCTGAAGACTGCTTCTCTGGCTGTGGGGCTGAAGACTGCTTCTCTGGCTGTGGCCGGTGGTCACGGTGGCACGCACTACGGCGTGCGGGCCTCACACTACACCACAACACAGCCCTTTATGGGGCAGGCCCCAGTGGCTGTGTGTGTGTGGGCGAGCAAAGCGCTGTGACGCGTACGCTGGCAGGGAAGACAAGAATTTTGTCGTGCTGCGACACGGTCACGTGGCCGTGCACAGCCAATGGCAGGGCAGACATGTCCCGTCATAACCGCGCCCCCCGCTCTCTCCCTAGATCTACACTACAGACCGCCGATCGCAGCTGTAGTCTCTGCCCGCGCCGCCATGCGCCAGGCGCGCGTGCAGTCGAGAGGACTGGGGCCGTAGCCTTAGAGATGAGTAGGGGTGTAAAGAGAGATCAGAGTTGATCTATCTGGCGATGCAGAGGAGTGTAGAGTCTTAAAAGAAAGGAGGAGAATGTTGTGGTTTATACAGAAATGAATAGGAAGCCAGCAGAGAGAGTTCAGGAGGTTGGAAGCAGATGTATGTATGTATGTATGTATGTATGTCTTTATTTGTATAGCGCCATAAAATGTACATAGCGCTTCACAGTAGTAATACATGTCATATAAATAACAAATATAAATAACAGATCATGGGAATAAGTGCTTCAGACATACTGTAAAAGTAACATTAAGGAAGGAGTCCCTGCTCCGAGGAGCTTACAATCTAATCAGATACGCGCCTAGTAGAGCAGGAGATGATTCGGACAGCAGCATTTTGCATGGACTGTAAAAAAAGAGAGGTGTGAGGCAGGGAGGCCAGATAAAAGAATGTTACAGTAATCAATGCAGGACAGAACAAGGGCACGCATTCGTGGAACATTGGAAGGGGCGTATCTTAGCATTAATGTGAAGGAAAAAGTGCCAAAATGTAGTAACAGTGTTTATATGTGAGGGAAAGGAAAGGGAGGAGTCGAAGGCAACCCCGGAGGCAGCATGCTTGTGAGACTGGGTGAATAGTAGTGTTTTTGACTGTAATGGAGAAAGGGACCTGGTTTGGTGGGGTGTGGGGGGGGGAGGAATATGAGTAATTCTGTCTGACCCATGTTATGTTTAAGGCTAAGGCCCCGCTGCACGCCCCGCACGGCCGCCTTGCTTGCCGGCGGCACGTGCAATTCACTGCACTGCGGTCTGCAGTGAATTTGTTCTGGCGCGGGGGCGCGGCCAAAACGGGTGGGGGGGCTCGGCCATGACGTGAGGGGGCGGGGCCATCATGCTGCCCCACAGCGCAGCACTGCAGCCCCTCAGCCACTCACACACACAGGCACTCACACACACACAAATACACACGGGGGGGGGGTGAATCGGAGCACGGGTGGATCGGAGCAGAGGAGGGAATCAGAACGGGGGGGAATCGGAACGGGGGGAAATCGGATTGGCTGCCCTGCGTGTCACGTGACGCGGCACCCGCCGAAACCACAAGCTCATTGTAGCTCCGGCTGGCTGACGCGTCACAGCACGCAGTCAGCCACGCCGGAAGGAGCCAGCGGGGACATCTGACCGGAGGCAAGCAGCTGGTGGACCGCCGCCGGCCGCAGCGGGACCAAAGCCTTAAGCGGCAAAGAGCCAGCCAGGCAGAGATAACTGATAGGCACCCTGTCATTTTTGACTGAACTGCAGGTGTAAGGTCAGGTGTAGATAAATATATACCCACAGAGAGGGTATATAGAGAGAAGAGTAAGGGGCCTAAAACCGAGCCTTGAGGTATACCTTCAGAGGGGCCCATGAAGGTGGAGGAGGAGGAATTGGCAAAAGAGACACTGAAGGAACAGTGGGAGAGGTAGGAGGAAAACCAGGAGAAGACCGTGCCACGAACAACGGCAAGAGAGTGAAGAATGTGTAGGAAAAGAGGGTGGTCAGCAGTATCGAAACCCGAGGAGGGGTCAAGAAGAACCAGAATGGAGTAATTTGCTTCAGATTTGGCAGTATGGAGGTAATTAGCTACCTTGGTGAGTGCGGTTTCTGTAAGGTATGCCGTGAGGAAGCCTGATTGGAGAGGGTTAAGCAGGTTATGGCAGTTAAGACAGTGAAGTATATGTAAGAAAGCAATACATTCCTGAAGTTTATAAGGAACAAGGGGGGGGGGGGGTGCTGGTGTGGGGGGGGGTGCTGGTGGTGGGTTGTGGAATTAGGATCTAGGGTGTTATTCTTAAGAATAGGTCTAGCAGTAGCTTGTTTAGAGAGGTGGAAAAATACCAGCACACAGATGAGTTAAAAATGCGAATTTGCGCTGGTTTTGGAGCAATGTTTTTCTAAAAATGTTTTAAACTTGACACATATCCCCCCTTGTCTAAGCCCAGGCAAACTGATGCATGCAATAATACAATGTGAAGTGGTGGTTAGGGAAATACACAGGGCGATTAGAAGCAACAGCCACTTTATCTCCAGGTGTCTCCATCAGCATACAGTACATTAGATTGCGGTGTCTTCAAGCAGGAATGAATCGTTTGCACAGCGTTTGTCTATGTGCGGTACAGCACACACTGGACAGGCGTCAGACAATAACAATACGTCTGTCCCCAAATATAAATAGCACAGAAACAGATAGTTGACCCAAGAAGCAAAGTACCAAAAATGTCCATAACTACTGCAAACAGGTCTCTAATAGACTGACTAATTGTAACGTGGGATAAAGAGAAGAACGACAGGGATGTTGTGGAAACAAGCGTCCAGTTATACCAAGATATTTATTTATTGGTGTTTTATGATTATTATTATTATTATTTATGATTGTTATTATCAGGTGTATTTGATTGTATTGTTATATGTCTATTCTTTTGCAGTAATAATGTACAGTATGCATCGTTTAACATTAACACTAAAAATGAACATTACCACTAATACTAGTTTACCACTAATACTAGTATATACCCGTCAACGCGATCCGCTGCCTTAACCCTGGCAAATTTTTGGGTAGTAGTGCCATAGCTAAGGAGATAACTGTAATGCTAGCGCTGCCCACGAGCAAGACAGGACCCCGGTACTGAGGTGGGGAAGTATAGGACCACCCACCCACAGCAGCGGAAGCGCGCCTGGCAGGCGGACTGTCAAACGTAGCCGGGTCTGGGTTGGAGAGAGCGGGTTAGTCGATACTTGCCAAGGTCTTGGAATGGAGAGGTCAGAGTAGTCAAACTTCGTTAGCCGTGGTCCAAACTGATGTTTTCTTTAATTTTTTCCCCTTTAATACGTGCATCAGTACAATCCACACAATAATAAGCATTTAGCTAAGTTGCCAATCGATCGGCGAAGATTTGGCTCGGGGGTTCACTAAATGGCCGCCAGTGCAGCAGAAGAGGACCAAAGATGCAAAGTTCTGTGGGAAAGATCATGTGACCAGGCAGTCACTAGATACAATCGGTGCACTGCTACAGAGAGGGCAGGGCTCAAAAAGGGGTGTGCCAGCCTGTTTCGGAAGAGGAAGGGGATGTGACTTTGTAAATGGTTGCTATAGAAACACAAAATACTTGTTACATTACAACACATCAAAAAATTAATTTAGAGTTGATTTAAAAGAAAAAGCTACAAGTATTTTCTCATAGTACAGAACTGATTTATTTTAAAAAAAAAAACACACACACATAGGATATTGCTTGGTCTGCAGCTTTAAAGGGGAACGGTTTTTCTTACCTTTATGAATAACATTGCTTTATCTCCCAATAACGTGACGCTAAGTGCGCATTGCCGGTACTCCGAGCGAGACTCGGAAATAGGTCTTTGAAGAGGCATTCCAAGACATTTCCCCCCCATTTTTTTAATACAGAATGGAAGCAGGGGCTCACCGGAGATGAACCCCATTAATTTCAGCTCCGGTGACCCCTTGCTTCTGGAGGCACTTACCTGCATAGTGGGCGCCGGTAGACATACCAGGGTTCACTATAAGGCTGCGTCCAGGGTGCCTCCTCGCTTGCTGAGGCGCACGGAGGCTGAAGGAAAGCGGGTGCTTTCCCTGGCCTTGGTCCGCGCGCCGTCTGGGGGCGGGCCAGTGATGTCACAGAGCTGGTTCGCCCTCATTGGGCAAACCGCTCACGTGACCGGCCCTGCGCTTCCGGCGAGCGCCAAATCTAAATTTTGTATAAGACCTACGCTTCCGCGCGCTTGCGGAAGCGTGCGCGAGCCCCTACTAAAGCCGCTCTCATTGCGGCTGTAGGGGCTCACTGGTAAGCACCAGCGCGCCTCAGCACGCGCTGACCATGCCCGAGGCCTAAGGCTGCTTTTCAAAGCTCCCAGGCCCTGTGTGCCAACAGGAAGCTGTGATGTCATCTGGTGCAGCTTCCTGTTGGCCCATGTGACCGGGGGGCTTTTAGAGGAGTTAGAGCATGCTGGGAAAGTGTGTGTTAATTTAATGTCCGGGGGCTTTTACCTGCAGAAAACTGCAAGAGATACCGGCACCCCCTTCGGAGGTGAGTATCTCTTGAAGCAGGGCTCCCCGGGGCTGAAATGAATGGGGCTCAGCTCAGGAGACCCCCTGCTTCAACCCTTAATTTAAAAAAATAAAAAAACAAAAAAAAAACGGCTTAGATTGCTCCTTTAACTCAAGTTGAGAATAAGAGGAGAGGAAAATAATTCCGGCACATAACACTGTGTTAGTTTAATCATACTGTACCCCACTGTGGGGCTATACCCATCCAGGCCCCGCACCCGCCCCATTTCAGTGTTTGGATGCGAGTAACGGAAAGTTTAGGTCTGAGCTAACTAATGTAGCGGTAAGTCCCCCCACCTTTAACCTTAACGATATTATGATAATGCCTCGGTTGCATACAATTTGCATGTCATTATCACTAACGACCAATGATAGTTGATGCTATGCTCTTTACGGGAGAAAACGTGGCTTAATATTCTGTTATTGTCCTTTATTTTGCCTCGCTATGTTACTTTTAGTATCACACTAACATCTGTCTATCCAGACATACTAGGATGCAATCCAGGGGTGGGAAACGCCAGTCCTCAAGGACCGTCAACAGGTCAGGTTTGCAGGTTATCCCTGCTTCAGCACAGGTGGCTCAGTCAGTCGAAGACTGAGCCACTGATTAAGCCACCTGTGCTGAAGCAGGGGTATCCTGCAAACCTGACCTGTTGGTGGTCCTTGAGGACTGGTGTTTCCCACTCTTGATGTAATCCTTGTATAAATAAAAATGTCCTAAAAATCCGCCTGAAGAAGGGACCTCAGTAGCCCTGAGAGCTTGCACTCTTTTTAACCACTAGTTAGCTAAAGTGTCACTTCTATCTCCCTTTTGAAGATACACCATTAGTCTTAAGGTGACCTTAAGCGACTTAACAGAGCTTTGTGACTCAGGGCCTATGTGAGCAGGGAAAAACGAGAGGAGAAAACAGACTGTTGCACCGTAGGGTGAGCACATCTTAATAAAACAAATACATTTCAAAACTAAAATGTAGGTGCCCAATTCCAGGGTTGTTTTAATAATAACTTCACTTTACATGGCATTTTCTCCCAATGCGACTCAAAGAGCGTCAGAATTGCAACCTACCCAGCACATGGTATTCAGCACTGTATGTAGAACCACGCAGGCAGAGTCCCTGCTTACAAATCAATGTTCCCTACCTGAAGCACAGGGAGATAAATACTTTGCCCCAGGTGACAACGGAGCTGATATTGGGATGTGAGCCAGGCTCCTTCGAAAACAATGAGACGCTGAAGCAGAGTCAGTGGCTTAACTCTCTGAATACTCCTCCAGCCCTTGGCATAAGTGACCTTTTTTTCTCTTAAATTGAATAAGTGCTGTAGAGGGATATTTGTTCTCTCGGTCACTGGCTTGTCTTCTTTTGCCAGAGTCTGAGAAATACTTATTTATAATTCAAGGAGGCACATCAAACATAGTGCTCCCCCTTATAGAAACAGGCCTCGGCTGTTGTGCTTATCACAATCAATTGGTTATCGATTGGTGAGCACATTAGCCCTCTAGACCAATTTTGTTTTCAGATATCTGTTTACCGAAGTCGGGGATGATTTATTTACATTAATAATACTTCACTTTATTCTCATTGTAGTGAATGAAGTGCTGGATAGTAGAACAATTTCGGTAGGACCTGCAAAAAGCTTACAATCTAGTCTGGCCTAGGGGGCCATATGTGTCAAGCAAACTGGAGCCAGGCTGCCAATCCCGTCACTCCATCGCAGAGTCACACCGATGGCCCGTATTCAATATAGCCACTTCCCGGTGCAAGAGGAGATTTTGTAGTTGCGTTTACTTCAATGGGGCGGACCTCGTATCGAATAGGGGTCCGATGTATAAAAGTGCATGCGCGTTCCTTTCACTCCGCCTGTGCCACGGGGAGTATTGATATGAGGCTTTAGGGGAGGAGAACGTACAACAATCACAATGAGTGGCACTACCATTTGAGTCTAGCACTGGTGCGGCTTTTCTGTCTCTGTGTGTCAATCAAACCCCACGAGGTTTAGGCGATATTAACCTACCTCATCGCTTAGAAACAAGATTCAACACGTTCCGTATATCTGGCACAGTTTAGGGTGTAATGACCGCCCTTATCTATGCCGTATCTGTACCCTACTATTGTCTTGTTCCCTCATTGGTGCTCAGACATGTAAGTGGGTACCTTAAATCTGATCACCTAATCACTGGGGTGAAGCTAACACAAATCAACCACACCCCCACCCTGTACAAAATGTCCTGGTGCAAAGGAAAACTGAACATGCGTCTATTCTACAATAGGGTTGTATAGTTACAAAATGGAATGGCTGGCAGTTAACAACAGGGTCAAATAGGACATGTTTGTGTAATATGTCAAATACTAACTCCGGTATATATGCCTAATAACATCTAGCAGACCTGTGCTGTATTGAATATATTGATTTGTAACGTCAATACATTTTAAAAACAAGGCATATAAAACTACTCCTCCAGTTTGCCAGGATTAAAAAAAGAATTCGTCCACTTAGGTCTGACTCATTTACACGTCCTTTCTGTATTGCTGTTACTCAGTGTATCACACCAATTAACATCTATATATCCAGACTGACTAGGATGAATATGACATGCAATTTCAATTTTATGTTGCAAAAATCCACTTGAAAAGTGACCTTAGTTTGCCCTGAGAGCTTGCATTCTTTTTAACCACTACTTAGCTATTAAAGGTGTCACTTCTACCTTACTTGTGTTCTGTCTGTTTTATGGGATAATACAGTACTAACCTGTGGTGCTAAGTGGAATTGCACCATTATCTACTGTCGGGGATCTCCACTCTTCGACTGAGCCACTGATTGAGCCACCTGTGCTGATGATGGTATTTCCTTAAAACCCGACCTGTTGGGGGGTCTTGAGCACAGGAGTTGAGAACCCCTAATCTACTGTATGTCATTGGCACAATGCATGTCAAGTGGTTCCTTCACCCTTAGCCAGTTCTTCCATGGCAGAGAATCAGGACAAGGGGGCAGGGTGCCGCTTGCAGGTGACACACCGTGATATCCGTCTAAAGAGAGGAGCTAACCAAAAGGGATTCATCACACATTTCTTTATGTCATGTTTACAAACTATTCTTTCAGATTGAACTTCTACATAATGTGCACTGCCACTTAGCAGAGGGGCAACATGGGGTTGTGGATGCCCCTGGTTCATCCATGGTTGGGTTTCTATGGCCTACAGTAGTTGCTGGGTTTTTGGATAACTAGGGAAGGTTTTAGGCTGCCAGGTAAGGTTACCTTAGGTGGCTCAGGATTGGCTGGCCAGCCATTGCCGGGCATGGCGCAGCAGGGAGGACTGATTAGTGGATCGGTGGCATGAGGCAGGTGGAGGGTTTAGGTGGAAAAAATGTGCAGCATAAATACAGGTACCTGTATGTTACCACCTGTATGGGTTGGAGCACACAACATACCAGATGTTCCAATCTTGTCAGAAAACACCCACCCCGCCCTCCCCTTATGCTTTGTTTCTAATTTGTTAATCTTATGTAACCATGGCTGGTTCTGGCTACTCATCTGCTCTCCCTAGCACGTAAGTCGTGGTAGATGGAGGCAGTGTTAGGCCCAATCTTGGGTTTGCCCCCAACCCCCCACAAGCAGGTTCCCTGAGTGACAGGGGTGGAGGCGGGACATGGTCTGTGTGCGGCCCAATCCTGGGTGCAGACCATGTACCCTCCCCCTTTGTACTAGGGAAGAGGCAACCCTAAATATGTCAGTCAGTGAGTACTCTAGCTATGGAGTGAGTACTCTGAGCTGCTGTCTCGCCCTGCGGGGTGGGACTATATGATCAGTCCCATAAGGGAACTGTGAAACAGCAAAGGAGGAAAGACCAGGCCCAAATCATACCATCTGACACAGGGACCATCCAGAGGTCTGGGACCTGAGAGAGAAGACAGTATTCACTGTGGTAACATGCTGTATTCAGTCGATGCTAAATAAAGACGCTCATCTTTCAATATACTCCTGGCTTGAGTTTGCAGTCAATCAGGGGGAGTATGGACTGGTTCTACTATAGGGGCTGCCTTCAGCAATCCTGGACACTGCAGACAATTACTAAATTAGCACTCATGTAAATGATTGAATGATTGTATAATTTATACTGGCACGATATAAAAGACTATGACTAGAGCAACCAGCAATGAACGTCCCCCTGACGAAGAGGACAAGCGTCCTTGAAACGCGTAGGGCGGACATTGCTGTGGTTGCCTGTGCTTGTTGGGAGTCACCACTGTACTACAGAGGAGACGCAGTGATCGGAGTTTCCGGATCGCCGAGCTCACAGTGAGAGCTGGAGACCGCCCTTAGTCCAACCCCTGACCGACGTCACGCACCGACGTCACGAGTCAGCTGACGCGGAAGTGGAGGAAGCATCGATCGGAAAGAGGAGGCGGGCGGAACATCAGCGAATCCAAACGAGCAGACGAGTAAAAGTACCCCTGTTCCTGCGGTCACTATTAGTACCGAAGTGCTTGTACCAACCTTTTATTCTGTGAGTGTTTATAACCGCTTTTTAATGACTATAAACTCAACTATACTACTCTATGGGCCTTGCGCTTTTTTCTTTTTCGTCATCCCCTGTCTCTAGTTTCTCCTGGTCCCGAGGTTGGTTCCAGATGCAAAGAGGCTGCATACCCATTTGAGATCAAGATCGGACTCTATATTTCGGAAACACAACAAGCTGAAATTTCATATAGATTAAGTATTATAATTTTATTAATTGTTTTTAAATAATTGCTTTGATTTTACTGTGTAAATCCCTTTACTCTCTTCTTTCTTATATATCAACGTATGTATATGGAAGTTGTTAGGTAAGAGCGCTGGTGAACACACTTGGTAGCAGAGGGGTTAAGACCCACCTGCTCTCAACTGTGTTAAACTCAATTTATAACCCGGAGTATGGACTGGTTCTACTATGGGGCTGCCTTCAGCAATCCTGGAGCCTGCGGTGGATGGAGGTACTAGCACCCAGAGACCGAACCAAGCATCTACCTCAAAAGCCTGTCCTGTTTTCCCAATACCATCGGCGAAACCTCAGCTCTCCTGCAAGCCAACAGGTATCATGCACCATTACACACTGGGTAACAGGCACATTTCCCAGAGGGTGGGGGAAGCAGTGCTACACTTAAAAATAAAAAAGTATATATATGTAGCCAAGTCCCCTTGGGCTACTAATTCTCTGGTCCCTATAGCACTGTAAGTCCCAGTAAAGAGTGGGCAGGGTTGGGAGCAAATCCTGCAGGACCTGGTTGTACAGGCATACCCCGGTTTAAGGACACTCACTTTAAGTACACTCGCGAGTAAGGACATATCACCCAGTAGGCAAACGGCAGCTCACGCATGCGCCTGTCAGCACGTCCTGAACAGCAATACCGGCTCCCTACCTGTACCGAAGCTGTGCGCAAGCGGGGAGACTATAGAGCCTGTTACAAATGCGTTATTTACATCAGTTATGCACATATATGGTGATTACAGTACAGTACATGCATCGATAAGTGGAAAAAAGGCAGTGCTTCACTTTAAGTACATTTTCGCTATACATACATGCTCCGGTCCCATTGCGTACGTTAATGTGGGGTATGCCTGTATTGTTATATGTGTGTTACCTAATAAAGTTCAGGACTAGCCTGGTATTACAAGGGGGGTCTAGGACTGATAGGAGGCCGGCTTACAAGCCACTCCCCTGGGGAGGAGGGGGTTTCCCTCTAGAGGTAGAGCAAGGGTTCTGGGAGTTAGGCTTACTGTATAATATAGTGTGCGCTGGTGCGGGTGCGCGCACGGCGTTGTGCGTGCATGTGCTGCGGGCATTTAGTGTGTAGAGGGTAAGCGGTAGCACGTGCAGCTAAAGGGCGTGGCTATGATGTCACAGCGCTAGGCCGCGCTTTGATTGGTTCATAGTGTCACGTGGCGTGGTAACAGCGCTCGCACTATATTACACGCCTAAGTTCTGTGCTGCCCTCCTTGCATAGAGGACGCAGCAGTAAGTCTCCCCTGGACAGGAGTGGGCTGAGGCCTTGCCCTGTTAGGGGGAAAGGTATGCTGAGGAGAGCTGAGGGCCTCAAGTCTGGGGTACTGCCTTCATGGAATGGAACCTGTACTGATGTGCTGAACCTAATAAACTCCAGTTATACCCTCTCTGGTGTAATGTCTGGAATGTGAACAACCAAGAAGAGTTGCCCCTGAGGTTCATCCTGGCTGCACCAGGATCCTCCTGGGCTGGAGGCGCTGCGCTGACCATCATTGATAGCCTGTCCTGATGCCTCCCTATACCACCGTGGAGATCTCAGGCCTTCTGTTCTACCAAACAGGTATGCACCGCACCAGAATACACCAGTGACTATATGATCTCAGTTAGAGTGGGGGAAAAGGTGCTACATATGTATCCCTTCTACCCCCACTTAAGTGAGATTGGGGTGGCTATGCTTCTTCAGCTACTTCACCAGGGGTTGGGCTGTACCTGTTGGTAAACGGAGGGCTGAGTGCTCCGCGATGTTGTGGGGAGAAACAGGACAGGATCACAGGTTACCTTTGTTCTTGCTTGGTGCAGCGCCTCCAGTCAGCATGGATCCTCTGTAATGGCAGGGGATGGCCCATACTGACACCTCTTCTTCTTTTAGCAGACAATGAATCACACTCCTTTATATTTTCTTTGGTCTTTATTGCATGCAGATCACATAACAGAGCCATTACATTCTTCTCTTCTAGCTGTGCCCTGACTCAGGCTTTAGGCCCAGGTCAGGCCTGTTGGACCTCTCCTCACATCTCTTTGTGAGATGGAGCGCAGATGTTGCTCACTCCACAGAGGGAGGAGAGAGAATTACAAGGACCCAGAATTGAGGAAAATGCCAATATTTATATCCTTTGGGGCGTGGCTGTAACTCTGACTCATAACAAGCCAAATCTGGATAAAGATAGGCCCTCACATCCAGTGTGTGGTCCAATCAGTACCCACCCCTCAGGCTGTTGCTGAGGCCTGCTCTTGGATACTTATCCAAGTCTGCAAAAGCCCACAAGGCCTTAGGAAGGAATTATCCCATCCACTGCCTGCACCTAACAGGGCTTACATTGGTAGGGCCCCGGAAAATACATAGCGGCAGGGAGGCTATGCTATACATATATATGTAGATATTAGATATAAAAAAAAAAAAATACGCACAAAATAAAAGCGTGGGTTCTCTGTGCAGTACATTTATTGATTGCTGCAGTATGTTATGATGCTTAAATGGCTATCTTTATGCTCAGGCTCCTGGGTGAGAGGGGACGGTTATGGTTTGTGTTAGCTGATTGCCTCTTATGGGCTGATTCTATATGTCATGAAGAGTCTGGTTGGGCATCCTTCAGGAAAAATATAAAATCTGCCCTCAGCTGGAGGACGAGGAGTTTATGTGTAACGCCCCCCTCACCCAAAGGGTTGCTAACATCGTTGTTGTATGCTGGGCCCCACCCTGGGTTGCTATGGGGATCCAGACATCACGCAGGGGTATTTAAGGAGGAGGGATTATTCTAGAAGGTTAGGTTCCAGGAGGACAAGAGGAGAGGAGCCTCGGGGGGAGTAGATCAGTAATGTTTATAAAGTAATAGTATACACCAGGCTACCCTGTTTATGTTGTAGATATGGAAAGTACTAGTAAAGTTAGGATACCTGAAAGAAGGAATGGAATCCTGAATAAGTAATGAAGAGGAATACGGCAAGCCATAGTGGGCCTCAGGAAAGAGGGCTCCTGGTGCCAGCGGATCAGCTCTAACCGCAGATTTGCACTAATATTTCTCATCAGTCTGTATGGAAGTGGCAGTTCCCAAAGAGGCAAAAAGTATTGGGTCAAGTAAGAAGGGCCTGCCAGGATTCCCGTAGGGGCATAGAGTAATTGAATTAATACTGATGATGGTTCCGAAGCAACAAGACAGGGGCCAGGTCCCACATTTGCCCCGAGAAACTAAGTCAAAGTACCTTCATTTGAGTGTTAAGAGTGGGCACAAGAAACGTATTTATGTATGTCTATTATAAAAGCCAGTACAAAGTTGTTAACTTTGAGCGGTCCCTGTCCATGGGGAAACGAATAAATGACAGTTGTACTACTTAAGCTCCTGGCGCCAATTATTGTACCAACAGCCACCTGAATCCAGCCCCTGAGTCAAGGTAACGCATGCGGAGTAGCCATATAATACACACCGATGTAATCTTCCTAGAAGCCGGGCAGGGAGAGTTACACATGTTACATATGTTCCTCCATCACAGAGAGGACTCGGGATATTCAGAGACCAAGAAAGATTGTGGTGGTAGGGGACACCATTATTAGGAAGGTAGATAGGGCAATCTGTTGCCGAGACCGCATGAACCAAACAGTTTGTTGTCTCCCGGGGACTCGAGTTCGGCACATTGCGGATCGGGGAGACAGATTGTTGGGAGGGGCTGGGACAGACCTGGCGATCTTGGTACACGTTGGCACCAATGACAAAGTTAGAGAAAGATGGAGAGTCCTAAAAATGATTTCAGGGATCTAGTCTGCAAGCTTAAGATGAGGACCTCTAAGGTAGTATTTTCTGAAACACTACCAGTGTCCTGCGCTACCCAAGGGAGATAGACAGATTAATGCATGGCAAAGAAAGTGGTGTAGGGAGGAGGGTTTGGAGTTTTTAGAGCACTGGGACTCCTTTTCAGAGAGGTGCTATCTTTATGGTAGAGTTGAATTGCACCTCAATAAAGAAGAATCTTCTGTGCTAGGGCGGAGAATGTTAAAAAAAGGTTGGAGGAGATTTTAAACTAGGATGGAGAGGGGAGGGACAAAAAACAGATAAACTAAATAAAATAGATGGAGATGTGGAAATAGCATGGGGTCATGGAGGTAGAATGGGGGCAAGTGGGAGTTTGGCAAGCAGTGAGACACCCATATTAAATACAGATACAGACATAGGGCCGCCAACAGATTTTCAGGGGCCCAGGACCACAGTTTGACCGCCCCCCCCCCCTCTTACTCAATCCCACTCCCTCAATCTCCCCTTACACTCATTCCCCCTTACCCTTTTGGCCACACACACACTTTCCTCCCCCGTCCTCCACACACAATCCCCCCAATACCAATACAATTCCCCCCCCCCACACCCAAAATGCAATACCCCCTTCCCACACCCAAAATGCAATAACCCCCTTCCCACACCCAAAATGCAATAACCCCCTTCCCACACCCAAAATACAAAACACCCCTTTCCACACCCAAAATACAATACCCTCCCACACAATGCAATGACACCCCACGCAATGCAATACTCCCCGCCCACAAAATACAATAGCCTCCCGTCCCACACAATGCAATAACCCCCCCCCCACACACACACACACAAATACAACATACACCTTGCTGGCGGTCTTCTCACCCCGGGCCTGCCTCTCTCCATGCTGAGTCTCTCTCCCGCCAGTGCACGCCGGAAGCTGGGCTCGCCCAGATTCCAGCAAAAGAGAGTGGACCCGACGCGGGCTGGAGAGCGAGGCAGGTCCACAGCAGCTGCCGAGAGCTGGGACCCGGCAGCAATCAGAGGCCCGGCAGCCGGATGCAGGGTTTGGGTCTGACTTCTGGCCGGGCCCAACTTCCAGCACCGGCTGGCTGGGCCCCCCGCAACTGCTGGGCTGTAACGCTCGTTCTGCCCACAAACCAGACAAGACCCCGGTACTGAGGTGGGAAGGAAGAATACCACTCACCCACAGCAGCGGAGGCGTGCCCGGAGGGTGGTAGTTAGCGTTGGCGAGTCTGGGCTGTAGATAGAGGGTTAGTTGGTATACTCGCCGGGTCCTGTGCAGGAGATAGCAGAATCGTTGAAGTCCGTAAGCCAAGGTCTGGTGTTAGAGAGAGCAGCATAGTTAGTATCCGTGGAGCCGAGTTCAGGGTTAGAGTGGTACACGAGGTCGAGGGTATGCCGAAGTCCAATTCCAGAGAGGGTTCACAGGCAGGCCGGGTCAATAACAAGGTAGAAACTGAAAGACAAGAGCAAGACACTGGACAGCACTAGGCTACGAAGAATTATGCTGAGCACTGACTGAGTTGGAACCGGATATTTAAGGGACCAGGAACCAACAGGAGAGGGGGCAGAATGGAGGCGCAGTCCCAGCGAGGACCGGGATAAGGCGCAGGAGACAAGGAGGTCATTAGCACTTGCCGCATGGATCGTGGCGGGACGGAGTTGAGCTCCGTGGAGCGTGCACAAGAGGAGCGGGTACGCGCACGCTCTCTAAGGATAGCGGGGTTGCGCGTATGGATAGCGGGGGCAGCCGCAGCTGCGGTACCATGAGCGGGTAAGTAGGGAGCACGCCCCGAGGGACGTGCTCCCTAATTCCTTACATAGGCCCAGGACACTAGTTCCGGCTCTTGCCCCTATCGACAGCCCTGGCTACAAGGGAGCAGTATGATATCACAGGCATTACTGAAACATGGTGGGATGAAACTCATGACCGGACAGTTAATTTAGAGGGTTATTCCCTTTTTTGGAAGGATTGAGCAAATAGAAGAAGAAGTGGAGTATGTTTATATGTGTAACACATGTACCCCCACCCTCTGGGAGATACTGCTTCAGTTACAAGGTGTTGTGGTGCGGCGTACCTGTGAGGGTCCAGGAGAGCTGAGCTGTCTGCGATGGGTTGGAGACCAGGACAGGCTTTTGATGATCATGATGTTTTTTAGGGTGTCAGTGACTCCAGCTTCAGTGGCTCCAGGATGTCCAGAGTCAGCCCCACCACAGCACTGTACTTTCCCTTACCCAAATGGACTGAACACTCAGGCAGGAGTATATAAAAGCAAAAGGGGTTTATTGACTGTTGCATTCACTGCAGTTGTTCTTGTACAGCAGTTGTGTCATGGAACAGGTATACCCCTGTACGCACTTCTGTTTCACCCCCCCCCCCCCCCTTTTTCTTGTAGCCCTGCTTGTCAGCTTTCTTAATGCCAGCTGTATGTGTTTGGTGCTGCACACAAACATAGTGCTTGTGTGGTAAATGCAGTGCCATTTCCCCTCTCGCAGCAGCTTGCTGCATTAAAGATGTAACATTATTGCTACATGTTGTAGCTTCCCCAGACACTCCTGTGAGTTGCCATGGCAGCCTCAGCCTTTCTTTCTAATGGGCTAGTCTGCTTTCTCCCCCTCAGCTCTGCCTACAGATGGTCTGTCCCCAGACTATCTTACCACCCAGCATACATTGCCATTTCCTTTCCACCACACCACTGGACGAGTGAGTACCTTGCTTTAACCCCTGTAATGGTGCTGCAGGATTATCTTTTCACCTCCCTTTACTACTAAGCACACACAGAGATATTTAGACCTACACCTCTACACAAGAAACTGTTTTTACCTGCTTTCTCCAAAATAAAGTAAGAAAAGAAACAGACCTTGTCGTGCTTGGAAAAGAGGGCGAGTTGACACTATCTGAGCTAAGTCATCACCACGTGACCCTCTGGCTTCCAGAATAAGTTGCATGATGGACAGAGGATCCTAGGCCTCTGGATGGTGCTGGCTTTCTCTTAATTGAGGCCTCTTGATCTTTCCTGGCCAACCAGCCCATGAGGGGCTGACTGGCCTAGCTCACTCCCAGCCGGGAGGAGACCGGCACACACCTCCACTCCCTAGGAGGGTTGGATCAGCACTCACTTCAAATTTGCACTTCCTCCCTGAGGATCAGAAGGGGAGGGCACAGGATATGTACCACGATTGGCTACACACAGATTCCTATGACACCACCACATCTGTCATTCATGGAGTCAGAATGAGGAGGGTTGAATACCCATAGGATTGCCTGCCACAGCCTGTAGCTATTAGGGCTTACATGATAGGAGGTGGAGAGGCAACCTGGTCCAGTCCTGTTACATATGTTAAACCGGATCGAATACCTATTATATGGAAAGATGTTTATGAAGGGAATGATGAAAATGTAGAGACCTTGTGGATAGAAATTAGCAGTGGAGGTAAAAGTACAAAGAAAATGTTGGTAGGGATATGCTATAAACCACCAAATATCTGTGAGATTGAGGAAGCTAAAATACTTTTGCAAATGGAGAAGGCATCAAAACTGGGTCATGTTTGCATAATGGGGGATTTTAATTATCCAGACATAGGCTGGGACAATGAGATTAGCATTACAACAAAAGGAAACAGGTTTTTGGGGGTGCTTAAGGACAATTACATGATCCAAATTATTGAGGAACCAACCAGGAGAGGGGCAATACTGGATTTGATCAAATCAAACAATGTAGAAGTAATACCCAAATGTTCCAGGACTTGAATATTTGTTAATAGTGATCGTAACATGGTCTCATTTGAAATAAATTATCAAAAACCCTATTACTTGGGTTCAACAAAAACCTTAAACTAGAAGCCTTTAGAAAGGCAGATTTTAATAAACTGAGGATTCATCTACAAGGAATACAATGGGATGATGCTTTTGCAGGGAATTTTTTGGAAAATAAATGGTCAGTCTTTAAAATATTGTTAGAAAATCAAACTTATCAGTGTATACCCTTGGGTAATAAATCTAAAAGAAAAAAGTGTAAGCCAATGTGGCTCAATAAACAGGTAGGGGAGGAAATAGAAAAGAAGTGGCAGGCGTTTAGGGGCCTATTCACTTATCTTCGATAAGTGCATTAATGCACTATAAATGCCCAATTAGTACGATATTATATGTGTAGCTATTCACAAAGCTTCGATAACAGCGCAATATCAAGCTAAAACGGCTTTTTACCGAGCTATAACACTCTGGCTATAACAAGTAGTGCAATAGCTGAAAAATGCCCAAACCCGCAATTTTTGCCAGTAACTGCTATTCACTAAACTCCGATATGCAAATCGTACTATAAAAACGTGCATTCTTTTCTCGCCAGCTAAAGGGTGCTGAGATCGTAATTTGCGTTTGCATATCAAGGACATTCTTTTATTTTCACTGTATAGGATTGATATCGGGGGTCCCCTGGGGCCTCCGGAGCTGACCCGCATATTTATTTCAGCTCCGGCGAACCCCAAATTAAATCCTATGCAGTAAAAATAAAATTACAGCCGGTTTGATAACTTTAGCGGCAAACCGCTAAGGTAATGAAGAGGTTAAATAGCAGGCACTGCTTTGTTGTTGGTACAGGGGGTGGTTGAAGCTTGTAGTTGCCTCAGTGTGGGTGTTTAGGCCTTGTGGGAGGGTGGCAGTAGAAGTCAACCACTTCATTACCTCAGAGGTTACAATCGCTAAGATAATGAAGGGGTTAACCCCTCGCGCTACCCTCCCGCAAGTCCTAAACACCATCCTGGGGCAACTACCACCTTCACCCAGCCCCTGTACTAACAAGGCCACACCGGAATGGGTAAAAGCACTATTAGCCAAAGATGGCTAATAGTGTTTTTCCCCATTCAAAAAAACGTTAGTTACAATAAAAATCAATACATTAATTGAGGAATATAACAAAAGTTACAATAGGGCAATCAAATTAGCAAAAATAGATAATGAAAAAAGGATTTAAATCGAAAGTAAGATCAACCCTAAAAAGTTCTTTAAGTACCTTAATAACAAAAAAATGAGAAAAGAAAATATAGGACCCTTTCAGCGTGAGATGGGCAGGCAGATTATTGGAGATAAGGAAAAAGCAGAGGCATTAAACAAATTCTTTGCCTCTGTATTTACCAGGGAAGAATCAATGGCAATAGTAGTGCTGCAGGAGGAAGCCCCAACCTCTATATTAACAAACATTTTGGCAATTGAGGAAGAAGTTCATAGACGGCTTGATAAAATTAAAGTAAATAAGGCACCTGGCCCCAATGGCATACATCCAAGAGTTCTCAAGGAGTTAAGTTCAGTGATAGCCAAACCATTACATTTAATATTCAAGCACTCCATTTCCACAGGCTCAGTACCACAAGATTGGCGTAAAGCAGACTTGGTGCCTGTATTTAAAAAAGCAGCTAGATCACAACCGGGGAATTACAGACCTGTAAGCCAGACATAAATAGTGGGGAAGCTACTTGAAGATTTAGTACGGGATAATATTCAGGAATACCTAATAGAAAACAAAATGATAAGTAATAGTCACCCTGGATTTATGAATGATAGATTATGCCAAACTAACCTTATTAGTTTCTTTGAGGAGGTAAGTAGAAATTTAGACCAGGGTAATGCAGTTGATGTGGTTGACTTAGATTTTGCAAAGGCTTTTCATATGGTTCCATACAAGTCGGTTAGTGTAAATACAAGAGGTAGTTGTGAGTGGAGTACTTCAAGGATCGGTTCTCTGACCCCTGCTTTTTAACTTGTTTATTAATGACCTTGAGGTTGGCATAGAGAGCGAAGTCTCCATCTTTGCTGATGACACTAAATTGTGTAAGGTAATAGAATCTGAGCAGGATGCAATTTCTCTCCAGAAGGACTTGGATAGACTAAAAACTTGGGCAGGTAAATGGCAGATGAGGTTTAATACAGATAAATGTAAGGTTATGCATTTGGGAAACAAGAATAAACAGGCGACTTACAAATTAAATGGGGATAAATTGGGGGAATCCTTGATGGAGAAGGATTTAGGAGTGCTTGTAGACAGCAGGCTTAGCAATAGTGCCCAAAGTCATGCAGTAGCTGCAAAGGCAAACAAGATCTTATCTTCCATCAAACGGGCAATGGATGGAAGGGAAGTAAACATAATTATGCCCTTTTATAAAGCATTAGTAAGGCCACACCTTGAATATGGAGTACAATTTTGGGCACCGCTCCTTAGAAAAGACATTGTGGAACTAGAGAAAGTGTAGAGAAGAGCCACCAAATTAATAAAGGGGAAGGATAATCTGATTTATGAGGGGAGGCTAGCTACATTAGATTGGTTTACATTAGAAAAGAGGCGTCTAAGAGGGGATATGATAACTACATACAAATATAATCGGGGACAATACAAGGAGCTTTCAAAAGAACTATTCATCCCAAGGGCAGTACAAATGATACGGGGTCATCCCTTAAGGTTGGAGGAAAGGAGATTTCACCAGCAACAAAGGAAAGGGTTCTTTACAGTAAGGGCAGTTAAAATGTGTAGTTCATTACCCATGGAGACTGTGATGGCAGATACAATAGATTTGTTAAAAAAAAAAAGTTGGACATCTTTTTAGATAGGAAAGGTATACAGGGATATACCAAATAAGTATACATGGGAAGGATGTTGATCCAGGGATTAATCCGATTGCCAATTCTTGGAATCAGGAAGGAATTTATTTTTCCCCTTATGAGATATCATTAGATGATATGACACTGGGGCTTTTGGTTCGCCTTCCTCTGGATCAATATTATGAAAGTACAGATATAGGATAAAGTATGTGTCGTCTAAATTTAGCATAGGTTGAACTTGATGGACGTATGTCTTTTTTCAACCTCATCTATTTTGTAACTATGTAACTATAAGTGAATGTTCAGTGTTTTAACGGTTTCTTAAATATGCGCTGAGGCCTTCCTACCACCATTAAGTTTCTTGTGTATCCTTTAATACTGGTTAACGAGTATTAAAGGATACTAGTTAACTAGTTTTTCCCAAGTGTGGGGGGAAGTGTGTGCTACGCACGTAACTCCAAGCTGGTAGTTGGCCCTGATAAGTTGGTAAATAAAGGTTTGTACCATTAGCGTGTTCAATCAGCTGTTATCAAAACAACAATACTGTAACATTTGCGTTAGACAATGATGCCATTACACACCAGCTTCGCTTTGTACCGCTTGCAGATGGCATTGACCTATTGTATGCTGGAAAATAGCTGCCATGGAAAGATAAGGCAAAGATGAACATTGCACCGGTTGGACATGAATATAGCGATAGGGGGACTCAAAACACACACACACAAACATATGTGTAGCCCCCTTTCCTGTGACGAAGGGACTACGTGTGCTGAGTGTTACCTGCGTGGCTCACAGGAGGCCTAAGACTCCGCCGCTGGGAGCCTGGGGTTTTCTCGTCCCATTGATACACAGCGCCTCCAACTGGGAGAGATCCTAACGTAGTAGGATTACCTCTCATAGGACCCAATAGTCAGTAAATACACACAGAGTATATAACAACGTATTTACTGACATATAACAACACACTATAATAACAAAGCCCAGCAAGGCCATACCCACACAATGCCAGCCCACCACCTTGTCCACACCCCAGTGAGGTTCCCCCATAGTTATGAGGGTGCCCTGGACACCTAACCACCCAGTGTCCACAATACAGGCCCACCCCTAACTGTGTGAGGAGTAGTACTTCCCCTGTGTATGGCCGTTGGTGCACGTAGATGCGATACCTCCCTGGTCTTAGTCCCGACCAGGCCACCTTGCTGATGGGTCCGCAGGTCAGCGACGTGGTCCCACACAGCTTGGATCCTCAGGCGTCTGCCTCTGGAGGGATCTCCCGTTGGTGTGTGTCCCTATAATATAGTCTCTGATATTACATGCCTGGGTCTGATCCCAGGCCGCAGGCCGTAGTTCACCATGTGGCCGTCCGGTCACAGAAGCAGTGCCTGTCACTATCAGGGCTAATGGGGAGCGCCTCTATTTAGGGGCCTTGCGTATAGCACCACAAGCTGACAGTGTAAGGGGCCTTTCCTGAGGGGGTAATTTGGCCTAGTCTGGGAGTCACCTGCACCCAGACACTACCGTACCCCTTGCTGTCCCTGCTCTGACTGGCATGGTCCCTCTCAAGCACACCAATTGTATCTTTTCTTCGCGCCGGGGATACTACAGCCCTAATGGCTGTGCTCCCCCTCCGGATCAGCAGCCCTGGTGCATGCTGGAACTTGTAGTCCCTTGGTCTGTTATGCGGAGCCTAGCTAATGGCCGCCGCACTACTGCACATGCACAAAGCTCGCACTGCGCATGCGCGCGCAACCAAACATGGCAGCCCCCGCTTTCTGGGTACCCCGTGGGGCTCCGGCGACTCGGTCGCCCGCCTGCAGTCCCAGCAGCTCAGCAGTAGCCTCCCCCAAACCCGTGTCGGAGGTAAGGGGGCTCGGCTACATCTGTAATAATGGAGGAGCAGAGAAGGAGGAATAAATGTGACTGCAAGTTTTCCTCGAATCATCGGGCATCACATAGCGGGTATCTTTTTTATTTTTAACAACTTATTAGTAGACAGGTTCCTTAAAACAGTGGTTTCCAACATTTTTTGGTTAAGGCAGGGGAGCGCAATCTTTTTTCCCTGCGCCCCCCTGCCGGCTGTTCCCCTCTCTGCGCATCCCCCCCCCCCACACCTCTTACCTTGCCTACGGCGTCGGCGTCATGACGTCACGTTGCCATGGCGACGTGTCTACAGAAGCAAGGTAAGTGCAGTTTGCAGAGGCCTTCACCGCTTCCCGGCACTTATTTTAAATGCCTTCGGGAAGCGCGCAGGGCCTCTGTAAACCCCGCGCCCCCCAGTTTGCGCACCGCTGGGTTAAGGAACCCTAAGTGAAATTCTGAGGATACCCCAGCCATCTGCAATAGCAACTCTGAGATCAGACACAGTGTAAATACTTCTGTATTTGATGTAATTTTCTGGCCATATAAAAATTGTAAGGAACCATTTAGGGATGCCCGGGGAACCGAACGGTTCCTAGGAAACCTGGCTGAAAAACACTGTCTTAGAAAGATTCAATAACCCCCAAAGTAACATTTTTCATGCATTTGCTTCTTGTTAAAAATGTGTATCTAGCCCCTCTCCCCCCCCCCTAATCGCAGATCAGGTCCCCTAAGGTGTTCTGGGGTCTGGTTAGATGTCTCTGTGTGGTGCATACCTGCTGGCAACAGGAGGGCCTGAGTCTCCCGCGATGACATGGGGGACAACAGGAACAGGTTACTGGGGTGGATGCCTTCGTCTTGGTTCAATGGTGCAGCGCCTCCATCTGCAGTAAGCCCCAGGGATGCGGGGTGGAATCCCTACCGCAGAATCCCTTCCACAGGGATGAGAGATTCCAGTCTCACAACACTCAGTAGTTTATCAGCAGGCTCTTTATTCTCTCAGCAACAGCAGGTACAGTTAATCAGTATACAGTACACTAGCTGTTCTCCCTTAAGGTGTTCCCTGCCTCCACTCTGGACCCCAAGGGCCATCCAGAGTGGGGCTAACTCTTCCCTCACCCCCTAAGCAGGGTGAGAGGTATTTGGTCCACCTATAACTCACTAGGTCCTACTCCTCAGGAACCTAACTCACTCTAACTACTGTCAGACTGACAGAACACACACTTCTTGTGCCACTAAATAGGAAGTGCACTGCTCTTTTATGATATCAGCAGGCACCGCCCCTGTGTCTCTTGCTTTGACACAGGGTCAGGTGACCTACCTCCACCGCTCAGGACAAGTGCTTGAAGTGGGGGAAACTCATGATAACTCCTGGCAACCTGCCCTTACCAGGGATTATACCAGGAGGAGGATAGAACTATAGCCCCATTTGTTACCAGGGCTACATGTACATTTCTATTTTTTTAGGGTCTGTTCAATTCTGATGTAATATGCTAGTTCAAGGGTGGGCAACTCCAGAAGAGCCACCAACAGGTCAGGTTTTCAGGATATCCCTGCTTCAGCACATGTGGCTCAAGACTGAGCCACTGATTGAGCCACCTGTGCTGAAGCAGGGATAATATCCTGAAAACCTGACCTGCTGGTGGTCGTCCTTAAGGACTGGCGTTGCTCACCCCTGTGCTAGTTGTTGTTCTTCCTCGTTATTTTTTTCAACTAATAATACTAAAATTATGCTGTGATCCTTATCCAAACCAAAAAAAAAACAAATGGGAAAAATGCTTGGTCAACAAGTTACCTGTATATAGTATAGTATGGACACAATAAAAGACGGAGTTTAATGTAAAATCGTTAAAAAAAAATATATATATACTTGTATGATTTGTATAAAAATAGTGACAATCCTTTACGACTAGCATGCTACTGCCATGAGCTGTTTGGCTTTAGGAGGGACTGCCCCTTTAAATGACTTAGGGCTATACAGTACATGAAGATACAAGGGTTAGACATGCTGAATGTCATCTAAGCATTGATTGCATGTGTTAAACACATTAGCACAAGATTTATGGGAAGTTGTTACGTTTATGTTACTTTACTGCCAGAATTACAATAAATCTTTGGCAAATGTGGTTGACACACCAACCTAACACACGACACACACATGACACACACAAGGTTGTTTAGTGCGTTGAGGATTAACTACACCTTGATCTGCGCCTCTCCATGTTACCAGCACATTTGTAATACACGAGCAAGGTGAAAACAGAACAATTAGGCGCAAAATGTATTACGTGTATTACTACTGTGAAGCGCTCTGTACATTAATGACGCTATACAAATAAAGACATACAATACAATACAAAATATATGTGGACTTTTCAGATTGTATTTTCTTTCTTTTTTTACATGATGATCACACATTTCAGTGTAAAGCCACAGAGCAGCTGCACATTTGGAGATCTATTAATTGTGATATAATTGTTCTTTATCTTATAACTGCCCGGTGTAATTTTATTATGAGACCTGCTTCACAGATCAGCCCCTGAAATTCAGTTACCTACCTGTTTTCCCTCAATGAGGTTGCAGCTCCCAACAACTGCATTGCACATTTTGGACTATTTTGTTCTGTTGTCTAGTGGTTTAAGTTTTTATTTTAACAAACGATACCACCTCCGAAATAATTAAACAAATATTGCCAGGTAGCTTATTATTATTATTATTATTTATTCCCTTAACGTGTCTGGGTGGTTTTTTTTTTTGGATAACGTGGCCAGTCACCTACATTTAACCTACTAGACATGTCACGGACATTAGTTCAGTAGTTGGTACGGCCCCTTTAAACTGCACAAATGTGAAATATTTGGCCAGACAACATTGCAATAAGCAGGCTGCTGCCAAGGCTCCCGCCAGCAAACAAGTCCCGTGAAACTGCTGCGTCCTAAGGAACCGAGAGGGGAATATTTATCACTGTCACCAGCAGTCGAACTGGAGCAAGACGCAGCGGCGCTGGGTTTATCAAAGGAAAATACCCCGTTGCTTTCAAATTTCAGAATTTTTTTAATTTTTTTATTATTTATTTCAAAATTACGATGCTGCGGTGGAAGCCGAGAAACTTTGATATGTGGACCCCATAGCGTTAGGTAAATATTTTCCAAACATATAGGGGGTCTGCGTATTAATGCAAAAGTAATGTGCGCGCTTATGCAAGGCCGTTAATCGTACCTTTTTGCTTGTGCCTGGGACAGATGTATGAAACTTCTTATCAGTGTTTTTTTCCCCCTTGCTTATGCAACAAATTACACAAATTATTAGGGTAGAGCATACCAGCTCAGGTCGGAGGATGTTGATAAATTAGTGCACGGGTGGCCAAATCCAGTCCTCAAGGGCCACCAACAGGGCAGGTTTTCAGGATATACCTACTTTAGCACAGGTGGCTCTATCAACGACTGAGCCACTGATTGAGCCACTGTGCTGAAGCAGGGATATCCTGGAAACATGACCTGATGGTGGGCCTCGGGGACTGGAGTTGGCCACGCCTGCTATATGCGCATCGCTATATGGCCACTATATGCGCATCGCTATATGGCCACTATATGCGCATTGCAGAATATCTTCCCATCACCTGCTGTTACATTTTCCCAAAACTGAGCAGCATGGGGAGAAAGGGGATTATTGACTAAAATCCCCAGGATACAAAACATGGACACAACCAGGGGGGGAAAAAGCAAAACCCTGTTTATCAGAGTTTTTCCTTTGATGAATCTGGTGCCATTCTTTTGCGGTTTGGCTGCCGGTAGACGTTGGTATATCAACGCTTTCTCCCTATTTAGGTTAGGCCAACTCTTCAACCATCTACCAGTCGGGCGCAACGCTTTCTCTGGAATATGTTGCAAGCCCCCTATGGCAAAGAAGAGATTGACTATAGGTTGATCCTCTCGTTCTGTTCCGCACAGAACTGCCCCTGGAGAGAAACTTCTCCCAGGACAAGAGACATCAAAATCAACAAAGTGATCTGTAATATCGCGGCCAAATCGGCGTTATCTGCCATTAAAGTCAATGGCAGCTGTTGCTGATTTAGCTGCGCTAAGGCGGGTCGCGCATTGATGACTCCCAGCCAGTGACTCAGTGATGGGGGAAAGGGGAGGTACCCAAAAGTTAAGCAAGAAAAAACATTCCCAATGAAAACTTTTGTTTTTAATACATCGGTGTATTCGTTTTGCAGCTGGAAGACTGAGATTTGGAGGAATTAGTAAACAAGTTAGGTGTATTTCAAGCAGGGTTCCCCGGGCATCCCTAAAGGGTTACCTGCAATTTTCAGATCATTTGAAAATTGTACCAAATACAGAAGAATTTACAAAGCATCTGATCTCAGATGCGCTATTAGAGAAGGTTGGGGTTCCTTACAATGCACGTGATCTCAGATGCGCTATTAGAGAGGGTTGGGGTTCCTTACAATAGATCTGATCGCAGACGCGCTATTAGAGAGGGTTGGGGTTCCTTACAATGCATCTGATCTGAGAAGCGCTATTAGAGAGGGTTGGGGTTCCTTACAATGCATCTGATCTGAGACGCGCTATTAGAGAGGGTTGGGTTCCTTACAATGCACGTGATCTCAGACGCGCTATTAGAGAGGGTTGGGGTTCCTTACAATGCATCTGATCTCAGACGCGCTATTAGAGACGGTTGGGGTTCCTTACAATGCATCTGATCTCAGACGCGCTATTAGAGACGGTTGGGGTTCCTTACAATGCATCTGATCTCAGACGCGATATTAGAGAGGGTTGGGGTTCCTTACAATGGATCTGATCGCAGACCCGCTATTAGAGAGGGTTGGGGTTCCTCATAAAACATCTGATCTCAGACACACTATTAGAGAGGGTTGCTGTTCCTCAAAATTTCACAATATAATTATAGGGTTCCTTAACCAAAAAAGGTTGAAGACCACTGCAGTAGACAGATAGTTTAACATGGTTGTTGCAGTCAGGCCTGCAATGGCATTGTCCTTGATTAGGAAACCTCTCAGATGAATGAAACTTGACTTCCCAAGTCAGCACAGTGACAAGCTTCCAATGTAAAACATTAAGGGCCTTTATGCACAATTCCCAGTGCTGCAGGTTGTTCATCGCTAGAGCCTACTTACCCACTAACCATGCAGTTTAGTCCACTTACTCGGTGCAGGCCTACGATCCAGTGTCCAAACTGTAATAACACCTGTTAAAGCCCGTTTCATTCATTCGAGACACGTTTCCTAGACAAGGTGAATGCCATTTCAAGCCTGCCGGTTGGAATGACGCTAAGAAAGAGGAGGAAAAACAGGCTGGAGACCTTAATAAATGATCCCTGGGGTGTGCATTTTTGGGATGATTAAAGGCACACCAGGTTTTGCAGACAGTAGACTGAATACACATATACCCCCCTCCCCTTTGAGTCGGTGTCCAACTTACAGCAAGGGTTCTTAAACTTGTTTATATTGCAGACCACTGCAACATTAATATTCATTTAGAAGACCACCATATTTACATATAATATATATCTATATATTTATTTATTATAAGGAGTGGCTCAGTGAGTAAAGACACTGACTGACACTGAGATTGCTGCAGGGGAGCCTGGTTCAATTCCTGGTGTAAGCTCCTTGTGACCTTGGGCAAGTCACTTTATCTCCCTGTGCCCCAGGCACCAAAAACATAGATTGTAAGCTCTACGGGGCAGGGACCTGTGTCTGCAAAATGTCTCTGTAAAGCGCTGCGTACAATTAGCAGCGCTATACAAGAACATGCTATTATTATTATTATTATTATATAGCGCCATCTAAATACATAGCGCCAGACAGCAGTAATACACGTGACATAATATAACACGTAAAGGGAATAAGCTCTTCAGACAGAAAAGTGACATTAAGTAAAAAGGAGTCCCTGCCCCGAAGAGCTTACAATCTAAGTGGTAAGTAGCAAGAACGTACAGAGACAGTAGGAGGGCGTTCTGGTAAGTGCGTCTGCAAGCGGTCAAGGTTAATGTATGAGGTGTATAGTGTCAGCCACGAGCGATCAATATGCTTCGTTAAATAGGTGTGTTTTAAGATGGGTCTTAATTTAACACAGGATATATTTAAAAAATGCTTGATCTGTATTAAAAAAAAAAAACACACACAGTGTTGATAGAAAAGACACAGACTGCCGGAGACAGCGGACTGAAGGGAATTGTTAAAGGGGGGGGGGGGCAACACCGCCCCGTTCTTCGGGGACCACTGGTAGGCCAAGGACCCCAGTTTGAGAGCGGAGGCTGACATGCCAAAATGTACACCGAGTGGGCCCTGCTTTTAAATGTCTTTTTTTTCCCCACGGCAATGACGGGAGGCTGAAACTTTCCACATTTTAGGACAAAGAATATCTTTAAAAAAAAAAAAAAAAAAGGAGAGGCAAAAATTTTAAATTTTGGTAGAGGGCGTTCATGTCACCCATTTGCAGAATAACACTGCTTCATTCTTCCAAGTATGCGATTTGTATTTAGAATGGGAATAGAATGGAAATCTTTGACCAAGTACGTGTATTGAACACACACGGGGCAGAGTAGAGACACTATTCTGTTGTTGCTGTTGCAATGAGTATTTATACTCCCCTTAGGGAATGTATCCAGCCCACCCCCCTCTGTGTTCAAGTGGTGGGCTTGGATTCACAACATAGGAGGCAGACTGAGAGACTGCAGTGCGGCATATCAACAACAGGAACTAATAACACTGACAGATTTAGGGCATTATTCTATATTCACCGAAAACAGCCATTACGGACGTTTTTTGTTTTTTTTTGCTCAAAAACCCGTACAGCAGGGGTTTTCAACTCTAGTCCTCAAGGACAGGTCAGGGTTGCAGGATATCCCTGCTTCAGCACAGGTGGCTTGACTAAGCCACCTGCGCTGAAGCAGGGATATGCTGAAAACCTGTTGGGGGGGAGGGGGGTCTTGAGGACTGGGGTTGAGAACCCCTGCCTTATAGTCTTCAATGGGGATTTGAATGGCCACCTCAGCGTCTATAGACTGACCCCCCATTATAGGTTAAAAGTAGGTGTGTTTGATGCCTTCACAAATCAGAGTTTTATATGTATTTGTAATCTTTGTTAACATTCGAGAACGACTTTGTTTTCTTGCAAAACAGTTCAAATCGGAAGGAGCGGCTCAGGGAGTAAAGACAGTGACTGGCACCGAGTTTGAAGAAGGGGAGCCGGGTTCAAGTCCCGGTGTCGAACGCCTTGTGACCTTGGGCAAGTCACTTTATCTCCCTGTGCCTCAGGCACCAATGTCATAGATTGTAAGCTCCACGGGGCAGGGACCTGTGCCTGCAAAATGCCTCTGTAAAGCGCTACGTAAAAAGTAGCAGCGCTATACAAGAACATGCTATTATAAATCTCTTGTCCTCTACCCCAAATAAGGTCATGCAATGTATTCCCACCTCCTACATGTACATTGAGAAATGTCGCCCACGTGCGTAGTGTATGTATTATGCCTATTTTGTACCTGTTCTTCCTGTGTGATGTCTTGTATAATATTTCTATAAAGCTCTGCATTCACAGCGTATGCTATATAAATAAAATACAATTGCACCGAGCCATTTCTACAGCCAACCGGTTATTCTTGACCCAATAATGCTTTTCGACAGACAGATGCAAACAGGGACCCGGTAACTGGAACATCCGGACAGGGTCGCAGACAGCTTTCCCGGGGACCAGGACTAAGGTTTCCACCGGGCACCCACCCATCCCCCCAAGTGTCTGCAGCCTTGCGAGAACCCCCCACATTTTCACTCACACTCCCCTTCTCGCACACCTCACTCTCGCCCCCATCACCCTTTCCTTCCCCCCTTTCTCTTACACCCCAACCTCTCCCACTCCCATGTATTTTTCTCCCCTCCCTACCCTCAATAACCTCCCTCCCCAATATATGCGCACACAGTGACACTCATACATGCAGTGACACACAGACAGTGACACACACACACACACACACACACACACAGACACTGACACACATACATGCACTGACACATAGTGACACACGCACACAGTGACACACACAGTGATATACACACACAACCACAGACAGTGACACAGAGTGACACACACAGTGACACACACACACCCTTACAGTGATACACACAGTGACACCGGATGCTGTAACGCTGTGCAGCCTACTTATCAAAGTCCCCGGCTGCCGAGCCAGTGACGTGACACCATCACCCAGATTTATCCATGTATCCTGTGCTACATTTGGCTCTGTTTCTGCTATTAGGCCACGTCCATGTTTACCGCGACCGCACGTGCGATCAAAATGCCGTAAGGCAATGAGCCCGCGCGTGCGCAATCAAATAAATGTGATTTTGCCGCTTGACGGCGGACCACATGCGCGGTTCAGCAAACGAGGGCGAACCGCTCACGCAATCCTACAGGCCGTGCATCGCTTCGGCTGCAGGCGAGCGTGACGCTGTGCGCGCCCCACGGACGCAGCCTTATGTGCGCAGCTTGGAGACAAACAGAACTTACGGAGACCGAATGGGACAAGATCACAAACTGCACTCACCCAGCGTCTTCCCGACCCTTTCTCTGCCAGAGCAATGCGTCGTCATCATCATCATTACCATTGTTTATTTGTAAAGCACCAACATATTCCGCAACGCGGTACAGAGATTTCACAATCACATAAACAGCTACATACAAATAAAGGACAAATATGCACAGATACGGCAGGTAACGAGGGCCCTGCGCGTGAGAGCTTAGTCTTGCTCCCCATCTTGCAGTGAAAGGGTTAATGCCCCCCCTAACATGCACACAACTAAGATTATTAATGCTTCCCGTATGCAACACAGGAGAAAAAGAAAAAAACGGCACTTTATTTTGTCAAACAATATTATCCTATTTGTATTGAATGTTTTTTTTTTTCCCCCCTACATTTATCTGGAGCTGTTTTTGGAGCCAGAAGGTGGGACATTGTGATAAATACGCTCTGTTCCCACCGCAATGTACACGCACTTTTTATATTTCCTGCACATTTATCAATGAGGGAGAGGTTAAGTAAGCCTATCTGCAAAACTAGGACAAAAACTGCAGCAAATTAGCTGTAACCCCCCCGGAATTATTTATAAGCATAATATATTATATAGCCACACCCTTAGTACAGGTATATACTGTACACCACCCTGAAAACCTGAGCGTGTATGGGTCAGACCTGTACATACAACCCTATACCTGAAGCACCCTTGAGCACTTAGGGACACAGAGGGGGGAGGAGGGGGGGGGGGCATTGATCAAAGTCTCATATCTGTAAACCCTGGGCAAAAGTGAAAAAAGAAAACCCCACTATTGATTTCAATGGGATTCATATTAATAAATCTGCTCCCGTTTTTTTGCTCCCGTTTTGCAAACCCAGAGACCTTGCCACACAGACCCCCTGCAACGAGGAGCCCTGCTGGGTCCTACCCTTCCCCAATACACACATTCCTGAGTATTCGTAGGGGGCCCCAGACGTGCCCTCTACCCCTCCCCCTTCCCAATACACATCATCTCTGAGTGCAGTGTGTGTGTGTGTATATATTATTAGTATATAGATATATATATATGTCAGATGTGTACTGATTCCCACCCACTACTGCACACACCTCCCCCCCCCCCCCCCCCCTGAGCACTTATGGATGAGTGTAGCAATCCCCTCCTCCTCCTCCTCTGCCCCCTGCCTGGGGCACCCAGACACTCAGGCTCCCAGGTGCTGTTGCTGCTGCTGCACATTGCTCAGCAGCAGTCAGTGAGTGGGAACCCTCCTGCCGCTGCTGTCAGTACAGGGAGCCTGGGAGCCGGGCAGGCGGTGTAGCTGCAGGGCAGGAGCAGGAGATGCTGCTGCTGATAATGACGAGGGAGGGAGGGAGGCTGGCTGGGCGCTGGGGGAGGGAGCGAGGCGCTGGCGCCGCCGCTGCTGCTGCTCTATGGCTCAGTCCCATTGTTCGCAGATTCCCCGCTGGCGCCGCGCTGGGCAGCTCTCAGACTAGCAATCAGCTGCACTTAACCCCTGCACCACCCTGCATACCGCCTCCCCCGGGCTGTACAGTAAAGGGGAGCGGGGGGGGGGGACACGGAGGAGTTAATCTGCAGTTGCATTTAACCCATTCCTGGCTGTATTGAACCCTATCCATGAATGCTTGGCATAATAACAATTAAAAAAAAAAGAGAATTTCCACTTTTCTTGCCAGCTATTTTGTAGGAGGATAAACACTTATACATATCTATGCTATTACGGTGAATTATAATAATAACCCATCATTTATAAATAAATAAATACACGCTATGATTATTGCTAATGGTAATAATAATAATAATATCCCGGGTGCAATTATCGGGGCTGAAGATTGTTTTTTTTTTTGTTTTTTTTTGCAGAAGGGGTTAACTTACTTTGGATCCCAGACAAGGATGTGCAAAATAAAGTATCATGTTTTAGATTTATAGTTATTATTATTATTATTATTATAGTTAGTAGTATAAAGGGGGGAAATTAGGTCATCGCTGTCACAGAGAAGCAATAGTGTACCCCTGTGGCAGTGAAAGGGTTAATTGATGTTATTTTCCCACGCATGTATCCGACATGAATTCTAACATTTTAATAATGATGATGATTATTATTATTATTATTATTATTATTATTATTATTAGGCCCGCACTGAAACTTATGTGAATCAGATCAGTTGTGCCAAACCCTTAACCCCTTGGTTTCCAGAGTGGCCAGCAATGCAGGATTGGGTTACACCAAATCTAATCAGCGTATCGCTGTTTTACTGCATTTGACCCCAGATTTCTGCGCACTATTCTTCACCAGTTTGTCAACCTGTGCATTCTGTATCCAAGTCTCACTTTCAAAACCGGGGCAAAAAACCCCCCATTTATTGAAGAAAAAAAAGTCCCGTTCATTTGAATAAGAAAGCTTGTCCTGGATAATTTTGGTGATATTTCTTGGCCCTGTTTTGCATCCAGGATACTTTGATAAATGACTGCCCTGGGACTGTCCCAGCAGGTAAACATTGTGAGCTAATTTGTCAAAGTCTCTCTACTGCTTAAATGAGGCAAAAAAAAACTGCACCACATTTATCAGGGGAAAAAAACGTAACAATGGGTTGTTCTGCTTTGATAAATCTTGTGCAGTATTTTTGTACTCGTTTTGCAGCTGGGAAACTGATAAATAAATATCCTTGTCCGAGAACAGTTCAGGGGCCCAGCTGTGGCCTGTTTTAATTTCACTCCTTTACTGTGAGTTTTTTTTTTTTTAATATTAATTTACAAGTTGTGTTACCAAGAATATTCCTCTATAATGCACCTTTTAGAGGCTGCATTACACATAGAATAGCTTAAGAACTATTTATTTTTCCTTTACCGGCTCTGGCTTGGATGTCCAGTTGAAAGTTGGGTCACTTGCTAAGACACATTCTTTCTTTAAGTCTCTGTGCTATCAGTAGGATTGTCCTTGTGTCTCCACTTCCTTCCTTCTAGATTGTTAGCTGCTTGGGACAGTGACCCAGTTATCTCAGTTTGTCCTATTCATACATTGGATTGTAAACGATGTTCAATTATAGTTTTCTATTTCGCAGAACTATTAATGTAAAGCTTTTTTTGGGGGGGTGGGGGTGGTAACCCTAAGAAGTGAGTGTCTTGGTCATCTACTAAAAGCTACTTTCTAACTCGGCCACGATCACAGAGTTTGAAGTTGCTGATGCATTTTTCCGTAGTTAGGTAACGAGCCCCTAACTCCAGCGGTGATTGCTTGTATATCCCTTGCTATTAGCATAGCTTGTGATTTATCTCATTAAGGCCTGACTGCGCTCTCAGAAAAGATCATATCAAATATGAAAAACCTGAGAGTTGTTGTTATTCCTTATATCTCTTAATATAGGGGGGAAGGGGCGAGCCAAATTCCTATCAAACCAAGCTATATATGGTACTCTTATTCATTACAACTGTTATACTGTCTTTACTCCTGGTACCAACCAGCACATAGGAAGAGGTATAGTGTGGGAACACTGATACACCCCAGGATCTGGGCATACAAGTTAATATTAATAGATGAAGGGTTAAGAGGAGGGAAGCATTGCCTTGAAAAGCTTACAGTTTAGACAGCTCCCTAAGCTCAGGGCTGTCGTAGTGTACTTGTAAATCCCACTGCTAAAGTGTCTCTGAGGTTTGAAAGGGGTGAGGCAGACGGCTCTGTAGGACATTAGCACAGACCGGATTTATCCCAGAGCTGCTAAGAACAGCTCAGATCTCCAGAGTGTACAAAGAATTCTGCGTTATCAGAGTCTGTCTCCCCACCAGTTTGCCCTCACTGGCTGTACTGGATGTTTCTTCATGTGCTTAGCACTCATTCCAACCCACACACACAGATACAGCCAGAGATAGGAAGACAAGGGTCACTCGTTAGTACATCCAGACCCGTAGGGCAATAACCCCTTCACTGCTGCAAGTATGTATAATGCATTATTGAAACCTCACTTTCAGGTACACAGAAATTCAAGCCAGAATGGCTCATTAATATAGCTTGCTCTGTCTCCTCTATTCAATATAGGTGGAAGCGGTGGAATCTGCACGTTCAACCGCGAACATCCGCTCACTTCGACGGGATCACGCGGAATGAGGTTCACGTGGTTTTTAGGCCTCCGTTTAACATTAATATACCGTGAAGCCATCTTCTCCGTGTTGGAAAAAAGTTCACATTCAGTCAAATGAATGAGACCCAAGGTCTAAGGCTGCGTCCCCGCTAGCGCTGAGCTCGCTGAGCAGGCGACGCTTGGCGAGGTGACTTGCATATATATATATATATATATATATATATATATATGCAAGTCCCTGCTCGCACGATGCGCGCGCACGTATGCGCGGGCACACGCTTACCGGCGCTCAAGTAAACAAATTATTTCAACTTTCTAGCGCGCTCAGCTTCCCCTGCAGCGTCCCCCCCTGCGAGCGCTTGTGAAAATTTGAAGGACGCCCGGCGCTCATGCTTGGAGAGCTCTCCAAGCATGAGCGCGCTCAGCGCCAGCGGGGACAAAGCCTTAGGCTGAGTCCATAGACACTAAGCACGTGCGGAGGCGCGCCTGTGGGCGGGCCAGTGACGTCACGGAGCTGGTTCGCCCTCATTGGGCAAACTACTCACGTGACCGGCCCTGCGCGCGTAAACTAAAATGTGATTGTCGGCTACGCTTCCGTATTCCTGCGGAAGCGTGCGGGAGCCCCTGCTAAAGCCGCTCTCATTGCGGCTGCAGGGGCTCACTGACACGCGTGAGCGTGGCTCAGCGCGGGTCAGCGGCTATGCGCTGACCATGCCCGCGGCCTACATCGGGGATGGGCAACTCCAGTACTTAAGGGCAACCAACAGGCTAGGTTTTAAGGCTATCCCTGCTTCAGCACAGGTCGCTCCATCAGTGGCTCAGTCAACGACAGCCACCTGTGCTGAAGCAGGGATATCCGGTAAACCTGACCTGTTGGTGGCCCTTGAAGACAGGAGTTGCCCACCCCTGGTCTAGATAGATTAAACTCCGTTAATATCGCACCCGACCCCCAAAAATGTATCGATTCTTATTACCACAATTTTATGATTGCAGTAATAAAGTACGGGTGCGATATTTCTTTTTTTTTTTTTTTTTACTTGACGCGATGAGGGAATTAACGTGACCGTTAATAACGCATCAATTCCCGCATCGCGACAGCATTACTAATACTTGTACCATAGGCTTCTGTAATAGTAATTATTACAGAACCCTATGTTAGACATTACATTAACCCCTTTGATGCTTTGCTGGCTACCAATGTATACCACAGGCATCAAAGGGGTTAATGCATAAAAACTACACTACCTAACCCCCCCCCCCTGGCTACCTTAGTGGCTAGTAATGTATTCAGATGGCTAGAATTTCCATGGGATTCCCTCCCTTTAAGATTACATGTGCCATAGATTTTGCCAACTAAGGCCTTGTCCATGGTAAGCGCTTGCTCGCTGAAGCGTGCTGACGCTCGCTCATGCTTGGCACTGAGCCCCTACAGCCGCAATTAGAGAGGCTTTAGTAGGGGCTCGCCTACGCTTCCGCAAGCGCGCAGAAGCGTAGGTCTTACCAGATTTTTAAATTCACGCGCTTGCCGGAGCGCAGGGCCGGTCACGTGAGCGGTTCAGCCAATGAGGGCGAACCAGCTCCGTGACATCACTGGCCTGCCCCTGGCCCGCCCCCCCGGCCCGCCCCCTGACGGCGCGCAGGGCAAGCAACCGCAAGGCCAGGGAAAGCACCCGCTTTCCCTGCGCCTCAGCACGCAAGCGAAGAGCCTGGCCGAGGCCTAAGGCACAATCAATGATGTCATCAGAAAGAGCGGGAATCACATGGTACATCTCCCAACCTGATTAGTTGATGCGCCATGCGTCCCCATTACACGTGTTATGCGACGGCCCAGGCCTCTCCACAGAACACTGGAAGTTAGTGTACAGGCCACATCCCGGGGCAAAGATTCAACAAGAAGTTACAAGACAGCTTTAAAGAAAAGAAGGAAATAAATACCTGCAGAAGAAGACTCTTCAAGCAACAGGGGATTGAGGGCTCCGTGTAAGATGAGGCTCCCCCGTCACAGACAACGGATTCTAAATTGGTTATTGGGCTGTGGATTTATTTTTATGGGTTATTTTTGCTCTTTTTTTTTTTTACATGGGCCTGAATTATTTGGTGTATTTGGATTATCTTGGTTTTTTTTGGTGGGCAAGGAGTTACCCCTTTGTTTGTTTTAGCAGTTAGTAAATTCTTTACTAGCCAATAAAGTATCCGGGGAGGGGGTGATGGGGTAGGTAGTCTAGTTTAATGTTGATAATAGCCCCTTTTGAAGCCATTAGTGGTTATCTAGTCATGGGAACCCATGACTAGGTGACGTACTAAGGGGTTAATATGAAGTTAAATGTGTTATATGTTATATTTTATCACCTATTATTCCATGTTGGTCTAACTTATGTTGCCTATATATGTAATTAACATTATATTGGCCATTATATAAATAGGCAAGACAGACCTAACGCTAGTCTTGAGTAGGTGAAATGTGTGTGAATATACTGTATAACCTCTGTTCTTTTATTGTAACCATGTATTGTTATAACGCTGTGCCCAGGACATACTTGAAAACGAGAGGTAACTCTCAATGTATTACTTCCTGGTAAAATATTTTATAAATAAATAATATCATATATGTTTGTGCTACCGCGGTTCCAATAAATGTCGGGACTTGATAACTGGCATCTACTTGACTAAATTTGCAGTATTTAGTCACTTTGATGCCAGTCCCTATATTCTTGGCAGCGTTTGGTTTGGAGAACATGATTTGTTTGATTTATTGGCATTTGTTTTAGCCATATTCACTTGTATATCACTGTTCATTCTCTCACGGCTCAATTCAAACGGTGTTTGGGTTTGCGCTTTTTCCTTGTCACTTTACATATTGAATGGTTGTCTCATAATTCAAGATAAATTTAACACAGTAGTTTGGCAACTTTAGGCCCATAAATTCAATCTATCAATCCTCTTGGTTTACCCGGTTTACAAATAATCTGGAACTAGGATGGGGAAGAGCTTCAGGCAACATAAAAGACTTATTAACATCACAAAATCTATGTTTCCTTTTTCTTTTTTTATAACTCAAAGTTTATTGAGATTTGTTACTAAGGGGTGGTGGCAGAAAACAAGAAATGTACGAGAGGGGATTTCCATGCTATGGATTTCCATCCATTCTATGCTCAGCTGCCCCACTGGCAAATTGGCTAATCATAATTCAATGTTACATTGTGTTCATTGCTTCCTAGCCTCGCAGTCTTGTCTTGGCCTCCTGTTCGCAGCTCTCTGTTATTGACCCGGCTTGTTTTGGACTCCGCTCTTCTGTACTCCTTAGCCCGGCTATCTACGACAATCTGCACCTCTCCAACCCTGACCTCGGCATCCATACAATAACTATTCTCCTCTCTCCAACCCGGACCCCGGCTAATTGTACCTGCAACTATCGGTACCTTTCCAACCTAGACCCGGCTACCTTGACCAACATACACTCCAGACTTGCCCACGAGGCTGTGGGTGGTGTTTATATCCATCCCCATCTCGGCCCCGCGGTCACGCCTTGTTTGTGGTGAGCACATCGTGACATACCAGGGTTTATGGTACTAGGGCTCAGAAATACATAGCCAGGGGCCACATGGCTACACCTGTTTTGGAACTGCCACTTCCACATAGACTGCTGAGGATTATTAGCTCAGATTCACGGTTAGGCTGATCCACCAACACCCGGGAGCCCTCTTTCCAGAAGTCGTCTATGTTGTGTCGTGTTCCTTTTCATGACTTATTCAGGACTCCATTCCTTCTTCGGGGATCCTAACTTAATGGATACTATCCCTATCCACAACATAATAAACAGGGGGGCTGGTGTATACCATTACTTTATAAACATTACTCATCTACTCTCCCCAAGGCTCCTCTCCTCTTGTCCTCCTGGAACCTAACCTTCTAGAAAAGTTCCTCCTTAAATACCCCTGTATGACGTCTGGATCCCCATAGCAAACATGGGACTGGCATGGCATACAACAGCCATGTTAGTAACCCTTTAGGAGGGGGGTTACATATATGTAATACAAGATGTCTGTTTTTACATAAAATATGTACAGATTTTTTAGAAATTGTTCCATAGAATAATTCTGTATCACAATTTAATGATATAATTCAATAACGAAACCAGTATATATTTGGAAGGCTATATAACCTGTTTTTGCCATGGGGGGGAAGTAGTGATTCCAGCCTAGGGTTTCAGTCTGCCCTGCTTCAGCAGGCTAATTAATATCAGGCGACCCAATCTTTAAATATCCAGGAGATTTCATGGCTAGTTCTCTAGTAGAAAAAAAAAAAATCAGAATCAACCACTCTCCCTCCTCCTTCTCCCATACTCTTCTCTTCCTATATTCAGCCCTACACATACGAGGATATATAGCCAAATCCAGAGTTTTCTAATAAACCATTACCAAAATCTTCATTACCTCGCCTACATACAGTACACAGGTAACAAACAACATTCAATGTTTTCTGCTATTCGGAGTTAAGATTCTAAATGTAAAAATGTAAAAAGCTATTGCGCATTTCTTGAATGATGATATTAATATTAAGAACAAGCAGAGGATCCGGTAATGGTGCTTTCGTGTTAAACCATCGCAACGTTCCTTCACCTTGCTGTCTCTAGTGCCTTTCCCGCTTCTGTCATCTATAGGGTTACCAAGGGGCGTCTCCAAAAATAATGCACACACAAACACACACCCTTCTTACCTCTCTCCATGCCGTTTTCTCCTCTCCTTGGCCCCACCCCCAGGCTCTTAAACCCTCCTCCTGATTGGCTGCATTACCCAGCAGCAGCCAATCAGAATGGAGGAAGCTGCCCAGCCCTCTAGCAACAGCCCCGCTCTCTCCCTGCGAGAAATGGCGCTGTCTTGCGCTCTGCAGTGCGCTCACTCAAGTGAGATGAAGTAGAAAATGGACCGGGGGGGAGGAAATAGTAGAAGGTACGTCCAGGTACGTATGGGGTCTTGGAGGGAATAATGAAACTGCTAATCTCCTATTAAAGACCCACTCAGTCCCGTAGGATGTGGAAATCCTATAAAAGTCCATCAGGGAGCTGTATGGGGTAATGGAGGTTGTTTGCATCTTCTTACCTCCTAATGCAAAACCTCTTGTGAAGCTTGAGTCCCGCTGGCTAGGGAAATCCAAAGCGCTCGTCTGCGGTAGTGTGGAAGCTGAATCCAGGAAGTAGCAGTGAATCTGCGACAGGAGATCCAGGCACTACGCACAATCCACGATAATGAAAAAAGGGAACCCAGGTAGGGAAAAAAATTAGAAAGGCTTTAATGGAACACTGTCTCTTTTGAGACTGACGCTTTCTTAATGTTCCATTAAAACCTTTCCACGCTTTTTCACTGCCTGGGTTCCCTGTTTTCATTATCGTGGATTTTGCGTGTGTAACGGGTATTCCACCCCACCCAATCTCATATATAGTGTGGGTGAGTAGAACATGCGGTGTTACCGGTGTGGTGCGTATACCTGCAGGCTCACAGGAAGTCTGAGCCTCCGCTAGTGAGAGCCTGGGGTGAATCCTCTGGAACGAATCTACTTTCAGCGCCTCCACCTGTGTAGGATTCTATGGAAGTGTAGAATGACCCTACATAGGAACCCAATCAGAAACCACACACACAGTGATTATATAACTAAGGACTTTACTAACGAATAATAATGATAACCTGTGTCTCTCTCACGGTGAGACACTAACAGTGACGTCTCGCAGGACGATTCCCAAACACTAGGTGATCCCACCCAGTGTCCCAAGAACCCCACCCAATGTCCCGTACTCCTACAGAGATAGTCAATGGGTGACTGCGCAGTCACTAAGAACCTCTAGGCCTGTTGGTGCACATGTGATGGTATAATACCTGCCGAGCACTCCGGTGCTCGGGTCAGCAACAAACTTCTCAAAGGGTCAGACGTGTGATGAGTCCGTCTGATCCTCCAACCGAACTCCTTGCACGTGCGGACCACTAGGGCGGTCCCACTCTGGAATCGTCTCTGTGGACCCCAACGTGGGTCCAACCGCTTCCACAGGAACAGCAGCAGCCGCTGTGTCCCTATCTATATAAATGGTACTAACGTGACAGGAACCCTAACCTAGGGCCTGTCCCTGTAGTACAGCAACCTGTAGTGGCTTGGGGAACTCCTAGGGCCTGCAGGGGTAATGACCTGTCCCACTCCCCCAACTACCCAAGTCCTTCGGTAAGTGATCTGGAATGGACTAGAGTACTCTTCCATGCAGTACTTGGGCGTCTACCTACTGTTGGCTAGCCTAGTGCAGATCCTCTCCAGAATTCCTGACCTCGTTAACAGGCTATCCCTTCAGGCATCCTACCCCTAGCGCTACCTCAAGGTGACTAGAACAGCTATAGCCCTTCTCCAGACCCACTACTCTCTGACTAGTCCCAGCGCCTACCGCAGCAAGCTGTAACTCACTGGAGGCTGCAGCCAACGTGCTGCGCAACAAGGTGCCTGCCTATCAGACCTCACAGCACTGCTCGCTGTGACCCTGACAATGCAGCACTCTAACAACACTAAGGGCAGCGTCCCTATCTTGGGCCTCCCTCAGTACTTAACCCACTACACTAGCGGGGGGTTGGGGCCTACCTGGGGTGTGGGTACCTATGGGGTGCAGGAGCTGCTCTCACTCCCCGCACCCTTCTTCCCTCACAGCTCCCTAGCTCCAACTCTCTATCACCTTCTGAACAGTTACCCACCCAACTAGTGGGGAGTTGGGGTCTACCTGGAGTGTAGGTACCTATATGGGGCAGAAGCTGCACTCGCTCCCTACACCCTACTTCCCTAACAGCCCCCTGACTCCAACTCTATAACTGCAGACTTCCTTCTCCCAGCTCCCACTAATGTAAGTGGCAGGGTCCCTAACCTGAGGGCTGCCCCTGGCAACACTCACCTTACTGGGGAGCTGAGCTATCTCTGACCAAGGGGGTGCTGGCCTAATACAGGGGAGTCCCTCTCTCCTGTACCCTACCTCCTTCCCTTGTCTGCCTCCTTGCTCTGCTTCTTCCTGACTGACGTGACTCATGCAAAGCCCGGGAAATGTATCTCTTTTCCTCCAGGGCAGTCCTACATCTCTATTGGCTCCTATCAAGCACCTGGTGCCTGCCTCGCTATGCCTCATGGGAATTGTAGTCCCGAGGCCCCTACAATAACATTGGGACCGCGTGCGTTCCTCCCCTCTGCCTACACTAACTCCTAATGGCCGCCTCAAGCTCTCCCTATGCTTCCCTACTCTCGCGCGACCTCCTAAGAGCTGCCTTAGCTCCCTACCCCTATCTGCGCATGCGCGACCTATCTGGGGCTCTCCTGCCCTCGCGCGATCACTGCGCATGCGCGACTTGAAGCGCAATGGCGGCGCTCTCCTCGCCGGCCGCCGGGACCTTAGAGACGCGACCGCGGCCTTAGCAACGGCCCGATCGCGTCCCCGGCAACCGGCCCGCTCGCGGAGACAGCGAACCGCTCCCTGCAACGGCCCCCACCCTTGGGATGGCCGTCGGGTCTGCCGCTGGCCTCCGGCAGTACCCAGCATCGCTTGTGCCCACGGAGGCTCCCGAGGGGGTCGCAGGGGGCAAAGGGTGACCTGGCTACACGTGGTTGCCCTGGATCTCCTGTTGCAGATTCACTGCTCTCTCCCTGCTCTGGGAAATCCCATGGCCCAAATTCTCACAACCCAGGGGGAGCATGTGGGAAGAAACAACAGAGAAAACACAAACTAAGTGCAGACAATAAAATACAATATTGAAGCATGTATTCAGACTTGGCTCTTATGTGCATTAGGTGCCGCAGCTCACCGCAACCATCATAACACTCCTCATTCACTTTTAACTGATAAATGTTTATTTTACATTTTTAAATTGTAAGTGCACATTTTTAGCATCTCTATAAAGTTATCTTTTGTACCATTGACCTGCACCATGGAGGTTTCTCTTTATTTCTCCATGCACCTTTGCACCTGACTTCTGAGCCTGAGTGGCATCCTGTCTGCGTCCAGAGGACTCCCCAGATTCCACTCATCCTGTTATTGCCTTTACCCTACTAACATCTTGTGAGTAGGCTGCACATAAGAGCCAAGTCTGAACACACGCTTCAATATTGTATTTTATTGTCTGCACTTAGTTTGTGTTTTCTCTGTTGTTTCTTCCCACATGCTCCCCCTGGGTTGTGAGAATTTGTATCGATCATCTGGGACCAGCCAAGACAGTCCCTTCCAGAGGGTTTGAGCAGGGGGTTACAACCTTTATGATATATACATTTTTCAGTCTATGGTTGCACTATTTTTAGTCACTTTAAGTTTTTACACCATTAAATGTGTATTTTTTTTGACTTAATTATTAGTGAGCACTAGTATTCTATTAGCGCCTGTTTTTTCACTATCACCAAGTCACAAATCCCATGGCCCCCCCAAGCCGGTCAGGTCACTTTGTCCAGAGTGGTAATACGGGACACATACCAGTATGACTTCTAATTTTCTAATGGACAAAGTGTCCAAATAGAGGACAGTCGGTTCAATACTGCACACCTGGCAACCCTAGAAATATTAACCTCCCACGCTCCCAGTAAAACCTGTACTCTCTCAGGAGGAATTGCACTCCTTCCCAAAAGGGGATTGTGGCTGGGAGTCGGTGTCTTTTTAGCATGCCGTTCACAGCCAGACGCTGCTACACAGTGACATCATCAAAACGGTCAAACTCAAGGTTAAAAAAAAGGCTGCCTCAAAAGACACATCAATTAACAGCCCTCTAGGGATCCATCTTTTTTGTTTACAATTCAGACTGTCTACCATATAGAATAAAAAAAATATGTAATCACTGGACCGTGCCTATGAAGCCTGTTATCAGTGACGTCTTTCCACAGAAGCAAAAAATGTGCCTTTTGTGGTGAGGGCTAGACCATTGTTTAATAACATGGATGCCGGCGGCACTGCATGTCTTTGGCAGCAAAAGGATTTCAGCTGACCCTACATTCCCACACATACAAAATATATTTCACATGGATTCCCATCTTCTTGTGGCAGTTTAGTGATTTCTACTGTTGATTTGTATTTATTTTTTTTGTACCAGAAAAAAAGAACTATTGTGGTTATATTTAGGCCTCTCGGCTGTAAAACCATACTACGCTGCAGTTGTTTCCACTGGGAATGTTTCTGCAACAGTTTTTTTTTCTTTTAAAGTTTTGAAGCCCAGAGTCTTTTAGAAATAGCCTATTATCACAATTTTTCTTAATGTAGAATTCCTAAAATAATAATAATTGCCACAAATTACATTATTACGGCCAATCAGAAACCACGGAGTGACTGTGTCTTAGTGCCTCCTGTTTGCAAACTTGCAACACGTGATCAACACGTTGCGTCCATTTAACAGCTGGGAGTTTCGATAATATCAATGTCTGAATCCTGCCTTATAATTTGTGTACATTTTTTAAGTGCAAAAAAACTGCCAGGTCTGAGGGGGGGCAGAGGCTTCTCACGTCCAGGGCCCCCGACAGAGTTTTACAGACACAGTGCCTGCCCCATAGAACTTACAATCTATGTTTTTGGTGCCTGAGGCACAGGGAGATAAAGTGACTTACCCAAGGTCACAAGGAACCAACAACATCAATTGAGTCAGGTTCTCCTGCTTCAAACTGAGTGCCAGAGTATGCAAATTACAGTAAACCGAGGTATCTGAAGACAAAGTGCATGCAGTTTGAAATAATCATAAAAATGTCATTAAAATAGAAAAATATTAATAATAACAATACAATTAAACAAAAAAAAACAAAAAACATTTTGAATTGGTATGTTGGATCATATAACACACACGTGTACACCTAAACTTTGATTACGCTTAATCAAATACCTGAAAGCAATTACAGAAAATGTAAAATTGTGCATTATCAACTAAAGTCCCAAAAATTCCAAAAGACTGATAAAATTCTGCAATGTTCCTGCACATGGAAATTTTGATTCGTTTTTATTCCAAAATATCTTAACCGCTTCTTGGTCTTTAAGTTGTTAAATGCTTGGCACTGTGGCACAATAAAAATTGAAAAAAATTGAAAAAAATTGTTTTTTTGTTTAATTGTATTGTTATTATTAATATTTTTGTATTTTAATTAAATGTGTATGATTACAGTATTTCAAACTGCATGCACTTTGTCTTCAGAAACCTCGGTTTACCGAAATTTGCTTCAAATTGATCAGATTCTAGATTCATGCGCCAGAGTATCTTTCCTGTCCATCGCACTATTTTTAGGGGTTAGAGACCCCTTTCGTCACCCGGGCTGCAGAATTTCACATAATAATTTAATCACTAACCCAAGTAGTACATATACACAGTTATATTCACTATCGTTGTAGATAATAGCTTTTAGCGTCTTAAAATTTTCTTTGCTCCTCTCCTATTGCATTTTGGGTGTGGGAAAGGGGGGTATTGCATTTTGGCGGGCCGGGGGGCATTTGTTTTGGTATTGGGGGGATTGTCTGTGGGGGAGCAAAGTGTGTGTGGTCAGGGAGGGGAGCGGGGAATGAGTGTGAAAGTGGGGGGGTTTGAGGGAGCGGGATTGAGTGAGAGGGGGGGGGGCGGTCAAAACTGTAGTCCTAGGCCCTGTGAAATCTGTCGGTGGCCCTGCTCATGTACACTTATGTGTATCTTACATATTCAATGAGATGTGTTATTTGTGTTACAAAAGAGGTCAGCTCTATTTATATAAATGGGACAAAATCCTCCCCGGCTCAGGGAGGCTGGCTTCACCGCTCATTGAATGATATCCATAGCTTCTGAAATGTTCAGAGTGTCACAAAAATAGGCATAGAATAGAATGTCTGACAAGAATCTCGTGTCCTTAAACAAATCTCTTATATTTCAAATGTTTATGGTTATTTTCTGGGGCCCTGGTTGTACGACTAGGGGGAAAGAATTGCACCAGATTTATTAAAGTAGCAAAAAAACAAGAATTTGGTGAGAAGTAAACAGTATGATACTTTTTAATAATACGTCACAAGCTTTCGAAACCTGCCAGTGTTCTTCATTAGGTATGGCAGAGATACAGAAACAGCACGTATCAATCCTATACTTACATACAGTACTGCAGAGGGATGCTATCTAGTTGCAATAGATATGGAGAGGATGTGAGACATTATGACAGAGTGGATAATGGCAGGTTAGTGTGACAATTAACAGAGGAGGCATAAGAGGCAGCTCTATTGTTATGTAACAGCGACCTAGACAAACAGCAGTCAATGGAGCACGACAGTACATGTGCATACACACACTCGCACACAAACACATACATACACATACATATATATACACATATATATACATACACACACACACACACACACACACAGACACACACACACACACACACACACACACACACACACACAGTGGTGTGAAAAAGAAAGTACACCCTCTTTGAATTCCATGGTTTTACATATCAGGACATAATAACAATCATCTGTTCCTTAGCAGGTCTTAAAACTAGGTAAATACAACCTCAGATGAACAACAACACATGACATATTACACCGTGTTATAATTTATTTAACAAAAATAAAGCTAAAATGGAGAAGCCATGTGTGAAAAACTAAGTATACCTTATGATTCAATAGCTTGTAGAACCAACTTTAGCAGCAATAACTTGAAGTAATCGTTTTCTGTATGACTTTATCAGTCTCTCACATCGTTGTGGAGGAATTTTGGCCCACTCTTCTTTACAACGTTGCTTCAGTTCATTGAGGTTTGTGGGCATTTGTTCATGCATAGCTCTCTTAAGGTCCAGCCACAGCATTTAAATCGGGTTGAGGTCTGGACTTTGACTGGGCCATTGCAACACCTTGAATCTTTTCTTTTTCAGCCATTCTGTTGTAGATTTGCTGGTGTGCTTGGGATCATTGTCCTGTTGCATGACCCAATTTCGGACAAGCTTTAGCTGTCGGACAGATGGCCTCACATTTGACTCTAGAATACTTTGGTATACAGAGGAGTTCATGGTCGACTCAATGACTGCTAGGTTCCCATGTCCTGTGGCTGCAAAACACGGCCAAATCATTACCCCTCCACCACCGTGCTTGACAGATGGTATGAGGTGTTTGTGCTGATATGCTGTGTTTGGTTTTCGCTAAATGTGGCGCTGTGCATTATGGCCAAACATCTCCACTTAGGTCTTGTCTGTCCAAAGGACATTGTTCCAGAAGTCTTGTGGTTTGTTCAGATGCAAATTTGCAAACCTAAGCCGTGCTGTCATGTTCTTTTTAGAGCGAAGAGGCTTTCTCCTGGCAACCCTTCTGTAAGACCCAGAGGAACATCTCTCCCCAAGAGGGTTCCCCCCAGGCCACAACTCACCCGGCGCTCTCCGGCTCCTGCTCCACAGGATCTCCGCTGCGAGCGATCCTCTCCTTCCCCTTCCCTGGCTCCCGTGGCTGCCATGGGAGGCGCGCATGCGCGCGCACGTTCGCGCACCTCTATCTCCTCCCGTGAGAGGGACTCCCGGCCCCAGCTCAGGCCACGCGCATCTCCCCTGCATGGGGCACATGCCTGATGTACGTGCACCGCTCACAAGCCGCGCGTCAGGCAAATCAGCTCGGGCAATATTTCCTCCTATCCCTGTCTCCCATGGGATCGTGCCTCCGTTCCCCCCCTCTTTCCATTGGTCTCTCTTCTTATATATACCCTGCTCAGCTATTTCTTCGGTGGCTGAGCATAGTTCTGTATGACCAGTGTTAACCACGGTCGTGTCTGCCTTAGCTCTTGTCCCTTTGTCTTTTTTAGTGATCTTTTGTGTACCGAACAGGCTTGGCTGTAGATCCGCTCTGGACGTCGACTTTTGGCTAGTATCCTGACCTCCTGAACTTTCCGACCTCTTTCCTCTGCTTACGGATCCTGATCTACCTCCCGGCTCTGGACCCCAGGCTCTCGGTACCAACTATCTTCTGGAACCTCCCTTCTCGTCCGGCGAGTATCTTACTTTATCGTATACTCCCGTACGGTTCCAGACGTCTATTTTCCACTTTCCAGGCGTGTCCCCGTAGCTGTGGGTGCAGGTGTTACTCTTCTCACCTCAGTTTCAGGGTCCCTCCTTGTCCGTGGTGAGCACAGCGTTACACCTTCCAAACAAACCATACTTGTTCAGTCTTTTTCTAATTGTACTTTCATGAACGTTAACATTTAACATGCTAACTGAGGCCTGTAGAGTCTGAGATGTAACTCTTGGTTTTTTTTTGCAATTTCTCTGAGCATTACACGGTCTGACCTTGGGGTGAATTTGCTGGGACGTCCACTCCTGGGAAGATTGGCAATTGTCTTGAATGTTTTCCACTTTTGAATAATCTTTCTCACTGTAGAATGATAGACTTTACATTGTTTGGAAATGACCTTATAACCCTTCCCAGATTGATGGGCAGGAACAATTGCTTCTCTAAGATCATTGCTGATGTCTTTCCTCCTTGGCATTGTGTTAACACACACATGAATGCTCCAGACCAGCAAACTGCTGAAAGAGAAAGAGAAAGAGAGAGAGAGAGAGTGAGAGAGAGAGAGAGAGACAGAGAGAGAGAGAGAGAGAGAGAGAGAGAGAGAGAGAAAACAGGAACAGGAGAGGTATCACGATTGTGCCGAGGGACTTCTGTGTGGATGCACATCTCTGAAGTGTACCCAGATCCGGAAGTGGATACACATCACACACCGCTCACCATGAGGTTCCAGCTCCCCATCGGAGGAATAACAGTGACTACCCAGATGAACCTTATACTTTGCACAGATCCTATGCGCATGTTCTATCTACTTTTGTGAGTGGCCTAATTTTATCTTGTTTTTATTAAAATATTGTACCGATTTACGCTGTGGAGGCTGCGCTGTCCTTTTTTGTTTTATTTATATATATATTGTGATACCATCACTGTCCTCTAGGGGCTGTAACAGTGCAGTAAGTGTGCTTTCCAGTCCACAGAGAGTTAATTCCTCAAAGAGAAGCCAGCAGCAGCTGCTAACTAAGGGAATTAATCAGCCTTGTCTGAGTTAACAAGGATGTGGTTTAAAAGACAGACTGAAATCTGCTATGCTGAGAGACTGTTTTCCCCAGAGAAGGTGGGGATATAGAAGTGCTCCCCAGCTGTGAAAGCTGGTATAGAGGACATACAATACAGAGGATTTTCTCTGGGCTCAACGTGGGGCTGAGTTCCCCTAAGAAGAAGGACGACAAGGCCGTGCTGAAGCAGGGACTTTTGCGCCAAAAGGACTAAGATAAGCAAAACCCTTATTATTGTGTGCAGAGACTGTGTAGATTGTTGCATATGCCAGGACATGTTTTGGCTTGGGAACCAGCTTAGCTGGCCATGCAGTTAGTGAGGGCAAAAGCTATGGTGTAGTTAACTTTCCCTAAAGTGAATAGGTGTTATTTGTATGTGTTGTTTTGATTTAAAGGGACAGTGGGCCTGTTAGCATATGATTTAATCCCTGTAAATAAACCCTACGTAAGAGAAGTACGACGTTTCCTGCCTTTATCTGGGACTAAAAGATGCTACAACGTGGTGTGGGCATCACAATATATATAACACCTCTTCCCCCACCCTAAGGGAGATCTGGCTGTTACAGGTGCATTTTCGTGCTGTATGGGCACCACCATCCAGAAGCAAGACTCAAAAGAAAGTAAAAGAAACCTTGATGGGATACAACTTACACAAGGCCGTGTAAGTTATTTATTTATTTATTCATCCCTGTGACCACACACATATACGCAAGCTCCTCATCCAAGGAGTTTTCTGATCTTCCTCTGAGGGATCAATGGAGGTTTAAACACCACATTGACCATCAGCGAAAGAAAGCATATTCCTCTCACATTGTGCTCCCCCATCTCTTCTTGTGTTCCTCACCAGTTGTCTGTCAGGAAGCCTGAGTGTCTGGCTTAGTATGGGAAATGGCAAGGGAACAACATCCGGTGCAGCACCTCCATCCTGTGGGGATCTGCCAGGGCAGAGAGTGACCCCACAGGAACCTCTTTCCAGGAATTAGACGGAGACAGGGAACGTTGTACCATTTACTGGGAGGCCAGCAGATTCCATCTCCCACGCAAGAGAGGTACTTTATCACACCCTACAGAGGAACACCTTCCTTCGCATCTTGCGGTCGCTTTGCGGTCGCTTTGTCCGTGACTAGGCCCCACAAAGGCTTGAGGACCTTGGGGCTAGTCATCAACCTCTCACCCCCTGTGGGGTGAGGTAGAACCACCTCTGTCACTATGGAGCAGGCTACATCCTGGAATCTCACTATAATTTAGGAAGAAAGCATCTTATATACCTGGGGGAGGGGTTAGTGACTGCCCCTAGGCAGGTCTGAGGGCGGAACAAGCATCACCACACAGTGCTGACACCTATAACACCCCTCTTCTCCCCCCCCCCCCCCCCCCCCAGTGCAGAATAAATGAGTACTTCAGTATTAGGTGATTATATATATATATATATATATATATATATATATATATATATATATATAATCAGAAAATACAATTACGGCACTCCTCCCAAATTGTCTGGCAATTTACTAGTGCCATTTTTACGTTTAGAACAATACCTGCTGTTTCTGTACTTGTGACATACCTGATCAAGAACCCCGCGAGGTTAGAAAGTTTGTAACCAATCAACTACCTTTTGCTCCAATAAAAGATATCACACCCCCTGCGCCTTCCCCCTCACTTGTTACTTTACTACATAGAAGAAAGGACCAATATCCACTTTCTTTTTCCTTCAGATTAATCAAAGGAAAAACTCACAATTGATTTCAGTAGAATTCCATTTCTAAGATACCACTACAGTACTGGGGGTTTTTTTTGTACTGATTCTGCTAGGAGATTAAATATCCCCCTACATTTCATGTGCACGTATCTGCAGTTGTGATATTGTGTGCAAATGACATTCATATTCACATGGACACACACCCAGACACACACACATTCACTCACCCTCTCCTCTAGATCCATGTAAAATGATATTTCTATACTTAAACATCTATTTAAAGTGGAATCCCTCCTAACTACTCACCCACAGACAGTGTTTGGCTCTGTTTATTTAGTTTCTATTGGTGATTGGCAAAATGTCTACTGTGGCTTCTTAGTAGATATGATGGAATGAAGCATTGATCATAAACTATATTATGAAATGAAATTCAAGTCCTACAATATATCATTTTTAAACAAAAAAAAATAGGAAAGTATTGCATTCTAATAAATGATTTTTCTGGCATCTCGTGCAGCTAAGAAGTTAACTCTATGAAGCACAAAATAAAAATACAATATAAAAAAATACGTGTGCTGCGTTTGTTAAATAATATCTCATAAATACATTTACTTGTATAGCACCTTCCAATTAAGTACATTCTTAGAATGTAAGCTCTTCGGGTCAGGGACTCCTTTTCCTAAATGTTCCTTTTATGCCTGAAGCGCTTCTTCCCATTATGTGTTATTGTATTATATGTTATTTATATGATTATGTCACGTGTATCACTGCTATGAAGCGCTATGTACATTAATGGCATTATATAAATAAAGACATGCATACATTCTTATTTATATTTCAGCAGAGGCCAGAGTGGTATAAAGCAGCAATCCTCACTAAAAGCCTACAATATATATGTTGAACTCGTATCATGTTACTATTGTGCCACCTGAGCATGTCCTCGGTGTTACAAAACTGTTTCTCTTAATCTCTTGCTTCTGAGGTTACCATAGTAACCTTTAGACTGCAAGGGGCTCTAGGGAGAGCTTCATTTTAACCTCCCGGATACTTAGTATTTCAAACATTTATATCTCTGGAAGAAAGCATCAGATTTAAAAAATAAAAACAGCTTTGGAAAAGGCAAGGCGAGATATATTTTTTATGTAAGTACAATAAAAAATCAAATGCGAATGTGGCCAGATCTCCCCTATGGGTATGCCCAGCGGCTTCCCTTTTCCTCCGGTGGCTGCGGAGGGCAGCGGGTGCGTTCGCCGGGTGCCGGGAGGTGCGATGAGATCGGGGTAGATTGGGGAGGCGAGCGAGTCGCCAGCGCTCCCTTTGCAGGGCGCCACCATCTTAGAATGTGGCCGCGTATGCGCAGCACAGTTCGCGCATGCGCAGTAGGTTTGTAAGTGCGGCAGCCATCTTGCTACTCCTCACACATGCGCAGCAGGCCTTGCAAGCGGCGGCCATTACAACCAAGGCTCAGCGGGGACTACAATTCCCAGCAGCCCCAGGGGCTGCACAACACATGGCCCAAAACAGCCAATCGGGCTGCTGCAATCCCCTGCAGGCAAAGAGATACATTTGGTGCATCTGCACCACGCTAGTCAGTCGGAGCTGGGACAGGAATAGGTTAGGTTGTGTGTGAAGGGCGACTGTGGCCCCTGCACTAGGCCAGAGACCCTCCCTAGGCCCCAGCTAGGCCCCGACTCCCCTTGTGGTTGCTGTAGGGACAGGCCCATAGATAGGGACACTGCCCCTGTATCAGTGTGAGGGACACAGACAGGACACGGCTGCGCCCTGGCATCAGATGGTCTGGGACCAGATCACCAACTACAGATAAGAGACATTCTGCATGGTGGCACCGTTCACGCAGGACACCACCCAACGTGGAGGCGGAGGCTTCGCGGGTAACTTCCAGGGATTCGTGGTTCCCATCTTACTGCATCTGCGCGCCCGGGTGTTGGAGCACCCGGCAGGTACCTCATCTCACCACGTGCACCAACGATACACCTTCTGTTCTAGTGGGCAGCGCCGTCTCACACATTTAGGTGGGTGGGTGGTTAATTTTGGACATCAGGGTGGTTGGGTGCCCAAGGGCCCCTCAGTATGTTGGGGGTATAACCCACCAGGTGGGGACATTGGTTGGAGGACACTGTGGGGTTACGGCCCTGCGAGGCCTGAGTGGTTCTGTTACTGTATCGTTATTCTTATGCATGCAGTAAAACCGTTATTGTTATACTATACCAGTGTGTATTACTTTTATAGTGTCCTGCACAGGGTTATCCAACACTGTTAGGATCCCGCGCAGGTGGAGGCGCTGTCACCAGACGGATCAAGTACACCCCGGGCTCCCAGCAGCGGAGGTTCAGGCCCCCTGTGAGCCGCAGGTAAAAGCACCACACACACCGTAGCCGCCATATCTCCCAGGGGGTGGGGGAAAGTGCGCTACACAAAAAAATGGCAATTAGCACACACTGCTGCTTTAAAAACAACACTTTGCTTGAATGTTTATAAATGTTGCTGACATTGGACCAAGCTTCTTTAAACGATACAGCATCAAATAAGTATTCACTATTCATGCTATACAAACAGAATAGGAGGGTCTTTCTAAAATATGTCTTGGAAAATAGAGCCGTCAGTATGTAACTAACATAAGTGGTACTAAATGTATGGGTATGATACTCTGTAAAGAAAGATATTTACTCTATATCCCATACTCACTGCTATGCTACCATGTCAGTAATAATGCATGTACAATAATAGCCAGTACAATTGTGTTTCTATAGCTAGGTAACCAGTACGCAGACATTAGGAGATGGATGGATGGATGTTCCTATTCTCAGCCCAGGCATATATTGGAAGTTGTACTGTGCAGCTGCTTTTTCTTCAATTAGCCAAGTGACATCTTTTCCTTCAGTGACACATTACCCCCCCCCCCCCCCCCCTGGTCCTAATACAGTGGTTTGGCAGTGTAGCCTAGTGGTGACACAGAGCAGTTTAGAGCTGACCCTGAGCATGGTGGATCATAGGCACAAATCTCCTGCCCCAACCCCTATATCTTAACCCTTTCACTGCTGGGTCTAAAAGGGACCAACCTTCTAGCATCAGCAAAATATACCAAAAGAGTTCTGGGTATGTAACTAGGTGCTTTCAGCCATGTGGTAAAACAGGGCCGGTGTGTAGGCAATAAGGACACAACTCCACCCTCCTCCCAGCCCTATTGGTACCAGCTGTGCGGCTGGACCAAACTCCATGCTGTCTAACATCCACACCCCTTCACCTTAATAGATCCAGCTGTGCGGCTGGACCATTCTCCATCTCACCTTTTTGTTTCAACATTACCCCTTATTCCCTGTAGAGTGTAACTCTCCGGAGCAGGACGCTAATTACCTTCTGTATCAGTTTGCGCTCATCTCTCCTCATTTGTTGGTCACTGTATTTATGTAACATACAGTACGTAACCTGCGGAATATGTAGGCACTTTCCAAAAATCCAATAATAATATTAATAATAATGCCGAAGACGATTATTTTTTTATGAATTTTTTTATGAATTTTTATGAATATTTTTTTATTTCCACATAAAATACAGGAGATTTTGCAGGCGTTTTCCAAGTGTAATTGACCCGATGTTTTCGCTCTGCCACAGAAACGTTTCCAATGCCTGCAAATTAACCTCCCCCCCCCTCTATGCCACAAATTAAGGACAGTTGTTAGTAAATATGGGGCACGTCATTCTTGTCTGTGAGTATAGGAGCTTAGAATACTTATGCCCTGGTGTGTGGTAACTACCAGTTTTATTGAGTAATATTTTGGTAATCAGTGTTGCACAAGGAATTCATTACACACTCCATTTATCGCATCATGTGGTTGGCTCAAATCAAGGGTCCTTAAGATATGATCTATGATACCCTGTTCATGCACTGATATCGGGACTTGATTGTTCAAACCTTTCTCTTAGAATATTTAAGCCCGGTATTATAAGGTCTTCAGAGCAGTAGACGTTTCTCTATTAGCTTTAGGCTGGGGCCTTGGTGCCTTCGCCCGTGCAAAGGCGTGCGTGGCCGTGACGTCACGTGCTTGAAGCGGGTCCATGGGCGTGTCTAGGGGCATGCCATTGACGTCGCAGAGCTGGTTGCTTCCGCGCACCCGCGTGCCTCATGGACGCGAACACTGCCTAAAGGCAGTCTGTTCGCTCAGCGTGCAGATGTGTCCGCACGGTCTGCGGTACCATGGCCCCAGCCTAAACCACAATTGTAAATCCAGTCTTCCTACAGCCAGGACAAGCTTGAAACACAGTTAGCAAGGAACATGGGTGGGTCCTTTACCTATAATGTTAGTAGATGACCCACAATATGATGTTGTGTTCAGTGGCAGATTTCCCATTAGGCCCAGGCCTAGGTCAGCAAAATTTATGGGCGGCAAAAATGTTGACCCCATATGCATTTGCCGCGTTCTCGGGCCTATCGTGCCTGATGGGAAGATGGGACATAACCAACGTGACGAATGGAACCAAAATCTCCAGGGAAGCAGCCTCATAACTTAAAAAGACCTTAGGTTTTCCCCATTTATCAAGCAAAAGGAGTCTATACCGTGTGTATTAAGTATTACTATTGGTTCCTGTGCGGGACTCCTCCCACTACGCTGGGATCCCTCGCAGGTGGAGGCGCTGTACCGAGACGATAATTATTCCACCCCAGGCTCCTCGTGGCGGAGGCTCGGGCCCTCTGTGAGCCAACAGGTAATGGCAGCACCAGTAATCTCTCTATTTAGGGGGAAAGTGGGCTACAATAATAAAAAATAAAAAAACTTGTGCAGTGTTTGGGTGAGTAGAGGTTAAAAACATTTAGTATGTACCCCACACCTTTATTCTTCAGTTATTCAAAGTAATTTATATTTAATAATACACAGGTGGAAGGATCCTGGAAAATCTCCCATTACCGCCCTCCTCCCCCCGCCCCCCAAAAGTCCAGTTTTGAGCCTTTATGCCACTCTTCTGGTACTCTGTCTTCGTGTGCCTGCTCCATGTAACTCAAATACACAATATGTTCTGTATATGTCACTGAATCTCATCTCAAGATCACAGCGCTTGTAAAAAAACATATTTTGCTATGGTTTTAGGATTTGGGCAGAAAAAAACCTCCAGGGTTTATATGATATCCTCAGACAAAAACACATTTCTAATGGTTGGTTTAAGTTCAGGGCTGTCACTGTGTGTGTGTGTCACTGTCTGTGTGTGTGTGTGTGTGTCACTGTCTGTGTGTGTCACTGTCTGTGTGTGTGTGTGTGTGTGTGTGTGTGTGTGTGTGTGTGTGTGTGTGTGTGTGTGTGTGTGTGTGTGTGTGTGTGTGTGTGTGTCAGTGTCTGTGTGTGTGTGTGTCACTGTCTGTGTGTATGTGTCACTGCCTGTGTGTGTGTCACTGTGTGTGTGTCACTGTCTGTGTGTGTGTGTGTGTCACTGTCTGTGTGTGTGTGTGTGTCACTGTCTGTGTGTGTGTGTCACTGTCTGTGTCTGTGTGTGTCACGGTCTGTGTGTGTGTGTGTGTGTCACTGTCTGTGTGTGTGTGTCACTGTGTGTGTGTGTGTGTGTCACTGTGTGTGTGTGTGTGTGTGTGTGTGTGTGTGTGTGTGTGTGTGTGTGTGTGTGTGTCACTGTCTGTGTGTGTGTGTGTGTGTCACTGTCTGTGTGAGTGTCACTGTATGTGTGTGTGTGTGTGTGTGTGTGTGTGTGTGTGTGTGTGTCACTGTCAGTGTGTGTGTGTGTGTCACAGTCAGAGTGTGTGTGTGTGTCACTGTGTGTGTGTGTGTCACTGTCAGTTTGTGTGTGTGTGTGTGTCACTGTCAGTGTGTGTGTGTGTGTGTGTGTGTGTGTGTGTGTGTGTGTGTGTGTGTGTGTGTGTGTGTGTGTGTGTGTGTGTGTGTGTGTGTGTGTGTGTGTGTGTGTGTCACTGTCAGTGTGTTTGTGTGTGTGTGTGTATGTGTGTCACTGTGTGTGTGTGTGTGTGTGTGTGTGTGTGTGTGTGTGTGTGTGTGTGTGTGTGTGTGTGTGTGTGTGTGTGTGTGTGTGTGTGTGTGTGTGTGTCACTGTCTGTGTGTGTGTGTCACTGTCTGTGTGTGTGTGTCACTGTCTGTGTGTGTGTGTCACTGTCTGTGTGTGTGTCACTGTGTGTGTGTATCACTGTCAGTGTGTGTGTCACTGTCAGTATGTGTGTGTCACTGTCTGTGGGTGCGTGCGCCACTGTCTGTGTCACTGTGTGTGTGTCACTGTCTATGTCACTGTGTGTGTGTGTGTCACTGTCTGTGTGTGTGCGTGCGCCACTGTCTGTGTGTGTGTGTGTCACTGTGTGTGTGTCACTGTCAGTGTGTGTGCGTGCGCCACTGTCTGTGTCACTGTGTGTGTGTGTGTGTGCACGTATATTGGGGAGGGAGGTTATTGAGGGTGGGGAGGGGAGAAAAATACATGGGAGTGGGAGAGGTTGGGGTGTAAGAGAGAAAGGGGGGAAGGAAAGGATGAAGGGGGAGTGTAAGAAGGGGAGCGAGAGTGAGGTGTGTGAGAAGGGGGGAGTGTAAGAGAAAAGGGGGGGGGGTTCTCGCAAAGCCGCCGACACGTGGGTGGGGGGGAGGCGGTAGGCGGTGGAAACGTTAGTCCTGGGCACGGGGAAAGCTGTCTGCGGCCCTGTTCAGGAGTATAAGGATATGAAATCATTTGGAACTGAGAATATCAATTATGGTGTCACTGTGTGTGTGTCACTGTCTGTGTGTGTGTGTGTGTCACTGTGTGTGTGTGTGTGTGTGTGTGTCACTGTCTGTGTGTGTGTCACTGTCTGTGTCTGTGTGTGTCACGGTCTGTGTGTGTGTGTGTCACTGTCTGTGTGTGTGTGTCACTGTGTGTGTGTGTGTGTGTGTGTCACTGTGTGTGTGTGTGTGTGTGTGTGTCACTGTCTGTGTGTGTGTGTGTGTGTGTCACTGTCTGTGTGAGTGTCACTGTATGTGTGTGTGTGTGTGTGTGTGTGTCACTGTCAGTGTGTGTGTGTGTCACAGTCAGAGTGTGTGTGTGTGTATGTCACTGTGTGTGTGTCACTGTCAGTTTGTGTGTGTGTGTCACTGTCAGTTTGTGTGTGTGTGTGTGTCACTGTCAGTGTGTGTCTGTGTGTGTGTGTGTGTGTGTGTGTGTGTGTCACTGTCAGTGTGTTTGTGTGTGTGTATGTGTGTCACTGTGTGTGTGTGTGTGTGTGTGTGTGTGTGTGTGTGTGTGTGTGTGTGTGTGTGTGTGTGTGTGTGTGTGTGTGTGTGTGTGTGTGTGTGTGTGTGTGTGTGTGTGTGTGTGTGTGTGTGTGTCACTGTCTGTGTGTGTGTGTCACTGTCTGTGTGTGTGTCACTGTGTGTGTGTATCACTGTCAGTGTGTGTGTCACTGTCAGTATGTGTGTGTCACTGTCTGTGGGTGCGTGCGCCACTGTCTGTGTCACTGTGTGTGTGTCACTGTCTATGTCACTGTGTGTGTGTGTGTCACTGTCTGTGTGTGTGCGTGCGCCACTGTCTGTGTGTGTGTGTGTCACTGTCAGTGTGTGTGTGTGTGTGTGCGTGCGCCACTGTCTGTGTCACTGTGTGTGTGTGTGTGTGTGTGTGTGTGTGCACGTATATTGGGGAGGGAGGTTATTGAGGGTGGGGAGGGGAGAAAAATACATGGGAGTGGGAGAGGTTGGGGTGTAAGAGAGAAAGGGGGGAAGGAAAGGATGAAGGGGGAGTGTAAGAAGGGGAGCGAGAGTGAGGTGTGTGAGAAGGGGGGAGTGTAAGAGAAAAGGGGGGGGGGGGGTTCTCGCAAAGCCGCCGACACGTGGGTGGGGGGGAGGCGGTAGGCGGTGGAAACGTTAGTCCTGGGCACGGGGAAAGCTGTCTGCGGCCCTGTTCAGGAGTATAAGGATATGAAATCATTTGGAACTGAGAATATCAATTATGGGGGCCCCATTTGCAGTGAATGGAAACTAGACGTTTCAATGCTGAGTGTGAGGAGTCGAGAACCCATCTGTATGTATGTATGTATGTATGTATGTGTGTATGTATGTATGTATGTATGTATATGTGTATGTATGTATGTATGTATATTTTTATAGCACCAACCAGGAACACAGCACTTTACAATGTTTACAACATTACGATAGAATGACAGTACCGGGAATATAATAATATAGATGGGATAAGTGCATCAAGACATAAATGTAACATCAAATGGGTATGTATGGAGACCAACAGAAACAGTAGGGGTATATTTGAGCACATTGGTTAGAGCCGCGGTGCGCAAAGTGGAGGGGGCGCTGGATTTGTTTTGGGGCGCGCGCGGTTGCAAAGGCCCCACGCTCTTCTCCGAGGCATTTAAATGAAATGCCGGGGGATTGCGTGAGGCCTCTGCAACCTGTACTTACCGGGGTTCAGACCCGTTGCTGATGCGTCGCCATGGCAACGCGGCATCATGCGGCGTGACGTCACACGTCTGTCTCCATGGTAACAGGGTCACGTGACGTCATGTCACATGAGGCCGCCAAACCAGGTAGGGAGAGCGAGGGGGAGCAGGTGGGGGTGGGGAGGAGGTGCAGCTCCAAACGTTTGCGCTCCCCTGGGTTAGAGTATGTTTAACAGCATAGTATGTAGTTTAGTCATCATTGAGGACTATTTAAATGCTTAGTTAAACAGATAAGTATTCAGATTCAGGTTTTGAAGTTAGAGAGAAAGGGCTTGGCGGACATTGAGAGGGAGTTCCAGACGTAGGGCAAGAAGGGATAAAGGTGGGCGAGAGCTGTAATCACATGGGGGATAGTGAGGAGACAGGCCTGGGCAGAGTGTAGAGAGTAGAGGTATAGCGAGAGATTCAAGCTCGATGGGACAAGGTAAGAGAGATTTTAAGAGAGGCACTTTAATCTTGTATGTCTCAGCATCAATATTTTAAGCTACTTTGCTTCCATGTCGCCCCAGGCGCATGAGCTTGCGATTTGGGAAGAGTGAATAAGAAGAGTGTGAGGAGTGACATAATGAACATTTTATAATGGGATGTATCATATTATGCATCTCGGTGTGTCATTGTATTTCCATTTTCTTATTGTCAACAATGGCTCAAAGTTCTGTGTCCAACGTAAGGACGTTGTGTTAACCCTTTTAGTGTCCCAAGATGTAGCCACTGCGTCCTGGTGTCTGGCATTCCAGGGGCCCCCGTGATGTTGGGGCTACATCCAGGGTGGTCTTAACCGCATTATAGGCCCCCGGGCAAAGCGGTGCACTGGGCCCTGCAAACTCTCCGCTACAAGTCGTCATTTTTCCCTTCTACCGAGTTAGCGGGAGATTTGAATGTTGAGCCGGGTGATGGGAAAATTTGTGTTAAATTCTGGGTTGTGCATAGATTAGCATGGGGGCCCTTATGCTCGTGGGGCCCTCGGGCAACTGCCCAGCGGCCTCATGCTTTAAGACGGCACTGGCTACATCGTGGCTTTTACTGGTCATGGGGAGATCGGGGTTCTGTGCTCAAACACAATCTGGCTCACAGGGAAATGGAAGAGGAGGAGGAAGAGGAGGACTCTTAGGGGAGGTCACATTATCACAATGTGCCGGAAGGCTGTGGCCCCCTCATGCTGTGACTCCTCCAACACCCATGGTTTTAAAATGTACACAGAATAGACTTGCCCACTTCAATACACTCTTTCATACTCGGAAAACAATTACTCATTAAGGAAGAAAGAATATTTAACCTCTTGGCAAAGGGGTTTTAGTAAAAAAAACACCAAAGTGGTGTTAATATCTCTGATTCCCAGACATTCTTATCCTGTTATGTAACAAAGCAAAACTCTTTTAACTTTACTTCAAGAAAGTTTCATACAATATTCATGTTTAAGAACAGAGACGGTGTGTCTTTTTTTTTTAGTTTTATTATCAATTATTATTACAAATAAGTGGTGGTTACCTCTGAAGCACGCAGTGACCACACACATATCCTATACAAATGGGAATTTAGGTTATTTACTTGTAAAGTGAAGAAAAAAATGCAGTGCACCAATTGATTTAAGTGATACAATTATCAAACTATGCAAATAGTGAAGAAAAAGGTGGAAATAGTTGGTCCACGTAAAGAAGTGATATATACTTGTTGTATATATAGCTATATTGTATATGTAGCCATGTCTGGTTTGGCTACCAGTCTGCCCTCCAGGACATGCAAGCCGTGGTAAGAGCAGGCAGTGTCAGGACCAATTATGGGTTTTCCCCACAGATGCAGCTCCCTTGAGTGACAGGGGAGGAGGTGGGACCAGGCCTTGGTTCTACCCAATCATGGGTTCAGACCTTGTACCTTCCTCCCACTGTACTTAAGGGGTTGCACCACCCAAATTTATTAGTGTCTCTACCGTTGAGAGAGACAGGTATAACACAGGATTGCTTGTGCATTGACATCCCCTGTCCCTCTTCCCCTTGGACGAGAGTGAGTGATTACCGTTGCCCTGTCCCTGCTAGAGGGGTAGGGAAGAGTAAGGACTGCTTTGGGTGCCCTTGGCCCGGAGTGGAGGTCCAGGGACCATCCAGAAGTTGTAGTCAGTGAACTGTATTGGGCAACAGCCTGTGATGCTGTGTCAGCAGAAGACCAATAAATCGGTTCCAGTTACCTATACCTCCTGCCTGGTGTGGAATCTCACTTGGGGGAGAGGAGTACGTTCATTTGTGGGCTATACATCCTCCATACATCTGAAGCCTGCAGCATATGGAGGCACTGTGTGCCCAGGAATAGACAACAGTAATGTACTCCAGAAGCCTGTCCAGATGTCCCCACTACGATCGGCGAACCACTCAGCATCCTGTGAGCCAACAGGTAGCATACACCAAACACCTGGTAACAGGGGAATCTCCCATGGGGTGGGGGAAACACCGTTACACATATATATATGTGTTGTTATATAGCTATAATGCAGAGGAAGGAACCCTTACCGGCCGAGGATACCACCTACATACCTCCCAGGATAGGCAGCTACTCCCAAGAAGTTCTGTGGCCATCGCATCCATCAGCTGACAACGCTGTTCCCTCGTGGTAGATGTGGATCGACTGTGGTAAACCCATGCCGTTTATTGCATGATATGCTTTAAAGAACAGATCTTCTGTACGTGCAATACTCACCCCTTGTCATTTTTACACCGTATATTTTTTATACTACACTATGAGCCGTGCACTTGTTCCTTTTTATTTTTTGTTATTTACTTGTAAAGCATATTATTAGTTTAGAAAGCTGTCAACTTTTTTGTTCTGTCACCAGGAAGGATGGGTAGCCAGATAGTGCCATACGATCCAACACACACAGCAAACGTTTTCATCCAAGTCAATTTGAACCAGAGACGTGTATCTTGTTTCTTTCGTTTGGCGCAGATCTCTTTGGAGCAAAGGTTAACATCACATAAACCTAATTAGATGCAAAGGCTTAAGAAAACTGCACCAGTTGTAGGCAAAAATGTTGATACAGTCCTCTTTCATGTCCTCCCCTCACACCTCCTGTAACCACTCCCCAAAGTGCTCACTGGGGCAAGTGGTGCAGAACTGGAGCAAAGAATCTTGATGCTGTAGCACAAAGTGAAGCAGAGTCAAATTGACAGCATTTGCACCTGTTTTTGGAGGTAGCGAGACTTAATATGTATAACCCACACCCAAGTCTTTTTTTTTTTTTTTTTATCAATGCTTCCTTCTCTGCTACTATATTGACTCTATTCTGTATGATATGTGTATCTGCTGCTCATAATGTGGGCTGTAACATTTCATATTTTGGGCATGAAGAGGAAATCCATGGGGATTTGGCCCTAGTGAGACACATATTAGGGCCCCACTTTATACCATATAACCCTCTGCAAGTCAGAGGGTCCAACAACACATTTCAGAGAAAATGTATGCAACACAGTTCCTCCCGCTCTCTGGAAGATGTACTACTGGTTACTGCTGTTTGTGGTGCGGTCATACCTGTGAGGGTACAGGAGAGCTGAGTGTTCTGCGATGTTGTGGGGAACAGGCTTTTGATGATCTTGATTTTCAACTCAGGGTGTCAGCGCCTCCAGATCCAGTGGGCTCCAGGATTTCCAGAGTCAGTCCCCAACTAGGGCAGATTCCTTTCATACCCCTACCCAATAGACTGAGAGCTCAGGCAGGGGTATATGAAAAGGGATGCTTTATTTGGCAGTCACTGCAGATATTACACAGCGGATGCAGATAGGGCACAGAGGATCCCAGGCCTCTGGATGGTGCTGGGCTCTCTGGTAGTCTTGAGGCCTCTGGTCTCTCTTGCCCAGTCATCCCAGGAGGGACTGACTGGCCTGGCTCACTCCCAGCCGGGAGGAGCAGCACACACCTCCTCTCCCTAGGAGGGGTGCACAACAACTGAACTATCTTTTGGCACTTCCTCTCTGAGACTCCAGACGGGGAGGGCACAAGGTCTGTACCATGATTGGCTGCACACAGACCCTGAGTCACCACCTGTGTCACTCAGAGAGTCAGCATGAGGGGGTCAATGCCCCTAAGATAGCCTGTCACAGCCTGTAGCTACTAAGGGTTTACGTGACAGGGGATAGAGAGGCAGTCTGGGCCAGCCATGCTACATGTATAATTAAGATTTTTGATTTTTTCCATGAGTGCACAGTATAGACAAATACATGTAGCCCTGCTTCCTATCGCTCGCAGGCCGCTACCATGTGCTGTATTACCTGTAGGCTCCCAGGGCCTAAGTCTCTGCCACGGAGAGCCTTGGGTACTCGCGCAATAACTTATAACGGGTGCAGCGCCTCCACCTGCGACAGCTCCCGCCAGTGGGGGAGTGGATCTTCGCAGGAAGTATCTACAGTAATTACCACCACATAGCCCAATACCGTAACCAACTGTCTTTACTTGCATATAAACCTCATTGACATACATACATAGCAACCCTCCTTCCGGAGACACTCTATACCGCGTCACGGCAGACGCCAACACTCCCCGTTCCCTCCACCGGGTGATCCCACCCCATGTCCAATCTCCAAGGGATAAGTCCTCCAACTCGCCAAGGAGCCAAATGTGTGTGTATGCGTATGTGTATGGGTGACTGCGCAGCCACTGTGTCCCGAATGAATGGATGGTACCGTTGGTGCACTTGTTGAAATACCTGCCGGGTACTCCGGTACCCGGAACTGCTACACTCTTCGCAAAGGATCCACACGACGCAGCAGTCGGTCTCTCGCCTACGCAGCGGTCCAGGGCGATCCCACCCGGACACCCGTGACGGACTAGCGGAGTCTGAGCCCAGATCTCCCGCCACTAAGATAGTCCTGCTCCAATCGAATGATACTATGGGGAACCGGACCCTCACTATGGAAATCCCTAGCTCTGCTTGTCTCTATGGTGACTCAGGGCCTAACTGGGCCTGGGGCACACGGCCTGCGCAGGGGCGGTTAGCCGCCCTGACACTGAAGCTCCATCTCCTCTCCTCTCCAACCAGTTCTGACTCCACGTGCGCAAACACCTCCCTTACTCTCCTCCACCTCCTCAGCCCATTGGCTCAATCCCGTCACCAGGTACCCCGGAGGCTGCTGGGACAAGGGTTACTACCTCCCACCAATTAACACTCTCCTCCTTCGCGGGCTTTGCAACTACGTCTGTGCAGGCGCAATCTCCCGCTCTAACAGGGTGAATCAGGGGTCACGGCTACATACACTAATGAAAAATGATGCATCTGAATAATAATCAATTTCCTAGGAGTGAGTGGGTCTCTGAGAAGTTGTTTGGTTTGCCAATAGCTAGAACTGCTTGTGAATCTTAGGGACATGTATCTATCTATACCCATTCAGTTTATTTATTTTGCTAGCCTTAGGCTCCTTCTCTCTGCTTGATTTGTTTATATAAGCTACTGTGGTCTACTTGTCTATTTGAACTTTCAAATGTCTTCCCCACTGAGACTCTTTGACAGCTAATGTTGCATAAAAGGGCTCTTAGTTCCAAGACATTGATAATTAGTCATCTCCTTTGCCATTCCTCTCGTTCTGCTCTGAAAGATACTTACTGTAGCTGGAGCTGCTTCCATACGTAGTTAACATTATATACTGGGGGTACCCTGGAAGGACCCTTGTTCGGTTTGCCAAGATATGACATCACATTATTACTTCTCTGGTGATGAGCGATATCTACATTAGAGACAGAGTAGTCCAGTGAAAATGCCCATTTCTATAAAGTGGGTGAACTTGTTCAATCTCTTTGTAGCCCGGAGCAACGTACTTTTACCACCCTGTGCCCCGGGCACAAACAAATATATTACAAACTGTGTCTTCATAATTTGTTTGTGAGATGTTTTGTTTTGCCATTTTGGAATCCAACTGTGATCTTCTAACACCAACTCCAGATCCTTGTGACCTTAGGACGACTCCTTTGCCATTGTCTCTGGCACTAAACCTGTGATTGTAAACTCTTCAGGGAAGGAGTTGTCTGTGCCAGAGCTAAATATAAGTGCAGCCCCCTCTTTGGTGACAAGTAATCCTGTAAGGGGTTAAATGCCGTAAGGGGCTAACTGTGTGAGCTCACTCAGGTTACTCCTCTTCCCACCATGTGATGTATGATGACAATGTTAGGATATATATATATATATATATATATATATATATATATATATATCCTAACATTGTCATATATATATATATATATATATATATATATATATATATATATATATATATATATATATATATATATATGACAATGTTAGGATATATATATATATATATATATATATATATATATATATATATATATATCCTAACATTGTCATGTTATATATATATAGTCCCCCCTTATGTTCTAGAAGCAGGTTCTTCTGAGTTCTGACTGGGGTCCTCACTGAGTCCTGTGCGTATAGTCATGTGTATTAAGATGTGTCCTGTCACCGTTAGTTGTTTTCAGTTAGGAACATGCCCCTCTAAGATGGCGCCTGTTAAAGTAACAGGGAACTTAAGTTATGGGAGAGGGAAGTCACTTGTCCTTGGTCTCATAAGGTTGCTCTACTCCAGCCTGACCGCCACTGTCCTCACCAAGTTGCCGACAGAGCAGCCCATAGTCACATAGAACCCACCCGTCCAGCGGGTTCTCACCGCATCATATCTTCGCTGCAAGTTGTCCTTACTATATCCTTTATGATGGGACCTGAAGTTAAGTTCCTCCCCAGTGTAGGATTGAGAGCTAGCAGGGGAGCAAATTCAGAATACTGGATTCTTGATGAACTAAAGGAAAGTACCCCCCCCCCCCCAGCACAAATTATCTTTACAACTTACCTTTGCATTTGTCCTTTTCATACCGATCACATACTAATTTTGTTTTTGTTATAATGCATTAATTTTTTGTCCGTCAGTTTTGGAAATGATAGCAGTAAATATTGCATGAGGATTTGTTGTCACTGTTTTCATAACTATTATTTTTGGCCTAAATTTGAAAAGTTATAAAATATAACTTAATCACAATGCAATTCCGGACGCTCTGGCAGCAACGGGGTCAATGAAGGTAAACGGTCAAACATTGTGAAGTGACCGAGTACTTTATTGCCAATCCCGTCCCGTTAGAACTGCACCTTTAAGCAGGTATCACATTATATTAATGCTGCGATATTTATCTCGACTTTGGGCATGTACATTTATCTCCTAGATCAGAGATGGCCAACTCCAGTCCTCAAGGGCCACCAACAGATCAGGTTTTCCCTGCTTCAGCACAGGTGGCTCAATCTCAGTCGGAGACTGTCCCCCTGTGCTGAAGCAGTCAAAGAATGAGCCACTGATTGAGCCACCTGTGCTGAAGCAGGGATATCCTGAAAACCTAACCTGTTGGTGGCCATTGAGGACTGGAGTTGGCTACATCCATCCTAGATTCTCAAGTGCATAAATAGAAAGCTTCATTATTCATTGCATGGAATAATTCTTCCGCACTCAATAGAATAAACTGACAATCAACGTATCTGATTGCTTACGTTGAAGTCTCTCTAGGTTTCATATTAGTATATCACTGCAGAGGTGTTTTCCTTGCGATCGATAACAATAAATTAATAGAAAACAAGGACTAGGAGCACAAATATATAGTCATCAGAGTGGTAAATTAACTGGTTTGATGCGACATCCCAAGGATCTCAGTAAAAATAAAGATGGGCAGAAAGGACTATACAAAACAGCCATCTCATTTCTGTTTTCAATTTTATTGGAAAAAAATTAAAACAATGAGGGCTACATATATATTGCCAATTATAGACTATGGGGACATAGTATATGGCACAGCACCCCAAACTCACCTTAGCAAACTAGACACCCTCTACAACTCAATATGCCGCTTTGTCCTCCAATGTAACTACACCACAGATCACTGCGAAATACTCAAAGAACTAGATTGGCCAACACTTGAGTGTAGGCGCAAAGTTAATCTTTCCTGTCTTGCCTTCAAATACTCATGGTCCCAAGGTTGAACAAAGTATCTACGTGCTCTTCCTTCTGTTACCGTGCACCTCACAACTGGAACAATCTACCGGAGACTCTCACAGCCGCCACCAGTCTAAGTTCTTTCAAAACTAAAGCAGTCTCGCATTTTAATCTGGTCTGAAACTGTTACATACGCCTATAACATATATTATATATATATTATCTTTAACTGTTCATGCAATATCTTTATATATAATGTATAACCCTGTTTATTTAGTGTAACCATGTATTGTCATCATAACTCTGTGCTCAGGAAATACTTGGAAATGAGAGGTAACTCTCAATGTATTCCTTCCTGGTAAAACATTTTATAAATAAATAAATAAAATCTCTCCAATATGACGACATTAAGCTGGTTCGGGCGGTAAAACTACCTTGGTCGGGGTTGGAAAGTGCTTCAAGGCACTCCTTGACATTGATTAATTTGGTAAAGTGTCTACTTTATCTATTGGTGTCTAGCAGAACTCTCAGGCAATCCTCACTGCTTCTGCAGATCCTTCCTTGTACTGAAGGGGAGAATGTTCCTATTAAACTGGTCAGAAATTGGAATCAAATATTGAATAACTACAACATTTTAGTGCTACCAAAATGACCGTTTGTACATCATAGTAAATTCCTGTTGTGTTAATATGATAAATGTAATGTAAAATCTTTTATCAGTAATAGCATGTGCTCTACTGAAGTTCGATATTCTTCTAGTAGCAATATTGGTCCTGGAGACGTGTAGTAATAACAGTAACAACTTGATTTATATAGCGTCCTTCTCCCAATGGGACTCAAATCACTTCACAGTTACAAAAAGGGAAAAAGAAGAAAATATTTAAGGTTATAAACGAGACCAAACACAAGGAAAGGTATAATACAGGATGGGACGGTACTGAGTTATTAAATGCCGGACAGGTTGTGGTTCATTAATTAAATGCCTGGGTAAACAGGTAGGTCTTAAGCCTATTTTTAATAGATTTACAGAGAGGGGGCCTCTTAAACTGTACGAGTCAGACTATTCCAAAGGGTGAGAGCAACATGGCTAAAAGCTCGGGGCCCAAAGGAAGTAAAGGTGATGCTGGGAACGGATAGGAGTCCTTCATCTGCAGATCGAAGCGAGCGAATGGGAGTGTAGGGAACTGGAAGTTCTTTCAGATCGCTGAGACCCTGGTCATGAAGTGCTGTGAATGTCAACAAGCCACGTAGCTTGCTTGCGGGTTGTGTTACCTTTCAGGGGATTAATGTGAACGTTCTTCATAGATGAAATGATAGTGTACACTTCTTCAAGTGACATGTTCAGAGGGATAAATCTGGATGTGTATCAGAGAGATGGGGAGAGATGGAGATGGTGGGGTGTCTGTTGAGTGGACAGAGTGGTGTCTTTAGTGGAAGATTGTACAAAAGTTCAGCCCATTCACTACAGTTTATAATCAGTTTTATTAGTTTCTGAGTTGACAGGACACTGAAAGAAGAGAACTGTGATGATTCAAAAGCTCTGTACGCTGTAATAATGCCATGTTGGTCCCCTAGAAGCATTAGGGAGAAAAACAAGTACCCAGAACAATTGTTTTTTGATAAATAATTAAGCTTCATATAAAGAAATGTGATGGAATAAAAAAAATGTATCCACTACCAATTATTATCCCAATTATTATCCCCATCCCTAATAATTTTAGGACCACTATATGGAACTTCTTTTCCACCCCTAAAATAAGGTGATGGAATAAAATACATTTCTAGAATTGAGTTCCACATGATAAATAGTGCCGTCATGGGGATTATTGCCTCTATTTCTGCACCCAGGAGTCTTTGCCATATAGATCCCTTATAGGAACAAAATGCACCAATGGCTAAATTAGCCCTTTTTTCCCACTATAAATGTAATTGAAAAATTGGGGCGCAAAGAAAAAGAGATAATCAGTATATGGCAAAATATATCAATTTATAAGGACATAAAATATCAAGTACAAAGACTTACAATAAAAATAGAGCATATAGATCTGTTACGCAGACCAGACCCGTCCCTTATACTGAGGTGGGGACGTATATATATACACGCACCCGCAGCAGAAGGAGCGTGTCCGGAGTGTGGTGTTTTGGCATTGCCAGGCCAGGTGAAAATAGCTGTAGCAATACTTGCCGGTACCGGTACAAGAAGAGACGTCGTGTAGCCATTAGCCAAGGTCAGGGAGAGGAGATCCGGAAGGTCGGTGTCCAAGCTGAGGTCGAGGGGCGTGAGAATCAGCGAGGTCAAGTGTGAGCCGAGGTCCAGAGCAAGAGAGTGAAGTCCGCCAAGCCGGGTCGTAACCTGAATAACGAAGAGAAGAGAGAGCCAGCATAGACATCCGCTAGAAGAAACTATGTCGAGCAATGAGTGAGTGACAAGACAGGCACTATATAGTGCGGATGACCAATCGGGAGCGGGGCAGGCCTGGAGGAGTGCGTGGAGCTGTCCTGGATAGGTCCCCTTGATTGGCAGGCAGGTGAGCAAGTTTGGTCTGGGGAAATAGCCTGTACGTTAGTTGGGGACGTGGTTCCACTGCTAGTGCAGTGAATAAATTATCTTCACCCGGCGCGCTGTTCACACGCGCGCTCGGGACTAATGGCAGCCGCATGAGACGGAAGAGACTGCGGAGCAGAGGCGGGCCGCCGGAGACGGCGGGGACACCCCAAGGCAACGGGAGGTGGCTGGCGCCGGCGAGGGGGACGTCTTGCGGGAGCAGCAGGGGGTAAGGGAGATACGCGCTGCGGCTGCCGAGACCCCCTAGTCCTTACAAGATCAAAGTACACCGGACAGTGAACAACGCAGCTGGAACGTCCGTAGTTCAGGTCCATTCCCCTCTCCGGATCGCAGATGTCTTGTGCTGAGGGGAAAGTTCCTAGACCGGCAACTCCGTGTGGTGTCTCCTGCACTGGTGCATGCGCTGTTGGGAGTATGGCGTGTCACGTGGGACACTTTGTCAGGGAATAGCCACATCAGTCATTGGTGCTCACTAAGTACAGCCAGCTAACCAATGAAAACCAGGTATAACTTATCTGGGGGATGGTACACACAGTTATCATTTGACATGGTTTGAGCCATGACAACTGCACCCTAATTTTTATCATTACGTGCATCTGGTTAGTATGGACACTGCTGATAGTTTATAGCATCTTGGATGAGCAGTTTTTGTCCACTTACCTTGTCAGTGTATATGATTTTTTGTTTTAGGTATGGATTTAATGTATTATTATTATTTGATGTAATTCTGTGGTTCATATTTAGATTGTGTTATTATTATGTAGTTTAACTATTATTATTATAATAATTATTACTATTTCTAGTTTAGGTTTTAATTTAGCAATTGTCATTGATTATTTTTCAATTTATGAATTGCCTAGTGTCCAGTTTTTTGTGTTTTTTAAGATATCTCGGTCAATTCTTTAATTATGCATTATGTATATTATAATTAAGTATGGAAAGACGAATGGGTAGCGCTATATCCTAATAAGCAGGCAGCCTGTGATATAACCCTGAATCCCAATCAGGTGATGAACAGATCAAAAAATATATATCAATGGCGCTCTGCTTAGTGTGTGTGGTGTATATAAAATGACAAATAAATAATAATACAACCAGTAGCGTAGATAGTCTCCTTGGGGTAGGTGCTCCACATGTGAAAGGTGACCATGTAAGGAAAAAAATCAAAACATAGTGTAATACTGTTAAACATACATACAGACATATAACATGAGACAGACGCTGAGAACAACAGGTGACCAATTACAAACACATTTAATAAAATATATCATTAAAAATACATGAATACATATAAAAACAAGAAATAGAATCTGGTAGGACACTCCAACTCAAGTGGGGGTACCTGCTTACCAAATGCAAGAAGGTATCAAGCAGTGGATATTGTAAGAGTATCCCCTCTATGGATGGCTGCTGCTGCTGCTGCAATGATGTCCTGGGCTCACACGTGTGGCTTCCTACGTGGCTGGTAATCACTCACTCTGCTCGTGGAATCTGCCTCCGTTCGCGGTAGACACGCGGTGCAAGCGTGTGTGCAGATGGCTGCAGTCCCTTCCTGCACGACCGCTCACAGCGCGCCAAACCAGGCAGGTTCAAATGCGGTGTATGCGCGGATGGATACACGGCCGGGATCACCAACCCACAGGCAGCAGTTTTCAAAGTCCAAGGGGGATAGGATTCGACACCGAGTCTGGAGGTCCTGTCAGAAACACCCTACGCGTTTCGAAAGACAAGCTTTCTTCCTCAGGGGTAGACGTTTTGTAAAAAAGTAGTCCCTGTAAGTCCCGATATATATAGTCCCGTTTTAAAGGTGCATTGCCCTAAAACCAACTGGATCATGCGCAATGGGATGCGCAGGGACTCTCAGCGTCATAGACAAAACAAACAAATGAAAAAATAAAAGATACAGTAAATACATATTATACAAACATATATATAAAAGTGATGTATATACACTGTCTAGAGCCTTAAATGCCAATAATGATGAATAACAAATATTCCTCAATTCAAAGGACCTCAATATTGATGATAGGCAACAAATGTGGGAAGTATGTTGAGCAAAATGCAAAAGTATGCATAGCAGATGTGATGGAAATATGTGACAGAGTGATGTAAAGTGAATAGGGATATCCAGTGAGGGAGTGGTGAGGTGATGTGCAAGAGAATATTACATATGTGATTATGTGCTAATGTATGTAAAAATTATTTTAGAGAAAGTGAATCTACCATTTAAATGAATCCTATAAATTATTATGTTAATGTGTAAAGTGCATGGTGATGTGTAATATAAATATGTGTGACTAGATAACGTGTATTGCGATGTAAAATATACATCATAGTGTCACAAAGATGACGTGAACCAATGATAAGGAAAAGGATATACATATGTATATGGGATCAAGATTTCAATATCGTGCAGTTAGTACACTGTTGCTCGCTGGTTATCGATGGTCTGGAATTTAAATAGTCTACTTGTGGATGGTTCATCTATCCAGAAGGAATGGTTTCAGGTCGAATTCAATGTTAAGCCCTAAAGGGGTGAGTGTTTTTAATTCGTAAATCCAAAAGGATTCTCTCTTACCTAATGCCCCTCCTGTGCTCCCACCGCGCCAATTGGTCGTGACAGCCTCTATCGCTACACATTTTAAACTTCTAGGGTTTTTGTCGTGCACTTGGAGGAAATGGCTCGACACGCTATGCGAGTCCAGACCTCTTTTAATGTTGTAAATATGTTCGTAAAGCCGACGCTTAATCGGTCTTGTGGTCATACCCACATACTGCAGACCACAAGGACATTCAAGGAGGTAAATAATATTTGTGCTATTACATGTGATGTGTTGTTGGATGGTGTATTGTTTGGAAGTTTGAGTGGATGTGAACGTTAACTGTTTGGAACTGAATTTACATGCTGTGCATGTGTTGCATGTGTAGTACCCTTTATTAACATTTTTATTTGTATTTGTTTGGGATCGATATTTGGATCTAAGTGGACCATCCTGAGAAAGGATCCTGATTTATCTAAAATACTCCCATCAAAACCTAAAATAATATTCACTAAAGCACCAAACATAGGTCAAAAGTTAGCCCCCAGTTGTCCACTTAGATCCAAATATCGATCCCAAACAAATTCAAATAAAAATGTTAATAAAGGGTACTACACATGCAACACATGCACAGCATGTAAATTCAGTTCCAAACAGTTAACGTTCACATCCACTCAAACTTCCAAACAATACACCATCCAACAACACATCACATGTAATAGCACAAATATTATTTACCTCCTTGAATGTCCTTGTGGTCTGCAGTATGTGGGTATGACCACAAGACCGATTAAGCGTCGGCTTTACGAACATATTTACAACATTAAAAGAGGTCTGGACTCGCATAGCGTGTCGAGCCATTTCCTCCAAGTGCACGACAAAAACCCTAGAGGTTTAAAATGTGTAGCGATAGAGGCTGTCACGACCAATTGGCGCGGTGGGAGCACAGGAGGGGCATTAGGTAAGAGAGAATCCTTTTGGATTTACGAATTAAAAACACTCACCCCTTTAGGGCTTAACATTGAATTCGACCTGAAACCATTCCTTCTGGATAGATGAACCATCCACAAGTAGACTATTTAAATTCCAGACCATCGATAACCAGCGAGCAACAGTGTACTAACTGCACGATATTGAAATCTTGATCCCATATACATATGTATATCCTTTTCCTTATCATTGGTTCACGTCATCTTTGTGACACTATGATGTATATTTTACATCGCAATACACGTTATCTAGTCACACATATTTATATTACACATCACCATGCACTTTACACATTAACATAATAATTTATAGGATTCATTTAAATGGTAAATTCACTTTCTCTAAAATAATTTTTACATACATTAGCACATAATCACATATGTAATATTCTCTTGCACATCACCTCACCACTCCCTCACTGGATATCCCTATTCACTTTACATCACTCTGTCACATATTTCCATCACATCTGCTATGCATACTTTTGCATTTTGCTCAACATACTTCCCACATTTGTTGCCTATCATCAATAATGAGGTCCTTTGAATTGAGGAATATTTGTTATTCATCATTATTGGCATTTAAGGCTCTAGACAGTGTATATACATCACTTTTATATATATGTTTGTATAATATGTATTTACTGTATCTTTTATTTTTTCATTTGTTTGTTTTGTCTATGACGCTGAGAGTCCCTGCGCATCCCATTGCGCATGATCCAGTTGGTTTTAGGGCAATGCACCTTTAAAACGGGACTATATATATCGGGACTTACAGGGACTACTTTTTTACAAAACGTCTACCCCTGAGGAAGAAAGCTTGTCTTTCGAAACGCGTAGGGTGTTTCTGACAGGACCTCCAGACTCGGTGTCGAATCCTATCCCCCTTGGACTTTGAAAACTGCTGCCTGTGGGTTGGTGATCCCGGCCGTGTATCCATCCGCGCATACACCGCATTTGAACCTGCCTGGTTTGGCGCGCTGTGAGCGGTCGTGCAGGAAGGGACTGCAGCCATCTGCACACACGCTTGCACCGCGTGTCTACCGCGAACGGAGGCAGATTCCACGAGCAGAGTGAGTGATTACCAGCCACGTAGGAAGCCACACGTGTGAGCCCAGGACATCATTGCAGCAGCAGCAGCAGCCATCCATAGAGGGGATACTCTTACAATATCCACTGCTTGATACCTTCTTGCATTTGGTAAGCAGGTACCCCCACTTGAGTTGGAGTGTCCTACCAGATTCTATTTCTTGTTTTTATATGTATTCATGTATTTTTAATGATATATTTTATTAAATGTGTTTGTAATTGGTCACCTGTTGTTCTCAGCGTCTGTCTCATGTTAAATGTCTGTATGTATGTTTAACAGTATTACACTATGTTTTGATTTTTTTCCTTACATGGTCACCTTTCACATGTGGAGCACCTACCCCAAGGAGACTATCTACGCTACTGGTTGTATTATTATTTATTTGTCATTTTATATACACCACACACACTAAGCAGAGCGCCATTGATATATATTTTTTGATATATTATAATTAAGTATATATATTGTATCACAATTGGTTTAGCCTATTTTGGCTGTTATTAATGATCTAACACTTGAATATGTATTCTGTGGTGTGTTTTAATAACATTATTAATGTTTTTGTTTTTATGTGTTGTCTAAGTTTATTGTATATGGTAGTAGTATCTTGCTAACTAGTTGGAAGGCTGTGTGTACCATCCCCCAGATAAGTTATTGTATTGTATTGTATGTCTTTATTTATATAGCACCATAAATGTACATAGCGCTTCACAGTAGTATTACATATCATATAAATAACAAATAATATAAATAACAACATGGGAATAAGTGCTTCAGACATACTGTAAAAGTAACATTAAGGAAGGAGTCCCTGCTCCGAGGAGCTTACAATCTAATTGGTAGGTAGGGAGAACGTACAGAGACAGTAGGAGGGAATACTAGTAAGTGCGTCTGCAGGGGGCCAAGCTTTATGTGTCATGTGTCCATGATTATCCAGTGCTACTCAAATGCTTCTTTAAGCAGATGTGTCTTAAGGTGAGTCTTAAAGGTGGATAGCGAGGGGTCTAGTCGTGTATTGAGGGGAAGGGCATTCCAGAGGTGTGGGGCAGAAAGTGAGAAAGGTTAAAGGCGGGAGAGAGCTTTAGATACAAAGGGGGTAGAAAGAAGACATCCTTGAGAAGAACGCAAGAGTCGGGATGGTGCATAGCGAGAAATTAGGGCTGAGATGTATGGAGGGGCAGAAGAATGTAAAGCTTTAAAAGTGAGCAGGAGAATTGAGTGTGAGATACGTGATTTAATCGGAAGCCAGGAGAGGGATTTCAGGAGGGGAGATGCGGAGACAGATTTAGGAAAGAGTAGAGTGATTCTGGCAGGAGCGTTTAGGATAGATTGTAGGGGAGACAGGTGAGAGGTAGGAAGGCCAGACAGCAGGAGGTTGCAGTAATCGAGACGTGAGAGAATGAGGGCCTGAGTCAGAGTTTTAGCAGTTGAGTAACAGAGGAAAGGGTGTATCTTTTTGATATTGCGGAGGAAAAAGCGACAAGTTTTAGAAACGGTTTGAATATGAGAGGAGAATGAGAGTGAGGAATCAAGTGTAACCCCTAGGCAGCGTGCGTGGGCTACTGGGTGAATGATCGTATTTCCAATAGCAATGTGGAAGGAGGTAGTAGGGCCAGGTTTGGGAGGAAGTATAAGGAGCTCTGTTTTTGCCATGTTAAGTTTCAGTCGGCGGATGGCCATCCAGGATGATATTCCAGAGAGGCATTCAGAAACTTTGAACAAAAAACAAAAAGCACAAAAACATACAATACAAACAATGATTCCCTGGCGCACTAACAGATATTAAACCTGACAGAAGAATGCAGTCCCATGAATCAATTGATGATAAAGAATGAGATCCACAGTCCACAATGTCCCGTTCCTTTTAGATTGGAGACTTGTCTGGAAATAAAAACAAAACAACCATTGCGCAGTACCCTATGGTCAGTTCTATAAACCCCCACCGTTGCTATCTACTTACTTAAAAATAGATAGAAATGGGCCTCAAAAGGTTTCTTTACTCTCCTCACGGTTGGCTCCGACTTATTCCTGCTGCTGGTGACGTGATCCTTACTTCCAGCGTCAGCACCACCATAGACCAAGTGGAAACAGAAATGGGCGCCAATAGTGTGATAACATAAACATTTATTACTAAAATAGCAGGGTTAAAAAACATGCACTCACATGCCGTATTGCCCTATGTGTGTCCTACAACGTGCCGTCCGCTTACATGGGAGGATGCCGAGGGATTGCAGGAGGAGGCTGGAGTCGGCGTGGATCCCCTTAGTCTGGGTAGAGCTATGTAAGTGCTGGGTTTCTCTCCACAGCGGTCAAGTAATGTAACTTCCTGGCCAGAGAGACAAATATTCACTCTGTGATTTCTTCAGAAGTTCAGAGTATCTCCGTGGACTAGATATCTAGAGAATATGGAGAGAAACCCAGCACTTACATAGCTCTACCCAGACTAAGGGGATCCACGCCGACTCCAGCCTCCTCCTGCAATCCCTCGGCATCCTCCCATGTAAGCGGACGGCACGTTGTAGGACACACATAGGGCAATACGGCATGTGAGTGCATGTTTTTTAACCCTGCTATTTTAGTAATAAATGTTTATGTTATCACACTATTGGCGCCCATTTCTGTTTCTACTCGGTCTATGGTGGTGCTGACGCTGGAAGTAAGGATCACGTCACCAGCAGCAGGAATAAGTCGGAGCCAACCATGAGGAGAGTAAAGAAACCTTTTGAGGCCCATTTCTATCTATTTTTAAGTAAGTAGATAGCAACGGTGGGGGTTTATAGAACTGACCATAGGGTACTGCGCAATGGTTGTTTTGTTTTTATTTCCAGACAAGTCTCCAATCTAAAAGGAACGGGACATTGTGGACTGTGGATCTCATTCTTTATCATCAATTGATTCATGGGACTGCATTCTTCTGTCAGGTTTAATATCTGTTAGTGCGCCAGGGAATCATTGTTTGTATTGTATGTTTTTGTGCTTTTTGTTTTTTGTTCATGCTCTGTATACATGCCTTGTGGATAGGTTTGTTTTATTCCTAAGGCAGCCATTCCCCTTTCTACCAAAATAGTTTGTGAGGGATCACTATTAGGGTTTCCCATACAGGGGATCTCCTTCTGTTTGTAGAGCACCTGTTTATTTTAATTAGTATATAGGTTTAGGGTTTATAGGTTTGAGCGCTGATTATATGTTTTTAGTTTAATTTTTTCACCATTCAGAAACTTTGGTCTGTATAGCAGGTGTAAGGTCAGGGGTTGAAAGGTAAATTTGTGTGTCGTCAGCATAGAGGTGATATTTAAACCCAAAAGATGTGATTAGGTCACCTAGAGAGAGTGTGTAGAGAGAAAAGAGAAGGGGTCCCAGGACAGAGCCCTGGGGTACCCCCACAGAGAGATCAATAGAGGAGGAGGTGTTAGCAAAAGAGACACTGAAGGTACGATGGGAGAGGTAAGAGGAGATCCAGGATAAAGCTTTGTTCCGAATACCAAGAGTATGGAGAATGTGAAGGAGAAGAGGGTGGTCCACGGTGTCGAATGCTGCAGAGAGGTCGAGTAATATGAGCAGAGTGTAATGACCTCTGTCTTTGGCAGCGTGGAGGTCGTCAGTTATTTTAGTGAGGGCTGTTTCAGTAGAGTGAGCAGTGCGGAAGCCAGATTGTAGAGGGTCTAGGACAGAATAGGTGTTGAGAAAGTGTAGCAATCGAGAGAATACAAGACGTTCAAGGAGTTTGGAGGCAAAAGGCAGGAGGGAGACAGGTCGATAGTTAGAAGGACAGGTAGGGTCAAGCTTGCTATTTTTGAGTAATGGTATGACTGTTGCATGCTTGAAGGATGATGGAAAGGTACCAGAGTAGAGGGAAGAGTTAAAGATCTGTGTGAGCATAGGGATTATAGAAGGAACAAGAGGTTTTAGGAGATGGGAGGGAATGGGATCAAGAGGGCAAGTGGTAGAGGGAGAAGAGGAGATCAGCAGTGACACATCCTCCTCCGAGATAGCGGAAAAAGAGTCAAGAAAGGCAGGAGGAGAGTTGGGAAGCATTGTGGGATGAGAGGAGGCAACAGATGGGATGTTCTGCCGTATGGACTCCACCTTTTCCTTAAAAAGTCAGCAAAGTCCTGAGGTGAGATGGAGGAAGAAGAGGAGGCAGCTGAGGGTGGTCTGAGTAGAGAGTCAAAGACAGAAAAGAGACGGCGTGGGTTAGACTTGTGTGTGTTGATTAGTGATGAAAAGTAGGTTTGTTTAGCTTGAGAGAGGGCAGAGTTGAAACAGGATAGCATAAATTTGTAGTGAAGGAAGTCTGCGAGAGTATGAGATTTCCTCCAGAGGCGTTCAGAGGAACGAGTGGAGGAACGCAGCATGCGTGTGTGGGAGTTTAGCCAGGGTCTGGGGTTAGAAGGGCGAGGACGGCAGAGAGAAAGCGGGGCATGAAGATCAAGAGAGGAAGATAAGGCAGAGTTGTAGTTCCTGACCAGGTTGTCAGGGTCTGAAGCAGAACTGAGAGAGGAGAGGGAGGAGCGTAAAGTGGAATCAAGAGCTGGTAGGTTAATAGAGCGCAGGTTTCTGCAAAAACGAGGGCGAGATGGAGATGGAGAGAAGCGAGAGAGAGAAAATGAGATGAGGTGATGGTCAGAGAGAGGAAAAGGGGAGATGAAGAAGTCGGAGAGAGAGAAGTTTTTAGTGAAAACCAGGTCTAGGTAGTGTCCATCCTTGTGGGTGCTGGCTTCAGTCCACTGTTGAAGGCCAAAAGAAGAGGTTAGAGAAAGAAAGCGGAAAGCCCAAGGGAGAGAAGGGTCATCAATGTGGCAATTGAAGTCCCCAAGGAGAAGAACAGGGGAGTCTGAGGAGAGAAAGAAAGAGAGCCAGGATTCAAAGTTAGAGAGAAAGGCAGAAGGGGGATGAGTAGAGGAAGGTGGGCGATAGATGACCGCCACATGGACCGGGAGAGGAGAGAAGATCTGGACTGTGTGAACCTCAAAGGAGGGAAAAGCAAGAGAGGAGGGAGTAGAAACTGTTCGGTAGCGGCAGAGAGAGGAGAGCAGGAGCCCCACGCCTCCACCCCTGCCACCAGGGCGTGGAGTGTGGGAGAAGGAAAGGCCACCATAGGAGAGGGCAGCTTCCAGAGCAGAGTCAGTCTGAGTGAGCCAGGTCTCAGTTATGGCAAATAGGAGCAGGGAGTGAGAGAGAAAGAAGTCATGCACAGAGAGGAACTTGTTAGAAAGGGAGCGAGCATTCCAAAGGGCACAGGAGTTATACCGGGTTTTCATTGGTTAGCTGGCTATACTTAGTGAGCACCAATGACTGATGTGGCTATTCCCTGACGAAGTGTCCCACGTGACACGAAACGCGTAGGAGAGCCAGTGCATGCTGGGCATTGCGTGACGACGCCATACGCCATACGCCCAACAGCGCATACACCAGTGCAGGAGACACCACACGGAGATGCCGGTCTAGGAACTTTCCCCTCAGCACAAGACATCTGCGATCTGGAGAGGGGAATCGACCTGAACTACGGATGTTCCAGCTGCGTTGTTCACTGTCCGGTGTACTTTGATCTATATGATCTATTTGTATTGTAAGTCTTTGTACTTGATATTTTATGTCCTTATAAATTGATATATTTTGCCTTATACTGATTATCACTTTTTCTTTGCGCCCCCATCCTTTTGTTTATATGTATGTGAGTATTCTCTAGCCCCGCTGAACACGGGAGATGGGGAGCAGCATTGGAGATATTTCAAAAGGATATTCGTGGCAGTCAGCGCGCATTTAACATTGTATTTCTCGACTCAATGACTGCAAGGTTCCCAGGTCCTGTGGCTGCAAAACAAGCCCAAATCATCACCCCTCCACCACCGTGCTTGACAGTTGGTATGAGGTGTTTGAGCTGATATGCTGTGTTTGGTTTTCGCCAAAAGGGGTGCTGTGCATTATGGCCAAACATCTCCACTTTGGTCTCGTCTGTCCAAAGGACATTGTTCCAGAAGTCTTGTGGTTTGTTCAGATGCAACTTTGCAAACCTAAGCCGTGCTGCCATGTTCTTTTTAGAGAGAAGAGGCTTTCTCCTGGCAACCCTTCCAAACAAATCATACTTGTTCAGTCTTTTTCTAATTGTACTGTCATGAACTTTAACATTTAACATGCTAACTGAGGCCTGTAGAGTCTGAGATGTAACTCTTGGGTTTTTTGCAATTTCTCTGAGCATTGCACGGTCTGACCATGGGGTGAATTTGCGGGGACGTCCACTCCTGGGAAGATTGGCAATTGTCTTGAATGTTTTCAACTTTTGAATAATCTTTCTCACTGTAGAATGATGGACTTTAACTTGTTTGGAAATGGCCTTATAACTCTTCCCAGATTGATGGGCAGCAACAATTGCTTCTCTAAGATCATTGCTGACGTCTTTCCTCCTTGGCATTGCGTTAACACACACATGCATGCTCCAGACCAGCAAACTGCCAAAACTTCGGCTTTTATAGAGGTGGTCACACTTGCTGATGATCAATTAATCAAGGGCATTTGATTAGCAGCACCTGTCTGCTACTTAGCATCTTAATTCCTATGGAAGCAGTAAGGGTGTACTTAGTTTTTCACACATGGCTTCTCCATTTTGGCTTTATTTTTGTTAAATACATCTTGACACGGTGTAATATGTCATGTGTTGTTGTTCATCTGAGGTTGCATTTACCTAGTTTTAAGACCTGCGAAGGAACAGATGATTGTTATTATGTCCTGATATGTAAGACCATAGAATTCAAAGAGGGTTTACTTTCTTTTTCACACAACTGTATATGTGTCTGCTGCCAGCATGGCCACATCAGTAGGATATGGAGAGAGGGAAGTGTTTAGGATGTTTGTCAAGCAGATGGAGTGGGGTCTTTCATTACAAAAAAAGGTTAGTTCATTCACTGCAGTTTATTGTCAATGGTCTTATTATTTAGTTTAAGTGAGACAACATCTTAACAATGGATACAACAATATTAACATTGTTTTATTCTATTGTGCTTATACAGTATATACACCTTATACATCGACCTTGGCTCTTTGCAGAAACACTTACGAGAACACATCTCTACTGTCTCTCTAAGTTCTCCCTACTTACTACTTGGATTGTAAGCTCTTCAGGGCAGGGACTCCTTTTCCTAATTTTACTCTTATGTCTGAAGCACTTATTTGCATTATGTGCTATATTATTATGTCACGTGTATGTACATAAATGTCGCTGACTCCTAAAGACTGTTCATGGTCCTAAGGTTGAGCAAAGTAATCCGTCCGCTCCTCCACTTACCGTGCACCCCACAACTGGAACAGTCTACCGGAGACACTCACAGCCACCACCAGTCTAAGTTCTTTTAAAACTAAAGCTGTCTCACATTTTAATCTGGTCTGTTCCCTACGCCTATAACATATATTATCTCTAATTGTGCATGCAATGTCTTGTATATAATGAATAACCCTGTTCACTTAATGTAACTATATATTTGTAACCATGTATTTGTCATCATAACTCTATGCCCAGGACATACTTGAAAACGAGAGGTAACTTTCAATGTATTACTTCCTGGTAAAATATGTTTATAAATAAATATAAATAAAGATATACATACATTGATTATATGGATACATTAATTTAATAAAGTAAAAAATAGCACAATTTGAAAACAGGCTGATATTCAATCTTTGCATGTTATTTGAAAAACTATATACGTTTTCCAAAAGAATAGCTAATTGTGCTGACAATTCTAATACAGAAAAGAATTGTGCCCTGGGTTTCAAAAGCTTCGGAAATATTTAATCTGAGCTAGATCTCTCTTTTATTGAGTCTCATTTATTCCCTCTTGTAGAATCGGTGCTCTCGTAAAATTCAATGCCCCGGAGTTATCAAAGCGCGATTCTCATGCTGCGTCCCAACTGGCGATATCGGCCACTGACTTTAATGTGATGTATCTTCAATTTGGACGGCTTACAATGGATTACTCTTTGATGACTCTGCGGCAATGATCACTAACTCTATGAAGTCAGTACTTTTGCCATTTTGTTAAATTGCCTTTTTTTTTAAGGGGGGGGGGGTGCAGACCCCTTAAATCTGTCTAGGTCATTGTAAGAGGATATCTGCATGGGGAAAAAACAGGGTTTGTGGGAGACTGCCTCAAGTTTCAGTCCCATAGAAGTTTAGGTCAGTCTCTAGTACCGGGCTGGCCAACTCTAGTCCTCAAGTGTCACCAATAAGTCAGGTTTTAAGGAGATCCCTGCTTCAGCACAGGTGGCTCAATCAATAGCACAGACACTGATTGAGACACCTGTGCTGATGCAGGGATAGCCCTAATACCTGGCCTGTTGGTGGCCCTTCAGGACTGGATTTTGGCCAGCGCCTCATACTAGTAATGTAGTTGTATTTCCTCCAACATGACCACATCATTGTAGAGATGAGGGGCAGTGAAGCACAACAGAGAAGGTCATTTGTAGCAATGTTTGACTGGAGGAAGTGAAAGTCACTTTGCTGTGTGCCAGGCTTCCTTGGGTAAATAATAACTCCTTTCGGGCCTTGTGGTTCCCCATTGCTCAAGTATCTGTCAGGAACCAAATAAAAGTTCAAGCGACTGGCTGCTGACATCCAGGAACATTGAATAAAGAGCCAGGAGAACTTCATCGGAAATGACCTGTTTACAACAGGAGATTTCTTCTCAAGCTTACAGCGTATATGTATAGGCAGAAAACCTCTTCCAATGCCAATGTGTCAACATACGTTGCACTCACTCAGTTCACGGTGTGTCAGCTTGCAGTTTATGGAGCTCATCTGAATGAAGCTCAGAGCTTCCCTGACATGGAGAAGTAGCTTCACAGCATGCTAAATAGCAGACGTTGGCGGTTATGTACAAAGTGTCAAAGACTGGAGCATGGCTCAGAAAGTAGGGGCACAGTGTCGAATTTTGACTCAGCTTGTGTCAATGAACGGTTTGGGAAATGTTTACAATATTTATTACAGTGAAATGAAGCAACATTTGTGCCTGTAAATTGTGTCTTTATCTTTTCTATTTGCATCCAAGAAATTCGCCTGATCTAAGAGACCCGAGTTAAAGGTAAGAAACACGATTAACAAGATGGGTACATACTGTATGCCACAGCACACTTACCCCTATGAAGCCATTAATGCTGGGAATAAGTGAGACTCTGGATGAAGGCTTGTGACGTTTCATTCATTTAGAATACTTCTCACAAATGCATACTGCTTTTAACCGGAGTTAATTAAAGTCTAATTAAAGGGTCATACTTAAAGCTGCAAACCAAGCAATATCCTATATGTGTTTTTTTTAATCAGTTCTGTACTATAAGAAATTCTAGTAGCATTTTTGTAATCAACTCTAAATGAATTTTTTATATATTATAATGTAACAGGCCTTTTTTGTTTCTACAGCAACCATTTACAAAGTCGCATCTCCTTCCTCTTCTGAAACAGGCTGGCACATGTCTTCTTGAGCCCTGCCCTCTCTCTAGCAGTGCACCGATTGTATCTAGTGACTGTCTGGTCACATGATCCTCCCCACTGAACTTTGCATCTTTGGTCCTCTTCTGCAGCACTAACAGGCATTTAGTGAACCCCCAAGCCGAATCTTTGCCGATCGATCACAGGAGAACGGATCGATCAGTAACTTAGCTAATTACTTATCATTGTGTGGATTGTATTGATGCACATATTAAAGGGAAACAAATTAATGCAAAATAAAAACCCCGCTTTAAAGGAGGTAAGTCCTGTTGAAAGGTTTCGAAAGCTCAGTGATTTAGACTACTTTAATACTTTGAGCAAATTCACAAAGTGCAGGTAAGTGTTAGCGCAACGACCCCATTGATGAATCTGCCCCTTAGTACATATTTACTATATTCGATTTTGCATCAAAAGTTCTCTGAAATAAAAACTGAGTGATCGTAATGACACCGTACTATGTGGTTAGTAAAAAAAGCAAAGGTAAGCTCTAAAATAAAAAATACACAGAAATAAGCGTACACAGGGATTTAGCTTTAAAGGGTCACCATTATGAACCAAGTAACACAAGTAGAATTCTTAAAAAATAATAATATATATTTTTTTCCACTTTAATGTAAAACTCAGACCTAGATTTTTTTTTGCACAGACATTAGCTAAATTCTCATGGATTTGTGATATCAGAGCCACCCAGAGCTGGCCTGGGGTAAAGGGGTGTGGATGCGGGCATCCTGACCCCACGAGGTGACTGCTGCATCGGTGTCCCTACGACCCAGCGGCCCGAGGAAGCTGTAGAGCCTGAAGCTGACTGAGTCGAGGAGGAGAAGTGGGTGTGGGTGTCCGCTAGGGCAGCATCATGGGGCAGATCATGAAGGCACTGACAAGGAGAGGTGCAGCCAGGGGGGCAGAAAAACATGCGGCATCATGGGGTAGGGGGCCAGGGGGCACACACTGGAAGAGGTGCAGAATAATTGAGGTAGGAGATATAGGAGCACTGGTAGAGGTGCTACATGTATGGGGGAGCACTGAGAGAGCTATGATAAGATCATTATAGATGCACTGCGGTGTCGTATGATGGGGGTAGTCATGGAGATACAGCCACTGGGCAGAGAGAGGGGCAGCATGCTATGCCCGGCAAAAAGGTTTTGGTGCGATTCTTATTTCTTTGCTGCGTGGCCAATTTTGGGGGGGCTGGGTGAGCTGCACCTCACTCATGATCCCAAACGACACTTTCTCACAGATTTTAGTCCTTTAGGTTGACTACTCTGCAAACTGTTGTATTTTACACCTACATTGGTTATATCTAAATACACAAACATAAGCCAAAGAACCAAAGGAAAAAACAACAATCGAAACTGGTTAATTTACTGTACATGGGCAAATAAGTTACATTTATACTGCAATCCTTTTCCTTCCTGAGAGGCCAGCAATTATTTGAGCAGTGAAGGAGTAATGGGGATTGCATCTTTTGAAAAACACCAAGGACATTGATAAGTTGCTTGCATTTTTATTTTTTTTACATTTTTGCCTATCTTGTCCCTTTTAAGCAGAAATTCTGTGCCTGCTCATTGTAATGATGTTGCTCGAACCAATGAAAAATAGCGCATTGCGTGTCATAGATATGTTCTCCTTTTGCTGGCGGCGATGCTGATAGCCATGTTATTCTCTCCTGGAAACACTGAGAGGCTGAAGGTGAAAATCTGCAATCTCCCAGACATAAGACCCTAATGGTCATTCTCAAGGAAACCAGCAAGGTCCGTTAAATCAGGACTCAGCGAGATATTACCTAAAATAGGAAGGGACGTGTTGTTCCTTGAGGCAACATAGTATCCTCGAAGCGAATTATATGCAAAAACAATGTCTGGGCGGCATGTGATTTGCATAGACTCAGCATCACATTATTGTAATATGATGTTGCCATATCTTCCAATAACGTGATGCTATGCCAGTAGTGGCACTATTCCAATCCAGACTCTGAAATCGGGCTTTTGCTTAAGCAGAGATACATGGGAGAGGAGTGGGAAAAATTGTCAGCAAATAACTCTATTATAAAAATGATGCATAACTGGTGTTACACCCATCCAGACACTGCAAAATCCATCTCTCATTTATTTGGATCCATATGCGCATTCTATATAATTTTAACAGAGTATACTGTATATACCATAGGCCATCCAAGTATGTGACAAATTGTTAGATCACTACTCTGCTTCATACGTGGGGTCTTTTAATATGGTTCTATTCCCCCGTGGATCGATGTGAGGTACTTAAACTGTGTTATGTTTTTACCTTGTGGCGATTGGACACCCGGTTGCCTGCAAACAGTGACGCCACGTTCTTATTGGCGTCTTCCGTGCTGAGGCAGCCGAGTGTTTTTCCGAATCCTGAGGTACTATCTGTTATCTCCATGGATCGCAAGCAGTTAGTTTGGTACTTTTTGCATGCTTTATTAAGCTCATATGTTCTAATTTTGCTGTACATTGGGTTGAGTGTATATATTGTTGTATTTTTGAGTGTGTTGTTGTGGCACTGCTTCCATTTTTGTGTTCTGTGTTTTGAGTCACTTGTGAGTCTCTTCGGATGTCTGCCTTCCCTGTGGATTGGGAGATGTAGACACCTCCCATTCAATTTAGTTTGGGCAGGTGGTTTGTCTCGCCTTTTCGTCAGGTGAGACATATATTTCGATATATGTCATAGGCTTGTGGGAGGAGTCTTGTTATAGTGTTTCGCTATATTAGAGAGACTTGCAACAGTCGCCATTACGGCCTGTGAAAGGATCATGGCGACCCGGAACATTGCTGCAGTTTGCCATTTTGGTTCCGGATGTCTACAATGTAATTGACATAAACTGCAAGTCTCTTGTACTTTTCGCCACATTGGAGCTGTGGCCTGTCTATTTTTGTTACTATATCAAGCTTGAGGCTCTCCTGGCGTCTCTTTGTCCTACGTGCCCCAACTAACTACAGTATATGCAGTATTTTGCTTTTTACATATCTCTGACTTCTTCATATTTGTTGAGCTGGTCCTATCTTTTTGTATTTTTAGTGTCTGAAAGTTGGACTTTATGTTTTTTTTTATGAATGAGGACTGATGAATATCACAACATATATTATTTTCGTTTGGAAGCATTTAAATACAGACATATTAAATGACTTATTTACACAATGCGTAACCCTCCTTACCCGGCTCTAATGGAGTTTACATCGAGTTGGATATATGAACATGGCGGTGTCCAGTCTCTCCTACCTGTTCAGTGTGCTGGGTTCCGTGCAGGCTGGTTGACGATATGAAGATAGAATAAGGATGGGCGCCAGGAACTTTTATAGTACAAACAAGTGCTTTAGTCACATCCATTCCCCTTCCCCTAGTAACTCTCACTCCTATACTGGTGAGGTACTTATGCTTGTTTCCCTTAGTAATAGTTAGATTGTCAATCTCCTGCATAGTATCAATAATGCCCCATCTCAAGTGGGCCTATGGTCGGAATACACTCTGGCCTCGGGATCAGTATCTCATTACTCTGTGTAGTGCCTACCCCGTCCATGCATATTGTTTCGGGAGTTTACTTAGGACCTTGCGGTGGGGTCCGATTATGCTCCAGAGCTACTACTCTGAAAACTCCTATTAAACAATACTCACTCCTCTTCCAGAATGAGAACAACATTGGGCATTACTATAGGCACTAACTACATATGTGATGTTCCTTAACTGAAAACAATAAATGGTGACAGGACATCCTTAAAGCTGCAGTTCAGTCTTTTTTTTTTTTACATTTATTTTTTTACTTCATTAGTTTTATGTGTGCAATCTCTAATTACCTAAAGAACAGTATAGCTGCAGCTCAATTCGTTCTCCATGTATTGATAGGTCGAAATTTGGTGACATATTAAAAGCTGGCATTTGTTTATAATCTGCTTGACTGGCAGTGGAAGCTCATGAATATTCATGAGCATTCCTGCACTGACAAGTGCTAGAGGGAGGGCAGGGCTGACAAAGGGGTGTGCCAGAGCTTGTGACAGGACATGAAGGGGCAGTGCCTTAGCATATGGCTGTTAAAATAGAATACAAGAAAATTGGTCTTTCAAAGTTGTTTTTTTTAAAACAGAAAATGCTAAAAGTATTTTTTCTTACTACAGAACTGATTTATTAAAAAAAACAAACATGCAGGATATTGACTGAACTGCAGCTTTAATACACCTAATAATAGACACAAACCTATTTACAGGACTCACAGTGAGGCTACAGTCTGAACTATGAGCAACCTGTGTCTAGAACATCGGGCAGAGCTATATATGCCCTTCTATCTCCCTATAGTGACATAATTGGTCACAATACCTACAAATGAGTGGCTATCCTTTCTATAGTCATCCTGCATCACATGATGGGAGGGGAGTAACCTGAGTGATTCCACACAGTTAACCAAGTAAGGCTGTTAACCCCTTATACTAACTAGTAGTCCCCAGAGGGGGGGGGGGGCTAAAGCAATATTTACAGATGGGTATTATTTCAGATTTTGTCATATTTATTTTATGCCCAGATATATTTGAAAAATTGTTTATTTCTACAATTAATGTGGGGAGTATACTGTTCATAAAACATCATTGACATAGTCAGATCTTGTGCTGTGTAAACAAGAAACACTATGTATTTATATATTTTTTGATCCATAATGAGAACAAATACAAAAGGAGAAATAGGATAGTCCTGACGAGTGCCCCTCTAAAGAAAACAAATAGAAAAGGAGAAAGAGAACAGTCCTGACGAGTGCCCCATTAAAGACAAAAATATTTAGATTTTATTCCATTAGGCTGCGGACATAGTGCAGACGACACACGCTGCATGAACAAATGACTAAAAGTGCACCAGTCCGGCCATGCTGCATGCGATGCAACGTACGCAGCAGCACGACGGCGCGGCACGATTTGGAGGAAACAAAAAAAATTGATTTTTCGAGCAACTGTGGCATCACGTGAGCGTTTCAACCAATGAGGGCGAATCAGCCTGGTGACGTCAGGTCCACGCCTCCCCATTGCGCGCATCAACTGTGTCTACAAATTGCTCAGGCAACAGGCGCGTGCGCCTACTTGCACTCTGTCGCGTGCACTATGGCCGCAGCTTTAGTAGGATCGTTGCTTTTGGTTCATCATATAATAGTTTAATCCAGTAGGTAATGTTTTCTCCAAAACCAAACTTCTCAAGTAAATTAAATAAATAAGGCCATTCAATGCATTCAAATGATTTGTTTTTGCATCAGCTATTTTCTTTTATTGGTCTCTTTTATGTTCAAGGGTAACTGATGCTATACTAGTGTTAGTAAGAAAGTTTAGGGTTTCTATATTGGAACCATGTAAAAGGATAAGTAAAGTTTAGAATAAAACATTTTAAACATCTTTTGTCATTATTTTATGATCTGTATGGAATATTCCATAACTGGCTATAATATTACTCCTTGAATCTTCTTCTATTTTAACTATACATGATAACAGTATACCACGTTTTTCACCAGAATAAAAACATTTTTGTTTAGTTCTAAACACCCTAAATCGGGGCTTTCATTTCACATAGGTAATTTAGTTTGTATTTCATTTTAATTAAACATTTTTTAAATAGTTTTATGTTTCCATATATTTGCTTTCTAAATCTTTATTTTTATCTTCTAAACATAAAATTCTTCTATTAGTTTCCTTTTTGTAAACTAAAAATATTTATCAATGTATCTCTCGTACATACTTTAAATGCACTATATTTGAATTACAGTCTGTACTAATGTAATCTTTAAAAAAAAAAATCACAAATTAATTTTGTTAATACAGCTTAACCCCCTTCTAACGCTGTGCTTGGGGTCCAAAGAATCACATCGCGTTATAAGCGGATCGCGGTAGAAATAATGTACAATGTTATGCGTTGTACTATAAAGTATTTAAGATACCAATAATCGTGTTGTAAAGTATTCATAAATATGAAAATTGGGAGCCACGCTTGCACTGCGTTATAAGCGGATTCGCGTTGTAACGGATCGCGTTATAACTGGGTATAGCTGTATGTACTAGGATCAAAGAATAATGTTGAGTTATGTCTCTATCTAGTTTGTTTCTTGCATCTAATATTACCATCCAAAGTTACAGTAATATCGACATGGTCATATATAATTATGTTTCCAATAAAGTCAAAAATAGAGTTGTTGACAAGTGAATGGGATATTAAAACAAGAGTAGGAGTCATGTAAATTGGAATAAAAAGTATATTCTCTTGCTTGAGGGTTTTTTAATCAACAGATGTCTATTAAATGATGGTCCTTAGTTAAAAAAAATTTAACAGCACCACGTGCTTTAATTATTTGATTGTTGTCAAAACCATCATAATTGGATTAATCAAAATTGGGTCTACGGTATATTAAAATCCCCTCCCAAAATAATTGCTACATTTGTAAATGAATTAATGTTGCTAGATATATTATGGAAAAAAATGGGTTGATTTATTGTTAAAGCATAAATATTAATTAAAAGTAATGGTGATTTATTTTAATTAATATGCCAAATACACCACCTCCCTTCATTATCCGATAGCATTTGTATTGGTTGAAACTAGACATGTTTTCTACTTCGTATAGCCACACCACAAGATTTACCATTGTACAATGACAAAGAGATGCTATTTACCCAACCTTTCTCCAGTTTATCTATTTCATCTTCTTTAACATATGTTTCTTGCACAAATGCAGTATTACCATTTTAAGATTGGGATTTATAACATCGTGAAACTGATGATTATGTCAGAGGGGCATGAAATTAATGTATTGATGCGTTAGACAGAAATAGGTGATTGTGGTGTAGCCCCCTCTTGGTTGGCTACTAATTGGTTAAAGGGTTAATAGGTAGAAGGGGTTAAACTATGTGGGATTACCAGGCTCAGCCCCTCCCATTTTACCTCATCACCAGTTATGTCATTATGGGGAGTATGTGGGTATAAATAGACACGCCTTCTATTTTCTATCACTTTTATTGGAGGGGGTGCACAGAAGGTATAAAAATAACTAACAGGGAACATTTGTGGGGAGAAGGTAAAAAAAAAATGCTTTTCTGGGGGTACAGTGAAAGGTACATCTACCCACTAGTGCTGCTGGTTGGAAAAGAAAGCATGCTTTCCTGTCCAAGCAGGAACAAGAAATGGGGTATACCACCTAGCAGGGGGGGATAGGCAAACCATTTCAGATATGAGCAGATGTGGGTGGCCAAGTCAACAGGCTGGGAAGCCACAAGGGAAAGCAACAATGTAGCAGCACAACACTGAGGAGTGCTGGCTGCCTCAGAACAGAGAGAACATGCAGAGAGGTTCCAGGACAACGCCCATATTCTAGAAGGAGTTATTCAGAGTTTTAAGTGAGGTTCTCATGTATGTTCTGTAAATAGGTTTCTATGCTGTTAGTCGGCAGCTAGCTATGTCATCTCACTTTTATTATTTTGGAGTTTAGTAACTTGCCCATGTTCTTAAGTAAGCGCCTGTAGAGAGAATCAGGAAGTTCATTTCTATAAGAGAGTTAAGCATCATAGTGCACATACAGAAGGGTTGCTAAATCAGGAACCTGAACATATGTTGGACAGGTGAATTCGGAAGGTTCCTAGTGCACTACTGACTTCATGCAAGATACTTCCATTCCTCCCCTCTTCTACCGATAATCAAGATAAGTACCACCTCTGGGTAGGTCAAGGACCTACTAGAGGATGATCCCCCAAAGCTTTTATTTTTGCCATGTGTTTTGTATCATCTCATCTTATGTCTATGTCTTAAGGTGAGTTTTGAAATGTGTTCAATAAACACGTTTTTTGTTCTCTAAAAGTTCCTGGGATCCATTTTCTGTTCCTTCTTTCATACACACCTAGCGAGCACCAACCCAGCACCATCTATTTGGCCTAAGAGACTGAGCATACACTATATGGAGATATCTGATATCGGAATGGGACAGTTAGTCACGGCCATTTTTCCGCAACCAAATAACCACCTGCATTCAGCCGCAGACGGACCCTCTACTGCAGCCGATCTGCCGCTGGAATCTCCGCTGCCGACCACTTCTAAGGCAAGTTTTATTACTGTTTAGGGTAGGGGGTTAATTTAAGGGGTTTTAATGCTTAGGGTAGGGTTTTTTAGGGTAAGGGCTTACGGTAGGTGGTTTAAGCACTTACCTTAGCAGTGAAGTGGCCGGTGGTGGCAGGTTCCGGTGGCAGGGTGAGTCACCGCCAATCATTTTGGTCGCGGCGAAATGGCTGCATCCACATGTCCTAGACTGATCTGATCTGACACCTGTTAGAGGGAGAGGAAAGAGGGGTTACATTTGGCGCTCAATGTGGGGCTGGGCATTCAATGTGTTTTGTGTGATTTTTCTAGTTTTGGAACTTTTGGAGGAAAATAAGTGTGTGCATGTTTCCCACCTTCGGAATTATTTTTACAAGCTCCCACCATAAGGATTGTTTTGCAAGTTTTCACGTATTCAACCTAATTTTGCAAGGTACCAGTATTGAGAACTGTTGTGCAAGTTTTCCCGTCAAGAAAGTGAGCGGAGTCATTTTCCCACCAAGAAAGTTGTTTTTTTGTAGAAGTGAGCTGGGTCTTTTTCCTACGAAGAAGGCTATTTTCCAAAAGTATGCATGGGTGCAACTAATATGGAGAACCCTCCCACACAAGTGGTGCGAAAGCTTTGCCAAGCTTTGCTCAAGACAAAACAATGAGAAGAGAAGGAGAAGATTAAGACCCATACCTACTGATCCAACTAGGGGTGGAGACTATTTTGCAGGATGGCAAACACATGTGTAAGTGTGTGACCAGACCACACCCTGTCTCGTACTTTGAGTTGCACTTTGTAACTTGACAAAAGATTGAGCTCTCTACAACATATCTACCTCAGCTTACGATGGCGGTCACTGTGCCAGCATTGACCATGACTCACTATGATAACCCCATCGGGGTCTTTGTGATTGTGGTGAAAGGAATATTTCCAAACAGTGGTTTCTGCAAGAGACCTGGTGGAGAATTATCCCAAAGTGCCAATTGTGAGATCGGCATGCATTAATTGCAGAAATCAAGCCTCCAGGATTTAAAAGCCATTAAAGATGACACTTCACTTGCACTGGGCAGTGAAGTATAGAGTGTGGTGGACATCCCATACCGATTGTCCGGAAGTGACCTGGAATCACCTCTAAATGATCACGGGCAAGCTGTGTCCGTTGGAGTGATTGGAGAGGTGGAAACTGGCCTGGAGTTTCGTGCTTGAGAAGATGGGCGCGAGCGTCCTGAAATATCCCGGAGAGGAACGACCCACAGAGATAACTTCGGATGGAGTAACCCAAGAGGCAGCAGCACAAGTAGTACCTGATACCACCTCAGCGTTTCCATCCCTAGTTGACCCAAGGGGTGAATGCTGCGGAGGAGCTACAACCAAGGAAGCAGACACTACGAAACCAGATTCTGCTGAAGCAGTTACCGCCGAACCATTAGCTCAGGATGATTCTCCAAAGCTTCTATTTTTGACATGTGTTTTGTCTCATCTTATGTTTATGTCGTGACGTGGGTTTTGTCTCATCTTGTGTCTACGTCTTGACGTGGGTTTTGGACGGTGTTCAATAAACACGCTTTTTATTTGATAAAAGTTCCTGGCGTCATTTTTCTTTTCCTACTTTCATACATACCCAGCCTGCACCAACCTAGCACCATCTATTTGGTCTAAGAGACTGAGCATACAGAGACATCCGGTGACATCATCAGAAATGGAAGCCTAGAAAGGGAGCTTCAGGGATCCTCAGAAAAATAACCCACAGAAAACGAGTTTCCAAAAACAGATTGATTCAAAAAAATATGCAAAAGCTGCACAACTGCCCCAGGATGTCAGTCAAGTTCACAAAACACACAGTCCAAGAAATGTCTCGCTTCTTTGGAGCCCCCCCAGGGAGCAGCAGACATGGGGCATAAAGAGCAGACCAGGAGCAGAACATGTGCACGAGGGGAACAGACGGAGGAAGATACAAGCGAGAGAGAGATTACCAGAACATACCTTGAAGAACTCTTCAGTAAAATGATGCAGTCATTCCAGACAGCATTTCAGTCTGAGATCTGATCAGCAGTGGATGAGCTCAAAGGAGAGATAGCAACCCTAAACAGATGGACTACCGACCTTGTGGCCATAATGGAGGAATCATTCCAGATGCAAGCGTGCACCGATGATGAAATTCTTAAACTAAACTTCAAAATAAAACTGCTGAAGGAGGGTCTGGAGGACCAAGAAAACAGGGAGGGAAGGCAGAACATAAGAATCCGAAACATACCTACACCTCCAGTCCTCCCACCCACTCGCCACCACCTTTGTGGAAAAGACCCCTACAGAACTTTAAATAGGAATTAGCGTAGTTAAGCTAAGCATCTGTACTGAAACAAATAAATAAGCGGGGTCATGTTAAATGTTAAAAAGGCTAAGGGTTCCATTACAAGTTAAAAGCCAACAGGGATATCGATCGTTGTTGATCCTAGATACAATACGTTACAGTAAAGGGAACAAATAGACGAACAAAAAGAACAGAATCCATCTATTTTGCACAAAAAAAAAGTGACTGTTCTTTACCTCACGTTTTCTCCGATTCCACCCCCTCGAGACCGGGGTGGTCTCTCATGGCCAGGTTGCCCATTTCGCCAGTCACCCTACCAACTGGCACCAATGTTCCAGGGTGCCTTGTGCATCCCCACTTTTTTTTCTTCCCCGTCTTCCCCACCCATGTCACCACGGTACCAATTATGCTCAAATCCGGGTTCCTCAGACCCTGCACTCTGTCAGATGGCTGCTCCGGCCCAGTGTCCCAAACCAAAGCTTGTTCTAGAGTAGTGGCTCAGCAAAAACAAACCCCTAAGTATCTAGCTGATGGCTAACTCCTTACTTACCAAGGTTGTTTCACTTAATGTGAAAGGCCATCAATGCAACAGAAAAAGAAGATTTGCACTCCAGGAGTTTAAAAGAGCAAAGGGGGACATCTTGTTCCTCCAGGAAACACATTTTAGCACACAAGACCCGCCCAACACATTAAATAATACCTACCCAACAGCCTACTTCTCCTCTTTCAGCAGTTAGAGAAGAGGAGTGACCATTCTCATAAAACAAGGTGTTCCATTCAAAACAGACAAAGTGATCTCAGATCCGGAGGGTAGGTTGCTAGTAGTCCATGGATCCCTCACAGGATCAGTACTGACACTAATTAATGTCTATGCGCCAAATGATAACCAGGCCGAATTTTTAATAAAGGTCCTACAAGCAATTGACCCTCAATATCTATTCTCTCTAATTTTCGGAGGAGATATGAATATGGTTCTCTCACCAGATTGGGACAGAATCACAACAAAGGGCCAAACACACTCTCCTAATAGACGCCTGGGAGAGCAGAATTTGTGGACAAGATTAAGAATTCACTAGACGACTACTCCAATATAAATAATGGCTCGGTGGAGACTACTTCAACACTCTGGGAGGCCCATAAGGCCACGATTAGTGGGGTCTTCATATCAGTAGCCTCACACAGTAAAAAGGTAAAACAAAATTCATACAAACTGGAGCAAAAACACAAGTCTAATCCGTCTAAGACAATATATAAAGCTCTACTGGGGTTAAAAAAAGATCCAACTAGAGGATGTAGAGAGAGCATTAAAATGGACTAACCAACTATATTACGAGTAAGGGAATAAAGCTGATAGAAACCTAGCTAATAAATTAAGAGGGATGAAGGCCAAAACACAAATACCCGTTATTCGTCGTAAAAACAACTCACCTATGATGACCAGGAGCTAGCCCGCGAGTTCTCTAATTTCTATGCAGATTTATATGATCTAAGCTCATCAGAGGGACTCCCTCACTCCTCAAACTCAGAGGCCATCTCAAAATACCTGGACTCTTTCAAACTCCAGCAACTATCCAAAACAGAAAAAATACATTTAAACAGAAAGATCACATAACTGAAACAGGTTAGTGTGATCAAGGACCTCAAATCAAAAAAATCTCTGGGCCCTGATGGCCTGCCAAACATCTGCTACAAAAGATTTCTCACAATTCTCACACCATGTCTCCTAGAGATGTTCAACACATTTTTAGACGGTAGAACGATCCCGACGGGAATGGCCACAGCTTACCTAGCAATCATTCACAAGACAGGCCGAGACCCTCACCAATGCGGTAGCTACTGACCTATTTATTTACTGAACTCAGATATGAAAATCTACAGCAAGATACTAGCCAACAGGCTGAACCCAATCCTACCGCAGCTTATTAATATATATCAGGTAGGATTTCTCTGGCAGGCAAGCATCAGACAACACTAGAATATAATTGATATCATAGAACATGTTCCACTAAAACTAAGGCAATATTATTAAGTCTTGATGCGGAAAAGGCCTTTGATAGGATTGGGTTTTCTTAGACAAAACTATGCAGGTTTCTCGGGCCCCTTCTTAGAAGGGGTCAGAGCTCTCTACCACTCCCCTAGAGCCTTAGTTAAGCTTCCAGGCAATAACTTTGAAACTATAAACATCAAAAATGGTACAAGGCAGGGTTGCCCTCTATCCCCCCTACTCTTTGCACTCTCAATAGAACTTTTAGTATCAGCAACAAAACAAAAACGATAAAATCTCGCTATTCACATGTAGCACATATACCCCCACCCTCTAGGAGATACAAGTTGCGGCTACTAGCTGTTGTGGTGCGGCATATCTGTTTGGGTTCAGGAGAGCTGAGTGGGCTGCGATGGGGGGAGACCAGGACAGGCTTTTGGTGTCATCTTGGGTTCTGGGTTCGGTATCAGTGCCTCCAGCGTCTTTGGGCTCCAAGCAGATTGGAGGCAGTCCCCTCTGAAGCACATCTCTCATACACCACACGCACTAACTCTATCCAGGCAGGTGTAAAATAGTAACTAAGGGGCTTTATTGCAGTCACTGCATAGATGGTATTAAAGCGGTGCAGGGTCTCAGATGATCCCAGGCATCTAGATGGTGCTTGCTCATGAGTCTGGAGCCTTGATGATTCAGGCCAGTCAGCCCTGCGAGGAGGAGAACAGACTGATTAAATTTGGCTCTTCCCTTCTGAGGAACCAGAAGGGGCGGGCTCAGGGTCTGTACCTATACCATATAGGCTGTTACCAGGCTACGAGTCACCATCACACTTCTGTCACTCAGAAGGGAACATAAGGGGGGTCAAAAGCACACAGGATTGCCTGTCACAGCCCTTGATTGCTACGTACTTAAGTGACAGGGGGAACAGACAGGCAGAAAATACTAACCATGTTACACACAGATGATGTAATTCTGACACTGGCTAACCCCCTGATCTCACTGCCGAATCTGATGCAGTCTCTAGGCGAGTTTGTCAGACTATCAGGATACAAAATTAATAAGGATAAATCCGAGGCCTTGATCTTGTCCCTCCCGGGACCTGAATCCAACACCTACAACAAGAATTCAAATTCAAGTGGTGGTCTGATCATCTTAAATACTTAGGGGTCAATATCTCTAGAAACTATGAAACTATTTATCAATGTAATTACCCAAATCTATTCAATAATATAAAAAAGGACCTTCTGGACTGGAGCAGCCATCTGATATCCTGGTTTGGAAGAATGGTTTCAATAAAAATTAACATACTGCTTCCAGATTCCCCAATCGCTATCCCAAGAGGGAAACTAAGGACCGTGCAGAACCAAATATTCCTGTTTATCTGGCAAGGGAAAAGTCCCAGGATTATCAGGTCGGTATTACTAGCCTCTAGATCAAGAGGAGGTTTAGGGGTCCCGGACATAAATAGATATTACTAAGCATCCCAACTGCACCAATAGTGATATGGAATGCAGACCCAGCTAACTTTTGCTGGGTAGACATCGAATCAAACTATTAAAAGAAAACCCACTGCCTGCTTCACTCCGGCTGCCAGAGAAAAAAGGTTTAGGTAAAAAAGGCCCTGAACAATGCCCAATAAAATTCACCAAGAGTGTATGGGCTAAGGTTAACAGACCACAAAACCCCAGCAAGCTCTTTTTGGGAATCCCTGAGCCCCCAAAAAATATATGTATGTATTTAAGTGTCAAAATGGAGTGTAATTGAGCGTGGCATATGTATACAACAGACGACAGAGAAGCCCAATGCTACATCCAACATGACAGAAATACACAGTAAAATACTTATATATTCTCTTGAAAAAGGGTCATTTAGTTTAACCCTTTGGCCAAAGCGTTGTAAGCTTGCGAGCCACGACAAGGCAGACACCCGTTCGTAAGTCCTAACACTACCAGATAAAATACTAATATACCTCTATTAGGATTAAAATTCTCATTTACCTCTATTAGGAGGGAGAAAGACCACATTGGATCTATAAGACAAAATTCAAGCTTACATCAAATGTCATCGCTTACACCCCTTTTCGATAATCCAGATTTACCACCAGGAACCAGAACAGGCCGTTTCGACCAGTTTAAAAATATAAAAAGGATGGGAGACGTTTACCATAAGGGGAAACTACTAAGATTCCAAGAGCTCAGACTGAAATACCAGGCCCCAGATCTCCCCCTTTTCCAATAATTGCAGATAAGGCATTTCCTCGTCCGCCCTAAAGAATTCAGATCTGCCACAACTCTCTAATTTTGAGACCCTATGCAAAAATGCGGAGTACAAGAAAGGGTTAATAACAAGGCTTTACACAGGGATCGAATCAGCAGGGAATGCCCATAGTTACATGGCCAAATGGGCCAGAGACTTAGGGGTAGAAATTGACAGAGAAGACTGGGAAGATATTTGGGATAATGCGGCCAAAACATCCATTTGCACGGTCACAAAGGAAAATATATACAAAATAATTTACCAATGGTATCTCACACCAGTAAGACTAAAGCAGATCTTCCCAGACTCCTCTGACCAATGCTGGAGGGCGTGTGGATGGGCGAGCGATATGGCCCATATTTGGTGGGATTGTCCGGCAGTCCAGACATATTGGGAGATGATCCAGGGAATCCAGAGGAGACAACCGGTCTGGCGATCCCCTGGTATACCTGCTGGTCAAACAAATAGAGGATGGAAACTACCTGACTAAACGCCTGATCTAACTTATTCTGACTGCCGCCAGGTGTGTGCTAGCGGTGGCCTGGAAGAACCCATTACCCCTTCCAGAACAGAGGTGGACAATAGGGGAAGCGATGCTGATGGAAAGGCTCTCCATCTTCCTTAGGCACTACACTGAAAATTTCTATAAGACCTGGGACCCCTGGCATGGAACCTAGATAGCCAAAAGCTGGGTGCCCCAAGAGGGAGACAGAATAGCTTAGACGAGGCGAGGCATGGAGCTTGGTTTTGGAAGAGTAATAGGAATAGAAATAGAAGTCACGAAAGAACAGGCGCAAGACTGCGGTACCTGAGCGAGCCCAGGATCAACACGATAACAAGCTAATAAATTAATAAGTTAACAAGCTAACAAATCAAGCTAATAAGCAAAGATAAACAGTACCACCCACCCCCACCCCCCAATATATACAAAAGTTGCTGAATGTAATGGGTCCCACATACCCCTATGCAATGTCTGTATTTACAACTGTTTGAAAACGCAATAAAAACAATAAGTAAAAAACAAAAAAGATACTGAGCATACACTATATGGAGATATCTGATATGACACATTTTAGAGCCAGGAAAAGGGGAGCGGGGGGGGGGGGGGCGGGGGCTAGGTGAGGGTGGTTACAGTGGATAAAACCATGACTAAATCCCTACAACATATAAAGTGCAGTTAAAATAGAAATTCCATGAGTGTGTTTGCCGGTTTTCCACATTTCTGCCAAACCTGCTTCATTTTCACCACATTGTCACATGTCCTACAGTAGTTAGACTACAGATAAGGATTCTGGGTAGTGACAAGCACATGAGCACACTGGGAATGCCACTTTTTGCTTCCTTTCCATTCTTTCATGAACTCCTTAGAAGTTTTGCTTGCTTTATTACACAGCGTGTACAGCTAAGCCTGGAACACGAAAGATGCAGAATCAGTGGACCCTCAGAAAGACAGCTATTTTGCTCTTTTGGAGGCATTATTTTGAAGTTGGTCACAGATTGGGCATTGGGAAGCTGGTAGTGGTTGCCACCAGACACACAGGGGTCATGGTGGGTAATAGTGACAAAACCTCTCCACCGTACAAAGGGGTGAAACTATGAAGTGACATGCACAATTGAATAGGCTTCCTCCTGAAACTCACATTCCCCACTTTGCACACCAATTCCTTATTAACAAGATATTTATGCCAGTGGCGGATTATTTACGATATGATCAGATTGCACTTCATTGCACACAGATTCTAGAGGAAGACTGTCATTTTTTTTCTTCTTGGCATTTTAGAAAAAGTAATTTGCTGTCCGGGCAGATGCAGTATTTCTGTAGGAGACAGCTGTGAATAAAATAATAATTCATTCCCATAAAGCTCTCACACTGGACTCACAAATAGATGCACTGTGAATCTCTGGGGAGCGGAGAGCTAACAATGTAATTTTTTAGCATCCAAGTATCTGAGGAAGATAAAGCAACTTGAAGGAGTTGTAGCCCTACCAATTTATTGGATCAGAGACAGGCTGCATTTGGATTGTAAATATATATCATTTGTACATTGACCAGAGTACTGTGGGACAGCGACTTTGAAAAACTACTTTTTTTTTTATTACAGTGTCCTGGCTATAAGATTTGCCAAAAAGCAGTGTAAAATGTATCATGGTGGATATTCTGTGATGGAAATATCATCTACAGCTGATACTTAATGTTGAGTACAGTCTTTAACTCGGGTAGCTGTGACAGAAGTGGTGGGTTCTAGATTCGGCTGGTTAGAATTGAATACTGTGGGGCAGCATAAACATTTTGAAAGAAACATTCTTTATTGTCGAAAAATACCCAACCCACAACGTCTCCAGTTAGGAAGACCCAGTGATCCTTCCTAACAGGCGCAACAATCTTAAATGACTAGGGTGGTAATCCAAAATAGTCTTTACCTGGAATAGGCAAATATATCTGGAACTAATAGGGTAGGGCTGGTCTTCTCTAACTGCAGACCCGTAGCGTGGTCCAAAGACTCAATGCACTCCTTACGTCAGTGCTCTGCTGCATACGCTGGACTTTACTTCAGGACACGTAACTGGCTGCCCCATCCGGAATTCACACCAGTTATTCTTTGCTCTACACTAGGTAACCTAATCATATCTCTCCTAATTCCTCCAATAAACTGTAACCCCTTTAGTACCAGCAGGGTCGCTACAAAAATATTTGCACCCGATTTATCAAAGAAAAAAACTCCAATTGGTTTCAATGGGATTTCTCTCTTTTGGTGCTGGTTTTTGCACTTGTTTTTGCCAGGAGGTTGTAGTAAATAGAGCCTCAGGTGAGTCCTGATTAAAAAAAAAATTCTATACCTGTGTAACTACTGAAATTCCACGTAAGTAAATAAACATATAGTAGTACTCGATATTCCCTAGTACGGTGGCCTTCAACCTATCAAGAACTACGAACAGAGTCTGAAGTAGCAGGGCAGTGAAATCTGTCGTTGGGAAACACCCTTTGATGTCTTGGGAGCATAAGTGGGAGGAGGTATTAGAGAGGATGCAGATGATAAGAGGTTATCAGAGAGCCAGAGGTTATGAGAGGGAGAGTGATTGAAGATGGGAGACATTGACAGCTTGGTGGGTGAGAATACAATCTTGAATTTAATTCTGCAACTAGAAAAAGCCCTTAAGAGCACATTCACATGTCTTAGACAGGTCCACAAACCTGCCTTTCCCCATAGTCACTCTTCATACAATGTTTCCACTGCAGCCAGGGATTCTGGGTAATACATGCAAATGAGCACTCTCAGAAGCACTCCCTGAGATAAATAGGCTGGCAGTAAAAAAGTTTGCCGTAGACCTCCAGAAGGCCAAAGAATGACCAGAACAGCAGCACCAGCTGAACCCCCTATCAGTGTCCCTGTTCATCAGCACCAAAATCTTCAGGTTTGGTTACTCTGAACCCCGCAGCCATTTTGACACTTTATTACACAGGAAGAAGTGCTTTCTATACTACCCATATGTTCTTAGATGAGAGTGCTACCGAGAGGGAGCCGTTACAATAAAGTTGAGTTGAGTCCTGATACTGGAAACTAATACATATCTAATGCTTTCTGAGATCCCACGGTGCCAGCTTCACAATGCTTTTTCTATCAGCATTATTATAGCAATGTATTTTGGCAGATCTTACCTCTGTGGTCCAGGATCAAGTAGTCAGAGCTGCAGCCAGGATCCATTAATTCATGATATAGTTCCTGATCAATAGACACAAAGTATTTATTAGATCCAATAACATTTGTCAGTATTGATCTGACTGTCTGACGCCAAACAAGAAGCTCTGATTTTATTTGCTTATTATCTCTGCAGACCTGAACACATAGAAGAGGAGCTGATAAAATGTGTATTATATCAGCCCTGTATTAAGGAAGAACTGTCATTTTGCAACGTTATTATCCCTACTTCCTAGTCTCTGCCATGTATATGGTCAATTACAATATATAAAACGCAGGCTTTTTAACTCGTTGCGCTACAAGCCCCGCCAGCAGTGAACGTGTTAATATATTAGGTAATGGTGATACTGATAGGGTACACAAGTTGGGGAGCGCAGGTATCGGTGACCGAGTGAATATACTGTAGGCAAACGCAAAAGCGTGAAATAATCTTTAAAAAAAAAAACAAGCACATGTAGCAGATATCTGCAGGAAACTCGTCCATAGCAGACAAGGGGGAGCGTGCGCTCACACTACCACAAAGAAGTTTCAGCTCATCATTTTAGTGCTAGTGACAGGTGATTTCTCTGGTAGAAATCCCCTTCTTAATTAATCTTGCAGTCAGCTGGATATGGGTGCTGCAGATCTCAGAGGAACAGATAGGAACAGTTGTTGAACAGATAGTGCAGATGTATTAAACACATTCAAGTTTGCATTTACAATATAAACATTACAAAAAAAAATCCCATTTGAATGAAGTTTAGACTCTGTACAGAGTATTGCTGACTCGGAAGTCTCACTTTGCATCCTGGCTCTCTTTCGACTCTCCTGTTCTTCGGCCTCGTCCAGGCTGAGTGCTTGCTTGCGAGCGTGCGATCACAACAATTGAAGTAAATTGTTGTGTCTGAGCTATGCACACGCGTGCACGTGTATGTGAGCGCATGGCACTCAACTGCTTGGTGAGACAAAACAATTTGATTTGGTCGCTCGCTGGTGCGTCACGTGAGCAGTTCGCCCGAAGAGGGCGAACCAGCTCTGTGACGTCATAGCCGCGCCGAGCATGCAACTGGCTGGCCAGGAATCACCCAGCGCCTGACGTCACGGAGCTCGAGCGCTAGCGAGCACGCTCCCAGCCTGGCCGCGGCCTTCTCTTTGGGCACTTCAACTGCCATATTGATGATCCCTCTCTCCCTTGGGCTTCCCGCTTTCTCTCTCTAACCTCTTCTTCTGGTCTTCACCGATGTACTGCTGCTAGCAACCACAAGGATGGCCACTACCTAGACCTGGTTTTCACCAAAAAACTTTTCTCTCTGATTTCTCTATTTCCCCCTTTCCTCTCTCTGACCATTCCCATCTCATTTTCTCTCTCTCACTTCACCACCTTATCTACCCCTCATTTCTGCAGAGAACTGCCCTCTATTAACCTACCAGCTTTTGATTCCACTTTGCGCTCCTCCCTCTCCTCTCTCTGCTCCAGACAATCTGGGCAGGAACTACAACTCTGCCCTATTCTCCTCTCTTGATCTACATGCCCCTCTTTCTCTCTGCCATTCTCGCCCTTCTAACCCCAGACACTGGCTAAATTGCCACACATGTGCATGCTGTGTTCCTGCACTCATTCGTTTGAAAGTCTCTGGAGGAAATCTCACACTCAGACTTCCTTCACTACAAATCTACCCTCTCCTGTTTCAACTCTGCCCTCTCCAAGGCTCTAACCCATGCCGACTCTTCTCTGTGTTTGACTCCCTACTCAGATCACTGTCTGCTACCTGTTTTTCTTCCATTTCACCTCACGACTTTTCTGACTATTTCAAGAAAAATGTGGAATCCATACATCAAGACATCCCCTCTGTATCCTCCTCCCATCCATCACCTCTTCCTAACTCTCCTCCTGCCTTCCTTGACTCTTTCCACTGTCTCAGAGGAGGATGTATTGTTGCTGAACTCCTCTTCTCCCTCTAAAACTTGCCCTGTTGACCCCATTCCCACCTATCTCCTAAAAACTCTTGCTCCTACTCTAATCCATACGCTCACACATTTCTAACGCCTCTCTCTACTCTGGAACCTTTCCCTCCTCCTTCAAACATGCAACAGTTATACTATTACTCAAAAACAGCAAACTTGACCCTACCTGTCTCTCTAACTATCGTCCTGTCTCCCTTCTGCCTTTTTCTTCTAAATGCCTTGTATTCTCTTGCTTGCTCCATTTTTTCACCTCTTATTCTCACTGAGGTCCTCTACAATCTGGTTTACACACTACTCACTCCATTGAAACAGCCCTCACTAAAATAACTAATGACCTCCATGCTGCCAAAGATAAAGGTCACTACACTCTGATCATACTGTTTGACCTCTCTGCAGTCTTTGATACTGTGGACTACCCTCTTCTCCTTCACAGTATCCATAACAAAGACCTATCCTGGATTTCCTCTTACCTCTGCCATCATACTTAGTGTCTCATTTGCGAACACCTCCTCATCCTCTAACAATCTCTCTGTGCGGGTACCCCAGGGCTCTGTCCAGGGACCTCTTTTCTCTTTACACACTCTCTCGGTGACCTTATCACATCTCTTGGGTTCAAATATCACCTCTATGCTGATGACACACACCTACTTTCCAATCCCTGACCTTACACCTGCTGTACAGACCAAAATTTTGGAATGTCTCTCCACTATATCATGGATGGCCCTCCGCCAATTTAAAATGTCTAAAACGGAGCGCCTCATATTTCCTCCCAAGTATGGTACTACTGCCCCCTTATCCATTACTGTTGGTAGCACTAGCATACACCTAGTAACACAAGAACGCTGCCTAGGGTTCACGTTTGACGCCTCCCTCAGATTCCTCTCATATTCAAAATATAGCTAAAACCTGTTGTTTTTTCCACTGCAAAATTGCAAAGATATGCCCTTTCCTCTGTTGCTCTATTTCTAAAACTCTGATGCAGGCCCTCATTCTCTCCCGTCTCGACTACTGTAACCGCCTGCTGTCTGGGCCTTCCTGCATCTCACCTGTCTCCCGTACAAGCTATCCTAAATGCTGCTGCCAGAATCACTTTACTCTCTCCTAAATCTGTGTCAGCGTCTCTCCTGCTGAAATCCCCCTCTTGGCTTCTTATCAAATCTCGTATCACACATTCAATTCTCATCCCCTCACCTTTAAGGCTTTTCACTCTTCTGCTCCTCCTTACATCTCAGCCCTAATTCTCACTATGCACCATCCCGACTCTTGCGTTCTCCACAAGGATGTCTTCTCTCTACCCCTTATGTATCTAAAGCCCTTTCCCACCTTAAACCTTTCTCACTCGCTGCCCCACACCTCTGGAATGCTCTTCCCCTCAATTTCCATCTAGCACCCTCTCTATCCATTATTCATTATTTAAGACTTATCTTAAAACCCACCTCCTTAACGAAGCATATGGGTAGCTCTGTGGCTGCTACTATACACTTCATACATCTACTTTGGTCCCTTCATCTAAGGGTTCCAGTCCAGGGTTTTGCTGGAACTAGCCCTTACATGGCTGTTGTGGCCATCTTGGTTCCTGGCAAATCTCTTCCTAGACTTGGTTATTGGATGCAACTATTCAAGAGCTTAAATAGCAGCCAGTGACTCCTAGCCCCTGCCTGAGCATAGTCTGCTTTTCCTTGTGTTTCTGGACCACTTGTGTTCTGATTCCTGAGCTTGCCCTGTTCCTGAGCCTGCCCTGTTCTTTTGGATTCCCTGTTGCCGACCTCAGCCTGTGACCCTGACCACCGCTTCTGTGCCACCTGCCTTGACCCAGCCTGTATCCTAACCTTGCACTTTTGCTGCCTTCCTTGACCTCTGCCTGGATCACGACTACAAATACTTTAACAGGACTCTGTCCCCTGGCTCTGGTCACTGATCATATATCCCTACCTCAGCCCTGCGGGTGCATTTCCTATCAGAGACGAGCACCATTATATCATGCTCGGGCCAAACAAGGGAGGGTATTATCCCTCCAGGGTCAACTCCTGGAGACTCACTCCAACCACGTAGTTACATTGGAACGGAAGTTGGCCACCATCTCTGCTATGCTGCAGTCCCTCTGTGGTCAAGTATGCACTTCAGGTCCTGCTCCTAGCCTCATTGGGGTACCCCTTTCATTTGTTTGGGGGCCCCAAGCTAACATTGCATTCCAGGAGCCAAAAGATGAATTCTCCATGGCTCCTGTTTCAAAGTCAAGTACACCTCTCACTGTTTTTTCGGCAGTAAGTGATGTAACCCTTACTAGTTATAAATCCCTAGATTTAAAAGCAGGCTCCCCTTTCTCTGACTCTCCTGTATGTTTGATACCCCTATCTTTGATTATAAGGCTCTTGCCTTAAAGTTCCCCACAGTATTTGTTATAACTACTGATGACTCTGGGACTCCCATTTCAAAGACAAGTTTAAATATCACTGATTTTCCTGCCGTGTCTGGGGTGTCTATTACTGACTCTAAGATTTTCCTCTCACTGATTTCCCTACAGTACTTTATATAACCCGTCATGAGTCTGGGACTTCCACTCCACAGACAAGTTTATGTCTCACTGATTTTCCTGCAGTACCTGATATAATCCTTACTGATTCAAAGGCTCCCGTTTTAGAGACAGATGATCTGCTCACCGATTCCTGTGCAGCGCCTGATGTACCCTTTCCTGATTTTATCGCGCCCACTTCAAAGACAATCCCACCCCACTTGGATTCCTGCACAGCGCCTCATGTACCCTTTGTTGAGTTTATGGCGCCCATTTCAAAGACAAACTAACCCCTCTTGGATTTCCTTGCAGCGTCTGATGTACCCTTTGCTGATTCCTTTGCTCCTGCTGTGAAGAAGGCGTACTTCTTTCGGATTACCCTTCAGTACCTGATGCTTCCTCTGCTGATTCTATGACCACTGCAAGGGACAGCACAGATTAAATTGTACCTCATTATCTAAGTAGGGCGGCTCTAACATTTCCCTTTGGCACCCTAAAACCAGACCTGGTAAACATGTGTGCTTAATGGGTACACTCAAGAACTATAAAGGGGTGGTATTCAGTATTGGACATTGTTGGAAATGTTTATTGTTTAATCTGCTATTGAAACATAGGAAAAGTATTTGGTGCAAAATTAATCTGTTTAGTTTGTAAGCCAACCACCTTTGTCAGGGTGAATTCTTTTCCACCTTGTGTGAGAGGTTCCCATTGCCTACATAAGCATCATTCCAAGCCCGTGAATCTTGGGCTGGCCTAAGCTACAGCACTTATTTGGAAGAAGTCCAGTACAATACCAATGTCCTTTTTGCTTGAGCCCCAAAGAAGGGCATGCGAGCAGCTTCTGACCTTTCCCTTCTCTGCTCCACAGCTCATTAATGGGCTGACAACTTCCCAATTCCAACAGAATGCAGGAATTTACCTGCCATAGCTCCTCTTAATGTTAGCAGAATGAAGGGACCCTCCCAACTGTATGCACTGTCTCAGCAGAATGCAGGGACTGAATCACCCACCCTTTCTATCACTTCTAACCCTGACAGGATGCAGCCTCCGGTTCTCCCAATTTGATCAGAATATAAGGGCACACCTCCCCTGCCAACACTAGAAAAATGCAGGGACCTGCTCTCCATTCACCAGCCTCAGCAGAATACAGTACCCTGCCTTCACTTGCTTCAATCCCAGTGGAATAGAGGGACCCTACTGCTAGTGTCAGAAGACTGCTCCTTTTTACCAGTTACAGCTGATGGCTGGCAGTAGTCTCCCCTAATTATGCAAGGAAGAGTGAAGGGCTGAAGGCTTGGTTTTGAGGTATAATTTGTATAATGTGAATCCTTTGGCTATCAGTATCATGTCTATGCCGAAGACCCTCACATTTACCTCTCCTCCCCTGACCTCTTCCTCTCTCTCTTCTCCCGTGTCAGAAACTGTCTCTCCACAATCTTCTCCTGGATGCCCCATAGTTACCTGAAGCTAAACATGTCCAAAACTGAACTAACACTCTTTCTACTGCAACCCCTAAACCCAAACTCATTCACTGTCAATAATATCACAATGTCAACAACACCCAAAGCCTGCTGCCTAGGGGTCATATTTGAGTCTGCCCTCTCCTTTAATCCCTTACTAAGCCCTGTCATCTCCACTGCCAAAATATCACTAGGATGTGCCTTATTCTCACTCATAACTCAACTAAAATCCTAATTCACTAATTGTTTCCTGCCTTGACTCCTGCAACCTTCTCCAAGCCGGCCGCCTGTCCCAACTCTAATCCATCCAAAATTCTACTGTCAGGCTCATCTACCTCACTACGCTGGCTTCCCGTATCCTCTGGAATCAATTTTTCAATCCTAGCTCTGACTTACAAAGCTCTCAACCACGCTGCCCCCTTACATCTCAGCCCTCATCCCCAAATATACCCCTAAATGCCCACTAAATTCTGCCCATAACATTAGCCTGTCCCCCTGCCTTATTACCTTCTCTTACTCCTGCCTACAAGACTTCTCCGGTGCTGCCCCCTCTCTCTGGAATTCCCAGCCACGCACTGTCAGACTCTCCGCCAGCATTCAGTCATTTACAAACTCCCTGGAAACTCACATTTTCAAGGAACCTTTCTGGCATACCCCTGACATCCGTCCCCCCGGCCCCCACCTCCAACCCTATTGGGACCAGCTTTGCAGCTGGACCAATGTCCGCACTAACACCCCCTAATATCCACACCTCCAAACCTTCATGGGATCAGCCACGCGATTGAACCATACTCCATGCTGAGGCGTACTGCATCTCACAATGAGCAGCCACTTAACCTTTAGTTTCAACATTTCCCTTTATCACCTCTAGAGTGTAAACTCTCAGGAGCAGGGCCCTCATTATCTATTGTATCTGGATCCTCTTGTTTGTCCTTATTTGGTATGTAACTCTGTTTATGTAATATACATTATTCTGTACCCCCATTGTACTGCACTGTAAATTATGTTGGTACTTCACAAATAAATGAATTAATAATACTAATTTAAAAATCTAATCAAAATCTGAACACATTTTCGTATCCAAGCGAAATTCTAAATTAGAGCCAAGACCAACTTACCATCATTTTTTGGGGAGGGGAAAGGAGGAGGAATTGTATTTAACTGGGTGAACTTTTCAGCTCACAAACTAAATAACCTGCAGTCTTTTGAGGAGAAGTTCAAAAACATTGTAAACTTAAAAAACAAACAATATATATATGGGTGCTGGGTGATAATGGTGAAAGGCGGGATTGCAGACCTGCCTAAGACATGCAAATGAGCACACATACAGTTGTGTGAAAAAGAAAGTAAACCCTCTTTGAAATCTATGGTTTTACATATCAGGACATAATAACAATCATCTGTTCCTTAGCAGGTCTTAAAATTAGGTAAATACAACCTCAGATGAACAACAACACATGACATATTACACCGTGTCATGATTTATTTAACAAAAATAAAGCCAAAATGGAGAGGCCGTGTGTGAAAAACTAAGTATACATTATGATTCAATAGCTTGTAGAACCACCTTTAGCAGCAATAACTTGAAGTAATCGTTTCTGTATGACTTTATCAGTCTCACATCGTTGTGGAGGAATTTTTGCCCACTCTTCTTTACAACGTTGCTTCAGTTCATTGAAGTTTGTGGGCATTTGTTTATGCACAGCTTTTCAATCGGGTTGAGGTCTGGACGTTGACTGGGCCATTGCAACACCTTGATTCTTTTTTTTCCCCAACCATTATGTTGTAGATTTGTACTTGGGATCATTGTCTTGTTGCATGATCCAATTTCGGCCAAGCTTTAGCCGTCGGACAGATGGCCTCACATTTGACTCTAGAATACTTTGGTATACAGAGGAGTTCATGGTCAACTCAATGACTGCAAGGTTCCCAGGTCCTGTGGCTCCAAAACAAGCCCAAATCATCACCCCTCCACCACCATGCTTGACAGTTGGTATGAGGTGTTTGTGCTAATATGCTGTGTTTAGTTTTCGCCAAACGTGGCGCTGTGCATTGTGGCCAAACATCTCCACTTTGGTCTCGTCTGTCCAAAGGACATTGTTCCAGAAGTCTTGTGGTTTGTTCAGATGCAACTTTGCAAACCTAAGCCGTGCTGCCATGTTCTTTTTAGAAGAGGCTTTCTCCTGGCAACCCTTCCAAACAAACCATACTTGTTCATTCTTTTTCTAATTATACTGTCATGAACTTTAACATGCTAACTTTAACAGACTGTAGAGTCTGAGATGTATCTCTTGGTTTTTTTTGCAATTTCTCTGAGCATTGCACGGTCTGACCTTGGGGTGAATTTGCTGGGACGTCCACTCCTGGGAAGATTGGCAACTGTCTTGAATGTTTTCCACGTTTTAATAATTTTTCTCACTGTAGAATGATGGATTTTAAATTGTTTGGAAATGGCCTTATAACTTTTCCCAGATTTGTGGGCAGTAACAATTGCTTCTCTAAGATCATTGCTGATGTCTTTCCTCCTTGGCATTGTGTTAACACACGCCTGAATGCTCCAGACCAGCAAACTGCTAAAACTTCGGCTTTTATAGAGGTGGTCACACTTGCTGATGATCAATTAATCAAGGGCATTTGATTAGCAGCACCTGTCTGCTACTTAGCATCTTAATTCCTATGGAAGCAGTAAGGGTGTACTTAGTTTTTCAAACATAGCTTCTCCATTTTGGCTTTATTTTTGTTAAATAAATCATGACACATATGTCATGTATTGTTGTTCATCAGAGGGTGTATTTACCTAATTTTTAGACCTGCTAAGGAACAGATTGTTATTATGTCCTGATATGTAAAACCATAGAATTCAAAGAGGGTGTACTTTCTTTTTCACACAACTGTATATATATATATATATATATATATATATATATATATATATATATATATATATATATATATATATATATATAAATATATATATATATGTATATATATATGTATTTTGTTTTTTGTTTTTTTTCGTTTTCCTCCATAATTAAAAACAAAAATCCAAAACCAACCAGATTCCACAAAAGCCAAAACTATTTTTTTTTTAAATCCAAATCCCCAGTGAAAGTTCCCACCTCAACATGCTGGCTTGTTACATATTCCTCCTTCAACCTTTTATTCATGGCTGTGTCTCTGTTAAAAATAGTTCACACCAACCTACAGTTCAACTTGATCTTCCAAGTTTGTGCCTTGTACAGAATGGATAAGAGTCACACAGCTGGACAGAACTGAATAAGGACATTTTGTCCAGAAAGCCAGAGTTTTGCAGGGGGGCAACATTCTATGGAAGGAACAGAGCCTCTGGCATTTCCATCTCGCAAACTATTTTTCTTGAGCATCCAGGTTAAATGAGTGCCAAGCTTTGCATCATAAAAAGCCTTGGCCCCAAAAAAACGTGTCAAAATAGACAATGTTTCCAGCAATTGGAGACATCCTGCATGGAAGAGGAATTTCCTACGGTCAGTGCAGCAGTACGAGTGCCAAGCTGAGCTCACGGCTTTGCGGGCTTCACAGCAATAGAAATAGCTGCATCCCAGCAACTGTTCTAGTTACATGTCAACATCATAGTAATCTCTTCAATTCTAAAAAACACAGCAATACCTATTATTTTTATACATCATTACTCTTTTCAAGGATGAAGTGGAAGCAGCTGCCCCTCCATCCCAGCGAAGCCGATTTGCTGCCAGCGAGGCCTACAATGAATTGCAAGCCATTAACTATTAATTTAGCCATATTTAATTATTCCTGTAATGTTGCAGGACAAAAGATTTTATCTTTATTTGGATTGAGTTTCTGCCTCTCAAACAAGTACAACGAATTAGGACCGTGTAATTAAATACTTATTTTAGGATTTCTAAGAAGAATTTAAACTGAATGGGGGGGGGGGGGGGGAGGGGGGGCAGGGGGGTGAAAGGAAATAAAAAGAAAACAGATTTTTTTTTTTTTAAGGTACCTCAATTGCAAATTAAATGAATTTCATCCTGTTTTTATATTGTTCATTGTATGCCACAAACTGAGATTCACCTTGTCATAACAGCACATCAGACGAGATCTCTAACTTGTGCTGTCTAGAATAGCAATTACAACGTTTTATTAGCTGGTGATCTTGCCACAGGGCCACTTGTTACAGTAGCTAAGCACTGCAGTAAACAAATACATATAAAAGAAAAAAAACATTTTATTTCCATTTGATGTTTTTTTTTCCGGCAGCGGTAATCCTTCTTTATGACTTTATTTTATACTTTCGTTCTGTACTGGAGAATCTCCCAGTGCTTCACCACAACAATCAATGCTTCACGGTTCCCCCATTCCAGATATATTTAAACATTCATCATCAGGGTTTTTTTTCGGCATCACTGATAGCTGCCAGCAACTTCCGTAGCAGCAGGTGAGTGAGCAGTGGTTTTATCATTAGATGTATCCAGTCCTTGGAACACATGTGCAATACACAGGGTATGTCTGATGCTGCCTTCATGCCAACGGTTCAATGCCAATGTTGCATCTTCATCAGGAGCATCTATAGGATAAAAGCAATGGCATATTGACGCAACAAGGAATCAGCTTGGATACATTAGGAACATTTTCACTGTATTTATGTATCCTTGCAGTCCATAGATTCATGGTGGGCCTCACTATCCAGAAGCATCTATGTTCTATCTGCTTTTTGTACTACCTATATTATGTTCCATGGAGCTACAGTATACTTCTTGTTTTTGGTAATATTAGAAGATTTTCCGCCTCTGTTGGTTGACATGCCGTAGGCTTCCTTGCCAGTGATCCTTTTAGCCTTCTGACCCCAGCCACAGAAAAATATATTTAATTATGTTGTGTGAGGAAAGCTCAGGCTTTTCCCTTCAAGCCCAGAAGTTTAACAACTGCAGTTAGTTTGCGATAGAGGATATTTATCCAACATATCATCAAGAAAACATACTGTACCACATCCTCGTAAGATCTGGTCCATAGCATTTTGGAAAATGGCAGGACCAGTTTAAACTCCACAAGCAAGGCAATGATATCAATAAACACCTTGGGTGCGGATCAGAAATGGCTCGATATCTGCGTCCAATTTAAGCTATCAAGTGTAGCACTGTTTCCCCTGGGAGATTTACTCTGTGGCTACCGTGTGGTGCTGAGGCATACCTGTTGGGAGGAGAGCTGAGCTGATCTGCGATGATATGGAGATGATATGGAGATCAGGACAGGCTTTTGATGTCATCTGGAGTTCTTTCCTTTGGTGTTCAGCTCCTCCAGCTTCAGGGGGCTCTGGTAGTACCAGAGATAGTCCTCTCTTCCATACACCACATGCACTGACTCAATCCAGGCTGATGTATAATTAACAAAGGGCTTTATTCTCAGCAGTCACTGCATTATGGGCAGTAGAGGACAGCCACCTGGAGAGGGAGAGAAGAGAAAAGTTGGAAGGTGTGAGCCTTAAATGAAGGATTATAAAGACAGTGAGGCATCAGAAGGGTCCAGTATCAGCAAATGGAGCAGAGGGGAAGCCCTACGCCACCACCCCTGCCATCATGGGGAGGGGTGTGGGAGAAAGAAAGGCCACAAAAAGTGGAGTTATAGAATGTTGATAAAGACCTGTTATTGGCTCACAATCAGGAAGATGTGTATTCCTAAGTCTTTGATAAATGATGTCCTCTTGTCCAACTCAGTTCAAGTCCAACTTATCTCCATGCCACTTATAAATAGGCCACTTACACACAGGACATTGCAACCCCTCGCATTGTCATCAGCAGTGATATTCCCAATATATAGGCCAGTCCTAATTTTATCCCACCCACAGGAAGTTATACACCCAGTTAATTAACACACCATAGCAAAGGTTGAGTTTAGCATACCAATTATAGACAGGGTGTAGATAGATCACAACAGAGTCAAGTAGTAGAGATGGTTGAATTTAGGTCTGTTGTGGATGTTTACCCACATCTGAGAGGAGGTATGTTTTGACCATTTGGGTTCATAACATCATCGCCCAGTGGCTGGTGGTGAGGTTGTCTGTCATAGTGGCATGCGTGAACAGAGAGGGCCGACTGCGCATGCGCAGAATGCTTCTGAAGAGCACATGCGCAATTGAAGCTTGCCGGTCGTGCATGCTCATGCAATTAGTGCTTGCCATCGGGATAGAGAACTGGGACAGCACCCCAAAAAGTCAGGACAGAGCCCTAAAAACCAGGTCTGTCCCAGCTAAACCGGGACATCTGGTCACCCAACTTATTGGGAAATCATGCAGTCACCTGCATTTGTATCATGCAGCTTCCCACTGAAGCAGTGTAGTTTTGCAGCAGTGTCTGGGATTACAGTTCCTTGTCTGCAGATCTTTAGCCAATAGCAAATCCTTCTCACCACTGTAATTACTTGGTGCACAGTTCCACTATGTGCCTGTGCAGGCAGATCAGTGTGGGTAAATGTCTCCCCCAGGGTGTTAATACTATGTGTTAGTGTGGTGCGTGCAGCACTAGATTAGCAGGGTCTGTCTGACTCAGAGTAGCTCCTAAACTGCCCCATGAAAGGCAAGATGCAGGCAGAGTGCTTACTTACAACTGTTTATTAACTACTGTAGACAACTGTCTAATTCTACTCATTATTACAGTGGAGCTGGGTTCAAGCAGCCATTTTGCAGCTTGCAAGTTGTGAGAACGTCAAACAAGATGGCTGCAGTCTCTAGAAACCAGTGTTTCCTAGTTTCAAATGTCAGATTTCCTGGTCTAAACTCGACATTTCCTGGTTTTTCCTGGTCAAGAGATCAAATTTCCTGGTAAAATGTTCCTGTCCAAAAAAGGATTTTAAAGACGATATGTAGATTTAACAGCAGTTTAAACTTGTAGGAAGACAATAGCCGCTTCTCTGTGCGATTCCTTCCTCGCTGTGTTTTTTCTACAGTTACCAAGCTTGCTGCAGGTGCAGCCATTGTGTGAGTCTGGGAGAAGGAGTGGCTCAGTGAGTAAGGACACTGACTGGTTCAATTCCCGGTGTCGGCTCCTTGTGACCTTGGGCAAGTCACTTTATCTCCCTGTGCCTCAGGCACCAAAAACATAGATTGTAAGCTCCACGGGGCATGTACCTGTGCCTGCAAAATGTCTCTGTACAGCGCAGCGTACAACTAGCAGCGCTATACAAGAACATGCTATTATTATTTTTTTCTCCCCTGTGGGCCGGATACTTAATGAGGCGCTCCTGGCAACAGTCTATTTTTTTGTGGTATTTTTGTTTTAAAAAAAAAAATAGGTTTTAAGCAGGGGGCCTCAGGAGCTGAACTACGCTGATTAAAGCTCCAATACCCCATGCTACCCGAGATACTCGCTGCCAGTAGGAGCCACGGCTGGCTTAAAAATATGGCGGTTTAAAAGTCCTGCGAGCCAATAGGAAGGCGCACCGTCATCCCTTGTGGCTTCCTATTGGCCACGGTAAGCTGCACAGAGATACCTACAGTGGTAAATATCTTGGGAAGCAGGGCGTCCCCGGAGCTGAAATCAGTGGGCTTCAACTATATTATTCATATATCTGGGGGGGGCGCAGGCAGGACTGTGGCTGTAGGGCATTATCATTTGGCACAGGAGTACTAATTATGTGCCACGCTGCCAGAACAAACTGGTGCCACACAAAACGTTCTGCGTGCCGCAGAGGTGACCCGGGATTTCACCAATACACAATCTGGTTATACTCGGGGGCAGTGATGGACGTGGGGGGGGGGGGGGCAATGAGGGACATGGGTGGGAGGGAGGGGCAATGAGGGACATGGGTGGGAGGGAGGGGCAAAGAGGGACATGGGTGGGAGGGAGGGGCAAAGAGGGACATGGGTGGGAGGGAGGGGCAAAGATTGACATGGGTGGGAGGGAGGGGCAAAGAGGAACATGGGTGGGAGGGAGGGGCAAAGAGGAACATGGGTGGGAGGGAGGGGCAAAGAGGAACATGGGTGGGAGGGAGGGGCAAAGAGGAACATGGGTGGGAGGGAGGGGCAAAGAGGGACATGGGTGGGAGTGAGGGGCAAAGAGGGACATGGGTGGGAGTGAGGGGCAAAGAGGGACATGGGTGGGAGGGGGCAGTGAGGGATGTGGGAGGGAAGCAATGAGGGATGTGGGGGGTGTGCAATGGGTGGTGTGGGGGATGGGCAGTGAGGGAAGTTGGGAGGGACAGTGAAGGACAGGGGGAGGAAGTGAGCAGTAGGGGGGAGCAGTGAGAGGTAGTGAGGGACAGAGGGATACGGGGGGAACAAGAGAAGGGGAATGGGTGGGCAGTGAGGTACAGGAGGTGACAAGTGGGGGGGGACAAACGGAACAAGTAGGGGGACAAGTGGGGTGGAGAGAGGGGGAGAAGTGGTGGGGAGATGGGGAATGACAGCAGAGACAGGACGGTCATTGGTGGACAAGTGGCGAGACGGAGCAGAGGGGAATAGTGAGGACAGGGGGTGGGAAAGTGAGGGACAGGGAATGACAACTGGATGGGAAGTGGGGGACAGTAAGAGAGACAGGGAGTAACAAGTAGAGGGCAGTGGCAATGGGTGATCCCCCAATGCTTCTGCTCCACATATTGAGCTCTCAGCACTGCAGTCAGGAGGGGTGGAGTCCACCCCACACCTCTACACATCACAGGAGGATAATAGTTACTGTGATGTCCTCTCCTCTACCTGTCCGAGACCTCAGCTCGGCCTTTTACAGCATGTGGTGGTGAGTGAATGATTCCCACTCCTAAGCGTACATGTCATCACGCATGCGCGCTTTACTTCTGGGTTTTCCCCGATATTCTGGGTCATTGATGTCACCGGGATCAAATTTTTCAGGAAAATGGAAATACTACAAGAAACCTAAAAATTCTATAAGGCCGAGTCCATAGCAGGGGAGGCCGCGCTGAGCCGTGCGGACGCTCTGCGCTGAGCCCCTGCATCCTCCACGAGTGTCCGCAGGCGTGCTGAGGCGCTGGATTTTTCAGCCGACAGCCAAGCTGTTTTTCAGAGCGCTGTCGGCTGAAAACATCCAATCAGCGCGAAGCAGCGTCAACGTCACGGCGCCGTGATGTCGGCGCTGTGACGTCGGCGCCGTGATGTTGACGTCGGTGCATCGTGGGCGATTGGCCCAGCGACGTCACTGCCCCGCCTCCCTCAGTCTCCCCTCGCCTCCCGATTGTGCCCGCTGGCTCGCCTGCATGGGCATGAAATCGCGCAAATTTCAGCAGGCGAGCCTCAGCGTCAGCGCGGTCCAGCACTGACAACCCCTCTATGGACTTTCATAGCACTTTCATTTACTACAGTGGTATATATAATTTAACCATTTGCCTGCCAGAGGGGCCTACAACACATTGCCAAGGGGTTAGGTCAAACAAATAATTTTATTAATCCATCATTTCAGTTCCACTCTGGAATCTTCTACATGTCATCATAATAAAATATAAGGCTGAAGTGTGACGGAGTGGCCTGTAGGCGAAGTCAGATATGAGTCCACACATGCATTTCTGGGTAAACCATAATAATGAGTGGTTTTATTCTCCACAAAAACCACTAAAACATTGGGGCTACTGCCCCTTTAAAGCAAAACATAAATCATAAAATAAACACCCTTTAGGGAAACTAACTGTACGCTCTGGCCCTTTCTAACTGGGCCACCAGCTAAGTTGGTTACCAACCCCAAAACATAGAAAGACAATAGCAGGGAACAATATATAAAGTCTTATCTGACAGTGTTCTGGTCCAGCGTCTCCGATTCGTCAAGGCACTTAAGATACAGGCGGTGAAGTCCTGCTGCTCCCAGTAAGTCTTTTGCCTTACATGTGCAGGCTTCACTGCTATGTGGGGCTTTTGGTCCCCCACTGTTGCTTGGTAAAACCCACTGGTCAACAAGCCTGGATTCCTGCAGGCGGGCGGGAGCTCTGAACACAGAAAAGCATCTACTTCTTGCCTTTGAACAGGGGATAAATCAGGAGTTTTACACATCACTTGCAGTAAACCAGACACCTAGTTCAGTCTCCTGCCCTGAAAAGGGAGTTTAACTCCTTGACTCCCTTACACTGAGTTAAGAAGTTACAATGGCAGGGAATCTATAAGCTATCAATCCTCCCATAACATTACACCCATCTTATTATAAGGCCTCAGAAAATATAAGTCTCCTTTACAAATTACCTTTACTTCCCCCTTTTCGTTGTAATAAAATATTTTTACGTCAATTGCAGTTTCATTTGGATGTATCTTTAGGAATGTATTCTTGTCAATTGATTTCAGGTTAGCGGTGTGATAAAGACCCAGTCTTAGTCTCAGGCCTTGTTTTTGGTGTTGGAAAGTAACACTAGAAGGTTTCTAATGTTGCAGATGTTTTGGAATCAGTTGGCCTTATAACATCCCATATCAATTTTGAAAGTGATTTTGGAGTAAATGTAGTATTTTTTACTCATTTAGAATACGTTCCATTACCTGTGATGCAGAATTTGTTGAAGTGCCTTTTGGAATAAAGCGGTTTTTTTTTATATTGAAGAACTTGTAGAGAAGGTATTATGTGCCCTCAACTTTATTGCAGATAGTATTTTTAAGGGATCTTGAGCATATACCGTTTAATTGCCAGGAGCGCCCCTCGCAGCGAAACTGTTCAGGAGAAAAGCACATATTCATTTAACTGCAAGAATGGTGTTTCAAGGAAAAATTGCACATTTTGACACAGAAAGGTATCCCACCGTATTCATTAAACACATCTCGCACGTTATGCAAAAAAATCTGTCACTCTAGGTTGCGATTTAGTTCTGGCTGAGCATATATGTGCGATATGCAAATTAAGTCTTTCTAACTATTGTCCTGTCTCCCTCCTGCCTTTTGCCGCTAAACTCCTTGAACGTCTTGTATTATATTGCTTGCTCCATTTTCTCACCACCTATTCTCTCCTAGACCCTCTACAATTTGGCTACCACACTGCTCACTCCACTGAAACAGCCCTCACTTAAATAACTAATGACATCAATGCTGCCAAAGATAGAGGTCATTACTCTCTGCTCATATTACTCGACCTCTCTACAGCCTTTTATACTGTGGCCACCCTCTTCTCCTTCACATTCTCCATACTCTGGTATTTGTAACAAAGCTCTTCCCTGGATCTCCTCTTACCTCTCCCATCGTACTTTCAGTGTCTCTTTTGCCAACACCTCCTCCTCTATCGATCTCCCTTTGGGGGTACCCCAGGGCTCTGTCCTGGGAACTCTTCTCTTTACACACTCTCTCTAGGTGACCTAATCACATCTCTTGGGTTCAAATATCACCTCTATGCTGATGACACACAAATTTACTTTTCAACCCCTGACCTTACAACTGCTTTACAGACCAAAGTTTCTGAATGTCTCTCTCCTATAATCATCCTAGTTGACCCCTGCCGACTTAAACTTAACATGGCAAAAATGGAACTCCCCATTTTTCCTCCCAAACCTGGCCCTACTACCTCCTTCCACATTACTGTTGGAAGCACTATCATACACCCAGTAGCACAAGCACGCTGCCAATGGGCCACACTCGACTCCTCTCTCACATTCTCTTCTCACATTCAAAAGTAGCTAAGACCTGCCATTTTTTTCCTCCGCAATATTACAAAGATACGCCCTTTCCTGCTAACACTCTGATACAGGCCCTCATTCTCTCCCGTCTCGATTACTGTAACCTCCTGCTGTCCGGCCTTCCTGCTTCTCACCTGTCTTCCCTATAATCTATCCTATACACTGCTGTCATAATCATTCTACTCTTTATGTCTCAGCGTCTCCCCTGCAGAAATCCTTCTCCTGGCTTCCTATCTAATCCTGTATTACACACTAATTCTCCTCCTCACTTTTAAAGCTTTACACTCTTCTGCCCCTCCTTACATCTCAGCCCTAATTTCTTACTATGCACCATCCTGACTCTTGCGTTCTTCTCAAGGATGTCTTCTTTCTACCCCTTTTGTATCTAAAGCCCTTTCCCGCCTTAAACCTCTCTCACTGACTGCCCCACACCGCTGGAATGCCCTTCCCCTCAATACCCCACTAGCACCCTCTCTCTCCACCTTTAAGACCCATCTTAAAACACACCTCCTTAACAAAGCATATGAGTAGTTCCGTGGCTGATACTATACACCTTTTACATTAACCTTGACTCCTTGCAGACGCACTTACCAGAACACCCTCCTACTGTCTCTGTACGTTCTTCCTACCTACCAATTAGATAGATTGTAAGCTCCTTGGAGCAGGGACTACTTTTCCTAAATGTCCCTTTTATGTCTCAAGCACTTCTTCCCATTATGTGTTATTTGTATGTTATTTACATGATTGTCACGTGTATTACTGCTGTGTAGCGTTATTTACATTAATGGCGCTATATAAATAAATATATACTGTACATACAAGTCTGGTAAAATTAGATATTAACATGCTATTCAATAATCTGCAAGATTGGCAAAGACATATCAGTCAGAAGATTCACCTACCTGTGGTATGCAATATATCTCTCTCCCTCTGCTAGTATCGATATCTCTGCATAAAGCATTCCTAATGAATATGGTAAAACAAACGGCATTAGATTGTCAATCATTTTACCTGCAGTTTAATGAATAGATCCCGAGAACTGGATATTCCTCATTCCAAATCATGTGAATCTCACCCACTGTGTCAGCTTGGTATATTTGGCATTAAATCTATTTTTTAAACCCAGCATTACACTCTCTTCCATAGGAAAGGTTATTACTTGACATATCCATGAATTTATTAGTTCAGTGTCACCCATGGGTTTTCTTGCATGTTTATTTTGGCTTCCAGCAGAATTAATGCTTGTTAATTTTTAAACTGATCTTTTTATTTTATTTAACACAGCTGCAGGATGCCCTTCAGAAAGGTGCAAACTCATTGTCCTCTATAAAAAGGTAAACATATAAATTAAAATGCTATTGTTCTCTTACTTGCTACTGTTGTGTGTGTGTCCTTTTCATGTTTCAGGTACAGTACTTTTCTGGAATACAAATACATGCGGTGAGCTAACTGCACCTTCACATAGCTTGAAGCTACTGTACTGTAGTCGAGTTCATGGGAAGGTTACACTTCGGAGATTTCTTTGTAGAGATACCAGAAGAAATAGATCTATTCAGCTTCAGTTCATCAATGACATGGTCTTGTTTGGCAATTCAATCTTGTAAACGGTGTTGTTAAACAACGCTTCAAGTATACACAGTACAGAATGTACTTGCAGGTGCTGAGTATATTTATGTATGTTATTGCTGAATATGTGCATTTTTGTGTGCTGAACTTGTCAATATAAATATATATAAAATGTAATACATCTATTGAAAGCTGCCCAGACATCATCAACCCAAGCGGTGTCACCAATACAATACATCTCGGACATTGAACGGGACTGGTTTTTCTCTTCCTTTATATATTATATATGATATTGCTTGTTTTTTGTTGGCACTGTTCGTCACATATGCACAAGAAGGTATTGATGTTTAATATCATCACTCATTAGGCACTTATTAGTATTATATTCATTATATTAATCACAAGCACTTTGTTTGGGCTATTTTTCATATATTAATTACACAATTTGGCGCTGCTTATTTTTCTTTATGTATTTATACATACTAATGACAAGGAGAGATAGAGAAAATGAGAGAGACTGGAGGAGAGAGAGGGGGGGAGGTCAAATGTAATGAAAGTCGCCGGCTGTATATATATATATCCCCTCAAACACCCCTCCAAGTAAATTAGGGAGACATCCCTGTGCTGAAAAAGGAGCACACCTGAGGTTCCTAGCTGGGAGATATGCTAAAAGCTCTGCAAAGTATATTTAAATGAGTCTTAACCCAAACTTCCTAAAATGATTTCCATCCCAACTATATATAATGTATACCCTGTTCATTTATGTAACTGTATTTGTAACCATGTATTATTTGTTTTACTCTGTGCCCAGGACAGACTTGAAAACGAGAGGTAACTCTCAATGTATTACTTCCTTGTAAAATATTTTATAAATAAATAAATAAACACACACTTTAGCAAAACTTAAAGCAGAAAAACGTGAAATCTTATAGGAGTGTTTTTTTTTTTTTTTTAAATACATCAGTTCTGTAATATTAGATAATGGTGGCTGTTTTTTTTTTATTCAACGCTTAATGCCATTTTAATGAGTATTAAAGCATCCGTTGATTTCTATAACAGGCTTTAGCCCACCTCCCCAGCAGTGCAAGATCTTTGTAACACTTTCCTGTTTGGGATAATTTGATGACAATATTCCCAGCAGTTTGAGCTGTAAACTGTACAATAGATAATGTTACCGTAGTAATACAAGAATACATTGTAGCTGCTGAGTTAAATTGACTGAAGCAGCTATTATGTTAGGCACACAATCAGCATTTTAACAGATTTATAACAGGAGCACCAAACGATTGCCAGTTTTGGTAAGACTGTTTGCCTCATGCTCTACATATAAAAATTAAGAGGAAAAAGGGGAAAAAAAGTTGGAATGCAGTATTTCTGCGTTAAATTGCTGATAGGCCTTTTTGAGAGCGATCTGCGAAAATCTGCAGAACAAAGAACAGGCCGATCCAAATCCACAATAAAAATCACCCATCTCTACTAACGACGTTATTGGAATTGTTTTAAACTAATTTTTAACGCCTGTTTATTTTTTATTTTTTAGAAATACTAATCTAATAAAATCCCACTATATTTAACATATTATATTTTCATACATAAAAAATGATGAAATTTACATATTCTGCCAAGATCTAAAACCAGAACTGAAACCAAAAGGACCGATTAAAGGCAAAACAAAACCACGATGGTTGATCTCTTAAACCAATAATAATAATAATAATAATAATAATAAAAATAATAGCACTGCTGAACTTATGCACCTAGAGTCATCAAACTCTGTTGAGGCAAAAAAAAAAAAAGGTAATTTTTTATAGTGTGAGTCATCACCATTGTACTGCCAAAAATAGCACGTTTTTTTTTTTTTTTTTACTACGGCCGATAAAAATACTGTGACTGGCACCAAAACAACTAAATACCTCGAATGTTATGATTTTGATGCTAGGCATCAAGTTTCAATATTTATCGGAACTGGCTAACGCCAAAAAATACCGATTTTTTTTTGCCTAGTCCAGGCTGGCGTTAGCCATATCTTGCCTTTGGTATAATGGCCATTATATATATGTTGGGGATAGTTGCACTATTTTTTTTAAATCTAGACTGGTACTAGGGATGGGCGGATTACCCGGATTTTCTCGCATTTTCCCCCCAAAATTCGTTTCGCGGTGTAAAATCTGCAAATGGATTTTGGTCAGTTTTAATCCGCGCGGATTTATCAAAAACCGCCACTGGATACAACCTGTTGATGCATTTGTGGAATCCAATCCGCGGATTCAGCAATCCAGGATTCAGGATTGCTGAATCCGTGGATTGGATGCTACAAATTCATCCTCGGGTTGGGGGATACACTGATTGTATTGGCAATAATAATTTTCTTTTTAAATCAGCAAAACGCCAATCGCCCTTTTTGAGATGGAGGCGCAGAAATCTCTAACTGGCAGATAACTTTACTTAGCGACTAGAACCCCTGGAGGAAGAATGCGGAGACAAGCTACAGCAGTAGAAACTTTACACTCTATTTAAGGCTGCGTCCATAGAGGGGGGAGCCGCGCTCCTCTGCGCTGACGCTGAGGCTTGTCTGCGCAATCAGGAGCGATTGGATGAACTAGCAGAAGAGCCAGCGTGCGCGATCGGGAGGCGGGGCACTGACGTCACTGGGCCAATAGCCCGCGAAGCACCGACGTCAATGTCACGTTGCTGACGCCACGACGCCGCGACATTGACGCTGCTTCGCTCTGATTGGAGGTTTTCAGCCGACAGCGCGCTCAGAAACAGGTTTTGCTGTCGGCTGAAAATCCCTGCACCTCCGCACGCCTGCGGATGCTCGCCGGAGCCCCCTCTCAAGACATCCTCATTGAGGATGACGGGGCTCATCGCGGAGCGTCCGCACGGCTCAGCGCTGACTGTCCTTCTACGGACGCAGCCTTAGGCTGTGGATGCATGATTTAAAGATCATTGTAAATACCATTAAAAAACACAACAACATTTATTGTAATAAATCTTCAAATTAACGTACAACAATGGTAATAAGGCATTGCTAGTATTTGACTCCCATCTGGTAATCTAATCCTTTGGAACTACATGTTACTTGACAGTGCCCTGTTACCCCAAAAGATTCCATTACAACATGGTACTGTACCCCTGTCGTGGCTTATGTGATTAGCAGAGTAACATTTGAACCCCTTTGCTGCTCCAGAAATGCATTGTTCTGTTTGCAGGCTCCATTGGCAGTGAAGAGGTTAAAGGTTGGGTTTTGCCATCTCAAGCTGTAAGGAATCTGTTTTCTATACATTAGAAAGAATGATTAATTCCACTGAGAGTAGGTGTGCTTCAGCGAAGTTAACCTCTACCCAAGGTTATCAGCAGACGTCTAGTATATCCTGGAACATATCAAAACTTCACACGCAAAGTTTTCAGTCTCCTTTCTTTATCTCCCAGGGCTAAGAATAGGCTTGGTTTAGTATGTGCTATTGCTACGTTCGTGTGTTATAACATACAGTGGTAGATTCAGAAGGTGGAGGAAGAAAAGTGCATGCCTTTATGCCTGGCACACGCATATGCGTGATCGGTGAAAACATGGGCATGTACCCCTGACAGTAATGGTCCTCATGTTACGACTGAAGTGCTCTCATGAAGTTGAAAGCTGCCCAGCCATGGCCCTATTCTTCAACTCAATCGCTGTTTTGTGCTGCCTAATGTATCAATTGTTACTTATCCCCTAGGATGGTAGATTGTCAACCTTTACCCTAGATTTTATGGGAACCCAGCATAGAGGTCACCTTGCAAAGTGAGACAGTCTGAGAGTCTGAAAAAAGCTCTAAAACCCTCTTGGACGTCTATGAACTATTCAGACTAAAAGGATATTGCAGTGATTCCCAAGAAACAATGGTCATAATTTATCTGAGCAATATCAGTTAAATAATACCAAATCAACAGTGTGATTGAGTCCCAGGCCAATCTTTCTATAAATCTCACTCTATTATAACAAAGAATAGCGAATGTAAACGCAAAAACAAGGAGAGTACACAAAACAACGCAACCTCCCCTAGCAAAATGGTGGTAATAAAATAATGATTGTTCTGTCCCAAGCTCACTGTGGCAAGTTAGTAAAGGGAGGCAGCTTAACTCAATCCTATATACCAAGCAAGGTGAAGCGTCTTATTTGCTGAAGTGTTTATTGGGCACAACATAGAAATAAAAAGGGGAAAGGGTACTGAGGAAACACTGTGTGATGAGAACAATGTAGAGGGAAGGGGTGCTATAATGGCAAATGGGATAATGCTAGATACTGTATAGGGATAGGTAAATTACATTTACTTTACCAAGGGATCGTTGAGGTGTGACTACTCACAATGGCTGCAGAGTTTAAAGTAGAAGTGTGTTTGCCTGTTCAAACAGGAACAAGGTAGGGGTTGCACCAAATAGCAGGAGGCGGAGGGGCAGCCCAACTCACACAGGATCAAAGGGGAGTTACCAAGGCAACAGGCTCAGAAGCCAGAAAAGGCAGTTACATATGTAACAACATGTACTAAGGAGTGACAGCAGTCATATAGCAGGGAGGAAACTACAGTGTACATGTCACGGGAGACTCCTGTGGCGGGTAGGATCTCGATGGCCGGAACAGAACGAGCGTAGTAGGGGTCACAAGCAGGGGTCCGAGGCAGGCGGCAGGTAGGGAAGTCAGGAAACAAGCAGAGGTCCGAGGCAGGCGGCAGGTAGCGAAGTCAGGTAACAAGCAGAGGTCGGCAACGAGGAGACAGGAACAGGACAGGGGAGCAAGGACAGGTCTGGGGGCAGGGACTGAGAACAGGAACAAACAGGGACATGCCAGATTACCAGCAAGGGCTTTTACTGTGAACAGACTTCTATACAGTAATACAGGTACAGGTACAGAAACAGATCAGAAATCAGAGGCATGTGCATTAGGAGTCTGACTTCAAGCAAAGGCAATTGAACCAACCAGGAAGCAGAAGCTATAAAGGGCAGAGACAGGAGAAACAAGAAGACAGACAGGCAGACAGAGGAACCCAAAGGAAACAGAAGACAGCAGCACACCCAGTTGAAAAAGAAGAACTATGGCTAGGCAGGAGGTCTAGGAGACCCTGACATTACTCCGCCCTCTCAAGAGCATTCTCCAGATGATCCTCCAGGCTCTTCCCGGAGGCCTTGATGAAAAGTGGACTCAAGGTGACCCACCTCTGGTGGTTTGTCAGCGGGCAGAGAGTACTCCACAGGTACAGACTGAAAAAGTCCATCAGAAAGCCGACTGTAAGGAATCCGCTCCTGTGTTTTGCTGAAACCTTGTCCTTACAGAACCTTGCAGCTTGTAGGAAAACCTTCCCTTGTACCTGCAATCAGAATCACCTGCTTCTGCAATTGGACTGCAGCCTGCTTCATGCTGCCTCCTGTGCAGCTCTCTCTCATTGGCTGTCTGTTCTACTTAACTCCTGCCCCGCCCACCAGGAAGTTGCTGGTCATAGACTTTCTAGTAACTGTGTTTGCCACAGCCTGTGTTGGGCCTGCCTGGCCTTCTGTCTTAGTTCTCAGTTACTGGCAGACTCCACCGCGCGGCCGTGGTTACACTGAAGCCTCAGTGTTTGTGTCCTGTCTGCAGTACCTGTTCTCTGTTTTCTAGTCCTGCAGAGGCCTGCATCGGTGCTTCCTGATACCTGCTGCATATTCTCCTTGTAGAGGCCTGCATCATTGTTGTGCTGATGCACTGGATCCCCTATTCTCTCCTGCAGAGGCCTGCATCGGTGCTTCCAGATACCTGCTGCATATTCTCCTTGTAGAGGCCTGCATCGTTGTTACCTGCTGCAAATCTGCTCCCAAGCGTCCTGTTGCCAAACCCCAGCATGGATATTGTTTACCCAGCCTTCTCCTATCCTGACCCCGGCTTGTCCACGGATTATCCTGCCTTCTCCAGTCCCGACCCTGCTACGTACGACGGAATTCGCAACCCGGATCAGGCTTCGTGGTCTAAGGTCGGTGTATATCTTCCCCCACCTCAGCCCCGCGGTCCGGTCCAGGTTTGTGGTGAGCACGTACGTTACACTGACAGAGGAATTAAATTCTCTCTCGGAACAGTTGAATGTCAGGATGCATCAACCCAAACACTAGAGAATCTTTGAGCAGTAAGCTTGTCTTTGCAGAGTAGGTCACAGGCTCAGCAGAGGACGCATCAGATTTTCGTAGATAAACGGAAGAACGTGCGCTTGTCTTCACAGCAGGAGCAGAGGAGCCAGTAGATCCTTCTGACAACCCTCCAGGTTTAGCAAGGTGTCCTTGATGGAAGGCCGACTCACGCTGGCCTTCGGACAACACTCCATGTTTTGCAGGAACATAGGGATCAGCAACAACTCCGGACAACCCTCCAGGCTCTTCAGGGAAATCTTGATGGAAGGCTAACTTAATGTGTACGTCAAGTGCTGATGGGAAATCTGTGAGAGGTGCATTTATCCTCATCACAAGAGCGTTGGCATCAGCATCAAGAATATAAAGCATAGCAAGGAACTTCACCAGGGATCCGTCTAACGTCATAGCAGGGGCATCGGGAACAGATACATCAGGCTCTTCACATGCGGCAGAGGGGACATATTCACTTTCCGTGGTCTCTTTTTGTGACCAATATATCTCTTTTAGTTTTGGAATCTGGAACTTCCCAATGGATACGTTCAACTCCATTGCAGAGGCATGGACATCAGGAATGTGGGCATCAAGGACGGGTGCAGACTTTTCACATGGGTAAGTGGGAACATAGAATTCACGCTCCATGGTCTCCTCTTGTGACTGCCGTTTCGTGGTATCACCTAAATTCTCATTAAGACCAGCTATTTGATTTTTCAGCTCTTGAAGCTGTCCTTCTGCACTTCTTTTCCCACTCAATGCAGTTGTCAGTTCGGCTTCTTTGGAGTTGAGTCGCGACTCCATATCTCCCAGCTGACTCAGAGTAAAGCTTAAATATGTTTCATCTTCTTCATTTCTGATCTGCAGCTGCCGGTACTCCTCCCGGGCATTGTCCAGCTCCAGCTGCAGCCGGACCTTATCACAGGCTGTGTGGTCCAATAATTTGCAGGCATCGGCCATTTTGACCTCATAGCGCTGTGTCAGGCCAGCCACTTGACAGACGGACACCTTCTCTCTCTCCTCCTTTTTGGCAAGCTGTGTCTTGAGCTCAGCGATCTGCGCCTGCAGCACTGTGAGCTGCTGAGATGTGTGTTCAGCTGCTAGCTTTAGCTCTGGTTATGCTCAGTGTGGCCTTCAGCTCCTCATGCTGTTCTTTGGGGACACACTGGGTACTCAAATAATCTTGCAGCATCTTAATTTTGTAAGCAGTCTGTAAACTTTCTTCCTGCAGAACTCGCTGCTTTTCTTCAGCATTCACCCATCTCTCCTTGGTGTCCTGCAGATGTGTACGCAGTTCTAGCAGCTGACTCTGCAGCATATTTTCTGCTTGTGTGCGCCTCTCCAGGGAGACACGTTCTTCTTGCAGCACTCTAATTCATGAAGTTTCTTATCTCCTTCACTGACTTGGACATAGAGATTCTTGCACTCCTGGGTTACCATTTCAAAACTGCTATTTAACCCTTCGAAGATCTCTCTCAAAGAACGTAGTTCTGTGTTGAAGTGGCAATTCTTCTCCTCAGAGGCTTCCAGTTTTGCGCCAACTTGAGCCATGAAACTCTGGTACTGGGCATTATCAGCATAGGCCTTCTCCAGCTTACTTGACAGGATCACCCTGTCCCTCTCCAACTGCTCTTTTTCTTTCTCCTGGAGAACACACTTAGCAATTGTTGAGGATAGACAGCTTTGTAGTGCAGCCTTGGCTTCTTGCTCCTTATCTAAACGTCCATAAAGACAATCAATCGCATTCTGTGCAGCTTGAAGCGTCTGAGATGGGGCATCTTTCTTTTCTTCCACTATTCTTGGGATACGTCTGTGAGTTGCCTTAAGCTGCAGCATATCTCTTTCATCAAATGCAGACTCTGAGGTTAAATTTTCATTCTTAATTCCTTCTGCAACTTCCACAGTAATGCCTCCCTTCTTTTTCTTCTTCTTCCTTGCTTTGAGAAGTTCTGAAGAATCAGTGGTACTGTCAAATCTACGTAAGTACCCGCACTCACTGTCTAATAGCTAAATGATGAAAACAGTTGTAATGCAGAATAAACATTTAATAATAAAACAAACCAGAAATAAATCAAATGTGTTTGCAGAAACCAGTATCACAAATGGGCATGTCACAAAGTAAGGGGTGGGGGGGGTAAAGGAAAAGGGGAAAAAAACATGAAACACAAGGAATATACACAAAAATTGGAGAACGGCAAGTATGCTAGGGGGGCAATGTTTCGAGGGACTACCTCTTCATCTGGCCCATTTCCCCTGGTCCAAAAGGTCCCAGAGGTACTTCCCTAAGCCTCCCTTCCCCTATAACTGGTCAAATCAGACACCCCTGAAAATAGATAGCAAACATAGAGTGTAGGCTAAATACAGCTAAACAGCTAATAGCAGGGAAGCAAGAATCCACTACAGTCAATGCCAGTAGTTCAAGTACTACCAAAAACTGTGTGCAATGGTACAGTCAAGGCTGAACACAGCCTGCAAGAAAGCAGCTTGCAAAGAAGCACCAGGAGTCCACAATAGTCAATGTAAGAATAATGGCAATAGCAAATGAAGACAGTAATCAAACCCTGTATGAAGACAGTAATCAAACCCTGTGGTCTGCTCCTTGTGCTCGTGTGGAGTGCTGAGGTGGTACTGTGTTCACATTTACTGCTCAAGACTGTTTGAGTGGAAGCCATAATTTCAGACATGGGGAAACCACACTTCCCAAGAAACCAGTAAAGAGGAAATGTGTTTTTAAAGCAGAAGCATTAGAATGAACAACAGGAATATTAGACACAGAGAAACACAAGATAGGAGAGCTGACCTTTTGAGACTTTAGCATCAGTCACAGAGATTATAAATGCAAGGAAAAAACATAGACAGAGAAACCTGTAGTTATATCTGAAACTTTAGAAATCAGGCGTAGGGATATCATACAGACAGAGAGAACCTGCAGTTTAAATCTGAAACTTTAGACATCAGGCGTAGGGATATCATATAGACAGAGAAAACCTGCAGTTTAAATCTGAAACTTTAGACATCAGGCGTAGGGATATCATATAGACAGAGAAAACCTGCAGTTTACACTGGCGACACACTTTATTCGAGCTCGGCTAGTCCCATGAATTCGGGTATACCCGGGTGTATTGAGGTTTGTGACTGTTTTCTGCCCGAGTGCATTGAGGTATTTTCCAGGCAGGGATTGAAGCATTTTATTCCCTCTGGCTGCAATACTGCACAGTATATATATATATACAGCATTACAATTCATGAATTTATGCCATCTGGTAGACACGCGAAGCATTGCAGCCTATTAAATCCTAATCATTATCATTTAACAGATCAGCCGCCCGTCAGCCAGGCATGAACCCAGGCTGGGAAGGCAAACGCAACGGGGCTTGTTAGAGGTGAGGAGCGGCGCATTCCAGGTATCTGCCAGGTACATACTGGGTATTTGCTCGCATAAAGTGTGTCGGTGCAGTAAATCTGAAACTTCTGAAATCAGGCATAGAAATATCATAGACAGAAGGAAACTACTACATCGAAAACTTGCAGTTAGATCTGAAACTTTTGACATCAGACATAGGAATATCAGACAGAGAACCCTGCAGTTAAATCTGAAACCTTTGATATCAGGCGTAGGGATATCATATGTTGCAGAGAAACAAACTTTAGGGGAACTTGCAGGTAAACCTGAAACCTTAGAACCAATCATATGAAGAACTACAGATTGCAGGAAAAATCACAGTATGCGGTAACAAAATAATGGAAGCACTCTTGTCTTTTGAAATGGGAACCCTGTGAACAGCAGTGGTCCAACCAGTGATGCAGAGACAAGCCTTGTCCAGGGAATGAAAAGTCAGAGTCTAAAAAGGTGGCAACAGGTACTGCAAGGGTTAACCCAGGCACTGCACAAAAGAAAAATCTCAAAGAAATGTGCACTAGTCTCTGCAGCAACAGTTCTAGTCTCAGCAAAAATGTTTTTTCGTTATGAACGCAATAATTCTTGCAGACCACTTAGCAGCAAAACAAAAAAAAACCTTCCCAACTGGGATTTCCAAAAAAGAAACGAAAGTACTTATCTTCAACCATGTGGATGTGGTCTGCTGCAGCAGGCAGGAAAGGGTGCAGGCAGAAGAAGAATCTGTTCCAGCGAGGTCCAGAAGTGCCTTTGCTTTCTGTCACGGGAGACTACTGTGGCGGGTAGGATCTCGGTGGCCGGAACAGCACGAGCGTAGTAGGGGTCACAAGCAGGGGTCCGAGGCAGGCGGCAGGTAGCGAAGTCAGGTACAAGCAGTGGTCCGAGGCAGGCGGCAGTTAGCGAAGTCAGGAAACAAGCAGAGGTCCGAGGCAGGCGGCAGGTAGCGAAGTCAGGTAACAAGCAGAGGTCGGCAACGAGGAGACTGGAACAGGACAGGGGAGCAAGGACAGGTCTGGGGGCAGGGACTGAGAACAGGAACAAACAGGGACACGCCAGATTACCAGCAAGGGCTTTTACTGTGAACAGACTTCTATAATACAGGTACAGGTACAAAAACAGATCAGGAATCAGAGGCATGTGCATTAGGAGTCTGACTTCAAGCAAAGGCAATTGAACCAACCAGGAAGCAGAAGCTATAAAGGGCAGAGACAGGAGAAACAAGAAGACAGACAGGCAGACAGAGGAACCCAGAGGAAACAGAAGACAGCAGCACACCCAGTGGACAAAGAAGAACTATGGCTAGGCAGGAGGTCTAGGAGACCCTGACAATACAGGGGCCAGAACACTCGCTGTCTGGTATTATTAAATACCACTATATAAAGAAAACATATCTGGAACATATCCAATAAACAACAATAAAGTCCATAGTCCATTTAACAACGTGGTACCGGCCGGTACCACTGGGACTCCAAAGTCCTTTGGTGCCACAGGTGCCAAGGTTCCAAGGTAAGTGCACCAGTCAAGATGGCTTGCAATCTGAGCGTGGATTGCTGACTCCTCTGATTTAATTCTTAAAATTCACCAGTGGATTGCGGAATCCGCGGATTGGACTGTCAATGATAAAAGGAAAATCACCCTTTTTTTTAGATTGATTTGGGAAATCCGTGGACCAAAGAAACCGTCTGATCTGCCATGGATCCAAATCTGACCAAAAAAAGTGCTCTCTCTATTCAGTATCTAGTGGCACCCCCTTGAGCAGCAATGACTTCAACTAAGCATGTCCTGTAACTTCTGGTCAGCCTCACAAATCAGTTTTGAGGAATTTTGGCCCACTCTTCATTACAAAAATGCTTCAACTCAGTGACATTTGAGGGCTTCCTTGCATGGACAGCTCTCTTCAGGTCCTACCACAACATTTCGATGGGGTTTAGGTCCGGACCCTGACTAGGCCATTCTAAAACGCGGAATCTCTTCTTCTGCAGCCATTATCTTGTAGATCTGCTTGTATGTTTAGGATCATTATTTTGCTGCACGATCCACTTTCGTTTCAGCTTTAACTCAGATGGATGGCCTGACATTCTCCTCTAGAATCTTCTGATACAATGCAGAATTCATGGTTGTGTTAATGATGGCAAGCTGTCCAGGTCCTGAGACAGCAAAGCAGCCCCAAACCATCACACTCCCACCATCATGCTTGACGGTTGGGATGAGGTTCTTCTTGAATGCAATGTTTGGCTTGCACCAAACGTAACGTTTCTCATTGAGGCCAAAAAGTTCTACCTTTGACTCGTCTGTCCAGAGAACATTGTTCCAGAAGTCTTGTGGATCATCTATGTGCTCTTGGTGAACTTCAGATGGGCAGCAATGTTTTTTTTTCTTTTATAGAGAGAAGTGGTCTCCGCCTTGCAATCCTTGCATGAACACCATTCTTGTTCAGTCTTTTTCTGATAGTTGAGTCACGAACACTCACATTAGCCAAGGCGAAAGTGGCCTGCAGATCCTTGGATGTTACTCTGGGGTTCTTTGTGACCTTCTGGATGATTTGCCTGGTTTGTTCTTGAAACGATTTTGGTAGGACGACCTCTCCTAGGTAGAGTGACCTTGGTCTTGAACTTTCTCCATTTGTCTGACAGTGGATTGGTGAAGCTCCAAATCCTTAGAAATTGTTTTGTAACCCTTTTCAGACTGATGAATCAATACCTCACAAAGTTTATGATCTTATATAGGGTGGGGCCTCCCAAACTCAGCCCTGTGAATCTACCTATTTAAACACCTGATTCTAATTATCCCCTTTCATTTAGCTGATAAAACCTGGGTTTCACTTACTTTTGCACATACCCTGACTCTTAATTACTCATCGTTTGTCTAATTCATACATCTTTTTCAAAAGACACGGAATTGGATACTATAAACCCTATTGGATATTTAAGAAAAGACTGATTTTGATTTAAGAAGGTTATCATGAAAAAACTATGGCATTTCAGTAGTTATCATTGGGGTTCACAAACGTTTTCTCGCCACTCTATCTTGCAAATGTGAGAATTTTATAATAAAACTCTCTTGAATTGGATTATGCTAAACTTTCATAGCAAACTTATAATTATGTTGTCTTTTTGCACCATTTAGCCACTGTTACTGTGGCATTACACATTTATAATTAATACTGGTTGGAGTATGTATCGTATTGTCACTATTGAAAATTTATATGCAGTATATACACACACATATGAGAAAAAGAATCGACAGCGCCAAAGAGTGATAAATAACCCAGTGTGAACATAAAATAAAAAAGGTGTGCCCAAGCAAAAGTGCACAGAGCAAATATATATTCAATACAAAATTAATACAGCCATAAACAAGCTATAATTTATCATTTAACACCTCGTCATACAACGCATACTGCACAGGGGGAAGGGATAAGCTTCAATCACAGACACTTTCCAGGATGCACTGTTTTAAAGTAAAAAGCCTTTTTTGGCTTCATTCATTGCAACACCGCCGGAAGCAGAGATCAGTGTATCTTGAAAGCTCGCACAAATAAAAGCATTTAGTTAGCCAAAGAATGGTACAGTCTACTAGTTTTTGATATAATATATATATACAGTATATACAATTCGTCCCTTACACATATTTTATTCCTAGCGTGTTCTTTTTTTAGCATCTTCATATTAAAGGTTAAGCCCGCTGGTTGCCTCTACCCATCAAGATAGCGACTTTCGCCTAGGTAGCCAACATAGCTGCCCAGTACATTTTAATTCCCCCCTGTAAGACAGTTTATTCACCTTGTGTATTCTGCTTTGTGCATTTTGTTAGGCTTTATCATGTAGTGGGCTGGTAATTCACTTCGCCCGACCAGCACACAGTGAAACCGCGGGCTGTTATTTATTTTGGGCTATGTGAAGTGCTTGAGAACAATGGGTGCTTTCCCTGGCCTTGCGGTTGCTTACCGCACGCGCCGTCAGCGGGCTGTCAGGGGGCGGGCCGGGGGCGGGCGCGGCACTGGCTGGGGGCGGGCGCGTCACTGGCCGGGGGCGGGCGCGCCACTGGCTGGGGGCGGGCGCGTCACTGGCCGGGGGCGGGCGCGTCACTCGCCGGGGGCGGGCCAGTGACGTCACGGAGCTGGTTCACCCTCATTGGGCGAACCGCTCACGTGACCGGCCTGTCGCGCCGGCAAGCGGGGGAATTTTAAATTCCTCTAAGACCTGCGCTTCCGCAAGCGCGCGGAAGCGCAGGTGAGCCCCTACTAAAGCCGCTCTAATTGCGGCTGTAGGGGCTCAGTGCTGAGCGGGAGCGCGCCTCAGCACGCTTCCGCCAGCAAGCGGTTAACATGGCCGAGGCCTTACAGTGCATAATATGGTGGCTATTTAGTAAAGTCTCCTGGCTGAAAAAGAATTACACCAGACTTATTAAAGGAAGATTTCAAGAGACTTCAGTGGGATTTCTTCTCTTTTATAAACATGGTGCTTTTTAGCACTGGTTTTGGCCCCGTTTTGCAGCTGGGTGACTTTAGTAAATGGACCCACATGTGCATGTACTAGATCTTAGATTGGAAGTTCTCCGTGGCAGAGACTCCCTTTGTTGCATACTAATATAAATATTCTAGTCCGAGAAAGCTTGTCCAAATAAGCTTCACATTAGTATCTATGGACCTTTTTTCTTATTCTTTTTTTTTATTGAGGCTGAGAATGAGAGATGCTGAGCTGTCAGAGTCAAGAGCAAGAAATAATATTAACCTTGGAACATCTCCAAGCAAATACTATTGGCTGATATCATTTTTTGGCCGTAGTTCAGCTGTATGTAATAAATCAGGAGAATTAAGCTGAGTCCTTTGATGGCGAGATGCAACATTGTGTTTTCTTACATTGAGGATGTAACCGACTGCTTGGGTTGACATCCATTTTCCCTGAAACGTGCACAATAAGAACAGTTTATTCCTGTTTTTGCTAGCGCCTGTCAGCGTGCATGCAGATCCGCACACCGTACACGGATACAGGAACAATTAATTCCACCCCTATCAAGCATACAATCCAAATGTTAGCATATATTGGAACACAAAGCGCGCATCCCATGGCTGTAACGGATCGGGCGACTCGCGCTCCCCAGCGTGCCCCCGTCACCCCAATTCCCACAGCACCTAACTACCCCTCTTCCCTACGTCCTCACTCTCTCCCATCCTCCACTCATGGTCGTTGCTACGCGGCACGGTCTGCGCGCCCTGACGCACGTTTGGGTCTTGTGCGCGGCTCCCGTGTTGTGAGCCCGTGTTCCTGCTCACTCGCTAACCTCCGTGGTACCCGCATTCCTCGGCGTGCTTCTATCACCCCAGCCCGTGCATTACCTGGCTCCTCCGCCTCTCCTTCCCTTCCGCCTCCGCTCCCGAGCATCCCCCCAGCGGTGCGCCACCCGCGCCCTGTGACACGCGCGATGCGCGCGCATAATACAATTACAGATGGCGCGTGCACCCGCTCCAGTTATTTGCCGCCCCCAAACTCTAGCTCCGCCCCCCGTGGCTGAAGGCTATCCCTCTGGATTATTTCCCTGTCTCCTCCCCTGCTCTCTCAGACCTATCCCTGCAAACACTCACTCAAGCCTCTGCTCCACCTCTCATCCCTATTGGTTCCCCTTCCTTTATAACCCCAGTCTGTCCTCTCAGTCCTTGCTCTGCATAGCTTTCCTGTAGCTCCTGTGTGTGCAGTGTCTATGCCTAGCTCCCTTGTCTGTTTCAGCGCTGGTTCCTGTCCCTGCCCCTGTTTGGATTCCCTTGGTTTGAACTTGAACTCTGCTTTGGATTTGACTACTCTACCTTCTCCTGCCCTTGAACCCTGGCTTACAGACATCACTACGCTGCTTTCTCCAATCCTTGAACTCTGGCACACGGGCATTACTCTCCGACCACTGGCACCCCGGACTCAGCAAGTATATGTAACGGGTATTCCACCCCACCCAATCTCATATATAGTGTGGGTGAGTAGAACATGCAGTGTTACCGGTGTGGTGCGTATACCTGCAGGCTCACAGGAGGTCTGAGCCTCCGCTAATGAGAGCCTGGGGTGAATCCTCTGGAACGGATCTTCTTTCAGCGCCTCCACCTATGTAGGATTCTATGGAAGTGTAGAATGACCCTACATAGGAACCAAATCAGAAACCTCACACACAGTGATTATATAATAACTAAGGACTTTACTTATGAACATATAACACATTACATAACATCATAACCTTATGCATCTCAGGCCCAATGTCTGACGTTCCCACCCAGTGTCCTGTAATCCCCCACCCACATGTCCCGTACTCCTACGGAGGTCGTGGGTGACTGCGCAGTCACTAAGTTATCTATTAGGCCTGTTGGTGCACATGTGTAGAAATACCTTCCGAGCACTCCGATGCTCGGGCCCGCAACACTCTTCTAAAAGGGTCCGTCGACGAGGACTCCTCCAACCGAACTCCTGCAGACAGTAACACAGTCTCTGTGGACCCCAACGTGGGTCCAACCGCTTTCCGGGAACAGCAACGTGACACACCCTGCACTATAGGCCGTCCCTATAGCACAGCATCCTTAAGTGGCTTAAGGGTCAATCTCCTAGGGCATTCGGGGTTGCCTATCCTATATAGGTAGGTCTTGTACCCACCCTACTCATAATACGGGCCCTGGGCCATGGATCCCCGGACTGGTTACCGCTATGAACCCCCCCCAGTTGCCTCGTACTACGCGCAACGCCGCCCTGGGCAATGGCTCCCCGGATTGGTTACCGCTATGAACCCCCCCCCAGTGGCCTCGCCACTCGCAACACGGACCCTGGGCTATGGCTCCCCGGACTGGTTACCGCTATGAACCCCCCAGCTGTCTCGTGCCACTAATTCACCTAAATGCCTGCCGCAACGCTCTGCAGACTAACCTCAGCCCCCTATGTCCCTTACTATTCCTCAGCTCTAACTACCATGAGTGACAGGGTCCCTCTCTGAGACTATCCCTGGCAACACTCACTAACCTGAGGGATAAGGGCTAACTGGGACCTTAGGGCCGCTGGCCTAGTGCAAGGAGTCCCCGGCTCCTGCACCCTACCTCCTTCCTTTGTCTGCCTCCTTGCTCTGCTTCTTCCTGACTGACACGCAGCTCCAGCCCGATAAATGTATCTATCTCCCTCCAGGGCAGTCCTACAGCCCTATTGGCTCCTATCAGGCACCTGGTGCCTGTCTCCCTATGCCTCCTGGGAGTTGTAGTTCCCAGGAGGCTGCTATAGCGTTGGGGCCGCGTGCGCGCTTCTCCTGCGCATGCGCGAACTACTAATGGAACACACAAGATGGCGCTCAATACCTAAACACAGTGAATAATATAATGTATAAACACTTAATGGAAAAACTATATATATAAGTGTGAAGGTAAACACAAAATACAAAGTAAAAATAAAGACACTCAAACCCTTAGACGGACTGTTTCAAGGTCCACACGAAACATAGGAAGAAAAAACCAGGGGAGCGTAGAAACCTTTAAAAAGAAAAAAAAAAAAGAAAAAAAAACAAACATAGTGCAACCTGTAGCAAAATATGTTATAAGGAGCTCCCAGCCGGGCACCACATACTAAGGCCAATGCCTAATGGGATATATCAGCAGGAACAATTCGGAGGAGATAATCTTTAGAAAAGAGAAGCACACATGCAGTATCCAATAAAATACAGTTTATCCAAAAATGATAAAAGTGGAGGCTTACAGAATCCCAATGGGAAAACAGCATTGACGGTGGTGATCTCAAGACCACATCACAGCGTCTCTGTGCCAGCAAACCGCCACGGTACACTTCAGCCTGGAGCCGTCTCGTCACTTCCGGTCTTGGGGCCGTCACGTCACTTCCGGTTGCGCCGCCGGTAGGAAAACAGCTACGGATACCCAGGCACTCTCTCCTTCTTGATTAAGAGGTCACGCGTGTATGTGGTGCCCAGCTGGAAGCTCCTTATAACATATTTTGCTACAGGTTGCACTATGTTTGGTTTTTTTTTCTTTTTTTTTTTCTTTTTAAAGGTATCTACGCGCGAACTACTAATGGCCGCCTCAACCTCTCCTGCGCCTTCCCGGCTAGCCCTGCGCATGCGCGACTCTGCCCTGTCTCTGGGGCTCTTCCTGCCCTCGCGCGATCACTGCGCATGCGCGAGACAGTCCTCAATGGCGGCACCCTGCTCTGCGGCCGCCGGGACCTTAGAGATGCGATCGCGGCCTTAGCAACGGCCCGATCGCGTCCCCGGCAACCGGCCGCAGGCAGGAGAAGCCGCGCTGCTCCCTGCTCCAGCCCCCACCCTTGGAAGCAGCCGTCGGGTTTTTCAATACCTGCGATCGAGCTGCGCCAGGGAAGGGGGGTCTCCAGGAGCCACGGGAGCTCCAGGCTATATTCTCCCCCTGGTGGAACTCCAACGTCCTCGCTTGGATAGCAGTTGTAATCTTGCACAAACATTACATTGTGAAAATGCAGTACACAGAATACACAACACATGTCAAATTTACATCTCAGGTTACATTGCACTTCACACCAATTAACCGAAGCGTGCTGAGACCATTTGTGGGGGGCCCCTAATTGAACATGTGGGGGTACCTCACTTTTGCGTCCGTGAGCCTCCCCTATAAAAATTTCTTGGAGAGCACACTCTAAAGCGACGGTTACTGGCTCTTCGCTACTTCCTCCCCCTGGTGGAAGGAGTAGCACAGTGTCTCTGAAGCAGACCTTTACCCGGTCATCCGCGGCAGGGATGCGGTAGACCAGGAGGCCAGGACCTTTAACGCGGTCCACTACCTGAGGAATGGGGCGCTCCTTTTTGGGCTTAAAGGAGGCCAGTCTCCCTGGATCTCTCTCCACACAGTCTTTGTCCCAATAATTTTGTGAGGCTTCCTCTGAGAAGCAAGCACGGGACAATGTCTCGGTTTCACCTGGCAGGGGGGAAAAAGTAGACACCTTACCCCTGCGGTGATTCACGGTGGCCAACAGGTCCTCGGGGACGCTGTCAGTTCCCACCTTGGTGGTATCGGGACCTGCCCCCGGCACTTCTGGGGCAGTCCACTTACGCGCTGAAAACTCGGGAGCGTTGGATCCCAGTCCTGGGACCACTTGCGTCGGAGCACACGGGCTCACACTCCGCTCCGGAACCGTAGCTTTGGCCTTCTTCACGGCCACCTCCATCGGAGTCGGTGGGGAACAAGGGGGTTCCTTACCACTCTGCTGGCTGACGATGGGCTTCTCTTCTTCTGGAAGGATTGACGGTAGACACTGGTCCACACTCATCTCTGGACAGCTACCTTCTAATGAGGACACCTCCACCAGGAAGCGATGCAGAGGGGGACCCTTCGCCCGGGCGACCAGACTTAAGGAGCCATCGTGCTCCGCGGTCACCTGGAGGCTCACCCCCGACACCCCTGGGGCAGTCGACTCACCCTGGTCGTCTGTAGGTACTGGTCCCACGCCTAGGACCGATGGTACCTCTGTAGTAGGTCGGACTGACCATTGTAGGGCACACGGGCCCACAGCAGGGTCCGCAACATCGGGATACACCTTTTCCAGGGTACACGGACCCACAGCAGACTCTGTATCCTCTGCATCACCGCTGGGGTGGTTCGCCGGTAGGCGCATCACCACCGATGGGACTTCCACCTCTTCCCCGGAAGATATCATGACAGTATCCTCCGCAAGGTAGTCACCAGATCCTTCTGTAATACAGCCAGTGGTTGTGGGTACGAAGCTGGCGTGCTCCGGTACCTCCACTGCAGTCGCGCTCTTCTCCGCCAAGGGTTCACTTGGCTCCTTAGCTGGCTCTGTAGGCTGGGGTACAATAGACTTCAATAACCGCACACCGCAACATTCACAGTAGGACCACCATGTCAATGTCTCTCTAGAACAGCCGCACGTGGGGCTAAAACACTGTATGCCCATTTCTCCTTCCACCTCGACGGTCCTGAAGTCGAGGGGTCCTTGAGCCACGTTGGCTCCCTGAGCGTGGACTTCTTGCAGGCAGGAGCATATGAAGAGAAGAGAATCTACTCCTGGCGCGCGCCAGGCCACATACACACTAGGGTGTATCCCTTGACAGTCTATCTCGGTTTCCTGCTCAGAAAGAAAATATTCTATGTCTACGACAATGCCCTCCTCCTCCTCCTGGTGAACAGAAGGGTCTAATGGCTGTTCACTGTGCTCACTCACATTACGAGGGGGGGCTCTGGTTTTCCCGCCAGTCCCGGATGGTTTTCTGCAAAATCATTCTGCTCCTTGGGAGCGGTATCACGTTCACGCATCTCACTTGGAGGAAGTTGCCATGGCGCGGGGTCAGCGTATACTAAAGGGTAACCCTCAGGGGGACACCCGGGCATAAATAACGTGGACGGTGACTCGGATGGGCATATATCCCTTGAGGATGACACGACAAAAAGCCGCGATCTCCACGGGAACGTGGAAGCTGGCTCTACAGTAAGTCTATAAGAAGAGCGTGCTGCCATCCAGGGATTTTACGCATATGCTCATAGATCTCATCTTCGGATATATTGGCGGGAACGCCTTCTAAGGCCACCACACGGCGGGGACTAAGATTATTTATCCTCAACGCCCAGGCGAGGACCTCGTGTCCGGACATGACAATCATGGTGGACAAAAAAAAATAGGACTTGGACAATTTGAAAAAAAATGGAACAGGGCACCCCAGGTCTATCTCAGCAGCGCCTCCAAATGTAACGGGTATTCCACCCCACCCAATCTCATATATAGTGTGGGTGAGTAGAACATGCAGTGTTACCGGTGTGGTGCGTATACCTGCAGGCTCACAGGAGGTCTGAGCCTCCGCTAATGAGAGCCTGGGGTGAATCCTCTGGAACGGATCTTCTTTCAGCGCCTCCACCTATGTAGGATTCTATGGAAGTGTAGAATGACCCTACATAGGAACCAAATCAGAAACCTCACACACAGTGATTATATAATAACTAAGGACTTTACTTATGAACATATAACACATTACATAACATCATAACCTTATGCATCTCAGGCCCAATGTCTGACGTTCCCACCCAGTGTCCTGTAATCCCCCACCCACATGTCCCGTACTCCTACGGAGGTCGTGGGTGACTGCGCAGTCACTAAGTTATCTATTAGGCCTGTTGGTGCACATGTATAGAAATACCTTCCGAGCACTCCGATGCTCGGGCCCGCAACACTCTTCTAAAAGGGTCCGTCGACGAGGACTCCTCCAACCGAACTCCTGCAGACAGTAACACAGTCTCTGTGGACCCCAACGTGGGTCCAACCGCTTTCCGGGAACAGCAACGTGACACACCCTGCACTATAGGCCGTCCCTATAGCACAGCATCCTTAAGTGGCTTAAGGGTCAATCTCCTAGGGCATTCGGGGTTGCCTATCCTATATAGGTAGGTCTTGTACCCACCCTACTCATAATACGGGCCCTGGGCCATGGATCCCCGGACTGGTTACCGCTATGAACCCCCCCCCAGTTGCCTCGTACTACGCGCAACGCCGCCCTGGGCAATGGCTCCCCGGATTGGTTACCGCTATGAACCCCCCCCCAGTGGCCTCGCCACTCGCAACACGGACCCTGGGCTATGGCTCCCCGGACTGGTTACCGCTATGAACCCCCCAGCTGTCTCGTGCCACTAATTCACCTAAACGCCTGCCGCAACGCTCTGCAGACTAACCTCAGCCCCCTATGTCCCTTACTATTCCTCAGCTCTAACTACCATGAGTGACAGGGTCCCTCTCTGAGACTATCCCTGGCAACACTCACTAACCTGAGGGATAAGGGCTAACTGGGACCTTAGGGCCGCTGGCCTAGTGCAAGGAGTCCCCGGCTCCTGCACCCTACCTCCTTCCTTTGTCTGCCTCCTTGCTCTGCTTCTTCCTGACTGACACGCAGCTCCAGCCCGATAAATGTATCTATCTCCCTCCAGGGCAGTCCTACAGCCCTATTGGCTCCTATCAGGCACCTGGTGCCTGTCTCCCTATGCCTCCTGGGAGTTGTAGTTCCCAGGAGTCTGCTATAGCGTTGGGGCCGCGTGCGCGCTTCTCCTGCGCATGCGCGAACTACTAATGGCCGCCTCAACCTCTCCTGCGCCTTCCCGGCTAGCCCTGCGCATGCGCGACTCTGCCCTGTCTCTGGGGCTCTTCCTGCCCTCGCGCGATCACTGCGCATGCGCGAGACAGTCCTCAATGGCGGCACCCTGCTCTGCGGCCGCCGGGACCTTAGAGATGCGATCGCGGCCTTAGCAACGGCCCGATCGCGTCCCCGGCAACCGGCCGCAGGCAGGAGAAGCCGCGCTGCTCCCTGCTCCAGCCCCCACCCTTGGAAGCAGCCGTCGGGTTTTTCAATACCTGCGATCGAGCTGCGCCAGGGAAGGGGGGTCTCCAGGAGCCACGGGAGCTCCAGGCTATATTCTCCCCCTGGTGGAACTCCAACGTCCTCGCTTGGATAGCAGTTGTAATCTTGCACAAACATTACATTGTGAAAATGCAGTACACAGAATACACAACACATGTCAAATTTACATCTCAGGTTACATTGCACTTCACACCAATTAACCGAAGCGTGCTGAGACCATTTGTGGGGGGCCCCTAATTGAACATGTGGGGGTACCTCACTTTTGCGTCCGTGAGCCTCCCCTATAAAAATTTCTTGGAGAGCACACTCTAAAGCGACGGTTACTGGCTCTTCGCTACTTCCTCCCCCTGGTGGAAGGAGTAGCACAGTGTCTCTGAAGCAGACCTTTACCCGGTCATCCGCGGCAGGGATGCGGTAGACCAGGAGGCCAGGACCTTTAACGCGGTCCACTACCTGAGGAATGGGGCGCTCCTTTTTGGGCTTAAAGGAGGCCAGTCTCCCTGGATCTCTCTCCACACAGTCTTTGTCCCAATAATTTTGTGAGGCTTCCTCTGAGAAGCGAGCATGGGACAATGTCTCGGTTTCACCTGGCAGGGGGGAAAAAGTAGACACCTTACCCCTGCGGTGATTCACGGTGGCCAACAGGTCCTCTGGGACGCTGTCAGTTCCCACCTTGGTGGTATCGGGACCTGCCCCCGGCACTTCTGGGGCAGTCCACTTACGCGCTGAAAACTCGGGAGCGTTGGATCCCAGTCCTGGGACCACTTGCGTCGGAGCACACGGGCTCACACTCCGCTCCGGAACCGTAGCTTTGGCCTTCTTCACGGCCACCTCCATCGGAGTCGGTGGGGAACAAGGGGGTTCCTTACCACTCTGCTGGCTGACGATGGGCTTCTCTTCTTCTGGAAGGATCGACGGTAGACACTGGTCCACACTCATCTCTGGACAGCTACCTTCTAATGAGGACACCTCCACCAGGACGCGATGCAGAGGGGAACCCTTCGCCCGGGCGACCAGACTTAAGGAGCCATCGTGCTCCGCGGTCACCTGGAGGCTCACCCCCGACACCCCTGGGGCAGTCGACTCACCCTGGTCATCTGTAGGTACTGGTCCCACGCCTAGGACCGATGGTACCTCTGTAGTAGGTCGGACTGACCATTGTAGGGCACACGGGCCCACAGCAGGGTCCGCAACATCGGGATACACCTTTTCCAGGGTACACGGACCCACAGCAGACTCTGTATCCTCTGCATCACCGCTGGGGTGGTTCGCCGGTAGGCGCATCGCCACCGATGGGACTTCCACCTCTTCCCCGGAAGATATCATGACAGTATCCTCCGCAAGGTAGTCACCAGATCCTTCTGTAATACAGCCAGTGGTTGTGGGTACGAAGCTGGCGTGCTCCGGTACCTCCACTGCAGTCGCGCTCTTCTCCGCCAAGGGTTCACTTGGCTCCTTAGCTGGCTCTGTAGGCTGGGGTACAATAGACTTCAATAACCGCACACCGCAACATTCACAGTAGGACCACCATGTCAATGTCTCTCTAGAACAGCCGCACGTGGGGCTAAAACACTGTATGCCCATTTCTCCTTCCACCTCGACGGTCCTGAAGTCGAGGGGTCCTTGAGCCACGTTGGCTCCCTGAGCGTGGACTTCTTGCAGGCAGGAGCATATGAAGAGAAGAGAATCTACTCCTGGCGCGCGCCAGGCCACATACACACTAGGGTGTATCCCTTGACAGTCTATCTCGGTTTCCTGCTCAGAAAGAAAATATTCTATGTCTACGACAATGCCCTCCTCCTCCTCCTGGTGAACAGAAGGGTCTAATGGCTGTTCACTGTGCTCACTCACATTACGAGGGGGGGCTCTGGTTTTCCCGCCAGTCCCGGATGGTTTTCTGCAAAATCATTCTGCTCCTTGGGAGCGGTATCACGTTCACGCATCTCACTTGGAGGAAGTTGCCATGGCGCGGGGTCAGCGTATACTAAAGGGTAACCCTCAGGGGGACACCCGGGCATAAATAACGTGGACGGTGACTCGGATGGGCATATATCCCTTGAGGATGACACGACAAAAAGCCGCGATCTCCACGGGAACGTGGAAGCTGGCTCTACAGTAAGTCTATAAGAAGAGCGTGCTGCCATCCAGGGATTTTACGCATATGCTCATAGATCTCATCTTCGGATATATTGGCGGGAACGCCTTCTAAGGCCACCACACGGCGGGGACTAAGATTATTTATCCTCAACGCCCAGGCGAGGACCTCGTGTCCGGACTTGACAATCATGGTGGACAAAAAAAAATAGGACTTGGACAATTTGAAAAAAAATGGAACAGGGCACCCCAGGTCTATCTCAGCAGCGCCTCCAAATGTAACGGGTATTCCACCCCACCCAATCTCATATATAGTGTGGGTGAGTAGAACATGCAGTGTTACCGGTGTGGTGCGTATACCTGCAGGCTCACAGGAGGTCTGAGCCTCCGCTAATGAGAGCCTGGGGTGAATCCTCTGGAACGGATCTTCTTTCAGCGCCTCCACCTATGTAGGATTCTATGGAAGTGTAGAATGACCCTACATAGGAACCAAATCAGAAACCTCACACACAGTGATTATATAATAACTAAGGACTTTACTTATGAACATATAACACATTACATAACATCATAACCTTATGCATCTCAGGCCCAATGTCTGACGTTCCCACCCATTGTCCTGTAATCCCCCACCCACATGTCCCTTACTCCTACGGAGGTCGTGGGTGACTGCGCAGTCACTAAGTTATCTATTAGGCCTGTTGGTGCACATGTATAGAAATACCTTCCGAGCACTCCGATGCTCGGGCCCGCAACACTCTTCTAAAAGGGTCCGTCGACGAGGACTCCTCCAACCGAACTCCTGCAGACAGTAACACAGTCTCTGTGGACCCCAACGTGGGTCCAACCGCTTTCCGGGAACAGCAACGTGACACACCCTGCACTATAGGCCGTCCCTATAGCACAGCATCCTTAAGTGGCTTAAGGGTCAATCTCCTAGGGCATTCGGGGTTGCCTATCCTATATAGGTAGGTCTTGTACCCACCCTACTCATAATACGGGCCCTGGGCCATGGATCCCCGGACTGGTTACCGCTATGAACCCCCCCCAGTTGCCTCGTACTACGCGCAACGCCGCCCTGGGCAATGGCTCCCCGGATTGGTTACCGCTATGAACCCCCCCCAGTGGCCTCGCCACTCGCAACACGGACCCTGGGCTATGGCTCCCCGGACTGGTTACCGCTATGAACCCCCCAGCTGTCTCGTGCCACTAATTCACCTAAACGCCTGCCGCAACGCTCTGCAGACTAACCTCAGCCCCCTATGTCCCTTACTATTCCTCAGCTCTAACTACCATGAGTGACAGGGTCCCTCTCTGAGACTATCCCTGGCAACACTCACTAACCTGAGGGATAAGGGCTAACTGGGACCTTAGGGCCGCTGGCCTAGTGCAAGGAGTCCCCGGCTCCTGCACCCTACCTCCTTCCTTTGTCTGCCTCCTTGCTCTGCTTCTTCCTGACTGACACGCAGCTCCAGCCCGATAAATGTATCTATCTCCCTCCAGGGCAGTCCTACAGCCCTATTGGCTCCTATCAGGCACCTGGTGCCTGTCTCCCTATGCCTCCTGGGAGTTGTAGTTCCCAGGAGGCTGCTATAGCGTTGGGGCCGCGTGCGCGCTTCTCCTGCGCATGCGCGAACTACTAATGGCCGCCTCAACCTCTCCTGCGCCTTCCCGGCTAGCCCTGCGCATGCGCGACTCTGCCCTGTCTCTGGGGCTCTTCCTGCCCTCGCGCGATCACTGCGCATGCGCGAGACAGTCCTCAATGGCGGCACCCTGCTCTGCGGCCGCCGGGACCTTAGAGATGCGATCGCGGCCTTAGCAACGGCCCGATCGCGTCCCCGGCAACCGGCCGCAGGCAGGAGAAGCCGCGCTGCTCCCTGCTCCAGCCCCCACCCTTGGAAGCAGCCGTCGGGTTTTTCAATACCTGCGATCGAGCTGCGCCAGGGAAGGGGGGTCTCCAGGAGCCACGGGAGCTCCAGGCTATATATACATTAACCCCTGGGATTAACCCTGGGGATTGGCCAGGTCTGCGGGCATACAGGCGTTACAATGGCACAACTGGGTAGCGGGACTTGAAGTAATATCATCCAAGGGCCTGTTCACATTAATTTGCACATGTTTCATAAAGCTGAACACCTTAAATCCCATAGTGCTCTTCTTTAACAAAAAAGAAGTCTTACTTATATTTATAGCATTGAAGAAAAAAATATGGCCATGGCTATTGACTTTGAACGATTGAGAATAACCGGGTAGTCCCACTCTTCTGGGCTCCAGTGGTCAACCTGTTCCATCTCTGACACCACTGACTGTGGAGAGTTGAGAGGATGGGCGCCTTTAAAGCATTCAAATTATTGATGAAGCTTTGTGTGTTACTCAGTACCATTATATAGTGTTGATTGCATGTAAATTTTTCCTGGAGGTGTGTCAATTTCCTTTTGATCTCCAATCACCTTTATAGTACAAATGTTAATTCTTCCTCTAACCCAGGGGAGCGCAATCTTTCATCCCTGCGCCCCCCTGCCGGCTGTCCTGCTGTCCGTGCGCCCCCTCCCTCTTCCTTACCGTGTGTAACACTCAGGCTGCCCGCAAACCAGATTAGACCCCGGTACTGAGGTGGAAGGGGGTGATACCACGCACCCACAGCAGCAGAGAGTAGCCCGGAGTGTGGTATGAAGCGTAGCTGGACTGGGGGCAAGAAAGAGAGTAGTGGTACTTGCCAGATCCTGGGTAGAATGGTCGTGTCTGTAAGCCAAAGGTCTGGGAGTGGAGAGAGTTGCGTGGTCAAATGTCCATGCGCCTGGTCCGGGCATAGGGAAGACAGCGTAGTCAAAGTTTGTTTAGCCAAGTCCGAGGATTGTACAGTGCAGTGTTGTAGAAATGTCCGTATGCCAAGTCAGAGGGGTAGAGAAGTCAGCAACGTCGAATTTCCAAAGCCAAGGTCAAGATCCAGAGGGGGTACGCAGACAATCCAAGTTCAGGAACTTCAGGGGCTGAAACAAGAGAAGAGCCTAGCAGAAGCAGACAGCACCAAGGGTACAGGAGCTATGCAGAGCACTGAGAGAATGGAGAGTCGGTGCTAAATAGTAGGCAGGCACCTATAAGAAGGAGGGTGGAGCGGAGGTGCGACCCGGGGGCTGGTTCTGATAGGAGGCAGGGACCTGGGAGGCTGGCTGGAGTGAACTAGGGGCTGGGAAGCGCGCCGTGCGCAGGCACGATAGGTGGGGGCGGAGCTATCTCCTGCGTGTCGGGAGTAAATAGCTCGGGTCCGCGCGCCCCCTGTAAGACAGGCGGACTGACGCGCGTGACCTGGAAGAGGAGGGAGAGCCGTGCTGGAGATGCCGGTGACTGTGGGGGACCGCCGGGGATCAGGAGCAGCGGCGGGGTCTGAGGGAGCACAAGGTAAGGGGACGCTGCGAGTGGTAGAACGTGACCCGTGGCTCCTTACAGTACCCCCCCTTCCCCCCGAGGATCGTGCCCCGAACGATCTTCCCAAGGTTTGTGGGGGAATTTTTGGTGGAAGCGTCTCAGTAAAGACGGAGCGTGGAGTCCAGGCCGTTAGACCCAAGAACGTTCTTCAGGTCCATAGCCCTTCCACTGGACCAAGAATTGGACTTTGCCTCTGGAGATACGAGAGTCAATGATGGACCGGACTTCGAATTCCTGTTGTCCTTGTATAGTAATGGGATGAGGACGATGTGAGGAATGGGAAAATTGTGCACTCTGGATAAATGGTCTCAAGGGGGAAACATGGAAGACAGGTGAAATCTTCATGGAGGGAGGAAGAAGAAGACGGTAGGCTACAGGGTTATTCTGGCAAAGGATAGAAAAGGGACCCATGAACCTAGGAGATAACTTTGGAGTAGGGGTCTTCAATTTGATATTCTTAGAAGAGAGCCAAACCTTGTCTCCAGGTTTATACTTATGTGGCTCCTGACGGAGGCTATCAGCCTGTCTCTTTTGCCTCTGGACCGATTCCCGCAATACCCTTTGAATCCTTTTCCAGGATCCCTGTAGAGTGGCAATCCTAGAGTCAACTGCTGGAACTCCTGAAGCGGGCATGTGAATGGGGAGCCTATTAGGATGATATCCATAATTTATAAAGAACGGCGACTCCTGAGTGGATTCATTCCTGAGTGAGTTGATAGAGAATTCAGCCCATGGAAGCAGTTCTGCCCAATTGTCCTGGGAGTCGGAAGAAAAGCAACGTAAATACTGTTCCAGGGATTGATTCATGCACTCGGTTTGGCCATTGGTTTGAGGGTGATAACCAGATGAAAAGAGAAGAGAAATACCAAGCCTCTGAGAAAACGCACGCCAAAACTTCGAAACAAATTGAGTACCACGGTCAGAAACAATGGAAAGTGGAAGACCAATGAACTTCCGGTAGTAGTTGGCGAAACCAAGGAAGCGTTGGATCGCCTTTAAAGAATTGGGTTGTGGCCATTCTAGGACACACTTGAGCTTCTCAGGATCCATGTTGAAACCCTTGTCTGAGATGATGTAGCCTAAGAATGTGGTCGAGGATTGGTGGAATAAACATTTCTCCATTTTAGCGTAGAGCTTATTAGTACGCAGGCGCGAGAGTACCAGTTTGGTATGTAAAATATGCCCGTTGAGGGTCTTGGAAAAAATAAGAATATCGTCCAAGTAGATGATCACAAAAATGTTCAAGACGTCGCGGAAAACCTCATTCATGAATTCTTGAAAAACTGCAGGGGCATTGCACAAGCCAAAAGGCATTACCAGATTTTCATAGTGGCCACTGCGCATGTTGAACGCGGTCTTCCATTCGTCTCCTTTGCGGATTATACGCTCCTCGTAGATCAAGCGTAGAAAAAATGGTCGAACCCTGCAACCTATCGAAGAGTTCGGGGATAAGAGGCAAGGGGTAGCGATTTTTAATTGTAATCTTATTAAGCCCGCGGTAGTCAATGCAAGGGCGAAGCGTACCATCCTTTTTTTTAACAAAAAAGAAACCCGCTCCAGCGGGGGAGGTAGAGTTCCGTATGAACCCTTTCTTGATGTTCTCCTCAATGTACCCTGCCATGGCTTCAGTCTCAGGCAGAGATGGGGGGTATGACCTGGCCTTAGGAAAAATGGCTCCGGGTATTAAGTCAATTGGGAAGTCGAAAGGGCGATAAGGAGGGAGTACCTCGGACTTGGTCTTATTGAAGACATCCAGGAATTCCAAATAAACTTCCGTCAGCGTGGTCACTCCCGGGGTAGCAATCTCTAGAACGGCCAGTACCGTGGGAGAAGAAGGGATGGTTTCCATATGGAGTGAACTAGGGGCTGGGAAGCGCGCCGTGCGCAGGCACGATAGGTGGGGGCGGAGCTATCTCCTGCATGTCGGGAGTAAATAGCTCGGATCCGCGCGCCCCCTGTAAAACAGGCGGGATGACGCGCGCGACCCGGAAGAGGAGGGAGAGCCGTGCTGGAGATGCCGGTGACTGCGGGGGTCCGCCGGGGATCCGGAGCGGCAGTGGGGTGTGAGGGAGCACAAGGTAAGGGGACGCCGCGGGTGGTAGAACGTGACACGCTGCTCCTTACACCGTGGTTCCCGGCATCTGGGCATCAGGCTGTCATGCTGCCATAGCAATGCGACATCACATGACCCCACAGCGTCATTTGACGCTGCGTTGACATGGCGACGTGTCTCCAGATGGCGGCTAAACCGCTGTAAGTGCAGTTTACAGAGACCTTCGCCACTTCCCCGGCACTTCATTTAGGTGCCTTCGGGAAGTGCACAGGGCCTCTGTAAACCCCGTGCTCCCCGCAGTTAATCTCGCGCCCCCCAATTTGCGCACCACTGCTCTAACCCAACTGATACAGAACTGGAAAACACCGTTCAGATGACGACGTGTACTCGTCCTTGGGAAAGGGCTTTTATCGTTATGCTATCTCACATGCCATTGTCTAAGGCTGCAGCCAGGCAGGGAGCGAGCACTCTGCTGCTCGTGCGCGGTGACGTCTCACGGTCTGCTGGGCCGGCCGATTTATGACCAGCTAGTTGTGCGCATGGGGGGCATGTAAGGGGGCACGGCCATGACATCACAGAGCTGGTTCGTCCTCATTGGGCGAACCACTCACGTGACGCGCCAGCAAGCGGCATAATCAAATTTGCTTGCTTCGTCAAGCAGCTAAGGGCCATGCATGCGCAGGCGCTCGCTCATGCTGGCCACACACATTGCAACAATGTGTTTCATCACGGCCAGCATGAGCGCGCGTGCCCGCTCAGCATCATCCTGGACGAAGCCTAATGCAGAAGAAGCAATAGCGATCGGTAGTGTGCAGTCCTGAACAGTATAGCTTCATAAGGCTCCATGCTCCTTTTGGCAGGAGGAAGACAGGCACAGATCCGAGGTACACCTTTTAAGGGTGGAGGTTTGGCAGGTCTGTGCAGTGCCAGTGATGTGAGCCTGTGATGCTCCGGGAATTTCCAGGTTCCCTGTACTGCTAGTAAACATTTGTTCTATGAGACGAGTCTTTTCCAAATGTGTTCTTGGGGCTGTGCCAGGATCTCAGGCAAAACTATGTTCAAGGGATTTTTTTTATGAAGGAGTAGAAGCTGAATTAACAGGCAGCTGTCTCCCTACAGCTATTATGTTATTTGCAGAAGGGAGGGTTTATAGTAATCAAAATACAGTTCTTGTCTCACAGATTTCCCATAATATTTATTAGTAAAAGTAAAAAAAAAAAAAATCTTTAGATGGTATTAATGTAATCTCACGATTAGTGATTATTACACACCTATTGTGCCAAGAAAAGAAGCATTGTTTTTATTGCTATTGCATAATGTAATTATTTTAAAGACGGAATATGACCTTTATAACTTCTATATAGTATTCACATAGGTTTATGCCATACGAGTAGTGACATTTCTCTTGATGAAATAATGTATCTGAGCTTCTTCATCTGAAAGTATATATTAGATACAGAATTTACAGTCTGACATAAACAATTATAAATCATTATATCATGAAAGATGGGATGAAGCGCATGTGGGAGAAACAAGACAATCATTCAAGGAACCTTCCACTGTGCCTCGAGGAAAGTGGTCGACCAGTGCATTTTGCCCGTGCTCCCATATGGATGTGAGACTTGGGCCCTTAATGTGAAAATAATTCATAATCTACAGGTAACTCACCGAAGTATGAAGAGATAAATGCTGGGTATGATCCAAAGAGACGAGAACAAGTATGAATGAGTTCAGGAGCAAACAAAATTCTGTGACATCACATGGGTGATTAAAATGGTAATGGACCAGAGATATCTCAAGAAGAAATTGCCATCATTGGACAAAAATGGAACTTGACTGGATTCCAATGGATATCAACAGACTAAGACGATGATCAGAAGTAAGATCTGAGGATGAAATGAGGACAATTTGTTGGAGCAACGTGGAGAAGAGAAGCTTGCAAATGCAGTACTTGGAAGATCTTTGGGGAGGCCTTCATCCAGCAGAGGCTCGACAAGGGCTGAAGATGACACATTACATACACATGTATCCATTGTCACTTAAATAAATGGTAATAAAGCATATCAATTTGCTTGGTTTTTTTCTATTTTTTTATTCAAATTTTCTTCGGATGTTTCATTGTATGACAATAAGAAATCTTTTGTCCAGAACGAGTAACCTTTTCCCAGCCAACCTCATTTCCAACACCGATGAATGCTTCTGTATAAGCATAATTCTACTAATTTGGTTCATCCATTTTGTAAGACTACTTAACTCTGACAAGAATGGTCCATGATTAAGCACAAGGAGGTTCATCCTTCTCTGCTTTTCCAATACAGTCATTAGTTCTAATCAATGGTTAGTCCAGTGAGTTGCAGCCACAGACATCAACAATAACCAATAAATCACTGCAATGAGCAAGAGCTGAAGCTGGATGGTTTTAGAATTAAGAGATTTGTAATAGACTTCTTCAGGAATACCTGTGGCCATTCATAAGGGAACCTCATAGATTGATACTGTATTTTAAAGGCCAATGCCTAAATTAGTCTTGAGTTGGCAATATTTGGTTATACATCGAAGGTCCCACTTGGTAGTGCTACAAAACACAATAGAAAAACTGCCTTAAGCACAGCTGGAATTCCAACCACAAATAGGTTTGGGAAAGGCCCCGGATACCACCGTTCTATTGAGAACAGGGAACCCTGACAGTGTGTCACAGGGGGCCCAAAGAGAGAGGACCGACCTGGTTCTTCATCCTACAGGATTCCACTAACCCAGCCAGTAAGTAAGACTCCTGCTACTCTCCCAATACCCAGTTATGTCACCAGGTCACAGACTTGTATTCCTCTGTTAAGGAGATGTTTTTTGTTCCAGTTAACCATTTCCACAGAAGAATCTACCTATATCTAAGGCTAAGGATGTCTGCAACAATCTATATAGGGGGGGGAATACTGTTCCCAAGCAGTAACCCATCCAAGTACTAACCGCGCCTGATGTTGATTAACTTCAGTGATCGAACTAGAACGGGTGTGTTCAACATGGTATGGCCTTGCCAACAAAAGTATGAATATTTTATTATATAAAGCAAAGCCTTAGGTAATGATTATAAGATCGTGATGCGATTGTATTAAAAAAAATAGCAAATTGGGTAAATACTTATAATACTTATATTATCATCATACTCATCGCTACAGCAAAGTGGTGATACTATTGTGAGTGATGATACTGCTGATCAACTTGCATTCCCAGAAGAATTCTTAAACAGTCTTACTTCAACTGGAATGCCTCCTCATCAACTGAGACTTAAAGTAGGAGCCGTTATCATGCTCCTTAGAAACCCAATACCATTGAAAGGACTATGTAGTGGTACAAGACTTACTGTTACTAGAATACAAACACGCGAAACAAAGTGATCGGTGCAGCAAACTCAGACACCGTACATATTCCACTCATTCCATCAGACACAAATTTACCATTCAGTTTCAAACAAAAAAAATTCCCATACGGTTGGCTTTTTCAATGACAGTCAATAATTCACAAGGCCAAACGGTTGATAAAATATGGCTTTGCATACCTAAGCCTGTTTTTAGTCATAGATATGTAATCCCCCTCTAAAGGGTTACAAGTATGGTTAGCCTGCTCTGTGTTGTCATGGGTTCATGACATCACAGAGAGTATATAAGGGAAGGGGAACGTTTGAGAAGGTAGGTTCCAGGAGAACAAGAGTAGAGGAGCCTCGGGGAGAGTGGATGAGTAATGTTTCTAAAGTAATAGCACAGATCAGGCCCACCTGTTAATTATGTTGTAGATAGAGACAGTATCCTTTAAATCGGGATCCCAGAAGATGATTAAGGGAGTCCAAAATAATCTTTGAAGTATGCAAACGGTATGCAATAAAGTGCTTCAGTAATGAGGACTCCTGGGTGCTGGCAGATTTGCTCTAACTGTGGACCCACATTAATAGTCCCCTCCAGCAGCAGGGAAATAGCAATTCATGCACTGACAAAAGGTATTGGTGTCACTTGTACAGGACTCGCTAGGAGTCCCAATGGGACTAGCATTACTGGGATAATACAGAGGGGTATCCTGAACAGAAGAGGGGGTTAGAACAGTTAAGCAACTAAGAGAGATACCTCCCTCTGAGTGTTAAGAGTGGGCATTCATGGAAGCACCTAAAGCATCGATAACAATAAAGAAACATTCAAATGTTGTATAAAGTGTGGTGTTTGTTCCCACGTGCCTGGGGACCCGAGTAGTAGTAGTAGTATGTCTTTATTTCTATAGCGCCATAAATATACATAGCGCTTCACAGTAGTAATACATGTTGTAATCATATAGATAACAAATAATATAAATAACAGGTCATGGGAATAAGTGCTTCAGACATAAGAGTAACATTAAGGAAGAGGAGTCCCTGCCCCGAGGAGCTTACAATCTAATTGGTAGGTAGAAGAACGTATAGAGACAGTAGGAGGGAATTCTAGTAAGTGCGTCTGCAGGGGGCCAAGCTTTATGTATCATGTGTCCAGGATTATCCACAGTAAAAGACTGTTGTATGACAAAAGTTCCTGGTACCCATTATTCCACAACTTTGCTACCTCATTGTCCAGCCGCCTGAATCCAGCCCGAGTCAAGGTATCCCATGGGGAGTAGTCATACAATACACACAGATGTGATCTCCCCAGAAGCCGGGCAGGGAGAGTTACAGACAATTATATGTTGCTCTATCAAGAGTCAGATCATTTGATTCACTTACTGTAGTGTCGGAATAGAACCCAAGAATTGCAATTGAGAGAAATCTTTGATTAAAAAACAAGTTACAAAAATAAATACATCCGTGAAGGTTTCATTAATAACCTTAAGGTGTGCTAGATCAGCGTATGTTACGCCGGGTACAGCTAGTATTGTGTATATATGGTATTGGTTCTGCAAGTTCTTCCATGCCTGCCTTGTCCAGTATAATTGTACTACAGCACCAGCTTGTCTTAATGCTACACATGGGACAGAAGCTGATGTGGGGCATGCAAATACAGAGAGACAATAACAAAACAGTTGAGGGCGAGTCACATTATTTCTATGGAACTCCGAAGAATAGAATGAAAAATCTGAGACTACGTGAAGTTTATGATTTCAGCTACCGAATGAGGCAGGCCAGTTTGCACAGGTATGTAGAAAAGCACAAATAGGTCAGAAATAATTATAGAGGTTTTTTCTGGCGCCGCTCCTCCTTAAAGCTTGCTTGGTTGTATAAGTCCTGTAATATAGGCATGGTGAAACTTTGGGGAAATTTCTGTTTAAAATACATTTGAATCTAACAAATGGCTCGTGTCCATGCCAGAAGTATGAATACCTGCACTGTGTGGGAACACTGCGCTGTTTTAGAAATAACAGCAGGCTTGGGACACGTAGATATTCTCTTGATAATTTGAGTAAAGTGGGAAAATTAGATTGGGTCAAACAATCCTCACATGAAATCAATTTCTATGCGTTATGCATAGCAGAACAAGGCTGGGGACCAGAATTAGTTGCCACTTGTTTGTAGATGCTAAAATTGTAACACTGGCTGTAAATATTGCATTCATTATACGTTTCTTGACCTCTACATCCAGGGATCTATGTATCAACGTAAAGAAAACTGTGTTTGGATACACTGCTCGGTTTCTTGGAGCAAAGCTGCAGCATATGTAAGAACAGTGTCCTAAATCTGATGCAGAATTTTAGACTTCACTTCAGATGTGGAGGATTTGGGGAAGCAAATTTAAGGCAAAAAGAGTGGCACAGAGAAACACAAATTCTGAAACAGCTCCCACATCCCTTAGAACAGAGGTTCTCAACTCCAGTCCTCAAGACCCCCTCTCCCCCACCAACAGGTTAGGTTATAAGGATATCCCTGCTTCAGCTCGGGTGGCTCAATCAGTGACTCAGTCAAAGACTGAGCCCCTGATTGAGTCAGCTGTACTGAAGCTGGGATATCCTGATAACCTGACCTGTTGAGGGGGTGAAGTGGGGGGGGGGGAGAACAGTCTTGAGAACTGGAGTTGAGAACCATTACCCTAACATCTACCACCACTACCCTCTCTAACTCTTTTGGATCCTGCTGTGCAGCTGGACCAAAGTCCACGCTAACACCCAAACCTTCATGGGATCAGCTGTGCAGCTGAGGTACACTCCGTCCCACACTGAGCAGCCACTTTACCTTTTGTTTCAGCATTGCCCCTTATTCCCTGTAGATTGTAAGCTCTCACGAGCAGGACCATCATCACCTGTGTAACCCCACCTGCCCTCTCCCTAGGGAGGTTACATCGAGGTAGTGGTGGATTTGACATCAGCAATGATTTACCTTGTCTCAGGGTGCTGTCTGTGGTCGGCTGGGTGGTGGGAAAGACGGGCGCCAGGAGTTTTTATAGTACAACTTCAATCTCTATTTATGTCCCCATGCTTAGGAACATTGCAGTCACTGTTTCATGTAGGTTGACCTGATCGTACTTCATTTAATCCATACCACTGTCACTCTTGGTACTTATTTTCACAGAGTGCCCAGTCAACACTCATGGGATGTATATTTACTTGATATAGCAGCATCTTTCACTTGTGGACTGTGTCCCCCTTTTTAACTACATATTGAAGGTCCCTTTTACTGAGGTCCCCTAATGAGATCCTGGCCTGTTTTGTGTAACGTTACTGTTACCTTCCAACCCTTCTGTGGAACGGACACTTCCTCAAGAGGGTACTGAATACTGTGGTTGGAGATCCGCTTGTAGAGCTGATCCCCAGACATCCTGAGGGCTTTTTTTCCTTTGCCCACTGAAGCATGTCTGCATTCCCATTACTGGGCCATGCTCTTTTCATGTGGCCAAACTATGGGATCCTAACTCATGGGGCACTATCCCCAACTGCAACACAATGAAAGCGGGGCCTGATCTATACTATACTTTAGGGAACATATCCCCTACCTCTATTCCCCGAGGCTCAGCTCCTTCTGCCATGCTGGAACCTAACCCCCAGAACGCTCTGCTTTATACCTCTGTCACCTCAGGGTGGACCCTAGCATCGACTGCTCACTATTAACCCCTTGTAGTCTACTAGTAAATCCACAACGGCGGTTACACCTGTATCTGTTTGTACTTGTTTGTCCTTATTTGGTATGACATTCGGTTTATGTAATATAAATAAGTCTGTACCCTCATTGTACTGCGCTGAGTAATATGTTGCTGCTTTAAAAATAAACGATAATAATTATAATCTGTGCACCATATAACTACTCTCCAACTCTTCCTACTGATACTCCCCATGGAGCAAGCTGAGGCAGACAGGACAACATTGGAACAAAATGCTTTGAGACGGACAGGGTGTAGGGTAAAAATGCCCCAGTTTTGCTCCAAGATTTTACACACAGGCTGGCCTTTCTTTATTTCTTAGCCCGGATCTCCTGCTATAATCAAGCCCTTGAGGTAATGAAGAGGTTAACACATTTTGTTTTACTTCTCCAGGGACCATTATTTCAGATGGATTTTATCAAAGTTTTGTTCCATTTTTAGCGTGATGCTGAGCAGGCCACCATTTTCCTCCAGTACTAAATGATATTTCTCCCTATGTTTACATATAGCACACCTGTAAACCCCAGCGGCACCCCTAGGGCAAGGAAAGTAAAATAGCGACATAGAAAACTGCCAATCACTGTAATCACACACACAAGGCTTTGAGGATTCCCGCACAGGCCAAGATGGTGTTAGAAATAGGAGCTCTCACGGGTGACGGAAGGCAGGGAGGAGCAGGCTGCTTGGGGCATTGCTGGGGTCCCCCAACATAGATGCAGATGTAGGGTCAATTATTGTCCTTGCTAATGTGTTTGGGGGTCAATCCAGAACACGATATTTCAGAGCAGCTCTATTCTAGGAAATATAATGGGCGCCAGGTCATGGAGGAAATGGCATAATCTGTGATCATCCATCATGTTAACATGTACAATACCCGCCACTACAACTGTGGTTAAATGTGGGCACAGGGCACATTCCTTGTCCTCATCTATAGCGAGGACAGGGAACGGGGATCCAGCATGTCTGAGAGAGCCATGGGAAGCCATGGGAGGCCATGGTCCTTTGCTATTATTTGACGAGTTCCCGGCAAAGTCAGTTGAAGTTAACCCTTCCAATAAAACATTCGTTGGTGTTTTTGTATAAATCCTTCCTCCATCTATCATACAAAGAGATTTTTGTTGCTAAATTGGCAATCCTCTGAGTATTTGACATAGATCTCTAAAAACACGATGCAAATAAGCTTCATAGATACCAGGAAAGTAACACTGATGCTAATGGGGGTCACAGCATTTCTGCATTGGGGAGCGGGAAGGGCTTTAGAATCGAGGAGATTATTGGAGTACGGTAACCAGGGGTCCCTCGGAGGACAACTGCCGATTTATATCACCTGATTATCTCTGGTTCAGGCCAAATGTAAAACCAATATAGGTGCCAGCCACATCATTGCCAATGAGCCAAATTATGAGGGGAAACACCAACAGCATTGGCCTCACTGACTGGCAGTCATGGGACTGTGTTTTACAGGCGTTCCTCTGTGAACACCTGGGGAACTGGGACATTCCCAGTGACAAGCGGCTCTGCTTCAGGTGAAATAATAAAATAAATACCGAATTTGGGAGGACTGCTACATTATAGGGACAGCTTTTACGGCAACTGAGCTGGCACAGGCTTCCCATATGTACAAGGGGGTCTCATGCTGCTTTCATTTGGTCTGCCATATAAAATGAACACTTTAAACTGCAGACAGATTGGTAATTTTGTAATCTCTGCTCCAAAAAAATAATGAGATTTAGCAGAAATCAGAGCAGTGGGTTTATGTTCTCCAAGATCATGAAACATTTTTTTTCTCTTTTAAAACAGTCATCATATTTGTCTTCTAGAACAAAATAGACGTGTAATCCAGGTGTACAAAGTCTCCCATCAGTAACTTCCCCCACATTCCCAGTATTAGAATTCCCAGTTAGTATTTATTCACACTTCACCACCTTTAGGGAATTGGAGTCACTAGATTGGTTAAGGGCTGAAAAGATAGCAAAGGACTCTCCAAAAACGCCAATTCCAGGACATGGGTTTGGGGTGTATGTAACCGGTGGATGGTGTATGTAAACAATGGATTTTCATTTCCCTGGGGTGTTCCTTCGTCGTCACATCTAGGGATGAGAGACAATGCATTAGAAATCCAAGCAGATGCTGCATCTCCACAGTATCACAGCATGAAAATAAAAAAAAGCTGACAGTATAAAGAAAGTTTGTTGAAAGGTGACATCAGTATTAGTTGTGTGTTCAAATAAGGGAAAAATAGATACCATAAAGACACGAGACACAAAAGACCTTGCCTTGGAGAGACGACTTTCTAGAAGTTTGCAATAGCATGTGAAAGATACAATGCATTGTGTTATCCAATGTGATCTCCTTTTATGTCATCAAACAGCGGTGTACAAATAACAAGCGCAGAAAACAGAACTTCAGGACATCCGCAGACAAAGCCGGCTGTACCCGCACAATGAGCACGAACATGAATTCAGCGCGCTTTGTTCTCCGGGAACAGAGGAGGGGGAAGACGTGCTTTAAGTTCAAGGCTTGCCCCGGCCTCACTGCCAGGAGAATCGCTGTTATGTTTGTTAGCAAATGCACTTAGAAGTCCAATACCTCCCGGGGCCACAACGAACCAATGACATGTTTAAAGATGTTGCCTCACACAGGATCAAATTAACCACTTCAGGGCGGCGAGCGGTTAAATATTGCAACACCATGCAATGCGTTGCTGGCCCTTTCAGCACTAAAGGAGTTCAATTAATTCCAATGATTATATATATATATATATATATATATATATATAGCTAAGGCAATAAACTGCCCTGCACAGAGCCCTCATTATAGCAGAAAACAAAGGAGCATTTCAGACTTTCAGCAATGATTTAAAAATAGTATTTTATAAAAGATGTATGAAACGACTAATTGTAACCTGGTACTCCCACCACTGTCATTAGTGCATTCTGTCCCCAACTGACCGTGCACCTTTAAAGGGTTAAACTTGGGTGATTGACTCCTTTTTGCATGATCTTTTTAACTATTTATGCTGTCACAACGCCGGAAGGGAAGGTTGGATGCAGACACAGCCGAAACACCGGAACTGCAGGGTGGAAGGATGCTGTTCAATCCGTGCCGAGTTTTGCTGCGGTTTGGGTTTTCCAAGTCACCTGCCCTTTCTGCTCACTGTGGCCATATTGGGTACTGGCAGCCTGCTATATAAGGCTGCAGTTCCTGGTGGGAGTCGCCGAGCAAATTTCTAACATTTGCAGCTCGTTGGTCTTTGCAGTTACGCTGTACCCTTTTGCCTGTTTTGATTCCCCTGTTGCGGACCCTGGACCGTGACCCCGACCTCGCTGCTTTCTGCCTACCCTGCTGCCTGTCTCCTGGACTTTGAAACACTGCCGCCAGCCCTGACCTCTGCCTGTCTCCTGGACTTTGAAACACTGCCGCCAGCCCTGACCTCTGCCTGTCTCCTGGACTTTGCAACTCTGCCGCCAGCCCTGACCCCTGCCTGCTTACCGACTACGGATACTCTAACTCTGTCCCTGGGCTCTGGTCAGTTTATTTGCATCCCTACCTCAGCCCTGCGGGTCCGCTTCCTGATTTGAGACGTGCACCGTCACACAGGGCGGAACAACAACTATCCACCACTGATTGCCGGAGGACCATATTGCAAGAGGGCACAGCCTACCAAGATCCCTGGTCGACAACTGTCATCTGGAGCTGTGGAATACCTTTCCAGTCTACCAACGGAGCATGAGCTTGTCTCATAGAATGCACTTATACAACAGATGTTTGTGAGTGTTACTTTTACCCTGTCCAGAAAATGAAAATTGTTCAACTGATTTTACACATGGAGAGAGCGCTTTTTCTTCTTTTAATTGTATAGGTATCGATCACGGAGGTGGTTGTTTCCATGAAGAGAGCTGCCAGGACTCCAGCGATCGCCATGTTTGGATCTTTTTTTATAAGTTATAATACTAGCTATTAGAGCTAGTTTTCTGGACTTTTTATTGTGTCAGCAATAGCAGTCTATTATCGTTTCATTTACAGCTGCATTACAGTTGGTTCACCTTAATTAGTATTGGCCAATTAGTTTTCACAATCAATTTGTCTGTATGTGCCATTGATTTGCTCAAACAGCAATAACATACAACAGATTTATGGTATAATTACTGTTTATAATCAATACATGGTTTAACATAGGTGCTGTCCTATATCTTTTTAATATATATAACCCCTTTAATTTTAGCTCCCAGACTTACAACTGTAGCTGAGGCTGGGGCCTACGTCCCTGTTAATTACTTACTGGTCCACAGACGGCAGGAAGAATACAGACACAGTATGGGTGATACAACCAGTTTACTTATATTACTGACTCTGTTACCTTATGCTCCTCAGATGAGGATCACTACACACAATCCCCAATAACACTATGCGGGTGTGAGTCAGTGGTGTAGTAGCCACCCAATCTGGTCTTTCTTGGCTTGTGATGGTGCCGGCACACCATGGGAACTCGTGTTGTACTGAACCTGTTGCATGCCTTTCCTTTGAAATAGGTGTTTCGTACCACTGGACTTTTATTGCCGTTGAGGGTCCCCTCTGATGGCGCTTGATCTCGCATCCAAGTCTGGAACTGTATCTCTCTGCTCCTGCTGTCATGTGCACTCTCTCCAGACCTCGACTGAACCGAATAGCACTCAGGTCCGTGCAGATCTGATCTAACATGGCTGCCCCCCTTTTTAAAGGCTCCTCTCTCACAGCTGTTATAGTTGGCTGTTGTCATGTCCATCACAGTCACATTTCAAAAGCACACTGGAGAGGAACCTGCCAGGGGTCAGTGTGAGAAGCTCATCACACAGGGGGTTATATATATATATATATATATATATATATATATATATACACACACACACACACACACACACACACACACACACACACACACACACACACACACACACACACACACACACACACACACACACACACACACACACACACACACACACACACACACACACACACACACACACACACCATACTACTGAGTTAAGTTATGGTGAGTAAAAAAGTGACAAAAACCCTCCACAGGAAAGCAAATATGCAAATACAACTGTAAGCTCATCTGCATGTCTTAGGCAGGTCTGCAACCCCACCTTTCACCATTATCACCCAGCATACAGCACTTCCACTGCAGCAAGGGATTCTGGGAAATGACATGCAAATGAGCACTCAGTGCCACTTTTTGCTTCAAAAAACATTTTTAACATGGTTTCCTATAGGCTTAAGCTTGCTGCATGGTCACAGCTTTGAGCACAGCAAGGGTTAAGGTGCATACCCAGAAAACCACCCACAGACAGCTTTTTTTTTTTTTTTTTTTGTAGCCCGGGTGGTGAAAAAGTGATTCCACCTCAAAAACCGTGCTCGTGGTCAAGTGAGACCAGGTGCTCAAAACTTGTGACAAAGTCCGCTCCGGAGAGTAGGCCAGTCCGTGCCATAAGCAGTCCTCTCCAGCCGAAGCCTTGGAGTCCTGCTGTTACATCGACGTCGTCATCCGAGGAATCCGACGTCCATCCTGTTCCCTCCTAGTGCAGCTGACGCCACAGGAGGGTCCAAGTCTTTAGGGTGTTCGGCTGACGCCTACTAACCCACCGCAATCTTCCCCCGAAGGGATGGCGACTACTAGCCAGCACTACAGTCTTTGCTCTCCGGAGAGAGGGGTGACGATAACCCAACAAACGAAACATCAAAAATCCATAGTGCGAGTGCTCCGGTGCTCTGTGCAATGCAGTGCAGGAGGTGCTCAAACGTACAACACAAAAAGGGTGTGCACAAGTGCACGCCTGGCCCTTTGCAAGGCCAGGCGGTGACAAAAATAATTGGCTTGTCCCCTCAGCGGAAGGCAATAAGGGGGGCCAAAGTGCGGGAAAAATAGGGGACGGTGCAAAAAAATCTGTGCAGATCAAGTGCTCGTAAGTGGAGGCCGGACGCCAAAACGACCAACCACAGTGCAGCAAGTGATACTCCACCAGGTTATCCAGGCCTGGGGTGCAAGATTAAAAAGCCCGGGCTACTTTGCATCCGCTGCCTCAGCCCATGACCAGACCAAGTGATGCAAATAGGGCCATCCTTCACAGGACAGACCCTACACTTGATCTTAGCCAAAAGGCCGAGAAGCGATGGTCACAGCTTTGAGCACAGCCAGCTAACCAGCCTCACACTGATGAGACCCATTAAAGGTCGAAACAGCTGTCTGTGGGTGTTTTTCTGGGTATGCACCTTAACCCTGGCTGTGCTCAAAGCTGTGACCATGCAGCAAGCTTAAGCCTATAGGGAACCATGTTAAAAATGGTTTTTGAAGCAAAAAGTGGCACTGAGTACTCATTTGCATGTCATTTCCCAGAATCCCTTGCTGCAGTGGAAGTGCTGTATGCTGTGTGATAATGGTGAAAGGTAGGGTTGCAGACCTGCCTAAGACATGCAGATGAGCATACAGTTGTATTTGCATATATATATATATATATATATATATATATATATATATATATATATATATATATATATATATATATATATGTAGCCCAGTCCCCCGAGACTACCGATTTCCTGGTTTCCTAACAATGTAAGTTCCCTTTAATAAGTGGCAGTGTTAGCAGTAGACTATGCTGAGTGCGATATATTGTTCATTGTGCATGTTCAATAAAGTTCAGGGCTAGCCTGTGATTGTAAGGGGGGTCTATGACAGTGAATAGGCCGGCTTACTAGCCACTCCCCAGGGAAGGTGCGGCTCTTCTTCTATATTGTGTAAAGTAGTTAGTGAGTGGGAGGAGTTCTGGAATAGATGTCAGAGTGTGCAGACACTGAAGATAGTTCTCCTGCTAGAAGAGTGTACTGAGGCCTAGTCCCTAGGGGATAGGGTACAGATGATATGTGATCCAGTGCATGAACCTCGTGGCTAAATAAACCTCAGTCATACCAACAACTGGTGTAATCCTTGATGCATGGCTAGTGATAACGGAAGCTGTGTTCATGAGTTGCATCATGAAGCCTCAGGATCCTCTTGGACTGGAGGCACTGACCACTAAAGAACCACCGTGAGTCTGTTCCTATGTCCTCCCCACAACCTCGCGGAGATCTCCTGCCTCCTGTTTACCACCAGATATGATACAGCAGCCACAGAATACATCGGTAGCAGCACATTTCCCAGAGGGTGGGGGAAAGAGGGCACACACACACACAAATAAATATATATATATATATATATACACATGTTACAGGGCCAGAGTATATTGTGATACCATCACTGTCCTCTAGGTCAGGGGAGCGCAAACTTTTTGTGCTGCGCCCCCCTGTCTCTCTGCCCCCGGCTCTCGCGCCCCCCTGCCTTCAGCCGCGTCAGATGACGCTGCGTGGGCGTGTGACGTCAGGTCACATGGTGCCGCGGCGTCTATTGACGCCGCGTTGCCATGGCGACGCAACACAGGCGGCTGAATCCCGGTAAGTAAACAGTTGCAGGGGCCTCACGCGATCCCCCGGCATCTAATTTAAATGCCTGGGGGAAGAGCGCGGGGCCTCTGCAACTGCCCGCGCCCCCCCAGCACAATCTCCCGCCCCCCCTGGGGGTCGCGCCCCCCACTTTGCGCACCGCTGCTCTAGGTGCTGGAACAGTGCAGTAGGTGTGCATTCCAGTCTACAGAGAGTTAATCTTCCTAGAGAAAATAGCAGCAGATGTAAACTAATTAATCAGGCTGGACTCCAGAGTATGTGTGGGGGGAGAGAGAGAGAGAGAGGGGGAGAGAGAAAGAGAGGGGGAGAGAGGCGGGGGAGATAGAGAGACAGAGGGAGAGACTGACTGCTGTTCCTCAGAGAAGGGGGGGACAGAGAACAGTTCTCCCCAGCTGTGGAAGCTGGCACAGCCCCTTAGACTCGCTGGACAGTGGTCACGGAGCCTGCTGGGACTCCCTGGGTTGCTAATCCCAGTAAGAAGAAGGAAGGACGAGAGACCGTGCTGAAGCAGAGATGTCCTATCCTTAACATTGGACTTACAGACTAGAGATTCTCTGATCTCTCGTGGGGCCGAGCTCCCCTAGGAAGGAAGGATGCAAGACCGTGCTGAAGCGGGGACGTCTGCTCCAAACCCTGGACTAACAGATAAGTGAAACCCTTTGTTGCTGTATACAGAGACTTTATATGTTCAGCCATAATAGTAACTGTTTGGGGTGGAATCAGCTTAGCTGTCCATCCAGGTAGTAAGGGTTGAAGCTGAATGTACAGTTAGTCTCCCAAGAGGAGTATGAGTTTATTTTATGATTTTGTTTTGACTTAAAGGGACTCAGGTTGTATTTACCTAATTTTTAGACCTGCTAAGGAACAGATGATTGTTATTATGTCCTGATATGTAAAACCATGAATTTCAAAGAGGATGTACTTTCTTTTTAACATGACTGTATGATCTTTAATTGTGCATGCAATGTCTTTATATACATGTAGCCCATGTCCCCCCCCCCCTTCTTCTGGGAGATTACACTGCTGCTACATGGAGTGTGGTGCATACCTGCTGGCTCACAGTAGATCTGAGTCTCCCGCATGATGGTAGGGGATGTCAGAACAGGCTTTTGGAGCATAACTGATTTGTACTCAAGGTGACAGCGCCTCCATCTCTTACAGACCCCAGGGATGATGGGTGAAATCCCTGCAGGAGAACTTCTTTACTCTTCTCCCTGATATATTTCAGTCTCAGGCAAAAAGGTATGGTAAACAACTAAAACACTTTATTAGCACACTTCAATGGTACTGCAACAGCAGCGCTTATGGCCTTCACCCCCAGGATGTCTCTGGACCTTCACTCCCAGCCAAGGGCACCAGAAGCAGTCCTAGCTCTCCCTGGTGGAGTAAGGAGAATAGTCTCCCACCACTCCCCTAAGGGAGTGCCACAGATTGCAGTGGAGGTGGAGGGTTGGTCAGCGCACGGGATTTTGCTCAAACGTAGAGATAAGAGGATAGGAAGATATGGAACACGGTATTAGTGTTTTAGTAATCGAACGGTACAATACAGCCAAAAGAACTTTGGAATTAAAAATGTATGAAAAATATATTTTTAAAATAGCTTAAAACTCTTTGGAATTAAAGAACCTTGGTAATTAAAAGTAAATATATGAAAAAATATATTCTAAAATAGCTTAAAAATCCTTAAATAAAATCCTTAAATAAAATTTAAATGGAATTGTGTGGTTTTTTTGTGAACAGAAGCAGAATACGTGCTATATGTGGATGACTAACAGGGTGTGTTTATATAGCCTGTTGTTGGTCTGAGGTAAAAAGGGGATAATGAGGCTGGTTAGCAGAGTTTAATGCGCAGTCTTTCCTTCACGGAATGCTGCTAAAAACAATAGCTTTCTCACCCTCCTGGTGGAGGCAGTACGTGAGTTGCTTCTCTCCCGGGGGCCCAAATAGGAAGAAAAGGGCCGAACTCGGTGAGTGAGCAAAATAGAATTTATTAGGTACAGAAAACAAAGTCAAAATAACACTCACGGTACAGCTTTAAAACAGCCCAGCATCAGCCTGATCGTCCGGTGATATTCCTCTCACCAGTACAGCTCCCGTGGTCGCGTCCGACGGCGGGACCGGAAGAGGAGGTCTTACCGGATGTCAGCAGGCTGGCTGGGTCCTTCAATCAATGGGCTCCGGCAGGGAACAACTAGTTTCGCAATAATGCTTCTGTTCACAAAAAAAACCACACAATTCCATTTAAATTTTATTTAAGGATTTTATTTAAGGATTTTTAAGCTATTTTAGAATATATTTTTTCATATATTTACTTTTAATTACCAAGGTTCTTTAATTCCAAAGAGTTTTAAGCTATTTTAAAAATATATTTTTCATACATTTTTAATTCCAAAGTTCTTTTGGCTGTATTGTACCGTTCGATTACTAAAACACTAATACCGTGTTCCATATCTTCCTATCCTCTTATCTCTACGTTTGAGCAAAATCCCGTGCGCTGACCAACCCTCCACCTCCACTGCAACTACAAGAAGATTCCGGGCTTTATCTTCTCTACTGGTCCAGCTGCAGAAAACAACAAGGGCAAGTATACACTACCCTTTCTTTGGTTACACACTACCACACAGGCAACATCACAAGCCTATACAAATAGGGAGCGCCCCAACCTCTTTTCTTAGTGCCACAGATTGGCAGAGTCCGGCACAATTGTTATGGGTAGACTGGCCTCTCTCAAAGGTAGAGGCTACCTGGCTAAATCAGGAAGTGCAGCTCATTAAGTACAGGCAAAGCAAGGACCACCCCCGTGCCCCTGATTGGATACAAGGCCTGGTTGCACCGCCTTCTCTGTGACTCACTGAGGCTGCATAGAAGTGGGGGAAACCCATGATTACTCCTGGCAAGCCTGCTATTACTAGGGCTTACTGCCAGGAGGAGGGCATACTGGTAGCCCAAAACCAGCCCGGGCTACATACAGTATAATGTATAACCCTGATCACATAATGTAACTATGTATTTGTCATCATAACTCTATGCTCAGGACATACTTGAAAACGAGAGGTAACTCTCAATGTATTACTTCCCGGTAAATGTTCAAATGTTCAATATGTAAAGCATAGGCCATTAGACAAATAATGAGCTTTCACAAAGTGACATTTAAATGGCTAATTATTACGTTTTATTCTTGCTGAATTAAGCCAGTGAATTAGTTTCCTTGCATCTCGCTAATGCCTTTCACCCCCAGTCTCTAGTCTAAATAGCCGAGTGCAAAAAAAGATGTGAAATTAGATGCACATCTCTGTATATAAAAGAAATATTACCTTCTACTAACTGCTCATTTTAAAGGGCAGCTGTCTCCAATGCCGAGTTGCAGTTCCTCGATCACTTAGAAACATGTTTTTGTTTCTTTATAAATAGCCTGTGTATTTTGTCTTCTTTGTGCTATTTCCACACTTCCCATCATGGATTCAACACAGTTTTCCCAAATATTCACTCCGACTGCAGCTCTTTTATAATAGGGGGATTTAATTTCTCGAACTATAAACAAATACCAGAGGAAAAACTAAAGAAAAAAAGTGCATTGAGGTTGAAAAATTTGTATTTTGAGTTAGAAACAAATATGGGGGTGGGTATATTTTTATTATGTATTGGGGGTGGGTGTATATTTATTATGTATTGGGGGTGGGTATATTTATTATGTATTGGGGGTGGGTATATTTTTATTATGTATTGGGGGTGGGTGTATATTTATTATGTATTGGGGGTGGGTATTTTTATTATGTATTGGGGGTGGGTATATTTTTATTATGTATTGGGGGTGGGTATATTTTTATTATGTATTGGGGGTGGGTGTATTTATTATGTATTGGGGGTGGGTATATTTTTATTATGTATTGTGGGTGGGTGTATTTTTATTATGTATTGGGGGTGGGTGTATATTTATTATGTATTGGAGTGGGTGTATTTTTATTATGTATTGGGGTAGGTGTATTTTTATTATGTATTGGGGGTAGGTGTATATTATGTATTGGGGTGGGTGTATTTTTATTATGTATTGGGGGTGGGTGTATATTTATTATGTATTGGAGTGGGTGTATTTTTATTATGTATTGGGGGTGGGTATATTTTTATTATGTATTGGGGGTGGGTATATTTTTATTATGTATTGGGGGTGGGTGTATATTTATTATGTATTGGGGATGGGTGTATTTTTATTATGTATTGGGGGTGGGTATATTTATTATGTATTGGGGGTGGGTGTATATTTATTATGTATTGGGGGTGGGTGTATATTTATTATGTATTGGGGGTGGGTGTATATTTATTATGTATTGGGGGTGGGTGTATATTTATTATGTATTGGGGGTGGGTATATTTATTATGTATTGGGGGTGGGTGTATATTTATTATGTATTGGGGTGGGTGTATATTTATTATGTATTGGAGTGGGTGTATATTTATTATGTATTAGAGTGGGTATATTTTCATTATGTATTGGGGGTGGGTGTATATTTATTATGTATTGGGGTGGGTGTATATTTATTATGTATTGGGGGTGGGTGTATATTTATTATGTATTGGGGGTGGGTGTATATTTATTATGTATTGGGGGTGGGTATATTTATTATGTATTGGGGGTGGGTGTATATTTATTATGTATTGGGGTGGGTGTATATTTATTATGTATTGGAGTGGGTGTATATTTATTATGTATTAGAGTGGGTATATTTTCATTATGTATTGGGGGTGGGTGTATATTTATTATGTATTGGGGTGGGTGTATATTTATTATGTATTGGGGGTGGGTATATTTTTATTATGTATTGGGGTGGGTATATTTTTAGTATGTATTGGGGTGGGTGTATATTTATTATGTATTGGGGGTAGGTATATTTTTATTATGTATTGGGGGTGGGTATATTTATTATGTATTGGGGGTGGGTATATTTTTATTATGTATTGGGGTGGGTATATTTTTATTATGTATTGGGGTGGGTGTATATTTATTATGTATTGGGGGTGGGTGTATATTTATTATGTATTGGGGGTGGGTATATTTTTATTATGTATTGGGGTGGGTATATTTTTATTATGTATTGGGGGTGGGTATATTTTTATTATGTTTTGGGGTGGGTGTATTTTTATTATGTATTGGGGTGGGTATATTTTTATTATGTATTGGGAGTGGGTGTATTTTTATTATGTATTGGGGGTGGGTATATATATTATGTATTGGGGTGGGTGTATATTTTTATTATGTATTGGGGGTGGGTGTATTTTTATTATGTATTGGGAGTGGGTGTATTTTTATTATGTATTGGGGGTGGTATATTTTTATTATGTATTGGGGGTGGGTGTATTTTTATTATGTATTGGGGTGGGTGTATTTTTATTATGTATTGGGGGTAGGTATATTTTTATTATGTATTGGGGGTGGGTGTATATTTATTATGTATTGTGGGTGGGTGTATATTTATTATGTATTGGGGGTGGGTGTATATTTATTATGTATTGGGAGTGGGTGTATTTTTATTATGTATTGGGGGTGGGTATATATATTATGTATTGGGGTGGGTGTATTTTTATTATGTATTGGGAGTGGGTGTATTTTTATTATGTATTGGGGGTGGGTATATTTTTATTATGTATTGGGAGTGGGTGTATTTTTATTATGTATTGGGAGTGGGTGTATTTTTATTATGTATTGGGGGTGGTATATTTTTATTATGTATATGGGGTGGGTGTATTTTTATTATGTATTGGGGTGGGTGTATTTTTATTATGTATTGGGGGTGGGTGTATTTTTATTATGTATTGGGGGTGGGTGTATTTTTATTATGTATTGGGGGTGGGTGTATTTTTATTATGTATAGGGGGTAGGTATATTTTAATTATGTATTGGGGGTGGGTGTATATTTATTATGTATTGTGGGTGGGTGTATATTTATTATGTATTGGGGTGGGTGTATTTTTATTATGTATTGGGGGTGGGTGTATATTTATTATGTATTGGAGTGGGTGTATTTTTATTATGTATTGGGGGTAGGTATATTTTTATTATGTATTGTGGGTGGGTGTATATTTATTATGTATTGGGGTGGGTGTATTTTTATTATGTATTGGGGGTGGGTGTATTTTTATTATGTATTGGGGTGGGTATATTTTTATTATGTATTGGAGTAGGTGTATTTTTATTATGTATTGGGGGTGGGTGTATTTTTATTATGTATTGGGGGTGGGTGTATTTTTATTATATATTGGGGGTGGGTGTATTTTTATTATGTATAGGGGGTGGGTTATATGTATTTATGGGGGGTGTTTTTTTTTAGTATGTATTTTGTGGGAGGGATTGAGTGAGAGTGGGGTAATTGACGGACGGTGGGGTCAAATGAGAGGAGAGAGGGGGGAGTGAGTGAGGAAAAGAGGGAGTAAGAGTGAGACGCATGGAGTTTGGCGCATCGTGTCCTTCAACGAACTGGGGAACTCATTGCAAGGGAGCGTCCTTCAATGAACTGGGGAACTCATTGCAAGCGAGTGTCCTTCAATGAACTGGGGAACTCATTGCAAGAGAGGGTCCTTCAATGAACTTGGGAACTCATTGCAAGAGAGGGTCCTTCAACGAATGGGGGAACTCATTGCAAGAGAGTGTCCTTCAATGAACTGGGGAACTCATTGCAAGAGAGTATCCTTCAATGAACTGGGGAACTCATTGCAAGAGAGTGTGCTTCAATTAACTGAGGAACTCATTGCAAGAGAGTGTCCTTCAACGAATGGGGGAACTCATTGCAAGTGAGTGTCCTTCAATGAACTGGGGAACTCAATGCAAGAGAGTGTCCTTCAATGAACTGGGGAACTCAATGCAAGAGAGTGTCTTTCAACGAATGGGGGAATTCATTGCCAAAGACTCACATTTAACACATGACAGTACTCCTCCCAAGAGACTGCCCTTCAACGAACTTCAGAACTTATTGTAAGAGACTTTTGTTGAAGGTCAGTCTCATACAATCAGTTTTGCAGTTTATTGAAGGTCAGTCTCATACAATCAGTTTTGCAGTTTATTGAAGATCTGTCTCTTACAATAAGTTCTGCAGTTCGTTGAAGGGCAGTCGTTGGCAATGAGTTCGGAAGAACATAATGGAGACAATCTTATTATACTTGTTTGTGTGTGTATTGCTTTTTGTTTCCAATTCAAGACATTACTTTTTCCACCACGGTGCGCTGCTTTTGTTTTCTTTATGACGTGGACCATTAAAAATAGCCGCACCTGTGACTCGCTAAAAACGACTTTAATCCTCAGTCCTGATAACTACGACTTTAGAACTGCTGATGCAGCCTTACACAGTTAGGCTTCCATCCCCTAACACAAGCAACGGGTAATGCGTGTTCTGCAATACTTGCTCATGTGCCTTTTCAGTGATAGACATGCAGGGCTAAGGCCTTAGTTCAATAGTAGCTGCTTCTTCACAACAGAGATTGCGTTACCGTCAAGTGAATGAGATTCACAGGCTCACCTGCCATGGGGAAGCAAAGTCACAGCATAAAGGATTTAATGTCCTAAGACAGCTCTAAGCCACTGAACAATCCATTGGTCAAGAACCAACCATTACAAGTGTAGAGAAGGTGTTACATGGTTGAATATTTCCCTTTTAGATCTCTAACATTACTTTAATGCCTACTAACCTTTTTTCCACCACAAACCGCCATTTTCTTGACCACATTTTGGAAGCAACTGATCAGTTCATTGTAAAGAATGTAAAGTAACTGAAAATAAATACCTAATAATGCTACATATTACATTTACAACCAATTACAGAAGTAGCAATTGTACATTCCAATGTTTGTATGATTTAACATGTAATGCAAAATCCTTCAGCAACAATACACTAAAACCGCATTACAATTTGTTGTTCCATGCAAAGCCCATCAGGTTAGTCTGACGTGGCCTTAGGCGACACGGGACCATCCCAAGCACGGTGAGATTTGTAGTCCCGTATTTCTAAATTGGCGAACGGTTCCGCAAATGCCTGAATGCTAAGAGATGTGAGTTTAAGAAGCATAACTGGAGCAAACTGTTTTGGGAACCTAAAGTTAATGAACAGGTCTGGGGTAAAATATGTTAAAAAAATAAACAATAATAAACACAGCTATTGCTCTAATCTCTAATCTCAGTTACCACAATCAAATTTAAAGTTTCTGATTTTTTCCCCCCCAACAGTGGCATGGACATAAACATCTCTCAATCAATACTAATTAGCAAACTCACTCAGCATTTATTATATATGAGACGTAATATAGTAGTAGAAGTGCAGTGCTGATTAGTGTGATCCTACATGCAAAGGCAGCAATTATACAATACCACTGTGCACCCAGGCCCTTCATCCCAGGAAATAGCATACACTGTACTTGCAGTAACGTTACAATGACAAAGCATGGAGCACCTTGTGTAACAGTTTAGACAATTGCAGTCCTTCCGGCAGTGACATGGTTAATCTGTGGTGTTGACTGGCATACTAGTTGGCCTTGCCTGTAATATTACTACTGGGGTAATAACAAGTGCATTCATTACAGGCTCTACACAAGACCCTTTCAGGCTTATAATAGGCTCTTAAAAACACCTGCACAAGCCAAAGCCTATAAATAGTTGCTATTTGCTTTCCTATTTAAAACCCACCTTTATTTTCTCCCATCACTCGTGCTATTCAACTTCCTACAGAAGCTACCCTTTATTCAACAAAGTCCCAAATTAATCAATTTTACAAATGCCCCACCTCTCCTCCCCCCACCCCCCAAAAAAAAACTCTTCGCAGCGCGTCATCTTTCCTGCAGTTTGCTCCAGATCTCGTTCTGTGATTTCATGATGAACTCGGAATGAGAATAAGGTGCTGAAGGGTTTTCAATCGTACAGTCTCACATAAAATAATAGAACCCAGATATGACAACACAATGGTAGTGCCACTTTTCTGCATACAACAAGGCCATGATAGGCATAACAGTGGCAATACCATCCACTGTACAGGCAATTCAAAGAAGCAAATACTCATATGATGGAAAGCAAAAACCTGCATATAGCATGGATGCGCAACTCCAGTCATCGACGGCCATCAACAGGTTAAGTTTTAAGACTATCCTTACTTCAGCACAGGTGGCTCAATCAGTGGCTCAGTACAGATTGAGCCCCCTGTGCTCAAGAGTCACCTGTATGGTCTTCGACGGAGCCACCTGTGCTGAAGCAGGGGTACTCTTAAAACCTGACCTGTTGGGAGAGCTCGAGGACTGGAGTCGAGAACCCCTGGCCTATAGAACCCTCAATTTGACCAAAACTCTCTTAACTGGTTGCCTCTAATTTGTCCTAGAAATGGTAGGCCGGTATGAAACTGATGTCATTATAAAATTATAATTATAGTTGAGGTATAACCTGAATGATCTGCGGTCTACGTGGAACTGCCCCTAGAATAACAAGATTTGATGTGATTAGTTTTTTGCAGTGTACGCCATTCTGCACATACAATTCTGTTGACGTACGGCCCTGCCCCGCAGACCTTGCAGTCTAATCATTTTTAGTGCATGGAACAAAGGGAGATGAATTAACTTTCCCAAGATCACTGGGATTAGAACCATGGTCACCTACAAGGACATATCAAACGGTGTGACCATCTGCATGTCATTTCCCAGAATCCCTGGCTGCAGTGGAAGCACTGGATGCTAAGAGATAATGGGGAGAGGCCGGGTTGCAGACCTGTCTGAAATGTGTGAATGTGCCCACAAGGGATATTTTTTATATGCTGCATATTAAACAAAATGCAAATGTAAATGCGTCTGCCAACGCAATTCATTACTCTCTTTCACTCTGTATCTGTCTCTTTTTATCTCTCTCCCTCTCATTCTTTCTTCTTTTTGCCCAAAATGATTACATATAAACAGAGATTTCCAATATCTAATCACCGTGGTGATGTTATTGCAGGCTCCTCATTAGGACCAGCACAGTCCCAGCTCTTAATATAAAACCATCCTTGGGTGAGCTGATAATTCCAAAGAGACTCTCCAGCTTTATGACACAGCAGATAAAAACATTTCTCCCAGTCCTCCAATCCCTGCTGCTTATCGGTGGCGTGCTTAACGAGCTGTCAGTATTGTGGGCGGTCACTCTCACACCAGCTGCCCTCTTAACCCACATCATCAGAAATAGGGTTTTTTTTTTTTTTCTTAAAAAGAGTCAAAATGTCTGGCACAGAGCTTTCCAAACTTTTCCTGTTGGCGACACACTTTTTAGACATGCATCATTTCGCGACACAGTAATTCAGTTTTACTAGCAAACCGGAGGTTAAACTAACCCCTAATAAGAGATACGGACACATACATAAATTGCAATAAGTTTATATATTTGGGTGGGGGTAATGTGTGTATTTGGGTGGGGTAATGTGTGCATGTGTATTGGGGTGGGTAGTGTGTGTGTGTGTGTATATTTCGGGGGGCAGTGTGTGCGTGTCTTTGTGGGGGCGGTATTGTATGTATGTACAGTATGTATGTATTGTGTATTTCTAAATGACAAACTGTTTTGCACAGAAAAACAATGAAAAAAACTAAAGGGGTGTTGCAGCACTCGGAATATTTTGGACAAAGACATTTTTTTTATAAAATGGTTCTTCCTTGAAAGGTTGCAGACCCCTGACCTAGAACAACCAAACGTGGAAGAATTACTTTACAGTATGTATCAAAATAAGGCAAACTGTCTTGGTTTGGATACTCTCCATCACCCCAAACGGGGATGCTGCTAGGAACGTTAGGTTCCATAAGGGACCACGTCTACTAGATATTTTGGAATGTTGTTTGTCCTTTCGCTATGGATCTGTGCACCTCTTAAGATATCGTAACTAAATTTTACAATTGGAGACTTTCTATTTTTAATTCAATGAGTTATTACAATTACTCTAAGCAAGTCAGCCACTAGGTCTTGTACCTGGTAGGCGATATATTTGGAACGTGACATTATAATGAAAGTCAGATAGCTATAAAGTTTACACAGAAAGCAAGAAAGAAAGAAAGCAGAGAAAGAAAGAAAGAAAGAAAGAAAGAGAAAGAAAGAAAGAAAGAAAGAGAGGAAGAAAGAGAGGAAGAAAGAGAGGAAGAAAGAGAGGAAGTTGGTTGGCACGTGAGAATAAAATAAGAATGCTGGAGAAGGCGAGAGACACTGAAAGAATAGGGGACATCATAAGGGATTATAGAAAAGTGATGGGAGGGAGAGATATGAGGGATGGGGGGTGAGAGAAGAAGGGGGGATGAGGTTGGTTTCTTAGAATTCTTGAGCAAGGCAGGGTACTTTCAGCTAGTAATTAATAAAATTGGGATGGGGACAAGTTACAAAGATGCCCACAACTGGCTCCAAACAGACCATGGACTTTGCCCAGTCTACAGAAGAAGTGGGATTTCACCGTGGCTGCAACACAATGGACCACATCCAAGTTGTGCAAGAAGGGATTTTCTGAAGTAATGAATATGATCTTCTACTCAGTTTAGGATTCGTAGGTTATGCAAAATCATTTGATTCCGTCTAGCCTGCAGCCATTTTAAATGCATTAAAAAGACAAAGTGTTGAGGAAGCGTACATTGATATTATAAAGCAACATGTCGCATAAACTGTTAAACCGAAAAATAAGGATCGACACCGTGTCACCAAAGCTTTTCCCAGCAATGTTAGAAGAATTGTTCAAGACGTTGAATTAGGTGGGACGGGGGGGAGAAATGGAATCAAAATGAATACGGAATGCACGACTCACCTACGCGTTTCAGATTACTTTGTTATTTTTACCATACAGTACGTCCAGAAGCAAAAACTCAGAGAACTTGCCCAAGTAGTGGGCCTCCATATGAATCTCCGCAAGACCAAAGTGATATTTAACAAATGTGTCAACTCTACAAAGATCAAAATAAATAGACTATAACTAGAAGTAGTCGAAAACAATGCCTTCCTTGGCCGACAAGTATCAATGGATGGGAACCTTTTGAATGAAATCAATAGGAGAATGAAGATGGGATGGAGTGCATTTGGAAGAAACAAGACCTCTTTTAAGGAAACATTTCACTGTGCCTCAAAAGGAAAGTGACTGACTAGTGCATTCTGCCAGTGCTCACCTATGGTGTGAAACCTGAACCCTAAATGCAAAGATACTTCAAAAGCTTCAGCCAACTCGAAGTACAGAGAGATGAATGCTGGGTATTACCCAAAGAGACAGGAAAAAGAACGGAGGGGGTTGAAAGCCAATAAAAATCAGTGACATCATCACAAGGGTAAAATAAATAAAACGGCAGAGAGCGGGACATTTCGCAAGAACAAAGGACCATCGTTGGACGAAGATGGTTCTTTTGATAGGATTCAAAGGGTTATCAAAAGAGCAAGACGATGATAAAAGATGAGTGAGAATTGGACATCTGGAGCAACATGTAGAAGAGAAGCTTGCAACTGCAGTACCAGGATTGGGGAGGCCTACATCCAACAGGAGATTAACAAGGGCTGAGGGTTGATGACATCTTTAAAATGTTACATCATACAATATAATTTCTAGAATCTACTTAATATTTTTCATTTTTACATGCATTTAGCCAAGGATCGCTGCTCCTCTGTTGCTTCATAGAAGAGTTAAAAACTTTTTGCTTGTTTGGAAATAAAAGATGAACTAGAAATCTGATGACCCAATGCCCGATTCGAATCCTCTCTGCAGCACCTAGATTTCCAAACTGCGGAAAATGAAAGCCGACATACATTTGGGTTCCCTTGTTTCATGTTTGAATTTTCACAAATCCTCTCTTATTATATATGCATTTCTGAAGAAGAAAAAAAAATCTATAAGACGTGTAAATGCCGACAGAGTATTGATTTGCATAATGTGCAAGAGTAAAGGTTAGGAATTCTCCCTACAAGTGGAGCCAGCAAAATGCAGTTAAGAAGAAAAGAGGTTTAATTTGATTTTTTTTCCCCCTTGAAGTAAAAGTGCAAAGGATAAATGCGGGATTCGTGACTGGATCCAAGGTGCAATCCCCACTTATCAATATTATTCTTTATTCTTCTTTATATAGCATGAGACACGCACTCCGTGAAATGCACACTGATTATTCAGGGAAACACAAGATAATTACAAGCATAAGTGGAGTGGAATCAGTGGCAGAGATAGTCCCTGCATGTGAGAGATTACAATCTAAGCATTGTAGTAGGGGACAAACAGATACAATACGATGTCACATATATTAATATGGTGTAACAGTGTGTAGCAACAAAGGGATTGCTTTCTGTAAGGTAAGTAAGTATACGTAGAAGTAAGAATGGAAGAAGCCACAAAAAGATCTCGTAAAGCTCAAAGTTAGAGGATAGTGGGTTAGTGTTGGTGGAAGGGCTATTGAGAGGTTTCCTTAGGGAGGTGGGTTTTATATGGGTTTTAAAGATAGGGAGGTTGCTGCCTGTTATACACCGAGAGCTATAGTATAGTTGTAGAGGGAGAGAGGGGGTGGCCCGGTATTAAAGGGGTTACACCCCATTTGGCCATCCCCTGACCTCACTAGGGAGACAAGGGGTTAACTGGGCTGAGGTCCAGAACTGTGATTTAACCCCTGTTATGACATGTAAATGTGTATTCCCCTGTTCCCCTGTTTTATTGTAACATCTGGTTTAATCAGTGTCTGCATCACACACACACTAGGATCCATCCGGGAGCACAAGGGTTAATAGTTGTTTAGTGATTATAGCCCTTTGTGTAATTTTCCCGCCTTTTCAGGCACCATTTTGCAGGCTCCCATAGGCCGCCATTGGGGCTTCATGTGTTTCAATGGCGAATCTTGCTGTTGAGTCCTGTTTCCTGAGAAGACCTGCAGCTGGCATTCCTGATGCAGAGGAGGGGTTACAGAAATGAGACCCCAGAGCTCTACTGCGCATGTACCAACAAGCAGGGGGGCATGTGTCAAAAAGTGTTCCCACGTTAATGAGTGGCTAGAGTTAATTGAAAACCAATCTCAATGTTACTCAATGTTAAGGATAGGGCACAAAAGGTTTATAAACTGTTGTCCACCCTTTATCCTTGGTCTTCTGATATCATCTGATTGTTACCTGATTGCGAGAGAATTGCTATGCTTCATACTTCTCATCCCCCAACCCCAAAGTAAGTGTACTTCTTGTCTGTTACTGTATTATTCGTGTGTTCACCTATCCAAAGGAATAAATATACTTTATTATATCTAAGACTCGTTCAGTTCAACCCAGTGATTTGTGTAACCTTAATACCTGTGACAGGCTATCGTCACAATAGTTACTAAGCTGTGCTATTTCACAAGACATATTTGGGTTCTGGAAGACACAAAGTGGTCTATTTACAGTAGTCTCTTACCTGCAAACCTAAGTTAAAACCAGTGCAAAATATAGCCCTAAAATTATCAGATGAATGGAATCCAATCGAAAGCACTGGGATTTTCGCCTTTGATAAATCTGGTACAATTATTGTCCACTAGTTTTGCCCCAGTCTCCTACACTCTGGGAAGGCACAGGGAGATACATTTAGTAAGCGGTGCTATGCCAGAAAGACTCCGTATGGCCCAATAACTTGGGGTGTCTTCCAGCAGAATGTGTCTAATGACATAGCCCTGCCTAGTAAATATGGGCCAAAGTGAGATAATCACACAGAGCTTAGTCCGCAATAGAGCCCACATAGGTGTAACGGGGTTTCCCCCACCCAATCGCAGATCACACGGTGTGGGGGCAGGAAACATACATGGTTACTAATTGTGGTGCATAACCTGTTGGCTCACAGGAGGGCTGAGCTTCCGCCACGGGGAACCTGGGGTAATATTACTGTGGACAACTTACGTATAACGATGCAGCGCCTCCACCTGCGATGGCTCCCACCAGAGGGGGAGTAGTTCCTCGCAGGACAATCAATACTCACACACAAAATATTATATATGGGACTTTACTTATTCCGCAACACAACATATAACCACAACAGTTTGCATAACCTGTGTCCCTTCCTGGAGGAGATACTTACTGCGCCATGCAGGACGCTTACGCTAATTTGCACCACGGCGGGCGCTAACACTTCTAGGCGTCACGGCGGACGCTACCACCTCTAGGCGTCACTGCGGACGCTACCACCTCTAGGCGTCACGGCGGACGCTACCTCCCAAAGAGTGATCCCACCCTGTGTCCAGTAACCCCAACCCAATGTCTCGCACTCCCAAGTCATATACCAATGTGTGTGTGTGACTGCGCAGCCACTATGTCTGGTGATAGGCCTTGTTGGTGCACGTGAGTTGTGGGTTACCTGCCCGGGCTCCAGGCACGGGTGCCGCTATATCACTGGGGTTGGATCCACCGGGATATCCTCCTACGCGTGGGGTGAATTCCAGCGCGGATAATATCACCGTACAGCTCCGCACCGTCTCTACCTTAGTTAGGGTCTGTCTGCTGCCAGTAGGCCACAGTCACGCTAGCTGGGCCTCCGTGGAGATAGTCCAGCTCCCTCTTAGCAATCCGAGCAATGTCCGTGATACACTCCTAGCAAATATATAATGGGGCAGGGTCCCTAGCCTAGGGCCTGTCCCTACAATACTCAGTTAGGATGACTCAGGGCTATCTGGGGCCTAGGGGATTTGCTGGCCTAGTGCAGAGAGTCACAGACCCCTGCACCCTACCTCCTTCCCCTAGCTGCTCCAGTCATCAACTGGTTTTCTCTGTCTGCTTTGTGCTGCCAGACTCACAGCACTGCATCAGACTACCGCAACAATGTTGCAGACCTCCAGGTGCCTCTTACTGACAGAGGCAGCACAGCAACAGGAACTCACTCTAACAACTCAGCAACAACTAACAACGCGCGCTCGCATACCAGAAGGAGGGGGTGAGTGCGCAAGGGCGGGCTAGCATGTCAAGGGGGACCTGGCTACATAGGCTTATTCAATACCATGATCAGCACCTTAACAGTGCTTTCCCGCCCAGGACTGCTCAAGCAATGACATTGACATGTATTCAAGGTTATTCTGTGTGACTGGCTGGGTGATCCTTTGACTCACTAACATTGCTTTGCTGCATGCTGGACGAACCAATGGCAGCAAAGTGATTTTACTGCTATATGTGGCAAAGGGCATACATACTGTACGACCAACACTCAATGGTCATGTTTGTTTCACAATTTACACATAATATAAACAGCGTTCCGGTTATCCAAGTTCAGCTCAAAACCGTTTTTTCCTCCAAAAGAAAAGAGATTCCCTATTTGGCTGACACCCCGGTGTCTGTTATTCTTCATCTACCAATGTTACCTATTTCTATAGATGTAGGGCGTATTTGCTATAGGTCATTTCTTACTGCCAGAGAAATGTGTGAATCTGCCCTCACCTCTAAGAATCAACATGGCACATTGTACAATAATGAGGAGCATCCCATATGCTGCAAGCCTCTCCCAAGTCCTCTCCCCAAGAATGGAACATACAGGAGAATGGAAGAGAAGAAGTGAGTTTGGGTAATCCGGCATGTTAATGTTTCATCAACGCTCTCGCGCCGGGCCTTAGTGGCTCTCTCTGTTGATGTTTGGAAGGTACTGGAAACCACTGCTCAGCTTCTATTATATTTTAAGAGCAACAATAATACTTTTGGGGTCTCAGTTCCCCAACCTAAAGATGCCTTACCTGGTTTGAAGCGCACAGTCATGCTCAATATTGCGTTATTTTGCATACATGTACATCCCGAAGCTTTAATATATCTTCAGCAGCCATTCGCATAATGGGGAAGGATGAAATGCACTAATCATGGAGAACACCTGAAGTAAACCAAGGAGACAAGGGATAGACCGCGGAGCAAGGTAGCTCCATAATTATGGATTGCCCATGCGGCTGACTCGCTCCAGCATCGCGTCCTGGAGGAGGTGTCCCCACCCGTTGCTGTCCAAGATGACTTGGGGCGGACTTGTGGAGAAGAGCCCACCTTTTTACCTGCCATCCGGAGTAGAGTTTCAGCTCAGCTGTGTACAACCCAGAGGCTGCGGAACTTCCGGAACATCCGAGGAGCTCCGTGACCCCAGATGTCACCATCGTTGTTTCCGACCTGCCTGCGGAGGAATCCGGGGATCTCGCCTACCTGCAGTCTGGTGAGATTCCTGCTCCTTCTGCTTTCCAGGGTCCGGTTGCGGCCTACCTTTATGATGCACCGGGTGCAGCCTTGTTCAGTGCGCAGCACTGTGACGGACATCCGGTCCCACCGGGTGTGACGTCACCACTGCCGCCGGACTCGAGTCTGTCCGGTGGTCTCGCGAGATTGGCGATAGCTACTGACGTCACCAAGATGGCACCCACGGAGCCGGTTACACCACCACTAGTGCCTGAAGCGGTGTGATCCTGCTTCCACCCGAGGCTTCCTGCTTCTTGGCCCACTGTGAGGGAGAGTGTCACCGTGTCCCTACCACCAGGCCCTTGTTCTCTCCCTGGGGCCACGGAAAGTCTACGGTACAGGGACAAGTCATGGACTCTGCTATGCCCCAACCACTGGCCCTAGCACTCAATGTCCCATCATCCCATTTCACCCCATGCAGGACATTGTGGACTTTGCTCAGACCCATTATGCCCCTGTGCATGCTTCATCCTCCTCCATTAGCTCTGTATGGGTAAAAACTTTCTATGGGGGTTGTTTAGGAAGGTTGCAAGTACTATAAGTAACTTCCCCTGCTCTTATGTTAGAGTTATTCATTCTCATCACTGTAGATAGTGGGTGACTTGGGTCTTGGGGACTGTAAGGACAATATGATTATGTGAATCATTGATATATTATCTGTTATCTTGCAGGTTCCAGACTGACCGATGGTGCACCAAATTTGGTCCCAAGCAAGGACGTTGGGGATTTTCACCCGGGGGAGAGTTTAATAGGGTGTATCTTTTCCCACCCTGTTATGTAAGTCCTACTAGTTGTAGGCTGTAATGGGTTAATCTGTGGGCTTGTTGACCCCCCCCTCATGCCCCTCTTATGAGTGACAGAAGTAAGGTGGTGACTTATGGCCTGTGTAAGCCTATCTGGTGTAGGTATATACCATGAGCTGGCCCCTTCTTGTTCCTCATAGGAGGGAGTGACAAATTTGGGTCAGTCCTGTTTCTGCTCTGGAGGAGAGAGGAAGCAGAGAGCTGTGAGTCGGGATGGCTGGATGAGCCTTGTGGCTGAAGGAACATCTGATCTAGGAAGATGACCCTGTACTATCAGGGTCAAGCACCATCTAGAGTTTGGAACCCTCTAAACCCTTTGACCACTGTAATACCATCATGCAGTGACGGCCAAGAATAACGCCCTTTGTTAATTATACACCAGCCTCCAGGCTGAGTCAGTGCATGTGGTGTATGGAAGATGTGCTTCAGAGAAAACGGTCTCTGGCAGCCAGAGCCGCCCGTGAAGCTGGAGGTGCTGAACACCAAAGGAAAGAACTACAGATGACATCAAAAGCCTGTCCTGATCTCCATATCATCGCAGATCAGCTCAGCACCTCCTGAACCTACAGGTATGCCCTCAGCACCACATCGTAGCCCCTGAGTAAATCTCTCAGAGGATGGGGGAAACAGTGCTATACATGTATTATTTGTCATCATAACTCTGTGCCCAGGACATACCCAGGAAAACGAGAGGTAACTCTCAATGTATTACTTCCTGGTAAAAACCTTTTATAAATAAATAATATGGAGGCAGCTGATACCTATAACCGTTAATTAAAAAATCATTGTATTTTAATTACTATTTTTTTCTGTATTATACCAGGTAGTTGGTAATTGGAGAGAGGGAAGTACCACATTTACCTTGTGTGGGAACGGCACAGAAGATGGTGCAAGTCCCGAAACGTTGCCCCCTTGTTCGTAGTTACCTATATCCCTCTTGGGGGGTGGGGGGTTGAATATACCCCTGCTCCCTGTGTTTAGCATTTTGTTCTCTGAAGGGAATATGGGGGGTAAGTTATCCTGGATTCCATGACAGGCTCTTTGCATATCTTATGCTCTCTTAGCAATTCCTCTGCACATGATTTACCAGTGGATTAGTATTAGTTACTTTGTTCCCTTTTCTGGATAGAATTGGGTTATTATTACACTATATACCTGCGGTGAATTCTGTACACAAATATAGATTGTGTGTAGTTGTTGTACAGAGAGATTGCAACTTGTTTTATAGAAAAATCTACTTCTAATAAGATTTAACAAAAGCAACAGCAATATCGTATTTCCGTGTGTGCTTTTTTTAATGCCGGGGAACGTACTATTTTTCCTACACTACATTCAATGTATGGGGGGGTGAGTTCCAGGATCCAAACTGATGCTTCTATTATGTGAGCTAAGAGGGAATGTAAGGCATATTGATGCAGGTCAATGCCTTGGTGGTAATGCAATGGGTTAGTAATGCAGCCTAAACATGTCTGGAATTCCATACACAACTGCAGCTAGATTTTCCTATCCTTGAAAGTCACCTACACATTTAAATGACCTTTCAGCACCCACCAGGATACAGAATTCACTTGACAACGTACAAGCTCTTAGTCGGTCAGAGGGTCTGGACCCCCCCAAAAAATGGCAATTGAATGCAAAAGTGCAGAGACCACTAATGCTAAAAATCAACAACACTGAAATGGGTCAAACAGTCAAATTAAAAGAAATTTAAAAAAAAAAATTAATCCGGAAAAAAAATCCTATTGGATTCAGTGTGATTTTTTCCCCTTGGCTAATTGTGATACATTTGACTGTTTTAAAAATTCTGTATTCTTACATAGCGGTAGCGCCACATCGCGTGCAGAAATGTACCCAGGATAGTCCTTGCACAATAGAGTTTACAGTCTAAAGGTTTCGGTGCCTAAGGCACAGTGATATAAAGTGACTTGCCCCGATGACACAGAGCAGACAATGGGAGTTGAACCAGATTCACCTGCTTCAAAGGCAAGCGACATTACCCCTGTGCTCCTCCTGCTCCTATCTGACGTGCATCAGCTTTGCTGCCAGGATACTGATAAACTGCGCCCCAATCTCCCGGTGTCTTCGTGGAATAAGGAGAGATGTGCACATACTTCTGGTGAAGAATGAAGACTTGTGTGTGTGTGTGAGTTGAGCAGGAAGGGAGTCTTTGTCCTTCACAAGTGGCTCTCAGTGTCCAAAGTACGGTTCTAAGCACTCCTTCCCAGCGCCAGCAGCAGCTCGTGGCGCCAAACAGGCTATTTTTTCATCTTCAACCCGAGAGGTTGACATATGAAGCCAGGCTATTTATGGATGCATGCGAGGAGCCGGTGAGTTTGACGACGGGTAACCACAATTTTCCTCGTGTCCAGCTCAAAATCAGAGAAAATATTTATTTTAGGAAGGATCACTTTGTTTTTGGGGGTTTTAAAAACGACATCACGTTTAAACCGGAGATCGCTTTTTCTAACCCCGGTATTGTTAGAGGGGCCAATGAACTGCAAGTCAACTAAGGGGTTAATAGCTTGGTGTGCAGGTACAGTAGCACGAATTGGGTGTACAAATGTGTTATCACATTGCACCATGTTTGGGCTTAATTCATAGAACTCAGTTTCCCTGCACATTCCGTGATTAACCCTTTCACAGCCCGAGGAGTTTTAAAGCTGCATTTCCGCACTGATTTGTTTTCGGGGGGAACACGGTGGAAGGCCGTCCTGTACCTTTTTTCATAGACTCTGGGGTCCAAGAATAACTTTGTGCGCAGCAATCTGGCAACGCTGTGTGGCGGGCAGGGCCGGTGGAACCACTAGGCGCCTTAGGCTGCGGTCCCAGTCACTGCCACAGCGCACGGCTCGGCGCGCGCTGTACGTGTAAGCACCGCCCCTCAATGGGGAAGGGCCCAGAACGCACCTTCCCGCTGAAGGTGCAGCCGCACCGTGCTGCAAGATTTTTAATACTTAATGAAATTGAGTTTAAAACTTGCGACGGAGGCGTGGCCACGCCCCCACCGGCGGTTCACCCAATGAGGGCGAACCCAAAGCGTGACGTGATGGCCACACCCCCACAAATCCCTGACCACGCCCCCTCCCATCGCAAGCTCCCTCTCTCCCTGTCAGATCGCGGTTAGCGCTGTGCACGCGCCGCCCCCCCCCCGCCGGGCGCGCGTGTCACAGACATTACTGGGACCGCAGCCTTAGACGGTGGAGGGTGAGGTTAAGGCTGCGGTCCCAGTCATGTCTGTGACGCGCGCCCAACGGGGGGGGGCGGCGCGTGCACAGCGCTAACCACGATCTGCGGTCTGAGGGGAGAGAGGGAGCTTGCGACGGGAGGGGGCATGGTCGGGGATTTGCGGGGGCGTGGCCATTACGTCACGCGGCTGGTTCGCCCTCATTGGGTGAACCGCCGGTGGGGGCGTGGCTTCGCCTCCGTCGCAAGGTTTGAACTCAATTTGATTGAGTTGGAAAAAACCTTGCAGTGCGGCGCGGCTGCACCTTCAGCGTGACGGTGCGTACTGGGCCCAGCCCCATTGAGGGGCGGTGCTTACACACACAGCGTACGCCGCGCCGTGCGCACAGGCTGTTACTGGCGCCGCAGCCTTATGATGGCTACGGCAGTGTGACTCGCGGGAGGCCGGGAGCAGAGCAGTTGCAGAGCCGAGGTGAAATCGTGCGCAGGAGGAGGGTGGCGGCAGCGTCTGCGGCGGACCTGGGAGAAAGTGGCGTCTTCCAGTGCCAGGGAGGACCTCCATAGTCACCTAGGAAATGTTAACAGGGGGATGGGGAGAGGCCAGAGAGGATGAAGGTGGGAGAGGGAGGATGAAGGAGGGCGAGAGGATTAATGGGGGAGAGAGAGGATGAAGGAGGGGGTGAGAAAAGATGAGTGGGGGAGAGAGGATGAGTGGGGGAGAGAGGATGAGTGGGGGAGAGACGATGAATGGGAGAGAAGGAGAATGAATGGGGGTGAAAGAGGATGAAGGAAGGGGTGAAAGAGGATGATGGTGTGAGAGAATGAGGGGGGTGAGAGAAGATGAAGGGGGGGGATAGAGAGGCTGCAATCGTCTCTTACTGTCCATCTCTGTGGGCTTTTATTTCTGTACTTAGAAACTGAATTATAACTAAACTACAAAGATCCCCGTTATATTCTGCATTAAATGTGGCTATATCGCAAAAAACAGCAGATAAGAACCCTCTAACTCTCTAAGACAGGGGTGGGCAACTCCCAGTCCTCAAGGGCCACCAACAGGTCAGGTTTTAAGGATGTCCCTGCTTCAGCACAGGCAGGGCCGGATTCAGACATTATTGCACCCCGGGAAGAATAAAAATGTGGCGCCCCTACTCCTCATCGCTGCAGGTCACCTCACCGCCTTCTGTAAGTGTCCTCACTGCACGGTCCTCCCTTGTCACAGGGCACCTAGCATATCGGTGGGAGCTGTCACCATTTGGGACTACGCACACATAGGACACAGCTTGGCCACCAGCAGCCAGGGCACGATTTTATATTTCCCATGCTCCGCGGTGGCCAAGCTGAGTGTCCTGCGTGCGCTCACCAATGGCGGCGGCCTGCGAAAGGCACCCCTTTTCAGTTGGCGCCCCAGGCATGTGCCTGGCCCGCCCTCCCCTTAATTCGGCACTGAGCACAGGCGGCTCAATCAGTGGCTCCGTCTCTGTGCTGAAGCAGGAATATCCTGAAAACCTGACCTGTTGGTGGCCCTTGGGGACAGGAGTTGGCCACCCCAGCTCTAAGGTCATACTTGATTGTTACAGTTTGCTTCCTTTATAATTCCGTCTTCATTCTCCCGGCAGCAGAATGTTACAATGAAATCCACAGATCGTGCAAAATGTCCTGAACTGCAGAGAGGTGACGTATAGGCCGTCACACAGCGCTCAAGTTGTCAAAACACCCTCCAACTCATGTCAGACCAGCGTCGGGACTCTGATCCAGAACCCTGTCTTCAGATCTTACAAGATTAGACAAGCAAATGGGAACACAAAACCCAGACTGGATTATTATGAAACTGCTTGACCTGGAATTAGTTGAGAGACTAAATAAATGATGAAATAAATCAAATCAGATGAGCAAGTCACCCATAAAAAAAAAAAACCCCAAGGCCCATGTGTACTAACTGGTGCTATGCTATAAGACCCCGTATGGTAAATTCACCTGAATGGGCCACAAGGTGTCTTTTGGTGCTGGAAGATATCCTAAGGAATAGCACTGCTTAGTAAACATGGGCCTAAGTGCCTACTTCTCATGCTCGTGATACAAACAAAGCTTCATACTGTTAGACATGTATAATGAGCAGTGGTCGAAGGGGCTTAGGAAAAGCAGTGGCCGTGTGACTGCTTCTCACTGTGTTATAGAAAGATTTGGGTAATATTTATGCTCTAACAATATGAACGTTGGGAAGGCTTTCCAAAACAAATCCATTCTTCTTTCAAAAGAAAGTGTGTAAATAAGAGAAGTAGCATGACACATTGGCTGGGAGTCACCAAAGCGCGCCCTGCACTATCGCCGCTGAATCTGCAAGTAAAGTCACTATCCCGCAGGATAGGCTCAGTGAGTAAAGACACTGACTGGCACTGAGTTTGAAGCTGGTTCAATTCCCGGTGTCGGCTCCTTGTGACCTTGGGCAAGTCACTTTATCTCCCTGTGCATCAGGCACCAAAAACATAGATTGTAAGCTCCACGGGGCAGGGACCTGTGCCTGCAAAATGTCTCTGCAAAGCGCTACGTAAAACAAGCAGCGCTATAGAAGAACATGCTATTATTATTTTTTATTATTAAAGTAAACAGTGTTTAAGGTGAGAAAAAGAAGAGCAGGCGCTCTCGTAGTCTATTACTGAGTAACAATTTAATCGTCTGGATAATAAATGTAGCTCAATCACAAACGCAGGATATAAGTAGGCATTTTGAGAAATTCTCCATCCCAGCAGATGCTCCAAGCGATAAGATACCGCACTCTCCGGCGTTCTCCTCAGCCCGGAACCGGATATGGGAAAGTGTATCCTCCAATTCGGCTCCCCCTCGCAACGGCACCCGGCAAAACCGCTTCCATACATAGAAAATACATCACTGTATACAAATACTAAAGAGCGTATTGGAAAGCAACATTGTTAGTAGAGATATCTCCTAACATTTTCAATTCTAAACTTATTTCTAGAGCAAATATATTATCTAAATAGATATAAGATGATTAGCTCCGTGGATATCATTAACTTTATTTCTGGAGCCAAGGTCAATTATTGGATATTGGACAATCGACTCAAATATTAATTGATGGTACTAATCAACACATACTGAATGAAGACTAAATAGTGGATATTGCGACCATTTCAATGCCTCATGATATGTGATTGTGAATAATAAACATTATATATACAGGCATACCCCATATTAACGTACGCAATGGGACCGGCGCATGTATGTAAAGCGAAAATGTACTTAAAGTGAAGCACTGCCTTTTTTCCACTTATCAATGCATGTACTGTACTGCAATAGTCATATACGTGCATAAATGATGTAAATAACGCATTTGTAACAGGCTCTATAGTCTCCCCGCTTGCGCACAGCTTCGATACAGGTATTGCTGTTCAGGACGTGCTGACAGGCGCATGCGCGAGCTGCCGTTTGCCTATTGGGCGATATGTCCTTACTCGCGAGTGTACTTAAAGTGAGTGTCATTAAACCGGGGTATGCCTGTATACAGTTGTGTGAAAAAGAAAGTACACCCTCTTTGATTTCTATGGTTTTACATATCAGGACATAATAACAATCATCTGTTCCTTAGCAGGTTTTAAAATTAGGTAAATACAAACTCAGATGAACAACAACACATGACATATTACACCGTGTCATGATGTATTTCACAAAAAGCCAAAATGGAGAAGCCATGTGTGAAAAACTAAGTACACCTTATGATTCAATAGCTTGTAGAGCCACCTTTAGCAGCAATAACTCGAAGTAATCGTTTTCTGTATGACTAAGTTATTGCTGCTAAAGGTGGTTCTACATGCTATTGAATCATAAGGTGTACTTAGTTTTTCACACATGGCTTCTCCATTTTTGCTTTATTTTTGTTAAATAAATCATGGCACGGTGTAATATGTCATGTGTTGTTGTTCATCTGAGGTTGTATTTACCTAATTTTTAGAACTGCTAAGGAACAGATGATTGTTATTATGTCCTGATATGTAAAACCATGGAATTCAGAGGCTGTACTTTCTTTTTCACACAAATGTATATTATAATATAAAAATAGTGGTAAGTGACCAATGTTATATCTAATATATCAAAATGTAAAATGTGAACTAAATATGTGACTAATATATGTGACTAATATATGTGGTTTATGTGAAGTCGTTATGTGTATATTAAATAACTATGTGAAGTGAATATAAAGTGGTGTGTTTAAGATGATATGATCGTTATGTAAAATAATTTAAGCAAAATAGTGACATTAACACAATACAGTAGTGAACATTTATATGAAAAATTACATTAATATGTAAATTTGTGAATATTAAGGTGCAATATATGGCACTGTGAATAGACAAAAAAAATCCCTGACCCAAACCTAAAACATAGGAACCATCTCCTTGGTTCCAATCATGTATAGCAGTGTCAAAATAGGGGACCAGTGGATGATGTCCAATATGTGGGAGAGAAGAGAACACAGGAAAAGGAATGGTGCAATATCGCAACAAAAGGGGAGATATCTGTGGGGTCTTCTGGAGTGGTCACTCACATTCTGTGTGTAGTATTAAGGCAATTCCCATACCCTCAGTGGCACTCCTTTTGATACAAATATATATATATGGCGTGGTGGGTTCTGGGGTTAGAGATTGCTGGGATTGTGTGTTTATTAATTTTTAATTTTCAACTGGTATCAGTTGTTTGGAGGTTAGTGGCACCTCCTCCCAGGGTTTAAGCTCACCTCTCCCCATTTTTTAAGTAGAAGGTGTTTCCATGTTCCTGTACAGACTGGTCCATTGTGGCCATTCTCCCTCCACTGCAGAGGCAAATGAGAATTTTCACAGCATACTGCATACTGGTTATGCCGTGACGTGGCTGCAGGCTTATAACGCTTTGGCCAAAGGGTTTAACTAAATGACCCATACTCATGAGAATACCAACATTGGAGTATTTAACTATGTATTTTGTCACATTGGATGTAGCATTGGGAATTTTTGTCTTTAATTCCCATGCTGTGACAAACTTTAAATCGGGTCTATCTGTAGACTGGGATTGATCTCGGGTAAGACGGAGAAAATGCAATAGTGCAGACTAAACAAAATACACTTTATCTGAACACTTTAAAAAATGTGCACTCACGTAGGAGATTTTTCGCCACAATGTTTTAAAGAATCTAAGTAACAGCCTGCCGTGATCTCACCGCCTCCACTTTCACTCGGCGTCTCACGTGACCGCTCCGTCAGCACATCAGGAAGCAGCCGTCCGGGGATCAGTAACGTGTCTCTCGTTCTCCCAGCAGACCAGGAACTCTACGCGTTTCGCTGATGCACTCCGCTTCCTCAGTTATTGTTATGGGTTTGCAGCTCAGTGGCCTGAAGCGTTTGCTGTGGGTGAATGTGGTCTCCATCCCAATGTTAGCTCCATGTGACATTGAGAAAGACACCATCTTACTGTGCCACGGGCACTGTGTCTGCAACCTCGTACGTGCAGCACTGCATCATGAAATAGTGTTACTAATTTATTCAGAGACTCCTGTTACCTCGAATGCGTTGTGCATCAGCAATAATGAACAACAAGTACACTCGCATGTTCACTTATTTTATAGCTGCTTCTATTAATAATTTCTGTCTTGTGATTGCTCATTTTGGGCAGTCTGCTGCGTGGTGTGTCAATGTGGCAATCGGCGTGAACATTCTGTGAAACGCACAGAAACCGAGACATGAAGAGGACTAAAGCAAAGGCATAAAGACTATTGCCAAAAAGTATTTCTAATAACACTGTGCTTTTTGTAGTACTAGCACCAACTGCATTCAGCCCCTGCTCTATAATTAATTCTTGCGTGAGGGACTTGTCTGCAGGAAGGTACTGTGCGTCTATACATATTTATATTATAAAGTCATTATTACGATATGAAGTATTCTGCACAGTTATTGCAAGGGGCCATCTTGTGGTTAACCCAGGGGTCCTCAACTCCAGTCCTCAAGACCACCTTCCTCCAGCAGTTCAGATTTTTAGGATATCCCTGCTTCAGCATACGTGGCTCAATTGGTGGCTCAGTCTTTGATTGAGCCACCTGTGCTGAAGCAGGGTTATCCTTTAAAAAAAAACCTGAGCCACTGATTGAGCCACCTGTGCTGAAGCAGGGATATCGTGAAAACCTGACCTGCTGGAGGGGTTCTTGAGGACTGGATTTGAGCCCCCTTGGGTTAACCCCTACTTTGCCACGGAGGCCTCCAGGCAGCAAAGAGGTTGAGGTGGCATTTATCTGAATAAGACCAGTGCCATTATTACTGGAGCCTCACTTCCAGTCGGAGGCATTCCGGCCGCCTGTGTCCCTGCATCTATACTGGAGAAATAAATAAGGCTGCCAGTAATGATGTCATTGCAAGAGAGCCAATGAGTAAGGAGAGCATCGCTCCGATGAGCGACATTCTACTTTACTCAACGGCGATGGCCAGGTCGACGCATTTTGAGACCCCGGAGGTGCGTATTTGGTTAAACGAAGGTGCTCACGGTGCTTGAGATTGGGACATTCCTGACCATGGAGACCCACCCCACCAGGCACAACCCCCTCAGCTTAAGAATATTGCAAGTCTTATGTTCTTTAAAGCTCAGAGCCCCTTGTTTAGTAGATTTTGTCCCTTCTTTTCTTTTTCGCCTTCTTTTTTTTTTAATACCTGAACTTTGGGCTTTTGTGGAGAGAGAATAAGTGATCTCTTATAACCACTGACCCCCCAGTCCAGTCAGAAATTCACCTCTGATTGACCGTTTTTAAGGGAAACCATATTGGAGCCAGTCGTATCACCGCCGGTGATGACGTGCAGCGTTCTTTCACTGGTCGGCTGCCGTGGCCTGCGCCGATTTTATTCGCTAGGACTTCCCTGATGAATACATGGTCCTGGAGGCAAAGAGAAAAGACTAATAAAGGCTAATACTAGAAGACACCCTACAGCCCCATTCAACTGAATGGGCCATATCTACTAAGCCTTGTTACTCCATATGACACCTTCCAGCACATTATAATTGAATGCGCTGTAAACAGCCATACTCTCTGAGCAGTGCCAGAAGGTGTGTAACGGAGTAACACTGCTTAGTAAATACAGCCCACTGAGATTTGGTGCGATTGCTGCTTTCTGGCAGCGAAAGTGTTAAGGTTCTGCCCAATAAAGGCCGGTTTCAGCTCCGTGTGACCTCCTCATGCACTAAATCCTGGGGGTTATTTATTATTTTCTCAGTTAATCCACAGGAAGAGACTGTCTTTGGTTTATGAACTGGAAACATCCAATGCCAGCGAAAGCTTTTCCATTAAACACTTAGATTGAAAGTTCACTCGGGCCCAGATCCACAGAGGTCAGTTACTGACGTAACGAGGTGTCAACCTGCCGTAACGCCTCTAAGTGTTAACATGCGTCTTCAAAGATTCATAACGCCGTGCTACTTCCTGGTATCGGCTGGAAAGGGCATTGCGTTAACTATAAGGCTGACAGCGCCTCTACACAGAGGTCTGTTCTAGTTAACGCAGGGATTTAAACGAGACGTAAGTTGCGTCATATCAAGAGGTGGTGTCAGTCCCCTCCATACCCTAAACTATAGGTTTTGCTGGAGAAGAGAGGCGAGTTCTCAGGTGTATCTCCCCGTGTTGTATAAGGCTTAGTCCATGCTGCCTGCGCGCAGACGCATCATGCTTGCCTGCAGCAGGAGACATTTTATGTTCTGCAGGCAGGTGCGACAGGGAGGCGTGTCGGGGATGTGACACGGGGGCGTGGCAGTGACGTCACAGAGCTGGTTTGCCCACATTGGGCGAACCGCTCATGTGACCCTGCCGTCGCGCTACCAAGACTAACAGGGGACTTACCCTGTTCAGAAAACTTGCCTCTAATCCAGCAGTGTGCTGGTTAATTGACCAGCACCTGGCTGATTAGAGGTGTTAGAAAAAGCCTGCCTCTGAGACAGGAAGTGAGACTCCTTAGCACACTTGTGAGCTGAACAAGGAGACAGACATCTTGAGCCTGCCAGAAGAGACTGCACGCTGCCAGCAAGACACATGGGAAAGTACTTCTAAACCTGGAGAACAAAGAAGCCTTCCCCTACAAGAGACAGATAAGACTTTCCTTTCTAAGACTTTTTGTATATCTGCACATATCAAAATATATGTTTGGGGCTGGGAGACATGCTAATCTAAAGGGAGTTGTGGACTGCATAAGTTTCACTAGAAATACTCCCAAGTGGAACAGAAGCTTTGTTTGACCCCTTATTTGCAAACGTTTGGATGATTTTCTTGTGTTAAAGAAACAGGCGCAATAAAAGCCTTATTTAATTTCACCTTAAAAAAAATCTCCATTGCATACCTCTGCACATGTCCTCTTACATATGGTGTAAGAAGTGGGATTGAGGTGGCCCTTTAAGTTAAAAGGGGCCCCGGAGATTGCCTGTGAAATTTGTTTTGTGGTTTTTGCCTACAAACAGCCTGAGCAACATAAACAAAGAATCACATGCAGCAGAGAACAGAATTTAAGGGATACACATCCAGGCAGGAAATCTACACTGCACTGAAGAAAACCACAAAACCACAGCTGGACTCTTTTCCCCGATTCCAAGAGGAGAGAGAGAGACTGTGCTGAAGCAGGTAAACCCTACTTGCCTATCACAATAATGTGTAATATGGTCGTTGAAATAGGGGTTTTGCCTTCCAGCCGTAGTCAGGGTTCAAGAAGTAAGTTAGCCCTTAAAAGGGATAGGCGTTTGTTGTTTTCAAATGTTTCGCTTAAGCAGTGAATACAGATGGTGACCCACGAGCGGTACTGATTCTGCAAGTAAAGGCTGCCACATCGCATAGGACTGTGAATAGGCTGTGAATAGACTATATGCAGAAAAGTGTGAAAATTGATGCAAGACTGTGCTGAAGCAGGGGAATTTTCAGCAAACAACTGCTGTGTGTAAAATTGCCCCGCCGGGTAAAAAGGGATTGCTGAACTGTGTAATGGGTAACCCAAAGCCAATTGCTGAGTGTTAAGTCGCCCTGCCCGGAGTGAAAAAGTGGGGGGGAAAGAGAGAATATTTTTTCTGCAAGTAAAGTCTGTATGTATCTTGGGAGTACAACATGCACCCAAAGTAGGAAGAGTGAATGCCATATTACCCAAAGATGAGACTGAAAATTACTGAACTCAAGCAGAAAACCAAATGCCTTTGCTGAAGCCAGAAAATGGGCAGCTAGCAAGCATTGTGTTTAAAGAAACCCTGGGAATTTGAAATGGTCACCCAGCTGAAGTCAAATACAGAGTCTGCAAAAATAGGGAAGAAAATTGGTTGCTGGTGTAAAGAACCCCACCACACGGAGCAGTGTCCCTTCAGGCCTTATTCAGACGATGAGAATAAATCCATGCACAGTAATGCTAATATTGTAAATCTTACAAAAGGGAAGAAAAAGACTACAGAGATGCCTGTGAGACCTATGACCTCTACAAGCAAAATATGCCCACCTGTAGGACTACCACCATTTGGGGTTCTAGCAAATGCAGTGGCAACAGCTGCAATAGCACCTCCTGAGGTCAGGAAGAAAAATACACCTGATGGCCCTAAAATGGAGGACAAGATGCAGCGTTCCTGTAATAAACCCTACCCCACCGAAGAGTGACCCTTCCAGTCCGATGAGGAGGAAGACATCTCTTACGGGGAACCCAAACCGAGTCACACCCACAAAACACCCCAAGAATTGTGGGGGTGCCTGAACTCGGTACGAACCGAAAAGACCTCTCCCTATGATGACGAATATGACCGGCAGGAGAAAGAGTGGGAGCAGCGGATCACCGAATATTTCCGTCAGCTATTACAGTTGCAAGAAAAGCATGGTGGATCCAGTGACGCTGCCAAAATTTCAAATGAAGATGGAGACTCCAGTGTCCCTGAGGGGACGGTGTCATCCAAAACAAAAAGGCGAAAAAAGAAAAAGAAAAGCGGTTCTTCACGTACCGTGGAAGGAACAGACACGTCCGCAGATCCCGTCGAGAAAATGGGGGAACCGAGATGCCCTGCAGCCTAGAGAAAATGGAGGATTTGTCATGCGGATGACCGAATATCCAGAGGGCCCAAGGCAGAAGTCGGGTAACCCAAAGAAGTGTCTGTCCGGTGCCAACAGTGAGGAACCCTCAATCAACCATCCCAGGGAAGCTGAGCCGGAACCAGTGAGTGACGATCCCTTGACCAGCCCTTAAGATGCCCTGAAAATTGCCAGGTGTGACTGTGATCTGCTCCGGGAACAATTGAAACTTGAGAGGGAAGATAATGCTGAGCTACAGAAGACGGTGCTCGCAATGTACTCTGAATCTGGAACAGAATTGGACGATCTCACGTCCGAGCTAAATGCTGCAAACACTAATAATGCCACCATGGCGGAAAAGCTTAACCAATCCGATAAAATGATGGCTAAGCTGAAGCGGAAGTATGAGGAGGCACTGAAGGAGATTACAGTCGTTCAGCAAGAGGTTCATGGTCTTCACCTAGAACTGAATGCCTCACAACAAGAGGTCAACAGTGTCCGGACAGAGGTGGACGTATCCCAGAAGGAGGTTCATACACTCTGCGCAGCACTGGATGCCTCACAGCATGAGATCAACAGCGGCCACACAAAACTGGAAGTCTCCAGAAAGGAACTACACAGTCTCGCGGAGGAGCTGGACAATTCTAAAGAAACTATTGTCAATCTTAATACAGATCTCAAAGTCTCTCAGATGGAGCTTCAGACCCTCAACCTAGAGAAGGAAATCTCACGCCAGGAGATTGTCATTCTCAAAGCAGATGTGCGTAAATGGAAGGAGGACTACATGGAGGCCCTGATAATTACAGAGACCGCAACAAGAGAAAATTTAAGACTGAAAAAGAGAAATTTCAGTTGACAGACCACGTCAATGGAAAGAATGAAAAGCTGCACGAGCTTAAAAAAATAAAGAAACGGTTGGAAGATGAAAAATTTGAAGCAGAGCACCGACTGCAGAACCAACTGCAAGGTCTGCGTACACCCCCCCAGAATGTCGAGGAGAAGCAGCGAACTCTACAGGAAGAAAATCTGCAGGCTGCTAAGGAAATACAAGTGCTTCAGGAACATCTGATTACACAGTGTGTCCTCGCAAAGCAGCAGGATAAACTGAAGGCTACCCTGACCATCACCAAAGCATCGCTAGAGGCTAAGCTTAGAGGCCAGGTGACTCGGTACAAGAGGGAGCGCAAAAAGGTCCAGAAACAGACGAGTATCTGTGGCCCAAGCGAAGAAGTTCACAGTGCTCCACAAAATAATGAATGATAGGTGGAAGTAAGCTCAGAGAAAGCACAGGGAAGAAATAAAGACCCTGAAAGGAGAATGGCAGGAAACACTCAAGAAACAGAGTGAGACTCTGCGGCCCAGTAACTTACAGATGCCTCCAATACGGGAAAAAGTATTGGCTCTGTCCAAGCATCGGTATCCCACAGTAACTAAGGCCCATGAGGGCAAAGGTACGGTGAGAGCTGGGGACCCCACTCACCTACAAAACAAGATTACGAAGTTTGAGCCACCTAAGAAAGCACTAGCCAAACCTGCAACCACCCAACAGGCAACAAACAGCGGTAGGAGTGCAGAATCAAAGCCAGAGGAATCCTTAGCTGAGGAAGCTGAAAAGATAGGACATTCTCTGGAAATGAAGCTGGAATCGCAACTCAATCCCAAAGAAGCTGAACTGGCGACTACATTGAATGGGAAAAGTGCAGGAAGGCAGTTTCAAGAACTGAGGGCTCAAGTGGCTGTTCTTGGGCGCTCTTCTGATACCAGGAAGTGGACATTTGGTGCTAAAGTGGAGCACATGGGAAGGATGGCGAGAGAGAGCGATTTGCATAGGCGCTCTGCGACTGTCGCCATACAGTCTGCCTACAAAAAGAGGAGTGCGTGACACAGGGGAAAGCACAAGACCACGTGGTCAGTAGAAAGACTGTTCTTGGAAAAAGTTCTCCTTGAGTGACTGAGGACTGCTGATCTCAAGCACCTTCTGGAGGAGACACTACTAAATTGGAGGAAGGGCTCCAATCCCAGCAGGACTGAGGGTTCTCCTCCATCCACTCTCATTCAAGTCACAGAGATATCTCGAATGAGAGTGGAAGGATGGGCTTTGGCCGTGGCAAGCCCGAGCTTCCCACAAACAGGGGAGGTATGTAACAGGGGACTTACCCTGTTCAGAAAACTTGCCTCTAATCCAGCAGTGTGCTGGTTAATTGACCAGCACCTGGCTGATTAGAGGCGTTAGAAAACGCCTGCCTCTGAGACAGGAAGTGAGACTCCTTTGCTCACATGTGAGCTGAACTAGGAGACAGACGTCTTGAGCCTGCACATATCAAGATATATGTTTGGGGCTGGGAGACATGCTAATCTAAAGGGAGTTGTGGACTGCATAGGTTTCACTAGAAATACTCCCAAGTGGAACAGAAGCTTTGTTTGACCCCTTATTTGCATACGTTTGGATGATTTTCTTGTGTTAAAGAAACAGGCGCAATAAAAGCCTTATTTAATTTCACCTTAAAAAAATCTCCATTGCATACCTCTGCACATGTCCTCTTACAAAGACACATTTTTTTTTGTCTCTCCAAGCACAGCTCCTGCCGACGCACACGTTTGCACGCGCAGCATGGGCGGTCCCATTCGCCTAATGTAACTCATCGTGCAGCATGCGCCCACGCTCCGTCAGCATGAACGAGGCCTAAAGATATGCAAAGAGGCGGATCCATCTCTCCTTTAGGTAAGAGCCACTTAACACAAGTCATGTTATTTGAAGCTAACAGGAGGCACTGCTAACGTCCGTTAAGCATATGCTTAGGAGATATACAATGGCAGTTGTTTTTGCATATACTGTAGTTCGCTTTGTGGATCCACGTTAACCTCAGAGAATGCCTGTTAATGCTAACAACAAGACGTTATCAAAATCAATAAGTTCACAAACCTCTGTCCTGGCCTTAGACTGTAAGCTCTTTGGGGCAGGGGTCTCCCTTTGCCTTGTGTTCTCATTTACCTGTAACGCTTATTCCCATTGTTTGAACTTTATTTCCCGTGTCTTGTAATTTTGGGAAGTGCTGCATACACTGCTAGCTCTGTATAAATAAAATGATACATACATTAATACATTGGGTGCAGTCTGTGATGCCATTTTGTTCCCATCGGCTTTGCAACCTGGAGACTTTGATGAATGACCCATAAAAGTTTGAATACAGCCAGTGGTCAAGGTGTGATGGTACTAGGGGGGTTTAGAGTTAGGCTTGCCAGGTGACTTCTCCAAAAATACTGGACACAATGGTGAAAGGTGTGACGCGCTCGAGACAAGCACCCCTCTCCTTTTAGGCTTCACGTTGAGTTCAGTAAGTGACGGGCATGGACGGTAGTTGTACAGAGTGAGCAGGTTGAAAGAAGACGAGAGAAAGGTAAACAGGTAACTCCTTCAACCCTCTAGGAAGAAGTAGAGTGGTGATGGAAACCATCTATCTATGATTAATGTCCCTGCTCCGGGCAGGTGCTCATCATCAATAATAATGTGTCCCCACAACCATTTCACGGCACAAATTCACAATTAACATACGTATTGCGCTTACCAGAGCCAACATTACTGCTGTCACGGGTGCAATTTGTGTGTGAGAACACCAGTAATACCGCAGACTCATATTTCACAGATCCACAAAGGATGGACGATTCTGATTAGGGCTCAAGTTACGTGCAAAACTACACACCATGTATGCCCTGAAGTGCCCATGTGCTCAACCCTACATTGGTAAAACCATAAGACGAACCCAAAGGATGTTTTATTGAACATTAAAAGCGGCATTTCAAAAGGAAAGGGGAATCTGCACAGACCGCGCAGGGTCGCTTCTCTGAGGATTCTGGGAATGGAGCCCAATGTTGTCATTGCACGGTTTGCACTGACCTAGAAATTACTAGTGGAAAAGGAAGAACAGTATATTTCAAAATTCATGCTGTGAAGCCACATGGATTGACTGCAAAACAGCTTAATATACTCTCACCCACTCTGCTAAATCACTTGCCGCTCCATTTTTCTCTTATACACATTTATCCAACATCAAGGGGACTTGCTATGAATACAATACCATACCACATTATAGTCCATTGGTGCAATCTGGGTTTCAGAATTTTATGCAATTTCATTAATTTTTCTCGTAGTATATTGGTACTGGAGCACTCCACTGCTTTTCTCCTGCTTGAACCCCAAACCCTTCAGTTCTTTAGCAGCCTGGTAATTTGAGTACATACTATGTCTATACATTGTAATGGCATAACTATATATGTATAAATGCGTATATACAAGTTTTTATCAGAAGGAATGGTGCACCACTCACATTTTAAATACACATGTATACAGTGTGTGGGTATGTATATACAGTATATATACAGTATATATATATATATATATATATATACACATACATACCCACACACACACCTGTATACATTTATAGTATAAAAAAAAAGTATACCCTATATATTTCTTTATGTAATCCTCCCTGCCCGGTTTCTAGGGAGTTTACATCAAATATCGCTTAACTTGGCTTGCTCAGTGTTGATTACCTTGTCAGGGTGCGGGATTCGTGCAGGCTGGGCGCCAGGAACTATATTCATACATACGGAATCTTTATTTATCACCATTGATAAAGTCTTATTTACATGGTACACACCACTATTCTCTGTATGGTAATAGTACTCAGTACATGTAAATGAACAAAGTACATACTCATTTGGTACAAATATCTGTACCACTATACTGGCGCCATATAAAATCTGGCCATATAGCAGTTACCTCACTTATCAGAACATACAATTGCTTACTTATGGCTTCTCTATAAGATTAATTAGCAGCGTACATTTACGCACTGTCCACACGGGACACATCTCACTGTGCCAGTCAAATACATATCTTCCGTATCGACCACATTACTATAAGACTAACTATGATATTCTAGTCATATACCTTTGATCTATGTACATTGCATATACTGTAGCGATAACATCTTTTCTCAGATCCAATGCACAGATAATTGCATGGACAGTGCAATGCTAAGGGTGAACGGAGGGCAGTAACAGGCAATGGCCGTGTAACAGATGTGACAGAAACCAGGGGATGGTAATAAATTCCGTATATAGGGCTCCCAGGATACTAGACAGTTTCTATCCTGTTTGGCCTGGGAGTGCAGCCTTATAATACATACACTCCATCCCACAGTTTGGCAAGCGCTGGAACTGAGGGATGAGAGATCCAGACCAGAGTTTGTCTGCTGCCTGATTTCTGTCACCTGTCATGCTAATTAGGAATCAGGTATGAAAGACTGATTTCCTGTTTGCTCTGGTCTCCCCACAAGAGCCAGGAGGCTGGAAGGCTGCTGAACTACAGAGGGGAGAAGCCTCTTCCCCAAACAGGTTCAATCTTTCTGTTCATTTGTGTAAGACTGCAAAAGTACCGTGTTTTGATGTTGGAAGTGGAAAAGCCACGTCCAACCCTGAGTCAGGGATATCTAAGTTAAGTTATCGCTCAGGTGAGCAGCTTTTGTTTTGATCTGTTTTCTGTTGTATGCACTGTGGCAGTCTCAGTGCCTGGGACTGAATAAACCAGGCATAGCCTGTTTAAAGGAACAGTACGTGACGCCTCATCATTTAACCTACCCTAAAAGACCGTGTTCTAAACAGTCCCGGACAAACGACGGAGCCCCGGAGTAAGCCGTTTGTCACATATGGTGGAGAATGCGGGCAGAGCACTAGGGGGTCTGCGGGTTGAAGAACTTTGAAAGAAAAAAAAAAAAAAAAAAAGTTTTTTTCATCCTCTGCAAACAAGATGGAAGACGTGGTGGGTGCGCTGGTACGCAATGTCGCTGCCCAGAAAGACGCGAATGAAACCCAGCAACAGCTGTTAATAGCCCAGCAAGAAACTAATGCAAACCAGCAGCAGACGAATGCAGCCCAGCAACAGCTGCTAATAGCCCAGCAAGAGATTAATGCAAACCAGCAACAGGCGAATGCAAACCAGCAACAGGCGAATGCAAACCAGCAACAGACGAATGAAGCCCTGCAAAACGCGATTGCAAACCAGCAAGAGACAAACCGCTTGCTGAGAGAGGAGCAACAGCGGTTCGCTCAGGGCTTACAGCAGGAACTCGAGATCCTGAGGGGGACTATCAGTAACCTTCCACTGGCAGCGGCAGCCCCAGTTCCGAAAATGACCAGGGCAAGCCACTACCTTCAGAAGATGGGACCCTCGGATGATGTGGAAGCCTATCTTCTCACGTTTGAACGCACGGCACAGAGAGAGGGATGGCCAGAAGCTGAGTGGGCTGGTCTAATCGCACCCTTCCTAAGCGGCGAACCCCAGAAGGCTTACTTTGATCTAGAGCCAGCCGAAGCTAACGTCTATGCAAAATTGAAGTTCGAGATCCTCGCCCGCCTCGGCGTAACCACGGCTGTTCGCGCCCAAAGGTTTCACGCATGGTCCTTCACGATGGATAAAGCCACCCGAAGCCAGATGTATGACCTCATCCACCTCGCCCGGAAGTGGCTACAACCCGAGATCAACTCAGCCAGCCACATCGTGGAACGGTTGGTCATGGACCAGTTCTTGAGGAAACTTCCCTCTGCCTTACGCCGTTGGGTCAGTCGGAGTGACCCCCACAATGCGGATGAGCTTGTGGCCCTCGTAGAAAGGTACAATGCAGCAGAAGAGCACCCGCAACCCACAGTCGTGGAGCAACCCCACTACCCGAGGTTCCAGGACTCTTCCAGAGACGGTAAAAGGGTACCGGGGTTAAGGGGCGCTGAAGAGCGGCGACCACCTTCACGCAGCACCAGCAACAGTGGTTCGCACACTAAGGGCAATAGCCAACATGGGGAGCCGGGAAAAGGCTCTAAGTGGGACACAGACTATGTACCTAAATGTGTAAATTGTCATGAGAGGGGCCACACAGCAAAAATCTGCCCACTAAATGATGAGCCCATGCAATGCAACAGCGTGGAACCTTATTCGCTGTTGTCCCAATGTATGGGCCCTAGCCCAGAGGACCCCTTGAATAACCATCTGTGGGCATTTGTAAAGGTTAATGGTAAGAGGGTTCGGGCACTTCTTGACTCTGGGAGCATGGTCACACTAGTGTCCGAATACCTCTTGCCCATTAAGAAGAAACAGGGAAACAGTTCACAAAGAGTGGCAATTTGTTGTATACATGGGGATAATCATGAATATTCCACTGTTGATGTTTTTTTTGAAACAGAGTTTGGTTCTTTAGATTTCAAGGTGGGTATTGTACCCAAACTGGCACATGATGTGTTAATAGGGACCGACTTTCCCCATTTTCTAAAAATGTGGTCCCCCGCTCAGAATAGCGCCCAGAGTTCAATAGCGGACCATAACGAAGTATTAGAAGAAACAAATCCTTTCCCTTTTTCAGAAATGGAGGTTGACGAGGGCCCAAATAAGAAGGGGGAAAAGGAGGAGTGCTGTAAAATTCCCTTTCCCATCACTACTTTGGTAGGGAATACCCCAAATCAAGATGTTGAGCAGACACTTACCACCCCAGAACCGGATAAGACCCTCGCTGACCTAGAGGTCAGTCCTGGGAGTTTTAAGAAGGCCCAGTGGGAAGACCCCACATTAGCGGTAGCAAGGGGAAATATACGGGACCAGAATAGTACTCCTGGCCAACCAGATAGGTCACTTGCTTACCCCTACTTCGAGGTAGAGAACGACCTAGTATATCGGGTTGATAAAAGGAAATCAGTTACAACTAAACAATTGTTGGTACCACGGACATTCCGTAACGTAGTATTACACCTCGCACATAGTCATCCATTGGGGGGACACCTAGGGGTGGAAAAGACAAAAGAAAAGGTTCTCCGAAGCTTCTATTGGCCTGGGGTTCTGGCAGAAATTACGAATTATTGTTCCTCATGCCCAGAATGTCAGATCACCGCCCCGTTCAAGGCGTACCGCAGCCCATTGGTACCCCTTCCCATAATAGAGGTACCATTTGACCGGATTGCTATGGATCTAGTAGGACCCCTAATAAAGTCTGCTAGGGGACATCAGCATATATTGGTAATATTAGATTATGCCACCCGATATCCGGAGGCAGTTCCCCTACGTAGCACCTCAGCTAAAAACATAGCAAAAGAGTTAGTACACTGGCGACACACTTTATTCAAGCTTGGCTAGTCCCACGAATTCGGGTATACCCGGGTGTATTGAGGTTTGTGACTGTTTTCTGCCCGAGTGCATTGAGTTATTTTCCAAGCAGGGATTGAAGCATTTTATTCCTGCTGGCTGCAATACTGCACAGTATATATATATATATACTGCATTACAATTCATGAATTTATGCCATCTGGTAGACACGCGAAGCATTGCAGCCTATTAAATCCTAATCATTATCATTTAACAGATCAGCCGCCCATCAGCCAGGCATGAACCCAGGCTGGGAAGGTAAATGCAACGGGGCTTGTCAGAGGTGAGGAGTGGCGCATTCCAGGTATCTGCCAGGTACATACCGGGTATTTGCTCGAATAAAGTGTGTCGGTGCAGTAGTTCTGTTTTCCCGGGTCGGGATTCCTAAAGAGATTCTATCTGACCAGGGAACACCATTTATGTCCCAAGTAACAAAAGAGCTATGTAAACTCCTAAAAATCAAGCATCTCAGAACCTCAGTCTATCATCCACAAACAGATGGTTTAGTGGAAAGGTTCAATAAAACCTTAAAGAGCATGTTACGGCGGGCGGTTGATAAAGATGGGAAAAACTGGGATTGTTTGTTACCGTACCTGTTATTTGCCATTAGGGAAGTTCCCCAATCATCCACAGGCTTCTCCCCGTTTGAACTATTGTATGGCCGACACCCAAGGGGCTTACTGGATATAGCCAAAGAGACTTGGGAACACGAGGTTACCCCTTACAGAAGTGTAATAGAGCATGTTGCCCAGATGCAGGACCGCATTGCTGCAGTCCTACCCATAGTGAGGGAACACATGGAGAAAGCTCAAGAAGCACAGAGGAATACGTATAATAAGGGTGCTAGGGTCAGAATTTTTTTTCCAGGTGATAGGGTACTAGTTCTGGTTCCCACCGTGGAGAGTAAATTCCTTGCTAAATGGCATGGGCCATATGAGGTCTTGGAAAGAGTGGGAGAAGTAAATTATAAGGTAAGACAGCCAGGTAGGAGGAAACCTGAGCAAATTTACCATATAAACCTACTCAAGCCCTGGAAAGATAGAGAAGTCTTGTTAACCCTAGTACCCCCAGGTCCGTCAGAGAATCAAGAAACTGACCCAGAGGTTAGCATAGCTGAAACCCTGTCTGTTCATCAGAAACGAGAGGTTCAGAATTTAGTGAGAAGAAACAAAGAAATCTTCTCTATACGGCCAGGTAGAACTAGCGTAATTGAACATGACCTAGTCTCTGAACCAGGGGTCCGAGTTAACCTTAAACCGTACCGAATCCCAGAGGCCAAAAGAAAGGCTATAAGTTTAGAGGTTAAAAAAATGCTAAAACTAGGTGTAATTGAGGAATCCCAAAGTGGGTGGAACAGCCCTATAGTCTTAGTCCCAAAGCCAGATGGTACAACAAGGTTTTGTAATGACTACCGGAAACTAAACGCGGTGTCAAAATTTGATACTTATCCTATGCCCAGGGTAGATGAACTTGTAGAGAGACTGGGCAAAGCCCGATATCTCACAACCCTAGACCTAACAAAAGGGTACTGGCAGGTTCCCCTCACAGAAAGGGCAAAAGAAAAGACAGCCTTCTCAACCCCAGACGGCCTCTTTCAGTATAAGGTGTTGCCTTTTGGCTTACATGGAGCTCCCGCCACATTCCAAAGAATGATGGATAAAATTTTAAAACCACATACTCGGTATGCTGCCGCCTACCTGGATGATGTGGTAATCCATAGTGAAGATTGGCAATCCCACCTTCCAAAGGTCCAAGCTGTGCTTGACGCAGTCCGGTCTGCTGGACTAACTGCTAACCCCGCTAAATGCACTATTGGTCTGGAGGAGGCCAAGTATCTGGGATATTCTATTGGCAGAGGTTTACTCAAACCCCAAACACTCAAAGTGGAGGCGATACAAAATTGGCCAAGACCAGTTACAAAAAAACAAGTAAGGACTTTTTTGGGGTTAATTGGGTACTATAGAAGGTTTATTCCCAATTTTGCAACTAAGGCAACCCCACTAACTGACCTCACAAAAGCAAGAGGACCGCTAATGGTAAAGTGGTCCCCCGAAACCGAACAGGCCTTTAGAAGCCTGAAAGAAGCTCTCTGTGCCCAACCAGTGTTGGTCACACCTGACTTCTCCAAAGAGTTCGTAGTCCAAACCGACGCATCTGAGGTTGGGCTGGGGGCGGTACTCTCCCAGGAGTCTCAAGGTGAGGAGCACCCCATCCTTTATTTAAGTAGGAAACTAAATCCCCAGGAGAAAAATTACTCCATAGTAGAGAAAGAGTGTCTCGCAATAAAGTGGGCTGTAGAGACGCTCAAATACTACCTGTTGGGGAGAAAATTCCGGTTGGTCACAGATCATGCACCCCTTACCTGGATGTGTCAAAACAGGGAAAAGAATGCTAGAGTGACCAGGTGGTTCCTAAGCCTACAACCTTTTAAATTTTCTGTGGAACACAGGTCAGGGCACAAACATGGCAATGCTGACGGGTTGTCAAGGATGCACTCCCTAATATCCATGGTCGCTCATCCCTCGAGGTCTGAGCTGGGGGGGAGGATATGTGACAGAAACCAGGGGATGGTAATAAATTCCGTATATAGGGCTCCCAGGATACTAGACAGTTTCTATCCTGTTTGGCCTGGGAGTGCAGCCTTATAATACATACACTCCATGCCACAGTTTGGCAAGCGCTGGAACTGAGGGATGAGAGATCCAGACCAGAGTTTGTCTGCTGCCTGATTTCTGTCACCTGTCATGCTAATTAGGAATCAGGTATGAAAGACTGATTTCCTGTTTGCTCTGGTCTCCCCACAAGAGCCAGGAGGCTGGAAGGCTGCTGAACTACAGAGGGGAGAAGCCTCTTCCCCAAACAGGTTCAATCTTTCTGTTCATTTGTGTAAGACTGCAAAAGTACCGTGTTTTGATGTTGGAAGTGGAAAAGCCACGTCCAACCCTGAGTCAGGGATATCTAAGTTAAGTTATCGCTCAGGTGAGCAGCTTTTGTTTTGATCTGTTTTCTGTTGTATGCACTGTGGCAGTCTCAGTGCCTGGGACTGAATAAACCAGGCATAGCCTGTTTAAAGGAACAGTACGTGACGCCTCATCATTTAACCTACCCTAAAAGACCGTGTTCTAAACAGTCCCGGACAAACGACGGAGCCCCGGAGTAAGCCGTTTGTCACACAGAACATAGATTTTACACTAGGACCGTGGGTACAGGACAGGACTCTGATCTCTAAATCCTAAGACTTATACCCTACATTGTCCACTCACTTTTTCTTCGTAGCAGGGCTGGCATGGTCATGACAGGGGAGGTACGCATTTACAGTACGCTCAGTCCAGTGACCCCGGAACACGCTAACATGTCCATAGTCTCCGAATGCTCCACATTTGTTCCGAACCATCCTGTTGGCAATACAAGCCCTCCCAGCAGTGCACTATCTTACCCATCTCTGTAGTGGACATTCGGGTCAGTTCAACTGAAGCGGATTGGGGAATCACTTTACCCTCAGTTCCCTTTGCATCAGACAGGAATGGAGCGGAATACCAATTGATCAAACTGTAGTCCCCCACACAAAGGTAGGCTGCAGGACACACCCTGCAATAGGTCCACACAACAGCCATATCAGGGCAGACTCAGCATCTGGCTCAGGATTTTACTGGCTGTTATTACAGCCAGGCACCGCGGCCGCAACTGGGGACTTCCCAGCTCGGAACGAAGGGGAAACTCCTCTCATAGACTGACAGGCACACAACTTTCGGGCGTGCCAGGGCGACCTCTGATGCACGCGCATTCAGTTTCCATGGAACCTCTGACTCATCGTCGCTTACTCCGGGCTCTGTGGTGCTCTCCGGTGGTCCCACCAGTGAAATCTCTTTGACCGGCGTTTCAGCAACGGGTGGTATAGGAGCTGTGTCACTGCCTTCCTGCAGGAGCAGCGGATGAATTCTGTTCTCCTTCAGATTCTGGTCAGCTAGTACGGTGGGGGTGCCCTACCCGGCTCCTAGGGAGTTCACATCAAATGTCTCTTAACTTGGCCTGCTCATTGTTGATTACATTGTCAAGGTGCTGGATCTGTGCAGGCTGGGTGTCAAAAACTATATTCATACAAACAGCATCTTTAGTGATCACCATCAATAAAGTCTCAGTTACATGGTACACATCACTTCATGTATAGTGTCATCACTATTCTTTGTGTGTGCTGTGTGTATCCTCTTCCCTAGATGTACCCTATCCCAGCAGGCTAGGAGGGTGCTTAAAGTTGACTAACTCCTGTTACCTAAAGAAGCCCTCTGTAATGTTGCTGTCTGCAAGTTAGGATACAAACCCACAGAGCAGAAGTAGGGAGTGATACATCGACCTTGACCTGGGATCTGAGTCCTAGAAATTCACGGGTAGTGATGTCTGGTTCCAGGTTGAAAGAACAATTATATGCTGCACACCTTAAATCATATACATAACAGTATTACCGGTGCTGCTGGTTCAAGGGATACCTGTAACAATCATCCAGTCTTGAATAAATGGAAGGATCCAGCGCTCCACTTGAGAAAGACCTACTAAGGTCGAAACGGTTGTTGTGCATGGCGCAATAAAATTGAACTTTTAAAATCCGTGGAGCGCTGGATCCTTCCATTTATGGTTCCAGGTTGAGGCAGGCAAGAATGGTCGGGTCCAGTTCCGGGGTCGAAGCAGGCAGAGATAAAGGCAGGTATAGTTAGGTCACAGTTCCAATGTCACAACAAGATCAATGGCAAGGACAGGGGAAAACACAGGACAAGGCCAGACCCCCAGTATAATAATACTTTGCACGCACGCAACTGGTTGCTATTTAAAGCCCTGAAGCAGGGGCTGAGAATAAACCAGAGAGTGGCTGACTTCATCGTTTGGTAGTGAGGGCAAGAATTGCCAGGAGGCAAGATGGTTACTTCAGTGAGGTAGTGAGGTCACTTCCGGTTGACAGGCACCTTGGCTGCAGAGCGAATCCTCACAGCCTCTGCTTTGAAGAGTTGATAGTGTTCTGTCTCCTTTGCGTCGTCGGACCTTGTACTACTCTGTGGTCAGAACCCCCGCCGCAGGTACTGAATGCCATCAAGTGGCCTTCTGGGTGAGTCAACTATGGACCCTCCGAAGGGGCTGGTCCAACTATGCCCCGGGGCCGTGGCTTGTGGAGTCCCCACTGGGCATAGGCTGCCTCTCTGAGAACCTTTTGAGTAGTGTAGAGCCATTCATGGGAACACCATCTAAACAGGGCGCCTTCCCCAACTAGAAAACAATCAAGGGAATCCTTATCCTATCCCTGACATATCTACAGTATAAACCTACATACACTATTCACAGTGAGATTCCTCCTCTTCAACTCCTCCTGTGACCTGACCTTCTAGAAGCTATATATATATATATATATATATATATATACATATACATATACACATATATACATATACATACATATATACATATATACATATACACATACACACATATATATACATATATACATATATATATATATATATATATATACACACACTGCAATGACAGAAGAGGGTGGGGCTTTGATTCTGCCTAGTCACTCAGCACCTCTGTGTGAACCCACACAGTTAACCCATTAAGGCCACTGTAATCACAAAGGGGGTAACACTTCTATAAATAAAACCCTTTTAAAAATGTTTGCTCCCTGGTGTAGCCTACTCCACCGGCTATCATCTTTTCTGTGGCCCTGACAGTATAATTCCTGTTAGACACAGGCACTGTGGGGGATAAGCTCTCTCATGGAGGCCTACTGTAGCTTGTTGTTGCCGCCTGGTTACACTATTGCTGTATCCAGGGGCTGGCCTAACACCAACCAGAGAGTGTCATCCATGACTACATGTATGCTGCTAAAAAGACCCAGTTGAATCCATCTGTTGTGGCTACTTGACTGGGCCACTACCTGAGTCGCCAGTGTGGACCATCCTGGCTGCGCCAGGATCCTCACCGGCTGGAGGCACTGCGCTACCAGGATCATCACTGAGAACCTATCCTGACATCTCCCCATACCACCGTGGAGATCTCAGGGCCTTCTGTTCTACCAAACAGGTATGCTCCGCACCAGAATACACCAGTAGCTATATGATCTCCTAAAGGGTGGGGGAAAAGGCGCCACACTTGTTTAAAAGGATTGTGCTCTCCTGTGATCAAACACTGTACCACTACTTTATAACCACACCTTGACTAGTAAAAGAAGTTGGAAATACAGAGTAATAGCATGAGGCCTATGACCCTTTCGTGCTCGTCTTTTCATCACAACCTTCAATGGAAGATATTTATACTTTAAAAACATTTTTATATACAAATCTGTCATATTGTATAATAACGAACACAATCTCCGATTTATGGATTCATGGTCAAACGCTAGCACAGGGTTATAGGAAGGAAACAAACAACATTTACACACTCCGTTTTTAAAAATCATGTTCAAGCAAAGCACTGGCCCCTCTCTGCTCAATTCCGCGTCTCTGGCAGCAATCTTATTGAACGAGCGTCTTCCATTTTGAACAGATCATTAGGGTCCATGTCAGAGTTGGCTGAACTTTCATGAGGAATTGGCGGGGAAAAAATAACGTGATAAGAATTGTGCTCTTCCCAATGTAATCTAGAAGAGGGGTGTGCAAACGTTTCCCCCTGCGCCTTCTGCCTGCTCTCCTCCCCTTTTTTCCGGCGTCAATTGACGACGCGGCTCATGTGACGTCGCGTTGCCATGGCGATGCGTCGGCCGAAGCCGTCGGAGACAAGGTAAGGAAACTTACAGAGGTCTCGGCGCGCTCCCCGGCATTTAATTTAAATGCTTTGGGGAAGCGCGAGAGGCCTCTGTAAGCCCCCCCCAGAAAATCTCACACCCCCAGTTTGTACACTCGACTAGTGGTCACTAATGCCTCCTATTACCACCTAAATGACGGCCTGATGCATATGGGACAGACATAACAAACACTTATAGTACAAAACATGTCACAGTGTGTCAATGTAACTGCAAAAATAGCCACTATGTGCATTCACTGCATAGTTATTTTGTTTTTTAAATAGCTAATTGACTTAACTCATAAAAGTGACGGTGCGGAGAATGACACCGCACCTCAAATTCTGGTGAAATTCCTGTTGAACCCCATCATATCTTCCCCATTCAGCACAGACAAAAAGCAGACACTTTCCCCATAATAGAGGCCTCCTTTTTAACTTGCGTTTTGCCCTGTGGGCTCCTGAGCTCCTTGTTCGAGATTGCTCAAAAAGGCTGTCAAGATAAAAAAAAAAAAACCCTTCAAGGCTCGCTCAGCCAAATCTGGAGAAAAAGCAGAAACCCCACAAATGACCCAAAAAAAAAAAAAAAAGATATTTCAGTAAGAATTCATTAGAAGAGCCTGTGTCAGCACTCTGCGTAGGCTGCAGAATAAAAGGGGGGAAAATCATTAAAATATGCCCCAGGCATGGTATGAACCAGTGAAACAAAGAGGAGTTGTCATATCTGAGAAGCTCCTACTGAGAAAGAGGGTAGGTGAGAGAGATTGAAGTCGCTAGGTGTGCGTCAGCAAACAGCAAAACTGACATGCTTGGGAATTTGGAAATATCAATCGGGATTATGTCTGTTTGTCTTCAAAAACATCTTTTTTTAACACCTATGCTGCTGGCTGGATGTACACTCGTTGTTATGAAATGGGTAGCTGTAAAATATAATGTTAAAATATTTATCTTGTTTAAAAAATTAAAAAAAAGTGGGTGTTATTTATTAAAATCTCCCATGTGAATAGCTCCCTTTTGCTCTCAACTGGGTTGCTTTTCTTGGACTAATGTAGCGGTTTTGCCCCGTTTTTGCACTTAGACCCCTTTGACTGTAAATGTTCTTCTGCACGTGCAAATTCTTCGGCCAGTGTTGCTCGTTTATGGTATTATTGTATAGAGACACCCACTGTATATTAATGTGTAGCAAATAAAGGGTATACGTGTCTGGCTCTGTATGAATAAAAAAAGTTTCTGGGATGCCACTGAACCAGTCCAATAAATACATATGTTTGTTATTTTGAAGATGTCTGCTTTTCCTTTTCATCCTGTTCACACATTTTCGTTGTGAAATCTGTTTTGTGTTTTGGGGGAAATGCTGATGTGAAATAATATGACATGGGGAATTTTAAACGTGGTCTCTTTGGTTTGTCCACCACCAAAGTAGAATGTGTGTGCTGAACATTGTGTGCTATTTGTTGCACGGTAAGGATTTTAGACCGAAATCCTATTACACATACCTTAAATTATTACAGAAGCATTAAAGATGCAGTCTAAGCAGCACTTGTATTCAAACAAAAAATATATTTATTTTGGATTTTTTTATGCAGCCTTTGATTATTTTTATTGAAAACTAATTTCCTAAGCTGCCGATTGCTGATCGATCACGGGAGGACGGATCAAAGATCCGGGTTCACTAAATGGCTGCCTTTCAGTTTCAAACCAGTCAGTGTAACTCAGCAGCTACAATGTATTCTTCAATTACTAAGGTAACATTATCTATTGTTACAGTTTGCAGCTCAAACTGCTGGGAATATTGGCAACAAATGATCACCAACAGGAAAATGTTGCAAAAATCTTGCACTGCTGGGAAGTGGGCTTAAGCCTGCTGTAGAAATCAAAGGATGCTCATTATAATAAAACGCATTAAAAATTGCATCAAGAGTTTAATAAAAAATAAAAAAATCAGTAAGTATCTAATACTACACCCCCCACTTTTTAAGTAGAAGGTTTGTCCATGTACCTGTGCAGGACAGGTCTACTAAGACCATTCTCCCTCCACTGCAAAGGTCACAGGTAGTGTTGGGACCAGCATACTGGTCATGCCGTGATGTGGCTGCAGGCTTCTAACGCTTTGGCCAAAGGGTTTAACTAAATTACCCATACTCATGAAAATACTAATATTGAAGTATTTAACTATGTATTTGGTCATATTGGATGTAGCATTGGGTATCTTTGTCTAATACAAAACGGATTTATTTAAAAAACAAAAAACAAAAAAAAAACCACATGTAAGATTTTGCTTGGGAACTGCAAGGAAATGTCAAACGATTTCAGTGCTGTTATTTTATTGTGACTTGAATATATGTTGTTGCTACAGATGCAGCTACGAGTATCCGAACACTTGCCTTGGAAAATCTGGGGCAATCTCCCAGTAATGCTGCAACATTTCAGTGACATTTCTGCAGACAGACTAATGGCCAATCGGATTAACACAGTGGGACCCCCGCTGGAATGGGACTGGGACTGCCAGGGACCCCCGCTGTGTTAATCCGATGGGCCATTAGTCTGTCTGCAGAAATGTCACAGAAATGTCACAGCATTACTGGGAGATTGCCCCAGTGTTCGGATACTCGTGGCTGCATCTGTATGTGTGATTGAACCTGTTACCAATTGGAGGCCCTGTGTCTTAGACACCACCTCATGGGGTCTAGCCCTCCAGGGGTTCCATGATGTAGTAGCTTATTCATCGGCTTCCTTACTCATTTTCGAAGGGACATCACCTTCTGCACTCCTGAAAAGCACAGAACTCTGCCTGCCCAGAAGAGGGATGGTAGAAGACTTCTCTTCTGTTCATCAATGATGCCATGATCACGGGATTGCCCTTGAGGAGCGGGGACGTGATCCCAATGAACCGGAGGTGCGGTGTTACTTTGGTTTCCGCGGCCCCTCCAGCACACAAATGGTTACAAAACCGTAACTAAATATAAGAGGGCACAAGCTCTCCTGACTTGGAGCACAGACATTGTCCATAAATATGTTTTACTCCGATTCAAGATGTCTAATGAAAAGTAATACTGTATATAGCAACCATCCCTAAAAGCATAATTATTCTACATTTCCGAAAAACGAGGGGCTGGATGGTCCACAGTAAAATCAGGGTATAAACATAGAACAGAGATGACACAAAGTAGACCACTAACTGAAGTGGGCATGTAAGCAGCTTTAGGCTGGGTCCCCGCTGCTGACGGCGGTGAGTGCGCCTCTCACCAGTCCCTCTCCTCCTTTCTACCTTGCCCCGGTGTCTCCTTGCTTGTTGTCCCGTGCTGTGGCGCGTCGGCCAGCCGGGGATACAACAAGATTCTGTTCACGTGCCGCGACGCGTCACATGGTGCGCTGTGAGCCAATCAAGAGGGGAGATCGCCGGAGCCAAATCCCTTTCGCTATGCTATATTTTCATTACATTCATTTTTACTTCAACCGGCTCTTCTGTTGCTGAAATGGACCTGGCTGCTTTCCTCTTGTTAACCCTTTCCTCTCCCCTCAGACAGTGAAGGGCTTAATTACACTATGAACCCCCCTTTCAGTGCGCTGCTACTGCATACTTAAATACATTTGGACGAATGTGCGTTGTCTCAACCACTATAAATCCACCTTCGGTAGACCCATTCCGAACAAGTCCGCATCCCGACAGGGTCACCCCCTTTCAGAGTGGCAGATAGCCCAACATAAGAAAGCTCTTCACTGTATCCTGTTTATTTAATATATAGTTTTCATTCTTAATTCCCCTCATTTAATAGTACAGAAAGTTAAATTAGCTTTGCCACGGGGAAGTATATATCTACATCTTCACGTCCTGCTACAAGTGAATGAGTTAAGTGTTACCTTCCCCCATCCTTCACACAACCTGCTTGGAAATCTACAAGCAGGATATTGCAGTTGCAATGCAGTGCTGACCAGACTACATCAGTGATCTTTGCCTACAAATCCTAGAACCAATGGCAGCCTGGCAAGTTCATAGCCGCCCCCACCTGCCCCGTTTAGGCCACCCCCCTCGCATTCGATCACTAACAGATCGCGGTTGTCAGAACGCCAGGCGTGCGTGCAGCAGCCTCCAGCGGGACCTTAGCCTTACTGAGGAATTTCCAAGTGGAGAGATAGTGTGGGGGAAATTCTGCAAGACAGCCTACTGTATTCAATCTCTGAATCCTTTCCCCGGCATTAATGCAGAAGCCCACGTTGATCGACATGTTGTTGTTGTTTTATTTTCTTTAGTTAAAGAGATCTTATACAACAAAAGACAGGGGGTGCCCAATGCTACATCCAATTGACAAAACATATATGGTAATAAGTATAAAGTTAAATACTTCAATAATAACATTTTCTTGGTTATTTAGTTAAACCCTTTGGCCAAAGCATTGTAAGCCTGCATACCAACGTCAAGGTATACCCAAATTTGCAGGTCCTAACACTACACTGTGAACCTTCCCTTTTACCCCTGTATGAGGGGAAACAACCATAGTAGGTCCTGATCATACAGCAAAATGAGAAAACCTCCCAAGTTAAAAAGGTGGGGAGGAGTGAGCTCTGGGACGAGAGGCCACCGACCTCCAAACAACTGTTGCCAGTTAATTTAATTTCTAACACACACATTCCCAGAAGCTCAAATGCCAAACTCCAACTCTATATATATATATAACTATTATTAAGGTTATGGTGGGTAAAAAAAGTGACAAAAACCCTCCACAGTAAACCATAAAGCAACTGTAAATATTACTGTATGTTCATTTGCATGTCTTAGACAGGTCTGCAACCCTGTCTTTCCCCATTGTCACCCAGAATACAGCGCTTCCACTGCAGCAAGGGATTCTGGGAAATGACATGCAAATGAGCACTCAGTGCCACCTTTTGTCTCCAGCTCGTATTACACAAGCAAATCCTCAAGCCAATGCATGCTGTTTTAAACACAGCTTTTAGACAGAGGCTGGGATGCGATGCAAAGCCATTGAATCCACTCACAGACATGTTTCAACCAGTGGAAGTGGAAGCGCTGTATGCTGGGCGATAATGGTGAAAGACAGGGTTGCAGACCTGTCTAAGACATGCAAATGAACATACAGTAATATTTACAGTTGCTTTATGCTTTACTGTGGAGGGTTTTTGTCACTTTTTTTACCCACCATAACCTTAATAATTGTGGTGATTACCTAGTCTAGTCTCAAACCAGCTTAGCCATTACAACAACCTCACACTGATGATACCCATCAAGGTTGAAACATGTCTGTGAGTGGGTTTAATGGCTTTGCATCTCATCCCAGCCTCTGCCTAAAAGCTGTGTTTAAAACAGCATGCATTGGCTTGAGGATTTGCTTGTGTAATACGAGCTTGAGACAAAAGGTGGCACTGAGTGCTCATTTGCATGTCATTCCCCAGAACCCCTTGCTGCAGTGGAAGCGCTGTATGCTGGGCGATAATGGGGAAAGACAGGGTTGCAGACCTGTCTAAGACATGCAAATGAACATACAGTAATATTTACAGTTGGTTTATATATATATATATATATATATATATATATATATATATATATATATATATATATATATATATATATATATATATGTGTGTGTATGTGTCAAAAGGAGTGCTACTTAGCGTGGCAAATGTATACAACAAAAGACACGGTTCACAATTTAGTGTTAGGACCTGCAAATTTGGTCATACCTTGACATGACGCTTTGGCCAACAGGTTTAACTAAATAACCAAGACATTTTTATTATTGAATTATTTAAACTTTATACTTATTACCATATATATGTTTTGTCAATTGGATGTAGCATTGGGCACCCCCGTCTTTTAAAGATATCTTTCTTTCCTTTTTTTTTTTAAAATCTGATGCTCAGTTCAGGAAATAAAGGGATTTAAAATATTAAACATCACGGAGGTTAAAATGAAGCTCTCCCCAGTGCCCAGCACAGGTTACCACATTAACTCCAGAATCCACAGACTATAGAAAATCATGATTTTTAGCACCATTTTTTTTTTTTTTTCCCCAAGAGCAGGACATGCTCAGAAGACAAGATACCAACATGGTTAAACTCATATAGGCTCCTGGGGGAGTACTGTTGCTTTAATATCCCGTTCTGCAATAGCTGTACAGTTCTGCTTCACAGATAGATGGAAGCCTTCTTGAACTGCAAGCTCTGTAATGAGAAGTCAGGGAGGTGCGAGATGGCTCTGTGGCTGAGACGCAGTTGTGAAAGTGTTTCTAGGAATAGGACAGCATTTTATTAAGCAGTTGTAATAAGGAATTGATGAACACGGCACAGCAGCCGTGCAAAGCATGAGTCACTGCGTTACTCAAGTCTAATTCTGTCGTTTCTTTTGTCTTGGTGCTAAAACACAACAAATCCAAGCCCTACATGCAACCCTATATATGTATAAAACACCCAGGCGTAGATTATCTTATCCCATTTAAGAAGTTGTAGCAACTGCTGGTAACTAAGACAACAGTATTCATGGAAGGCTTTCCAGGAAGTTAATTACATTGGCTCTTAAAAAGAAGAGAATAGGGGCGTGCACGCGTGACATCAACGCGGATGCACGCAAGCTGAGGAAGCTCCGTGCACTCCGCTAATTATGCAGCATAAACCCCTGATCGGCGCATAAATCCCCCCCCGCGGGACATACCGGCAGCCCGGGGAAGAGGGGGGGGGATGCCCCCGAAGAAAGACCCAAAGCTGGGGACACCAGATCTCTCCCCTTTCAGTCGCGGGCAGTCAGCAACTGGGGAAGGTAAAAAAAAACAAAGATGGCGCTGCACTGAGCGCTCGGGAGCGCGCATCGGCGAACACATACACACACAAACAAAGGAGAGAGACAGGTTGTGAGACAAGAGGGGAACACGCCTGAGAGAAGAGCAACTTTAAGAAATTCTGCAGAGAAAAGCACAGCAGGAAGAGAGAGGTGAGAGCTGCTATTGATGGTGACAGTAATATGGCCGAGGGAGATACAGTACAGTGATCGCAAAGCAGGACCTCCAGAATATGCTTAAAGAAATGCCAGCAGGTTTTCAGGCAGCCCTGGATAGTGCTGTAAAGGAATTTAAATCAGAAGTCTCTTTATTGGCCAAAAGAACTACAGAGCTGGAAAATAAGATGGACGAATCTTTACAAAACCAGGCAAATACGGACGACTAGGTCCTGCGTCTCAACGATTAGATAAGCGAACAGGGAGCGAAGACAGAACCTACGAATTCGCCATATCCCTGATTAGGTGTCCACGGAAGCCCTCCAGTTATACCTTAAGAGACTGTTCTTGTCAATTGACCCCCAGCTACAAGATGGCGATCTTCAGATGGATAGAGCTCACAGAGTCCTGGGCCCGAGATTGACGACCCCAAAAGAAGCAGAGACGTGGTTCTGAGGCTCCATCAATAAGCAACCAAAAAAAGGATTATAAAAGGCTATAGAAACAGAAGCTCAATTGATTTAGAAAATGACTATCTAGATCTTCCAGGATCTCTCCAGGTTGACAATAGATAGGCGAAGAGGGTTACGACCGGTGACTGTGGTTCTCCAGGATCAGGGGATCACCGGTGGGCCTTCCCATTCCGCCTTATAGTCAATCATCAAGGTAGACAGATTTCGCTCTGTTATCCTGTGGAATCTGCATCCTTCCTATCGGCGTTAAATCTGACCCCCAGGGAGGGACAGGGTCAGCATCGAAGAGCCCGAGATGAGAACAGAGAGGATGATCGGTCGACCGAGGGGGCAGTAGCCCGGAGATGAAAGAATTAAGATCGACTAAACTCTTGCGTGAGTACCGCCGAATCCCCCTGATGTTCACCAGAACCTTGGAAGATTCAATAAAAGTCCACGACTGTTCCCCTAACCAGCGATCCGGCCAACCACGGCAATCTTGAGAAGTCTATATCAGACTTATAGATATGTTTGTTTCCCCTATGTTTTCTCCCCTTGTTTTCCCCATTTATTCCTTATAAACTACTCTAGGGACTGTTTTATCTGTGAATCTACTGCCTGGATGCCAGTCTGCAAACTGGTGGAAGAATCTGATGCACGGGCGGATTGAAGGTCCTGGTGATGGTTGAGGGGGCCTTGGGCCAAAGACTATAAAAGGACTGTTTATGGACATACAGGGCATTAAGCATTACGAAGGACAAGAGTAAACTTGTGCTCAAAATCTAATGCATTCTAACACGAAAGGTCTGATTTCTTTACCGGTCTCACGGTTGTAAGGAATTGGCGTGTTTATTAAGGGGTATCTTTCCTTCTCCTCATTATATATATACTTTAAGTAAGTTTCGGTGACGGAGCGATCAGGGGAGTGAAAATAGAAGGTGGCGGGTTGCGTGGGGTGGGTGGAAGCCCTGTATGCCCGACGTCAGGTCACGCCCAGTAGGGCCATATGCCCGACAGGCCAGTGCTTGTAGAGTCTGCCCGCAAAACTGGGATGAGTGGCTGGTTACACTCATCTTTCTTTACAGTTTAGTTTTGTTTTTTTGTTGTTACCCAAGTTTCAGGAGGGGGAAAGTTCCCTCATTTTTTTCCTACCCCTATTGGTTCACAACAACCATTAAAGTTCTTTGTTCACAAGTTTCACATGAGAGAGAGAGACACGATATTGGAAATGACTAGCCAAGCATCATTGAAGACCCTGAATGCTAAAGGCCTCAATAGTAACGGTAAGCGCAGATTGGCTGTAAAGGAATTGAGAAATCTGAAGGCAGATAGTTTTTCTACAGGAGACACATTTTGACACTCAGGAGCCGCCAAATACTTTCAGCGGGACATACCCTATAGCATTTTACTCATCTTTTACTAGTAAAAAAAAGGGGGGTTGCGTTACTGATAAAACAGGATATCCCATTCCAGGTATTGGAGGTTAAGCGAGATCAAGGGGGGAGGTCCCTTGTGGTTCATGGGCTCTTCTCAGGTCAAAAGATTATGTGAGTGAATGTTTACATGCCCAACGAGGGACAAATTGATTTTTTTAAGGGAAACATTGGAATCTATGGGAGATAGCCGGGACCAGCTGCTGATCTTAGGAGGTGATTTTAATAAGTACCAGATTCAGATATGGACAAGTCCACCCACACAGAGCAATCACACTCTGCAATGACATACAGTGTAGCAAAGAAATTCAGACTGCTACTTAAAGAATTTGGATTATTGGATGCCTGGTGTGGCTCACATAAAAGTTCAGAGGGATTACTCTTTTTACTCGACCCCACACAATTCGTACACCAGAATCGATAATATATTTGTATCTCCGGGTATCTTGGAGGTGTTGATCCATTCGGATATAGGGCATATTACGTGGTCAGACCACACCCCGGTGGCGATCCTGTTTAATCCCCCATTTATCAGGACTCAACCATTCCATTGGAGGATGAACGACTCCTTACTGAATAACTCAGAGATTAGTACTCAAATTGGAAATTCGCTTAAAAATTATTTCCATATTAACAATGGGTCTATAGAGTCGACAGCGACTCTATGGGAAGTCCATAAGGCCACGATCAGAAGATAGCTTATCTCAATAGCATCACACAGAAAGAGAATAAAAATGTAGAAACAAAAAAATGTAACGTAAAAAATTGTAAAATTAGACTATTCACATTAACAAAACTCATAGTGTAGAATTTATACAATTCTTAACCAGGCTAGAGAAGAACTTAAGAGGTTGCAACTAGAAGACATAGAGAAGGACCTTAATTGGACTAAACAGATTTATTATGATAAGGGAGACAAGGCAGACCATTTACTGGCAAATAAACTCAGAGGGATCAGGTTGAGAACTTCGGTGCCCGCTATTAGAATGAAGGGAGAAGTGACATACAACCCTCTAGGATAGCGGAGGAATTTGCAAAATTTTATACAGACCTTTATGACCTAGATAACTCGGCCCCAAATGCTAAAATCCCGGACCCGATCCAGATTGAGGATTATTTTAGAGATTGCAACCTCCCAAAACGGACAGAGAAAGACCATAATATTTAAATGCAAAAATAACCCAGATAGAACTAGCAAGGGCGGTTAGCTCATTGAGCTGTCAAACACGCCCGGCCCAGATGGTTTTTCAAATTTGTACTATAAACTTTTTATAGGAATCCTAGGACCATGTCTTTTGGATTTATTTAACAATTTTCTTAGCGGAAAACAAATCCCCCCACAGATGACGAGAGCCAATATAGTGGGGATTCCTACAGAAGTAAGGACACTCTATGTTGTGGTAGCTATAGCCAATCTCATTGCTTATTACGGACCTGAAAATATATAGTCAAATTCTGGCTAACAGGCTGAATCCAATACTTTCTAGATTAATCCATTATGACCAAGTGGGGTTTGCGAGTTAACGCCAGGCGTCAGATAACACTAGGACAATTATCAATGTGATTGAACAGATACATAAATCTAAACTGAAAGCAGAATTGCTGAGTTTGGACGCGTAGAAGGTGTTTGATAGGATAAAATGGGATTTTTTGAATAAAATGTTAGAGGCATTTGAATTTTCGGGGGGGTTTTGCAAGGGATCCATGCCCTCTATCAGACTCCGACAGCCACTTTGAAAATTCCAGGGGGGACGGGAGGGGAACCTAATAACAATTAAGAATGGAACTAGACAGGGGTGCCCCCTCTCCTTTTTGCCTTAACAATCTAACCTCTCGCAGCCCCATTTTCAACACAGAGAACCAATATAACATTGTAATATTGACAAAATGCTTATTTGCATAGTTAAGTGTCCGTGACATAGTCCACACGTGTAATAAAAAAAAAAAATCGGTCAGTTCCCCCAAACATTTTTTTTTTTTTTTTTTTTGACTTCCAGTCTATTGCATCCTTTGACTTTATTTCATAGCCCGCTGCAACCTGCAAATGACTGGACTGTTTCTTTAGCTTCTGATGAGACCCTTGGACCAGATTCTCCTTGGCTCCACAGTGTGGTCCAGATTGGTGAGATATGGAACTATTCAGGCGCCGTGTTAACCTTCGTTGTTTTTTCTTTTCAATCTTTGATTTCCCTTTTGTGGCCATTACCACGCCTTTGGGTTTTGGAGACCTAGTTGCCTCTGTACAAACGTAGTCCATATTAACCATGTCATCAGGATCTGTCAACAAGTTTATTTTTTCAGGAACTGCCACCCACTTGGCTAAAACATCTTCTGTGTTGTCCTGGGTGTGTCCACTAGTTTGATAATCTTCTGGACAACGTAAATGAAATTGAGGATCTGGATTTTTGAATTCCAGATCAGGGAGTATATTCTCAGGAGGGTGCCTATCTGTTTCTGGAATAACAGCAGCACAATCAAAGTCAATTCTTTCTCCTTCCTCTTTGTCATCAGTGAGGGCATTGAGTTTACTTTCCCTGGTCTCCTTTTGTGACCGTGTCTCTTTTAGCCTTGGAATCTCTTTCTCCAACTTCATCTTTATAGCAAATCGTAATATTGCAACAGCATTGAAGATACACGTATAGGAACGTACAGCTTGCTTGGTTAGGAGGTAGGATTGATAGCCCGACTGAACCACTTTAGCCGCTTCTCCCATGTCCGTCATCTGTTTCAGAGCGAGGTTTAACTCTGTTTCATTTTCTCTATTCTTGACCTGCAGCTGCAGGTGCTCCTTCCGGGTCTTGTCCAGCTCCAGCTGCAGCCGGGCCCCCTCATTTGCCGTGTGGTCCAGCTGCTTGTAGATATCGGCCATCTCGCTTTTATAGCGCAGTGTCAGGCAAACCACCTGACGGAAGGACACCTCCTCTCTCTTGGCGCACTGTATCTCGCGCTCAGCCATCTGCTTCTGCAGCTCTTCAACCTGATCGTGCCAGACCTCCCTCAGGGTCTTCACCTCTTCCTGGTGCTTGCTCTGGGTTTGCATCAGTGCCTCCATTTTTTGGAGCTCTGCAGTTTGTGTCGCCTGGATCGCCGCTGATTCTGTATTCTGCAGTGCTTCCTGCATTTCTAACTTTTCCTGGATCAATTGCTTCTCCACTTTTTCTGCTTGGTGAAGCTTCTCATCACCTTCACTGATCTGGTCAGTCAAGTCTGAATTTTTCTGTGTCAGACTTACATTCTCTCTTTTTACAGTCTCTAAATTACTCAGGGTATTCTCATAGGTTTTCTTCAATGTACACAGCTCTGTGCTGCGAGCGTAGACCTCATGGCGTGAGAGTTCCAGCTCTGCTTTAAGCGCGCTAGCCTCTTGCCGAGAAACCCCCAACTCTGTGATGAAGTTTTGCACATCTTTCTGGGACATCTCATAGCATAGTTTCCAGTCAGTTCTTGTTTTCTTTGATTCGCTTGGCTCTCTGCCTATGATGGTAGCAGTAGCCTTTGTCATCTCTAGGCGTGTCGTCATTCCTGGGACGATTGCGCCAGGCCCTATGGGCTGTTGCTCATCTCGGCGCCTTTCTGACGCATGTCCTGACAGTGCAGGTTCAAGTGGCTCGGTCACTTCCCCTGTGACTTGAGGAACAGTTTTCTTTCTTTTTTCTTTATTAGCTCCAGAGATATCAGTGGTCCTGGGCACACACTCACTGTTATCAGCTTCCACATCTTGCTTGCACTCACAGGGCGTTGCTTGCTTTTGCAGCTGTTTGTCTTTGAAAATTTTGGGGCACACATCTTCCATGTGACCTACTTCACGACAGGCCCAGCATACTAAATTCATCTGTGGGTACGGCTCTCCTCCAGGGTCGTGATCATAGTATGGCCTGAAGGGACACTGTTTTGTATGGTTACGTACATTACACAACAAACATTTCACGTCGGCCATTTTAGAAACCCGGCAGGGACAATTTGCTAGCTGCAATTTCACTTACTTCAGCAGCTTACATACAGCACTTGCTAGCTGCAAATTCACTCACTTCAGCAAAAGGCATTAGCTTTACAAACAGCACTTGCTAGATGCAAATTTTTTTTTTTTTCCTTCAGCAAAACATTTTGGTTTTCTGTTTGGGTTCAGGGTGCTATTGCATCCACACTTCGCACATTCTCTGTGTATGCTAGAAGCACAACTGATATACACAGTGGGACAGACTACACTCATAGCATCTGTACTTTAGTTCAGCTGGGCGGCCATTTTAACCCCCCGCATTTATTTGCAAACCCACAGACTTTTTAGTGTCTGCCCGCATTCTCCACCATATGTGACAAACGCCCCTCTTTTGTAGTGCTGACGTCTGTCTGGGTTCTTCCCGACACAGTCTTCTAGGGTTATTTAATACAAAAACAGGATCATGCAAAGTATTAAGCTGCTTAACTCAGGCTTCTGCCTGCTTTATTTTCATCCAAGTAAGGTACTGCAGCTTTAACATGTGTAGGTTAGAGGTACTCAGATACTTTCATTCAGCAGTTCACTCATTTCATTGTTACAGTATTTCCCACACTGTTATTTCAAGTAAAAAGAAACCAAATTATATAAACAAAATCCTATCCCTTTCAGGGATCTAACTACACATAGAATCAGTCTCTCTAACAGCTGCTGGCCAACTAACCTGGTTCCCCAGCTTAAAAACAATGCTCTCTCATTTAGGGTCACTTAGATACAGCACAGTCTTTTAGCAACAGCAGTAAACATTTGTTTGGTCTTATCTGTTCGTGGTGGGAACTCGGTCCCGTGTCCAGGCAAATCCTCTGGTACTGTGATACTTGGAGGGGCCGTCAACCCCGAAACTGGAAACAGGGGAGCAGCGATACCCCCAGCCTCCAGGCTCTAAGGAGAGAGAGTCAAATGCAAAACCTCTCTGCTCAAAATACCTGTGCATGTGATTAGAAGAGCAGGTGAGGGAGAACTAGAGCCATTGTAATCTGTGGTCTGGATTTTCCATCCAGCTGCCTGAGGTAATGGGAAGCTGTGGAACGGATCATTTTTAGCTATTCCTGCACTTTCTGCTCTAAAATGGGGCAGAAAGCTGCCTAACATCTTTGGACTATGTCACAAAATATACAAGGGATTAAAAGAAAAGATGTGTTACAAAATATCACTCTTTGCGGATGATATTATCCTTACAATATCCAATCCTTTGACATCCCTTCTGAATCTGAAATCCGCCCTCTGTGGGCTTGGGAAGCTATCAGGGTATAAAGTCAATGTAGGAAAATCGGAAGCGCTAAATTTAACGCTAACGGAAATGGAGGTTGAGGTCCTTAAATGGCACTTTGACTACAAGTGAAAAAAACAAACATTTTAAATATCTGGGGATACACCTTACTAGAGACAACAACTCAGTATATAAATATAAGTATCCTGAGCTTTTCTCAAAGATAAAAAAAGACTTACAAGCTTGGAACTCTCGTATCTCCTGGTCGGGGCGTATATCCGCGGTTAAGATGAATATCCTACCCAGACTTCTCTATTATTTTCAGACACTACCAGTATCAGTCCAACATACAAATATAAAAGATATTCAAAATCCAATAATGCAATTTATTTGGAAACAAACCACCGAGAATAGCCAGGTCAATTATGTTGGAGTCTAATGAAGGAGGGGGTTATGCAGTACCTAATATTTTAAAATACTATATAGCCTCTCATTTGAGACAATTGGTGTACTGGCATTTCCAGAGAGGGACCTATGCTTGGGTGGACCTGGATAGATCACTCAAAAGCTCGATCGGATTGGCTTCTTTGCTATTGTTGAGCTCCAGGGTTAGGATTGGGAGACAGTCTGGGCTGGTGGTAATAGGGTTTACCTTGAAAATCTGGCAGCTGGTAAAAAAAAGAAGTATAGGGTCATGTCAACCCCATCCAGACTTACGCCCCTGTTCAGCAACCCGGGGTTTTTTCCGGGTTTCCAGGTACAGGGTTTTGAAGACAGAGGGATTCTAGAGACGGGAGATTTAATAGAAAAAGATAACTTGATGTCATTTGAGGAAGTAATGAGGAAATATGGCCTACCCCTGAGATGTTCAAATATATGCAGATCCGACACTTTGTTTGTCAAGGTTTTTAGGAGGAGGAATTCCCCAAATATACACGTTTTGAAGATTTATGTCAAACAAAAAAAAGTATCAAAAAGGTCTGATTTTGTCCCTTTACCATGGTTTAATCCCCCAAAAGGATACCCCGGCCAATAAATATATGGATCAGTGGGCTCTGGACTTCCACACAAATAACGAGAGAGGACTGGGAAGATATATGGGAGAATGTGGGTAAAATCTCTATCTTCACAGTGACAAAAGAGAACATCTATAAAATGTTGTTACACTGGTATTATACTCCTGAAAGGTTAAAGCAAATGTTTCCGGAGGCTTCTGATAGATGTTGGAGGATGCGGACAGAAAGGGGATCTAGCACATATTTGGTGGTTTTGTCTAGTAATGCAGACATACTGGAAGAAAGTCTGAGGCTAATAGAAGACGTGACGGGGATTGAGATTCCACTGGACCCAATTTTAATTATTCTAGCTCATCCTACAGAAGGTGTGAACCATTATACAGGTAAATTGATTCTGCCCATTTTAACGGCGGCTAGATGTGCTGTAGCAGCAGCATAGAAGACACTTCCGGCCTCCAGAAGAGAGGTCATTAGAAGGGTTAATGATGTCCAATTAATGGAGAGACTCGCCTCATTTTTTAATCATTCCACAAGGAAGTTTGATAGGGTCTGGGATCCCTGGGATGTCGGATAGGGGGATGCCCTCATTGGGAAAGAGGTTTCAGGAGTTAAGAGTGTAGGATATGTTGCTTTTATAAAATGTTGTAGGCTATGCAATGTGAAAGTTGATGATTATAAGAATTCTGTAATAAAATGGTTGTCCCCCCCTTTTTTTCCTGTACCCCTTTACCATTTATATTTGAAAATCTTAATAAAAATATAAGTTAAAAAAAAAAAAAAAAAGAAGAGAATAGTCCAAAAGGAGGATGCTTTGGCTCTGATAAAATAATAAAAAGTAGGGGGGGGGGGGGAGGAGGACCCCACCTTGAGGTTGAGCCGACATCATGATTCAATTGTGACTCCATACCAATTGTTACAATATTTACTGACAAGGGAAACAGGTCACAACATACCCAGCCTCAAAATTGTCCTCTCTTCCCAACTTTGACAGAATACACGGACGCCATGGTTAGTGGGTATAAATCGTTACAGCATTTATTAAGTACAAGATAACCGCTAATCACACCTTTCTACCTTCCCCAGGGACCTGCCAGTGTGCTCCGAATTACCACATGCTAGATAGCCCCCAGGATACCTGTATCTTCAATAGGGAAATCGCCACTGCCGCTCCAGTCCTGATGACGTACATTACTGGGAGGACACCACCACACCCGCCGCACGTTAGCCACGTGTGGCACCGCCTCACCCATTAAAACCACAGGAGGGACAATGGCTTCCACCAAGAGCAAAACCGGCAAGGTCCCCCCACTATACTTACACCACCCCGCCAAGCTGTAATGATAAACACATAGTTAACCCATAATGCTGCAACAAAATTAACAACATAATAGCCAAAATGCTACCCTTTCTCTCACCCCTTAAAAAACAGATACACTTCACTGGACAAACACCCGCTCCAAAACCCAAAGTATAGGGAGGGAGGATGGGGCTTCTTCGAAGATGTAATCTCAAAAAGAGAGGGCGGAAAAAGGTGAAACAATAAATAACATATGCAAACTTGCCCCCTCTCCCCTCCATACACCCATCACCACATTCTGTCCAGCAACATTCCACCCCCTTTTAACCCTTAACCACCTACACCCCCATAGAGGACCCAAGACATTTAGCCATGCCGCCACTGCACAATCAGATTGGGTTTCACGTAACTGTTGCTAATCTGTACCCATGGGAGTCCATGCATTGTTCTAATGAAACGTCATTTGAACAAGTCGGCTGTACACCGAGTCTTCTGCTTAGCTTCTTAAATTACATTGTGATGGCAAAAGGACTCTATGGTGCAGATAAACATTACTCTCGTTCATATCAATGAATGGATCAAAGATGTGTTAAAGCTTTGCACCTTTTTGTGAATCTGGGCCTGGGTTCCTAGCTTCATGTAGACTTGTTACGTAGAAGAAACATTCACTGACAAATACCATTGAGAGCAGGCTCCCAAAACATTAGGATCTGGTCTATTTTGATGATGTTTAGGGGTAAGTAGTGACATTGGTAGAAACAAACCAGCTAAAGGCTAATTGTAAATGCTTTCATATAAACATGTTAAGAAGGAAAATAAGCAAACCAACCACCATATGGAAAAAAAGTTTTATTTCTACAGAGTAAATCTGACCCACAATATACTAACATGACATGGCAGTGTTTTACAAAATCAGATGTTCTACCTTTTGCAGCCTGGGGGTGAATATATCTTGGCTGAAATCAATTGCAAAGCAGCAGGGGAGGTGCACATGTATCTATTAAACGACCCTTCTGCTAAGCACACTTTGACTTTGGTGATTTATACCACTGTCAACCATTCACAAAACAATGACCTCTCATGCAAAATGAAGTTTCTCTTTCCTTAATATTAGTGCAATCAGAAACACATGTACACAAGCTGGATGCCACCTTGCTGCTTGACAAGGTTAATTGGTTAACCCCACAGCTTCCCGGGGAGGCAGTAATGCCTTGTTTCTGATCGCAGCATAATGGGTATCTCAACTTATTAACAGTATGCTAGGTTTTATTTTATTTACTAAATGCATACGGGAAATACACACGTGACATGGTTTCTTACTCATAGTGAATGGAAGGCATGAAGGAAAGAGAACACCAAGCCAGCCATCTTATGTCTGACCCACAAAAACCCAGCGGACTTCACCTCTTTAAAAACAAAAATGCAGAAATTAAATTAGGAATGGATGACGTTTTTGCCCCCTTCTTTGTTGTGCTGTGAGAAATGCTTAAAACATCGTCCTTGTTGAAACATGCAATGCTGCTTTCATGGTACTCTGCACCACATGATATTTGTAAGCCTTCCCATAACCATTTTACACACGGCAGTGAGCATGTTTCTTCGGGTTACAGACACTCCAGGTGACACAGCCTGGCTAATCCACATCAAATCCATAACCATATAACCAATGCATGTGGTTAAAAAAAGGAGAAGGGGATGGTATAAAACAAGTCGACATTGTAAAAGAAAGGCCTGTATCCAATATGCGGTGAAGCCATTTTCCTTTTGACAATGCACAGGTTATTAAGAATTTATATTAGTGTAGGGACCCTTGAAACGTGGTCTGCCGTGAAGTTTGGCTCAAGGGCTTACAACAATTTGGCCAAAATGTTAAACTAAAAGACCATTTTATTTATTAGTTATTTATACATGTATATTTAGGCACTGTACCGTATATAGGTTTTTCTGGATGTGCACTGAGCTTTGTCTGTGTTTTATGTTGTGTCTCTGGTTTTAAATACATATTGCCATACTCAGTAGCACTCCTCTGTGAAACTTATATGCTTATATATATGTTGTGGGTATTTTGGGGGTTCAATTTGAGCTTGTAGGTGTTCTGTATGTTTTATAATTCTTGTGCAGCTAGTCTTGGCTGTTTTGGAGGGTGGCAACCTCCTATCCAATTGAAGCTCACTCCCTCCCACATTTAAATGGTTAAAAGCTCACTCCATGGCATCTCCAACTATCAGGGGAACTTGCCTGCATGCAGTGTGATTGTGACAAATCTATTACAGAGTGCTTTTCCTGGTAATGTACAGGTTAATAAAAGCTTCAATCAGACTTAGAACTTTTGCAACTTATATTGACAGATTTATTATAAATCATTCTTCCTGGCAATGCACAGGTTATTAAGAATTTATATTAGTGTAGGGACCCTTGAAACGTGGTCTGCCGTGAAGTTTGGCTCAAGGGCTTACAACAATTTGGCCAAAATGTTAAACTAAAAGACCATTTTATTTATTAGTTATTTATACATGTATATTTAGGCACTGTACCGTATATAGGTTTTTCTGGATGTGCACTGAGCTTTGTCTGTGTTTTATGTTGTGTCTCTGGTTTTAAATGACAGGAAAGATTCCCTGATCCAAAGGAAGGTGGTTTCACTGGATATCGAATAGTGGCCAAATATACAGCAGGCCACAGAAGGATTGCCTTGCCACTCATTATACAAGGCAGGGGATCTCAAAGCCACTACCAAACGACACCTCAACGGGTTAGGCTTTATGGATATCCCTGCCTCAGCACAGGTGGCTCAATCAGTGGCTCAGTCAAAGATTGAGCCACCTGTGCTGAAGCAGGCGCGGATATAAGGAAGCATTTCTTATCTAGTTGACACATTACTTCCTCCGAGTCTCAAGCCCATGTGAACATTTTCGTAGCTGTAGTGCTAACCCTGCTATGCATGTATTCATGTACAGAGATATCCCAATAAATAGGTTTAGTATTTATAAAACATCAGAAAAACCTACTCAATATCCCCTCTCATCCCTTTAGGATTTGTAGGGGGGAAAAAATAACAAACAAATTAAAAAGCAATGACTTTGTATAAGCAGATAAAAGAGAAAGGCAATACACATGAAACCTGTTTGCACAAAAACCAGTACTTAACATCCCCGTAAAAGAAGATAGATTAAGCCAACACCCCCCCCCCCCTCAATGCATTCTGCCACCAGATCTGGTCTTTATGTCGGCAAAATAAACTCACAGGCCATCATTTCACTCACAGAACACATAGGGGCTAATTCAATATTGTCCGAAGCGGACATCCAGGACGTTTTCATTGACGCGCACAAACTGTACACAAACACATATATACTTGGAAGTTGCTTTCCTTCCCATGGTGTGACCTGTGATGTAAACAAAAATCTTAAAAGTTGGCAAACATACTTCTAACGACCTTGTCTGATCTTCTTGGTTGTTTTCCTGCTGAAGAGCGTACTCTAAAATATGCGCCAGGTTTAAAGATGACAACGCCTTTGACAGATCTTGCAGTAGGTGCTAGCCTGGTGAGGTTAGCAATAAGGTTTTGGACTCTTCATTTAAGATTCCACATTTAGAAATTGAAGCAGCCCCGAGAAACGATACATGGCTGAAATCAAACTTAAATGTCAGTCTCCCCAAGTCAAGTTTTATTATTCTTTTCAATTATTTAAACTGGGACCAACCCGGGCATACTCTTGGGACCCTCCAGTTTAGGAGCTATACCCCTTTGGTTTCCTAGCTCTCCTGTCTCTACTTGTCACCATCATCCAATTGAGTAAATACATGAGGGGAATTGTATGACCTGTAGCGTTTCCTTTCTTATTAATGTAGTGCGGTTTGTGGATATGTCCTACAATGGGTGTCTTCTGGGGACACGCCATTCTCTTTTGGGGTACTGCTTGATTCTGGGAAGTGCAAACAAAAATAAATGTAATGGAAGCTGCCGTTCTAACCAGGTAATTATCTCCATTTGTTAGCGTCACAGTTCCTCTTCCCTGAATACTGCTCACCGGCCCCTGCAGATGAAGTATACTGCTCCCATCCCATGGTGCACACCTGTCAGATCTTCAAATGAGGGGGCTTTGAGAGTTGCGGAAGTCGTAACGAACACTTGCATTGTATTCCAAACAAAATCGTACAAAGGTTTAATATAATTATCTGCGATTTCTTTTCAAGGGTGGGAACTTTCAATCCGTGTATTTGCCATTTTTGGACTACCTTGTTTTAAAGCACCAGTCCCATCTATGGTTTTTTGTAAAATGTTTGACTTACCAGAACCAGAGGAATCAACTGGTGCAAGATCTCGAAATCTATGTACCCGGTAACCCACTGCTTCAGCTGCAATTTAGCCAGCGCTAAGGGAACGTAATAGTCTCCATCTGCTATGTTGCTGGTCAACAAATTAGTGAGGGAAACGTCGCTGTGACAAATGGCATTGGCCTCAATGATTGGATACTTCTAGTATTTCCCCAGAGAATCTCTTGAACTAGTTTGGGGGTGGGCAACCACAGTCCTCAAGGGCCACCTGCAGATCAGGTTTTAAGAATATCCCTGCTTCAGCACAGGTGGCTCAGTTGAAGACTGCATCACCTGTGCTGAAGCGGGGATAGCCTTAAAACCTGACCTGTTGGTGGCCCTTGAAGACTGGAGTTGCCCACCCCTGGACTAGTGAGTCCTTGACTAAACACAAGCAGACATTTCGCTCTGTTGAACCCTTCAGTTAAGGTACAATTGTTAATTGGTCAGGACTGCTGCTTTAATCAAATTCATCCAGCTACAGGAAACAACCTTCAGACACTTTACAGGACTATGGAATTGAGACGCAGAGTTACGGAGAGAACCGAACTGTTTCCTCTTATCCATTACTTACAGAAATAAAAGTGGATTGCGAACAGCATGAGCATGCAATCAGATCATTTAACAGTTTTATTAAATAAATTGGAAACCAAGCATAAGAAAACCCACTCCTTTAAAACTGCTTTTCATGAAATACTGTGATATGTCCCACCTGAGGAATTAAAAACCTCTCTTTGTAGCATCATATACCCACAGCGTGTAAAAAACAAAATAATGTAATCTTAAGGTGAAGACTCTAGATTCATTGTGGTGCAAATATACCCAGAGGGAAACAATAATAATAATACAAAAAAAAAAAAAGGCTTGAAGTGTTGTATACAACTTCAAGACCAGCCTCCTGCAAAAAGCAAAATATTCACAAGAGCGTCAGAGATTCCTGGATTTTGTCCTGTTCAGTGGTGGAGGGGTGAGCAGTGCGATGTGCTGCAGGCCACTCCATGCATTGAAGTGACTAAGCCGGACAGAGTGGCATTTCAGTTTCTGCCATTTCTTGTCAACCAGAGTCCATGGTAAAGAGCTGGATGTCTTGTGGGTTCCAGTGCAGTCCTACTCCGGAATTATACACCAGGGACCAGACATACGGAATGAAGAACTCCTCGGGCTGCTCTTCTTCCACATATTTGAACTTTAATTCAGGGAATTTCTGAAAAAAAAATAAAGAATTCATGAATTTTTTCCCCCTTGTTGTACACAATGGATACGTAGGTGCAGTATGGAGATCTAAATAGCACCAACAACGTACTGAACTCTTTGGAAAAGAGACCATAGAATACAAGGAATAATACAAATAAGTGCAATCAAACAATGGAGCTGCCCCAGAGAGCTTACAATCTTAGCACAGCATAAAATGCAGAAACTCTAAACCAACCACTAAACTCAGAACTGGATTGCAATACATAACTTTCCTTCTTTTAAACTATAGGAACAACAACAACAACATTGTGTGAGCAACACAACAGGCAAACAAAAGACTGACTGACTGAGTGTATACACACCCACACACACACGTATATATACATTATATATATATATATATATATATATATATATATATATATATATATATATATATATACAGGCATACCCCGCTTTAAGTACACTCACTTTAAGTACACTCGCGAGTAAGTACATATCGCCCAATAGGCAAACGTCAGCTCACGCATGCGCCTGTCAGCACGTCCTGAACAGCAATACCAGCTCCCTACCTGTACCGAAGCTGTGCGCAAGCAGGGAGACTATAGAGCCTGTTACAAATGCGTTATTTACATCAGTTATGCACGTATATAATGATTGCAGTACAGTACATGCATCGATAAGTGGGAAAAGGTAGTGCTTCACTTTAAGTACATTTTCGCTTTACATACATGCTCCGGTCCCATTGTGTACGTTAATGCGGGGTATGCCTGTATATATATATACACGTGTGTGTATAATATATATATTACACACACACACACTCACACACTCAGCAGTTCCATAAGAAGAGGTTTATGGGTAGGTGCAAGTCCCATAAAATAAATGTAACGATACCATGTAGAGTCTTCGAAATCAGGAGATCGCACTCGATTCGGAAACAGGTAAAGTGCACGCACGCACGCACACACTTTAAGTTATGGTGGGTGAAAAAGGCGACAAGAAACCTCCACCGTATTGCACATACTGTAGCAAATAAAAAGATCACTTGTGAGCACATTCACATGTCTTAGACAGGTCTGCAACCCTGCCTTTCACCATTATCACCAAGCATACAGTGCTCCCACTGCAGCAAGGGATTCTGGGAAATGACATGCAAATGAGCACACCGTGTCACCTTTTGCCTGAAATCCATTATTTTACATGAAACCCTTGTAAGCTAATGCTCGCTGTTAAACACAGCTTTCAAGCACAGCATGGGAATCAGATGCAAAGCCAGAGAAACCACTCACAGACATGTTTGGACCTTAAGGCTGCGTTTATAATGCAGGCGACAGCAACAGCGACGTGGAAGTCATCTTAATTTGATTTTTCCAGCGACCGTAGCCTGCCGTCGCCGGCACTAAAAGCGTAGCCTTATGGGTCTCATCTGTGTGAGGTTGGTTGTACTGGCATTGCAATATACTGTATATACACACACACAAACACACACGTTTCAGTATGATCAAAACTACATTTAGTTGCCTGGGCAACAATAATAAAATTAGAAACAGACAGACCAAGACCCCTAGCAGGCCGCCTTCTATATAAACTCAAATCTACAACAAGCTGCCCCTACATCTGATGTATTCTCTTAAAACAGTGAAGAAGAAGAATCAGCCAAGGAATCCTTGCAGGTTGCCTTATATATAAACTCTTGGATTCCTCGGCACATTAAACCCCTTTCCATTTGATGATTAAGACCGTGTGCCTGATTCTTCTTCTTCACTGGATCTATTTGGGACATCAGGAGCTCCCCAGAACCAGCGCGCCGGCGGTTAAGTACCCCGCTATCACCCTTTTTGTTTGAGCGCGTGCACTACCTTCATTCTCTTAAAACAGTGCATGCTTCACGCAGAAAATGATAGATGGCGAGATAACCATTCAAATGGGCATTTATTTTAGAATCAAAATCGTTCCAGCGGCCGTGTTGGAACTGGAGAAAAGCAGATTCCATGTGGGTTGTGAACCCTTTTAAGACACCAACATTCGAGTGTGTCATAGAAGAAGTTATAGAGTACAGAGCTTTCCAACCCTCGTGTGTCTACTTACACTTCTAGCTTTATTCTTCAAGAAAGACTCGTCTATTCTGAAAGAAATTCACTTTATAGGACAGGGACCTGGCAGGAGTTCATAATGTACTGTATGGCTGAATACAGATGTCAAAACCTAAACCTCATTACTAAGATGTGACGGACAAAAGTAGTGGCCGAATACATCTCCTCCAGTCTACAATGCCATGGTGCCGCTTCCCCTTAAATGAAACAGAATTGAGATTTAATTTCCATTCACAAGTGAAGATTTGGAATCACAAGAACATTCTTCATACTGTAGATAAAGTTGCAATGTGCAGAGCTTCCCAAACCTCACAGATCTCTTACGTAAACCCTGGAAGCTTTTGTAAGCTCCGTGCATTATCATTTAGTGTCACAATTTATGATCTATGATCACTGATATATAATCAATATAGCAAACATTACAATGTATTGTGACAAACGGCTTACTCCGGGGCTCCGTCGTTTGTCCGGGACTGTTTAGAACACGGTCTTTTAGGGTAGGTTAAATGATGAGGCGTCACGTACTGTTCCTTTAAACAGGCTATGCCTGGTTTATTCAGTCCCAGGCACTGAGACTGCCACAGTGCATACAACAGAAAACAGATCAAAACAAAAGCTGCTCATCTGAGCGATAACTTAACTTAGATATCCCTGACTCAGGGTTGGAAGTGGCTTTTCCACTCCCAACAACAAAACAAGGTACTTTTGCAGTCTTATACAAATGAACAGAAAGATTGAACCTGTTAGGGGAAGAGGCTTCTCCCCTCTGTAGTTCAGCAGCCTTCCAGCCTCCTGGCTCTTGTGGAGAGACCAGAGCAAACAGGAAAACAGTCTTACATACCTGATTCCTAATTAGCATGACAGGTGACAGAAATCAGGCAGCAGACAAACTCTGGTCTGGATCTCTCATCCCTCAGTTCCAGCGCTTGCCAAACTGTGGGATGGAGTGTATGTATTATAAGGCTGCACTCCCAGGCCAAACAGGATAGAAACTGTTTAGTATCCTGGGAGCCCTATATACGGAATTTATTACCATCCCCTGGTTTCTGTCACATATCCTCCCCCCCAGCTCAGACCTCGAGGGATGAGCGACCATGGATATTAGGGAGTGCATCCTTGACAACCCGTCAGCATTGCCATGTTTGTGCCCTGACCTGTGTTCCACAGAAAATTTAAAGGGTTGTAGGCTTAGGAACCACCTGGTCACTCTAGCATTCTTTTCCCTGTTTTGACACATCCAGGTAAGGGGTGCATGATCTGTGACCAACCGGAATTTTCTCCCCAACAGGTAGTATTTGAGCGTCTCTACAGCCCACTTTATTGCGAGACACTCTTTCTCTACTATGGAGTAATTTTTCTCCTGGGGATTTAGTTTCCTACTTAAATAAAGGATGGGGTGCTCCTCACCTTGAGACTCCTGGGAGAGTACCGCCCCCAGCCCTACCTCAGATGCGTCGGTTTGGACTACGAACTCTTTGGAGAAGTCAGGTGTGACCAACACTGGTTGGGCACAGAGAGCTTCTTTCAGGCTTCTAAAGGCTTGTTCGGTTTCGGGGGACCACTTTACCATTAGTGGTCCTCTTGCTTTTGTGAGGTCAGTTAGTGGGGTTGCCTTAGTTGCAAAATTGGGAATAAACCTTCTATAGTACCCAATTAACCCCAAAAAGGTCCTTACTTGTTTTTTTGTAACTGGCCTTGGCCAATTTTGTATCGCCTCCACTTTGAGTGTTTGGGGTTTGAGTAAACCTCTGCCAATAGAATATCCCAGATACTTGGCCTCCTCCAGACCAACAGTGCATTTAGCGGGGTTAGCAGTTAGTCCAGCAGACCGGACTGCGTCAAGCACAGCTTGGACCTTTGGAAGGTGGGATTGCCAATCTTCACTATGGATTACCACATCATCCAGGTAGGCGGCAGCATACCGAGCATGTGGTTTTAAAATTTTATCCATCATTCTTTGGAATGTGGCGGGAGCTCCATGTAAGCCAAAAGGCAACACCTTATACTGAAAGAGGCCGTCTGGGGTTGAGAAGGCTGTCTTTTCTTTTGCCCTTTCTGTGAGGGGAACCTGCCAGTACCCTTTTGTTAGGTCTAGGGTTGTGAGATATCGGGCTTTGCCCAGTCTCTCTACAAGTTCATCTACCCTGGGCATAGGATAAGTATCAAATTTTGACACCGCGTTTAGTTTCCGGTAGTCATTACAAAACCTTGTTGTACCATCTGGCTTTGGGACTAAGACTATAGGGCTGTTCCACCCACTTTGGGATTCCTCAATTACACCTAGTTTTAGCATTTTTTTAACCTCTAAACTTATAGCCTTTCTTTTGGCCTCTGGGATTCGGTACGGTTTAAGGTTAACTCGGACCCCCGGTTCAGAGACTAGGTCATGTTCAATTACGCTAGTTCTACCTGGCCGTATAGAGAAGATTTCTTTGTTTCTTCTCACTAAATTCTGAACCTCTCGTTTCTGATGAACAGACAGGGTTTCAGCTATGCTAACCTCTGGGTCAGTTTCTTGATTCTCTGACGGACCTGGGGGTACTAGGGTTAACAAGACTTCTCTATCTTTCCAGGGCTTGAGTAGGTTTATATGGTAAATTTGCTCAGGTTTCCTCCTACCTGGCTGTCTTACCTTATAATTTACTTCTCCCACTCTTTCCAAGACCTCATATGGCCCATGCCATTTAGCAAGGAATTTACTCTCCACGGTGGGAACCAGAACTAGTACCCTATCACCTGGAAAAAAAATTCTGACCCTAGCCCCCTTATTATACGTATTCCTCTGTGCTTCTTGAGCTTTCTCCATGTGTTCCCTCACTATGGGTAGGACTGCAGCAATGCGGTCCTGCATCTGGGCAACATGCTCTATTACACTTCTGTAAGGGGTAACCTCGTGTTCCCAAGTCTCTTTGGCTATATCCAGTAAGCCCCTTGGGTGTCGGCCATACAATAGTTCAAACGGGGAGAAGCCTGTGGATGATTGGGGAACTTCCCTAATGGCAAATAACAGGTACGGTAACAAACAATCCCAGTTTTTCCCATCTTTATCAACCGCCCGCCGTAACATGCTCTTTAAGGTTTTATTGAACCTTTCCACTAAACCATCTGTTTGTGGATGATAGACTGAGGTTCTGAGATGCTTGATTTTTAGGAGTTTACATAGCTCTTTTGTTACTTGGGACATAAATGGTGTTCCCTGGTCAGATAGAATCTCTTTAGGAATCCCGACCCGGGAAAACAGAACTACTAACTCTTTTGCTATGTTTTTAGCAGACGTGCTACGTAGGGGAACTGCCTCCGGATATCGGGTGGCATAATCTAATATTACCAATATATGCTGATGTCCCCTAGCAGACTTTATTAGGGGTCCTACTAGATCCATAGCAATCCGGTCAAATGGTACCTCTATTATGGGAAGGGGTACCAATGGGCTGCGGTACGCCTTGAACGGGGCGGTGATCTGACATTCTGGGCATGAGGAACAATAATTCGTAATTTCTGCCAGAACCCCAGGCCAATAGAAGCTTCGGAGAACCTTTTCTTTTGTCTTTTCCACCCCTAGGTGTCCCCCCAATGGATGACTATGTGCGAGGTGTAATACTACGTTACGGAATGTCAGTGGTACCAACAATTGTTTAGTTGTAACTGATTTCCTTTTATCAACCCGATATACTAGGTCGTTCTCTACCTCGAAGTAGGGGTAAGCAAGTGACCTATCTGGTTGGCCAGGAGTACTATTCTGGTCCCGTATATTTCCCCTTGCTACCGCTAATGTGGGGTCCTCCCACTGGGCCTTCTTAAAACTCCCAGGACTGACCTCTAGGTCAGCGAGGGTCTTATCCGGTTCTGGGGTGGTAAGTGTCTGCTCAACATCTTGATTTGGGGTATTCCCTACCAAAGTAGTGATGGGGAAGGGAATTTTACAGCACTCCTCCTTTTCCCCCTTCTTATTTGGGCCCTCGTCAACCTCCATTTCTGAAAAAGGGAAAGGATTTGTTTCTTCTAATACTTCGTTATGGTCCGCTATTGAACTCTGGGCGCTATTCTGAGCGGGGGACCACATTTTTAGAAAATGGGGAAAGTCGGTCCCTATTAACACATCATGTGCCAGTTTGGGTACAATACCCACCTTGAAATCTAAAGAACCAAACTCTGTTTCAAAAAAAACATCAACAGTGGAATATTCATGATTATCCCCATGTACACAACAAATTGCCACTCTTTGTGAACTGTTTCCCTGTTTCTTCTTAATGGGCAAGAGGTATTCGGACACTAGTGTGACCATGCTCCCAGAGACAAGAAGTGCCCGAACCCTCTTACCATTAACCTTTACAAATGCCCACAGATGGTTATTCAAGGGGTCCTCTGGGCTAGGGCCCATACATTGGGACAACAGCGAATAAGGTTCCACGCTGTTGCATTGCATGGGCTCATCATTTAGTGGGCAGATTTTTGCTGTGTGGCCCCTCTCATGACAATTTACACATTTAGGTACATAGTCTGTGTCCCACTTAGAGCCTTTTCCCGGCTCCCCATGTTGGCTATTGCCCTTAGTGTGCGAACCACTGTTGCTGGTGCTGCGTGAAGGTGGTCGCCGCTCTTCAGCGCCCCTTAACCCCGGTACCCTTTTACCATCTCTGGAAGAGTCCTGGAACCTCGGGTAGTGGGGTTGCTCCACGACTGTGGGTTGCGGGTGCCCTTCTGCTGCATTGTACCTTTCTACGAGGGCCACAAGCTCATCCGCATTGTGGGGGTCACTCCGACTGACCCAACGGCGTAAGGCAGAGGGAAGTTTCCTCAAGAACTGGTCCATGACCAACCGTTCCACGATGTGGCTGGCTGAGTTGATCTCGGGTTGTAGCCACTTCCGGGCGAGGTGGATGAGGTCATACATCTGGCTTCGGGTGGCCTTATCCATCGTGAAGGACCATGCGTGAAACCTTTGGGCGCGAACAGCCGTGGTTACGCCGAGGCGGGCGAGGATCTCGAACTTCAATTTTGCATAGACGTTAGCTTCGGCTGGCTCTAGATCAAAGTAAGCCTTCTGGGGTTCGCCGCTTAGGAAGGGTGCGATTAGACCAGCCCACTCAGCTTCTGGCCATCCCTCTCTCTGTGCCGTGCGTTCAAACGTGAGAAGATAGGCTTCCACATCATCCGAGGGTCCCATCTTCTGAAGGTAGTGGCTTGCCCTGGTCATTTTCGGAACTGGGGCTGCCACTGCCAGTGGAAGGTTACTGATAGTCCCCCTCAGGATCTCGAGTTCCTGCTGTAAGCCCTGAGCGAACCGCTGTTGCTCCTCTCTCAGCAAGCGGTTTGTCTCTTGCTGGTTTGCATTCGCGTTTTGCAGGGCTTCATTCGTCAGTTGCTGGTTTGCATTCGCCTGTTGCTGGTTTGCATTAATCTCTTGCTGGGCTATTAGCAGCTGTTGCTGGGCTGCATTCGTCTGCTGCTGGTTTGCATTAGTTTCTTGCTGGGCTATTAACAGCTGTTGCTGGGTTTCATTCACGTCTTTCTGGGCAGCGACATTGCGTACCAGCGCACCCACCACGTCTTCCATCTTGTTTGCAGAGGATGAAAAAACTTTTTTTTTTTTTTTTCTTTCAAAGTTCTTCAACCCGCAGACCCCCTAGTGCTCTGCCCGCATTCTCCACCATATGTGACAAACGGCTTACTCCGGGGCTCCGTCGTTTGTCCGGGACTGTTTAGAACACGGTCTTTTAGGGTAGGTTAAATGATGAGGCGTCACGTACTGTTCCTTTAAACAGGCTATGCCTGGTTTATTCAGTCCCAGGCACTGAGACTGCCACAGTGCATACAACAGAAAACAGATCAAAACAAAAGCTGCTCATCTGAGCGATAACTTAACTTAGATATCCCTGACTCAGGGTTGGAAGTGGCTTTTCCACTCCCAACAACAAAACAAGGTACTTTTGCAGTCTTATACAAATGAACAGAAAGATTGAACCTGTTAGGGGAAGAGGCTTCTCCCCTCTGTAGTTCAGCAGCCTTCCAGCCTCCTGGCTCTTGTGGAGAGACCAGAGCAAACAGGAAAACAGTCTTACATACCTGATTCCTAATTAGCATGACAGGTGACAGAAATCAGGCAGCAGACAAACTCTGGTCTGGATCTCTCATCCCTCAGTTCCAGCGCTTGCCAAACTGTGGGATGGAGTGTATGTATTATAAGGCTGCACTCCCAGGCCAAACAGGATAGAAACTGTTTAGTATCCTGGGAGCCCTATATACGGAATTTATTACCATCCCCTGGTTTCTGTCACAGTATATTGAGCATGGCTATCTGCTGCACTTTTTGACACGTTTCCAGTGACCACCGTGCTGACATTTACAGAATGTGGCATTACATTGGAGGAAGTCTGAATTGCAGAATTATAAGAGAGAAAGTTCAACTTCCTGAAAAGCCACATTCTGCACCGTATGATGCAGGTCCTCTCTCCTAGTCATACGGGCGAAATAGGTAAACATTTCTAGTTTATTTTGTTTATTCCCTTCAAAAATACATAGCATTTATATGCGGACTCACTCTGTTTTAATTACTATTTGTTGGAAACCCTCTATATACACATTTGCTTTAATTAAGTAGTAGATATACAAGTTGTATGCTTTTGTACCATTTACACTGATTTATGCACTGTTTACATTGTTAAAATCAATACATTTGAAATGATAAAAAAAGAATGGTTGTTTTTCTGTGCATGTACTGTAAAAGAGAATTGAGACCGCTCATCCCATATGTGTATATCAAAATAGTAATCAAGGTAAGTTGAAGCAGGTGCTTGGAGGGAACAAAAAGGCTTATAATAACAGTGTTGATCCAAGAAGGATCAGAAAGGTTCCCTCTACTCGTAGCACTCTATGCTGGATTATAATAGGCGGACTACAATGGTCCAACAGATAATTACTGTTAACAGTAATCCAGCATAGAGTGCTACTAATAGAGGGAACCTTTCTGATCCTTCTTGGATCAACACTTATTATATGTGTTTTTCTGTGCAGTAAGCAAAAAAAATGCCTTTCCTTTAACAGGGTTTAATTTTTAATGTGTAGAGGAGGCCAGGGAACATTAGAGGGGTGTAGCATGCGCTTGTAATTAGTTATAGCAGAGGCTCTCAACTCCAGTCCTCAAGACCCTCCAACCAGTCAGGTTTTCAGGATATCCCAGCTTCAGCACAGGTGGCTCAATCAGTGGCTCAGTCGAAGGCCGATTGAGTCAGCTGTGCTGAAGCAGGGATATCCTTCAAATCTGACCTGTTGGGGGTGTCTTGAGGCCTGGAGTTGAGAGCCCTTGAGGTAGAGATGCAACTAGGTTTTCTCCATTTGTTCTTCTGAGTAGGCTCTCCTAGGGCCAAACTGGACCAATGGCAGAAAGGTGTCCAAGGATTGAATCTGAGTGATTCATGTCTTTATGTTTTATTTTTTAAACAATACAGACAACTATTTGTAAACACTTTTATAAAGTTAGTTTGTAAAACGAGACTCAATTGTGTATTATAACATGGTGCGCTAAACAAGCGTTTGCACAGGCAAAGTCTCTTACCCTCCCCTTATCTCTATTGGCCATGAAAACAGACAGGAAACACATGACAGACCAGCTCTGCCTCCTCCCTAGTCCCTGTTGAAAAGAAAACATGCTTAACCCTTTGAGTGGCAGAGGCTCTGCGACACTAGAGTGCCCCCCCCCCCTCTCACGGGAAGCCAATTACTTTGTTAAGTTCTTCACTAAATGTTTTTGTAACGTTTAAAGCAGCGGAGACACCCTTTACGTATATATCCTTTTGCCATTTATTTTAGCATGTTCGCAGTCAGAGGGATTTAACAAACACCGAAAACACTACTTTCCAGAAATGTTTTCAACATTCACTCACGGGGGGAAAAAAAAGACAACAAAAAACGTGTTTTACTTAAGACCTCGAACTTGGAAACTATTCGTCATGTTGAGCCCCTAAGCTGTGATCTTCATGTAGCAGAGTAAGAGGTACACGTTACAGAGCCCTAGTGATGTGGACTCCGGTGAGGCCAAGATTAAAGCTCACCTCATGCATGCTGTCAAATAGTAAAAGGTAATAACTTTTGATCACTAGCAGATTTGAAGGGGCAGTCGCAGAATGAAAGGCTCTTTAACCTTGTGCCAGCCCTCTAAGCCAGGGATCTCTAACCTGCAGCTAGAAAGCTTCCAAAGTCTCTGACAGCTGTTTGAAGTGGCTGGTGAGTGAAGGGTAGACATGTCCATCTCCTCCGCTGTGTGTGCTCAGCTTTACACAACAAGACAGGAGAGTATATGTAGCCCTGTATATTTTATAGAAGAACGGAAATATATTATAATTGGAATAGAACATGATATATCATTTGAAGGTTAAATAACTGGATACATTAGCACAGCCACATGCCCATGGTCACTTGGGATGGTCCCTGTTTGCACAGATCAGTACACAGCCGCAAATAGGTCAGGTACAACTGTAGACAGCATAAAAACTTTAAGATCAAAATTATGTTTTCTTTTCATTAATCACAGATTAACTTTTTTAGAGCAGCTTGCTACTCTGTCCTTAATATAGATCCATACGAATTCCAACCGTTAAGAAATAAAAGGGGCGACCGCAGCGAGATCGCTGGAAAACGGTGATGTAATTTAGTAATAATATTAACTTTATTTCATGTAGCGCTTTTCTCCGAATGGGACTCAAAGCGCTACACAATGACAGTATAGTGCGCGGTGCGCAGCACATAGGGATTGTTACAGACACAGCCCCGGCCCAGACGAGCTTACAATCTATGTTTTGGTCCCTGAGACACAGGGAGATAAAGTGACTTGCCCAAGGTCACAAGGTGCAGACACTGGGATTTTGATCCAGGTTTCCCTGCTTTAAACGCAGTGCCGTTATCAGAGTCAGCCACACCTTTTAATGGTAGTTTTCCCGTGATCGTGCTGCGCTAGACACCAAGGCCAATATCCACAAAACTGTGGTAAGCTTTAGCACGTCTTCATATGAATGGGAGTAGAGCCGTGCTGAAGCTTAGCTCCCTTTTGTGGTCTGGGACTGAGACAGCTTAGTGAGCAAGACCCATAGATTCAACAACTTAAAGCGGCAATCCGAGTCGGGTTTTTGCTGTTTTTTCCTCCCCTTTATTTGTTAATACAGGATTGAAGCAGGGGGTCTCTGGAGCGGAACCCCGTTAATTTCAGCTCCTGGGACCCCCTGCTTCCAGAGATACTTACCTCCAGAGTAGGTGCCGGTAGCCACTCCTGGGCTCACATTATGGCTGATTTTCAAAGCTCCCGCGCTCTGCAGGCCAATAGGAAGTCGTGCCGTCATCAGGCTTGGCTTCCTATTGGCTTGTGTGACCGGGGGCTTTAAACGGTCGAAAACTGCGAGAGATACTGGCATCCCCTAGAGCAGGGGTGCATAAAGTTTTGGTGCCTCACCCCCCATTACCTTTGTCCCGGCGTCAAATGACGCTGCGGGGTCATGTCACGACGCGTCACCCGAAGCCGGCTGAATCAAGGTAAGTGAAAGTGGGGAGGTAGAGATCATGTCAGCATAGCCCACCTAAAACTCACCGGTACAATATCTACAAACATCTCCAAGATAATGTACAAATACTTAGACTTGCTTGGCGTTTCTTGAAAAGGGCCCTAATTACTCCGTTTGAACCTATGGTGACTGCATGGGACTTGCAATGTACTGTACTGAGCAGCGTGTGCCGGTCCCCTCTAGCAGCCCAGGAATAACCCCTCTGTGATCCCTATCACACGATACTTATTCTTTTGATGTGATGGTGCTCTCAGTCACAATAGAATAAGCCATGAGAACGGCCTTTGTGACTGCTTCTTCTAATTGTTGCTCAAGTCAACAGGACTTCAGATAAAAAGACACATTGCTGTAATCACTGGGGGCAGATGATACATGGCCCGTTTCATTATTTATAAGGATGTGGCTAGGACTAATAATATACTGCCACTCTGCAACATGATTACAACAAGGATGACAATGTTTGAGGAGCTCCCCGTCCCATTAATAATGAAGGGAAACCTTATCTTCGTGCAGCTCGTAGTGTCACTGTTTCCTTGCGCTTGGCCAGCAGTCTGTTCCTATTGGAATTTAGATCTATTTGACGTGTTCCTGTTTTTTCCACTCGGTATCAGAGACTTTTTTTTGCTCGTCACTTTTCTTCTACCTTAAGGCAGGGGTCCTCAACCCCCCCTCCCCTCCCATCAGGTTTCCAGGATATTCCAGCTTCAGCACAGGTGGCTGAGCCTCTGATTGAGCCATCTGTGCTGAAGCAGGGACTGATTAAGTCACCTGTGGGGGGGGGGGGAGGAGGAAAGAGGGTTGATAACGGGAGTTGAGCACCTCTGCCGTAAGGGGATGGAAAGCCTTAAGCCAGTTTAGAGGGACAGTTCCTCCCAGGACCAAAGTGAAGTCATGGCTGTTATGTTCCACAAGGTAAAAATGAGTTGATTGACTTTGTCCACAGCAATTGAGTGCCACAGACATTGACTGTGTGTATAAAAGATCACATGGTAACAACCTGCTCATCCCACATGAGGAACCGAAGAGGAAGCCCTCCTAGCAAGCTGGCTCCTTTGACGCCTAGTGAATGTCAACAGTACGATCAAGGCTAATGCACACTCTTTTTGCTGGCAGAAGTCCTGCAGCCCTCGGCTGCCACCCAGGCCTCTGGAATCGCTCGGGTAACGATCCCATGATGTCAGCCATCACCCTGATGAGAAGGAAGTGGAGCATTGTACACTTCCGTTATGTTTGCGTTTAGAATTCCGCTGGAACAGTGAACATGATAAAGAAAAACAAATAGATCTGGTCTGATGAGAAAGCGATTGTCCCCATTTTTCAGTTTTTTGTTATTAATACCATTCTTTATTTTCCACGTGTTAAAACGATTTGTGGAATCTCCTCTCCCACAGGCAAAGTGTCACCTCCCTAGTTATTATCTTTTCTCTCCTTGGGAAGTAATTAGGATGCCCTCATTAACCAAACAACTGAAGAAGAAGAATGATGAGTGATGGAGAATAAAGTGTTAGGGGTGATTAAATCTGTTACGGGAAGGCAATTACGCTCTTTCCCTCCCCTTATCTTGTGATTGGCCCTGTGACAAAACACTCTGGCCCAGACTCATTGAAGGGTGTTTGCATTAGCACGCTCTTACTCCTATTCATTTGAATAGGGAGTTAAAACAGCAGGCCAAGCTAGCGATTTTTTTTATTTTGTTTTACATTTTCCCTTTAATATGCGCATCAATACAATCCACACAATGATAAGTAATTAGCAAAATTGACGATCGATCCGTTCTCCTGTGATCGATCGGTGAAGATTCGGCTCGGGGTTCACTAAATGGCTGTCAGTGCTGTAGAAGAGGACCAAAGATGCAACGTTCTGTGGGAAAGATCATGTGACCAGGCAGTCACTAGATACAATTTGTGCACTGTTAGAGAGAGGGCAGGGCTCAAAAAGGGGTGTTCTGTTTCAGAAGAGGAAGGGGATGTGACTTTGTAAATGGTTGCTATAGTAACAAAAAATGCTTATTACATTATAATACATTAAAAATGTAATTGATAGTTGTTTTGTTTTTTTAAATGCTACACATTTTCTCATAGTACAGAACTGATTTATTAAAAAAAAAAAACACATGTAGGATATTGCTTGGTCTGCAGCTTTAAGATGCGCTGAAGCTTAACACCCTTTTAGTGAATCTGATCCATAGCGGGCTAAAGGTAGAGGAAAGAAATCATTGACAAGCTCTCCCTCATTTACAGGCCCTGTTGAGAAGAACTAGTTTATTTTCCAAAGATCAAAACAGCCAAACCTTTGCTTTAAGCATGAATACATTTCCTTTGCAGAAGGGAGACGGATTTTTTTAATGCGATACAAGGGATTACGTCTTAATGAAGTATTAGCTTTTAAAAGGAAGTCATTTCACATGTATAGACCTACTCTAAAATACATTTTATATATATATATATATATATATATATATATATATATATATATATATATATATATATATATATATATATATATATATATATATATATGCATGCAAATATAACTGTATGCTCATCTGCATGTCTTAGGCAGGTCTGCAACCCCGCCTTTCCCCATTATCACCCAGCATACAGCACTTCCACTGCAGCAAGGGATTCTGGGAAATGACATGCAAATGAGCACACAGTGTCACTTTATATATATATATATATATATATATATATATATATATATATATATATATATATACAGCCGTTATGCATTTCTGTTTAAAAAGAGGATTTTTGTTAGTTTCATGACTCCGGATATGTTCATTGGTTTAATCTTTTGTTTACACCAGAATCTTGTACTGTACTCCAAACTTTACGCACACCACAGAGCATGCGAAGGATGCATCTTTCATTACATACTAGCTAAGGGCAGAAAGCAGCAACACTTTCATAGCTATACACATTAGGCAGGACTGCATGTTTAATGCTAAATGTGTTTACTACAAAAGGAAATGGATAGTCATTAGAAAGATTAGCACAGGAGCCAGTAACACTCTGGCAGCAAAGGGATAACTCTGCATTGCAACTGGATAGTAAGAATAACCACTGCAAAGGTTTGTTAATGTTACATCAACTGAACTAAGTAAGGAAACTGCTGTGGTGACAAGACACTCAGCCGTGTCAAGTTAGCGATGCAGATTCTGTTTTGGACCAGCTTTTCACTTACGATAACAAGTCCATGGTTGCCAGGTGGCTTGTCCAAAAATAATTGTGAGGTCCGGGAGAATACCTCCCTCTAAAGGGGTTCCCCCTGCGACTGTACTCACCGCCGCTCCTGCTGTGCCCCCACGCCGCCGCGGGCGGGATCTCCCCTCTCCTCCGCTTCCCGCGGCGGCTGCTGACCTCGCGCATGCGCGCACACGGCAGGGGACCGCTCACAAGCTGCACATCTAACACAGCTGTGGTAAGTCTCCCTACCAATCCCTATCTTCCCTGGGGCCGCTCCCTCGTTACTCCCCCTCTCCCTCCTACTTATACCTTGCTCAGCCATTCATTCTTTGGCTGAGCATAGCTTTGTATGACCTGTGTTAACCACGGTCGTGCCTGCCTCAGTTCCTGTCTCTGTCTCATTAGTGATCCTTTGCGTACCGAACCGGCCTGGCTGTGGATCCGCTCTGGTCTTCTACCCCTGGTCTGTATCCTGACCTCCTGGACACCCCGACCCCTTTACCTCGGTTTGCGGATTCCGACCTACCTCCCGGCTCTGGACCCCAGGCTCTCGGTATCACCTATCTTCTGGAAACTCCCTTCTCGTCTGGCGAGTATCTTACTTTATCTTATATTCCCAGACGGTTCCAGACGCCTATTTTCCACTTTCCAGGCATGTCCCCGTAGCTGTGGGTGCAGTTTGTTACCCATCTCACCTCAGTTTCGGGGTCCCTCCTTGTCCGTGGTGAGCACAGCGTAAAATTATGCTCAGCCCCACAGACATGGACCCCGAAGAGGTTGAGCAACCAAGCCCTATGCAGCGACTTCTCCAGCTAGAGGCGCAGCTTGCGTCCATGACAAAGTAGCTCTCTAGACTCTCCTCGTTGCAGCCTTCCCCAGGATCCTCTGCCATGGCAGCTGCGGCGTTTCCCTCCCCGGGCCTTCCCGTGGCTGTGGATCCTCGTCTCCTGGCTCCCAACCGCTATGCAGGGGATCCCCACAAGTGCAGAGTGTTTCTAAATCAGTGCGAGATGCAATTTGAACTATCTTCCTTGCGCTTCCCTACTGCTCGTTCAAAGGTGGCCTATATTATGTCTCTCTTGAACGGAAAGGCCCTAGCCTGGGCATCCCCCATCTGGGAGCGGGATTCTGCCATGACGCATGACTATTCTCGCTTTCTTCGAGAATTCAGGCAAGTATTCGATACGCCTGGTCGTCAAATTACGGCAGATTCTTCTCTCTTCCATATTTCCCAGGGTACTCCTCCTGTCGCCGAGTATGCTTTGGACTTCCGGACCATCGCGGCGGAGACCTCCTGGAATGATGGCTCACTGTCAGCAGCCTTTTGGCAGGGTCTGTCGGATGACATCAAGGACCAGCTGGCCACTATGGAGAGACCCACCAGATTGGAGGAGCTCATTGCGGTCTGCATCCGCGTGGACCAGCGGCTACGAGAGAGGAGACTTGAACGCGCTCTTCCTCGTACCAACTCCTCCCGATCTTCCAGCCGCAGTCTCGTCCATCACGTCCACCAACCCATGGATGAACCCGAACCGATGCAGCTCGGAGGTCATCGTCTACCCGCGTCTGAGAGACAGCGCCGAGGAGATGGTGGACTGTGCCATTACTGCGGTCATCCCGGTCATCTGTTGGTAAGCTGTCCTCTGCGACCGGGAAACGCCAGGACCCAATGAGGTATGAGAGGGTCTCATTGGGTATAATCTCTTCTCCTCTTTCTTCTTCTGAAGTACTTCCCAATCGTATAATGCTGCCTATTTCTCTGGCCTGGAATAACTCCCTGATCCCCGCCTCTGCATTTATAGTTTCTGGGTCTCAGGGGAACTTTATTGATCAGAGTTTTGCCTATAGGAATGGGATTCCCTTTCGATCTAAGGCTGTTCCAGTTGGTCTGGAGGCCATAGACGGGCGCCACCTCCAACCAGCCTTTATTTCTCTGGAGACTTGTTCTCTAGCCCTCTCCACGGAGGACGGTCACCAAGAGAAGATTATCTTGGATCCACACTCCATCGGTAGATGTAATTCTGGGACTCTCCTGGTTGCATAACCCACAATTAGATTGGGTTGGTAAGGAGCCCATACGATGGAGCCCCCAGTGCCTTAAGACCTGTCTTCCCCCTAAACGGATGTTAGCCGGAGTGGAATTACCCGCAGAGTATAAAACTTCCCTTCCAACGATCTACTGGGACCTGGCGGACGTTTTTGATTAGGTACGTTCTGAAGTGTTACCTCCCCATAGAGACTTTGACTGTCCTATTGAGCTCCTTCCCGGTGCTACCTTACCCATGAGCCATTCTTACCCCCTATCCATGCCCGAGACCAAGGCCATGACCGAGTATATCCAGGATAATTTGAGGAAGGGGTTCATCCGCAATTCTTCATCTCCAGCTGGAGCTGGATTTTTTTTTGTTAAGAAAAAGGATGGTTCCTTGCGCCCCTGTATTGACTACAGAGGTCTTAACAAAATTACGATCAAGATCAAGAACCGTTACCCCCTGCCGCTTATTTCCGAACTCTTCGATCGTTTACAGGGGGCAACAATTTTTTCCAAACTTGATCTCCGCGGAGCCTATAACCTTGTCGGCATCCGTCAGGGTGACGAATGGAAGACCGCCTTTAATACCCGGGATGGGCATTATGAATATCTAGTCATGCATTTCGGCCTGTGTAATGCCCTGGCGGTCTTCCAGGAGTTTGTCAACGAGATCTTCCGTTATCTTCTCGACAGCTTCGTTATAGTATACCTTGACGATATCCTTATTTTTTCCAAACCCCTCTCTGACCACATTCAACACACCAAATTAGTCCTGTCCCGCCTTCGGGAGAACAACCCCTATGCTAAGCTAGAGAAATGTTCTTTTCATCTTTCTTCCATTCCCTTTCTTGGATATATTATTTCTAGCACTGGCTTCTCTATGGACCCAGTCAAACTCAAGGCTGTCTTAGAATGGCCACAACCCACTTCCCTGAAAGCCATACAGCGATTCTTGGGATTTGCGAATTACTATCGTAAATTCATCAAGAATTTTTCTTCTACTGTGGCCCCCATTACTGCCCTCACCAAAAGGGGAGCTAACACAGCAGTCTGGTCTCCTGTAGCTCTCCAAGCTTTCGACTCCCTCAAAAAATCTTTTGCTTCTGCTCCTATTTTGCGTCACCCTGATCCCGGGCTTCCTTTTACCCTAGAGGTAGACGCATCCGACGTCGGTGCTGGCGCCATTCTCTCTCAGAGACAGTCCCCACAGGCCAAACTTCATCCCTGTGGGTTCTTTTCAAAAAAAAATTCTTCGGCAGAACGGAACTATGACGTCGGAAACAGAGAGCTCTTGGCTATTAAACTCGCCCTTCAGGAATGGAGACATCTTCTGGAGGGAACGGAGACCCCCATTTCGATCTTTACTGATCATAAAAACTTACTTTACATTGAGAGTGCACGTCGCCCTGTGGCGCGTCAGGCTCGATGGTCTCTTTTTTCCCCCGAGATTTAATTATCTCATATTTTACATTCCTGGTTCAAAGAATCAAAAGACAGACGAACTTTCACGTCAATTCCTGTTTGAGGACAATTCCGAGGTTATCTCCGAAACAATCTTACCCTCTAAATATATTGTTTCGGCCAATTCTTTTGATATCCTGAATCAGGTTATGGCAGCACAGTCTAATCTCCCGAGGGGCCTTAAGGTGCCGGTCGGCCGTCTGTATGCAGCTCCACGCTTCCTTAAGAAGATTCTTGAGTGGGGTCATTCTTCTAGGTCAGCCGGTCATCCAGGCATTAGCAGGACTTCTGACCTCATTGGTCGTACCTTTTGGTGGCCAACCATGTTGCAGGACATTTCAGAATACGTAAAAACTTGTCCAATCTGCGCCCAGGTTAAGACCGCTCGTAAAAAGCCGTACGGCCTTCTACAACCCCTCCCTATACCAGAACGTCCATGGAGTCATCTGTCCATGGACTTTGTGGTGGAACTTCCAAACTCTAAAGGGATGAACACCATTTTGGTTGTCGTGGATCGTTTTTCCAAGCAGGCCCATTTCATTCCCCTCAAAGGCCTACCCAATTCCCCTACCCTGGCAGACATTTTTGTTAAAGAGATATTCCGCATTCACGGAGCTCCTCTTTCCATCGTATCTGATCGAGGTACACAATTTGTCTCAAAATTTTGGCGAGCCTTCGCTCGCAGGATGGATATCACCCTCCATTTTTCGTCCGGGTATCATCCCCAAACTAATGGGCAAACCGAGAGAACGAACCAGACTCTGGAGCAATACCTCCGATGCTTCATCGCAGACAGCCAAGACAATTGGGTAGATTTACTTCCGTGGGCAGAGTTCTCCCATAACTCTTTAAAGAATAGCTCCACGTTGAAATCCCCTTTTTTCATTAATTATGGTTTTCACCCGGGTCAGCTGCCCATCACCTCAGTTCCTTCCGGGGTTCCAGCGACCGATGACCGAATCAAGGATCTTCAGGAATCCTGGAAAAGGATCCAAGAGGCTTTGAGAAACGCAACCCATAGACAAAAGACACATGCAGATGATCGTCACCGTCGTCAGGCACCAGTCTTCAAACCAGGGGATAAGGTCTGGCTCTCCTCCAAGAACATTAGACTGAAGACTCCAAGCCACAAGCTGGCTCCCAGGTTCTTGGGTCCATTCCCAGTAATAGAACAATTCAATCCTGTGGCATATCGTCTGGAACTTCCTCCATCCACGAGGATACCCTCCGTGTTCCACGTGTCACTGCTGAAACCTGTGTCCCAGAGTCCACGGTTCCATAGGACACCGTTTGACCCTAAACCAGTCATAGTACAGGGGCAGGAAGAGTTCAAAATCCAGTCTATTCTGGATTCCAGGAGGACGAGGGGTTCGGTACAATACCTGGTTCACTGGAAGGGCTTTGGCCCAGAGGAAAGATCTTGGGTACCCCACCATCAAATACATGCCCCCAGACTGTTAAGACTCTTTCACTCCAAATTTCCCCAAAAGCCATATTGGAGTCGTCCTGAGGCCGCTCCTCAAGGGGGGGTACTGTGAGGTCTGGGGGAATACCTCCCTCTAAAGGGGTTCCCCCCGCGACTGTACTCACCGCCGCTCCTGCTGTGCCTCCACGCCGCCGCGGGCGGGATCTCCCCACTCCTCCGCTTCCCGCGGCGGCTGCTGACCTCGCGCATGCGCGCGCACGGCAGGGGACCTTTGCGTCCTCCCTCGGGGGGAGTTCCCGCCCCCAGCTGAGGCCGCGCGCGTCTCTCCCGCGCGTGCACCGCTCACAAGCTGCACATCTAACACAGCTGTGGTAAGTCTCTCTACCAATCCCTATCTTCCCTGGGGCCGCTCCCTCGTTACTCCCCCTCTCCCTATTGGTCCTTCCTCCTACTTATACCTTGCTCAGCCATTCATTCTTTGGCTGAGCATAGCTTTGTATGACCTGTGTTAACCACGGTCGTGCCTGCCTCAGTTCCTGTCTCTTTGTCTCATTAGTGATCCTTTGCGTACCGAACCGGCCTGGCTGTGGATCCGCTCTGGTCTTCTACCCCTGGTCTGTATCCTGACCTCCTGGACACCCCGACCCCTTTACCTCGGTTTGCGGATTCCGACCTACCTCCCGGCTCTGGACCCCAGGCTCTCGGTATCACCTATCTTCTGGAATCTCCCTTCTCGTCTGGCGAGTATCTTACTTTATCTTATACTCCCAGACGCCTATTTCCCACTTTCCAGGCGTGTCCCCGTAGCTGTGGGTGCAGTTTGTTACCCATCTCACCTCAGTTTCGGGGTCCCTCCTTGTCCGTGGTGAGCACAGCGTAACAATAATGAACACATTGGTGCAAGGTGCGACGTGCGAGAGAATCGTGGGTGAGGAAGAATGTTATTTATAAATTACTTGACTGTTACGTCATTTTTTTCTAAATTTCACTCAAAGTATTCACCAATTAATATTCTGTTTCGTCAAAAATCTGGGAAAGGGTCTTGGGAGGGAGTGCCCTACCGAGAATTTTTTTTTAGGAAATAGAATATTGAATAGTGCAAATTGATGCAAATTGGTGCATGCTTGGAGTGAAATTGGAGTGAAATTTAGAACAAATTACGTAATGGTCAGATAATTTATAAATAACTGACCTGCTGGCATGCTGTACATGGCGAGCAATACTAATCTTAATCCTTTTCCCATAATTCCAAGATTGTTGCACCCCTCCTCATACTCTCTCTCCCCTTATCCTCTCACCCCCTCCCTTCATCCTCTCTCACCCGCCCTCCCTTCATCCTCTCACCCCCCTCAATTCATCCTCTCACCCCCCTCAATTCATCCTCTCAACCCCCCATCCTTCATCCTCACTCAACCCCCCCTTCCTTCTCAACCCCCCCTTCCTTCATCCTCTCTCAACCCCCCCTTCCTTCATCCTCTCTCAACCCCTCCCTTCATCCTCTCTCAACCCCTCCCTTCATCCTCTCTCAACCCCTCCCTTCATCCTCTCTCAACCCCTCCCTTCATCCTCTCACCCCCCTCCCTTCATTCTCTCACCCACCCCCACTCCCTGTCATTCTCTCAGCCCCCCTGTCATTTTCACCCCCACAGGACAGCCAAAGAAAACACACACACACACACACACACACACACAAGTACAAGTACAAATACACACACCAGGACAAACAGAATACACACAGGACAGCCAGAGAAAGAAAACACACACACACACACACACATCAGGACGAAAAGAATACACACAGGACACAGTCTCACCTCTCTTTGCTTCATGCTTTCCTTCCGCTCTTTGGCCCCACCCCTAGGCTACTGCCACCTCCTCCTGATTGGATGCTGCTGTGTAATGCAGCCAATCAGGATGGAGGAAGCTGCCCAGCCCCCTAGCAGCAGCAGCAGCAGCAGCCCTGCTCTAACCCTTCTCAGGGGAAATTCCGCGATTGGTTACTAAGTCCGGGGGCATAATACCGGACACATACATGTCCGCCCCTGCACACATACATGTCCCCCCCTGCACACATACATGTCCCCCCCTGCACACATACATGTCCCTCCTCCCCCCGGGCACATACATGTCCCCCCTCCCCCAGACACATACATGTACATGTACAGAGAGGTAATACCGGACACATACATGTCGTCCCACCACCCCCCCCCCCACACATACATGTCCGGTATTATCTCTTATTTTTTACCAGACAGAGTAACCAATTACCGGGCTGTCCAGTTCAATACCGGACAGCTGGCATCAACCAGACCGGTCAACACGGAGATTTCCTGTGACTCACTAATTTGGAGTCAGTCTCACTGACTCTAAGGCTTTGGTCCCGCTGCGGCCGCGGTCCACCAGCTGCTTGTCCCCGCTGGCTCCTTCCAGTGTGGCTGACTGCGTGCTGTGACGCGTCAGCCAGCCAGAGCTACAAGGAGCTTGTGGTTTCGGCGAGTGCCGCGTCACATGACACGCAAGGCAGCCAATCCGATTTACCCCCCCCCCCCTGCTCCGATCCCCCTTACGATTCCCCCCCTCCGTGTGTATTTGTGTGTGTGTGAGAGGGGCTGATTGAGGGGCTGCAGTGCTGCGCTGTGCTGTGGGGCTGTGTGATGGTCCCGCCCCCTCACATCATGGCGCGCCCCCATCCGTTTTGGCCACGCCCCCGCGCCGAAAAAAAATCACTGCAGACCGCAAGTGCAGTGAATTGCACGTGCCGCCGGCAAGCAAGGCAGCCGTGCGGGCGCATGCAGCAGGGCCTTAGCCTAAGGCTGAGGACCCGCTGCGGTCGGCGACACGCGCAGCCATGTGCACGCGAGACACCAGCCCCTTGCCTCCAGTCTGGTAGTCCCCGCGGCCATTTTTAACATGGTTCCCTATAGGCTTAAGCTTGCTGGGCTGTGCTTAAAGCTGTGACCATGCAGCAAGCTTAAGCCTATAGGGAACCATGTTAAAAATGGTTTTGAAGCAAAAGGTGACACTGTGTGCCCATTTGCATGTCATTTCCCAGAATCCCTTGCTGCAGTGGAAGTGCTGTGTGCTGGGTGATAATGGTGAAAGGCGGAGTTGCAGACCTGTCGAAGACATGCAAATGAGCATACAGGAATATTTCCATTTGCTATATTTGCTGTGGAGGGTTTTTGTCACTTTTTTACCCACCATAACGTAACTATATATATGTAGCCATGTGTGTAAAAATGGTGTACATCTCTTTCTCATGCTGGCAGTAATCCTGGTAAGTAGACAGGGTTGCCAGTAACAATCATGGAGGTTTGCCCTCACACCCTGGTGAAGTGTCATATGTAATAAAGGAAGTGACAACATGCTTTGTGTCCAGTTAGTGACACAAAGGTGGGTCTGCTTCTGGAGGTTATATAAAAGACACAGCACTACCAAAAGTTAGTGGTTATGTTCTTGTGTCCTGAGTGAAGTGTCTGCAGCAGTTCAAGTCTGTCTGTCAGAGTGCAAGCTGATTACACACTGTGTCCTGGGACTTGGCACAGGTGGTAGTCTCCCTTAGGGGAGAGGTGGAAACAACTTAATTAAGAGAGAGGGAACCTTCTGCATGGAGTACCTCAACGGAATGAGCGGCTAAGTGTCGGCCGCAATGAGGGGCAGTCTGCCAGAGGAGATAACATTAAAGATGCCCTGTTTCAAAAGATCCCTCCTGTGTGAGTGTGGAGTTATTCCCCAGGAGGATGCACCAAGAAGGAGGTCCCCATCAGATACTTCCCCCTGCTGCTGCAGAGATCCTGATGGGGTGGAGGCGCTGTACCAGATGTGAGTAGGACTCAGAGCACACTACCTCAGACGCCTGTCATGGTGATACTTCCCCATACCAACCCAGCGGGAGACTCAGGAGACCTGTTGCCAGCAGGTGCACCACACATACACATCCATGTAATTGGGGGATTTTCTTACATATGGGTCAGGATCAGAAGGGCCCAGGGAAAACACTGATACATACATACATACATACATACATACATAATATATATATATATATATACTGTATATATATATATATATATATATATATATACTGTATATATATATATATATATATATATATATATATACACACACACACACACACACACACACACACACACACACACACACAGTACCTGTCGCTCCTGGCAGCACTGAGATTCTATACAAACAAAAAGCATGCGACACGTGCACGCACATGCGCGCACACGGCCGCAACCAGTATAGAACGGCCCTTAGCCTTAGCATGTAAAAGACTCACTGTACTTTTCCACTGAAATAACAGTCCTTAAGGTTTATATCTTTTGAGATCGACATTTCGGGGAGTCTCACCAAAGGCAGTCTCTCTAATGCTGTGCACAGGTAATGCAGGTGACTGGTGCTGTACAAAGCAGGACAACAGCAGCATCAATAACAGGGACAAAGTTTCAGTGTCCCCAATCTCCAAGTAGAGGAAGGCTAGACATAGATAGACATGCTCTGTATTGCGTGTGAAGGAGTAGCACTGTGGAAATGTCTCTGACCTTCCCACAAAAATATCTGTTCTGTTGGGTGTGACATTGAGACAATAATATGTGAAACTGTGCATAATCAAATTATATCAAATTTTACAGAGATTGAACCCAGTTAAAAACTGAACATTTGTTTAAGCTGTTACAGCAGACACCACACCCCACCTAATGTGTTTTAATTAACTCGAAACCCCAATTATTATCCAGGTTCTTCCTTGAGGTCCCAAACAAGAATATCTGGTCATGCATTATCCCATTTAGCATCAGACCCTGAAGTTTCAATAAACACCTTTTCAATCATTTTGACACTTCAATTCATAATTCATGTGGTTTTTTTGTTGTTGTTTAAAAAAATATAATTTCAGGTTTATGCCCCAAAGCACAATAACACAATACTGCAGTGTTTTTAAGAATTAAGATCAAAACTACAATAGATAATTAAGAATTGTGCTAGAATCTATATAGCAGCATCCATCCACTCAGTTAATAATTTCATCATCGCTACATTAAACTTCTTGTTGTCGTCTAAGAAAACGGTTTCCCTGCATTCCCCCACAAAATAGCCATGTTACTGCATATACCGAACAATGCACTTTCATTGCGGAACCCGTACTGCAGAGATGCTCATGATCAGGGTGGAGGCATCAGGAACACCTCATTCTGCGTTAGTGAGAGAGGAACGGTTATAGAGGTTGTATGATTTTTCTCTCTCTAGACTTCAGGGCCTAACTCTGAAATTCGGAATTTGAAGCTACAATCCAGTTACATAAAGTTGTGGTGGGGAATAAAAAATGACACAAACCCTCCACCGTACAGCAAAGATTACAAGAAGCGATCACGTCTCAGACACAGTGGCGTAACCATCACCTGGGATGCCCCGGGCACATACAGTGGGCCCCAGCTTGGGGCCCAAAGGGAGTCCGGATCCTCCCTCCGGACTCGTGATGAATCATCACATAAAACACAGCGTACAATCCTTTATGCGGATTAAAATATGTGAAACAACAATAAAGTATGCACTCACAAAACCAAAAATGTAATAATCGCTGCAGCGGGCTGCTCGTCGCCCTCCTCCGGGTCACTGGTGGTACGTGCCACGGATTGTGCGGGTTGCTTTTTCTCCTCGTCACACTTCTGAAAGTCTGTTAGGGAGCGGCATCCCACGTGAACGCGGGGAACCCTAAATGGTTCAAACGAAGCTGAATGCAGTTCAGGGAAGGAGGACAGAGCTGGTGCGCTCACTCTTACGCTTCTTCTCTCTGAACCCAGTCGGCTGTAAGAGAGAGAGAGAGCGCGCCAGCTCTGCCCTTTCCTGAACTGCATCTGGCTTAGTTTGAACCATTTCCGGGTCCCCGCGGTCATGTGGGATGCCGCTCCGCCGCTGCTGCCTAGCAGACTTACCCGCAGAATCCGTGACCCGTAATATCATGATCGGAGGAGGAGTACGAGCAGCCCACTGCAGTGTCCCAGACTACAAAATACAGGAATGTATTACTTTTTTGGTGTGTGAGTGCATATTTTGCGCCTTTTATTTTTGGGGATATATGTATGAAGAGGATTGGTCATCTAGACTTTGGGCAGCAAAACTGGCACTTTAGAGACTCAATTCCACCATTACGATTCATGCAAAAGTTAACCGAGTAATTAAAGCTCACTAGAATTAATGGAATGAGAAGGGCCCACTTCATTTTGTGCCCTTTACGGTGTAGTTATGCCATTGCAGACAGACAGATCCTCAACCCTGCCTTTCCGCATAATCACACAGCATACAGTGCTTCCACTGCAGCCAGTGATCGTGGTGCAGCGCTGTGCACGCACCGCCTCCCCGCCACCAACCCCCCCCCCCCCTGCCGGGCGCACGTCCTACAGTGCACACTGGGACCTCGGCCTAAGAGTTTCCTTTCTATTTTCAATTCATGCTTAAAGCTGCAGTTCAGGCAATATCCTGCATGTGTGTTTTTTTTTAATAAATCAGTTCTGTAGTAAGAAAAAATACTTTTAGCATTTTCTGTTTTAAAAACAACAACTTTGAAAGACCAATTTTCTTGTATTCTATTTTAACAGCCATTTGCTAAGGCACTGCCCCTTCATGTCCTGTCACAAGCACTGGCACACCCCTTTGTCAGCCCTGCCCTCCCTCTAGCACATGTCAGTGCAGGAGTGCTCATGAATATTCATGAGCTTCCACTGACAGACAAGCAGATTATAAACAAATCCCAGCTTTTAATATGTCACCAAATTTCGACCTATCAATACATGGAGAACGAATTGACCGGCAGCTATGCAGTTCTTTAGGTAATTAGAGATTGCACACATAAAACTATTGAAGTAAAAAAATAAATGTAAAAAAAAAAAGACTGAACTGCAGCTTTAAACTGATAGGGAAGAAGTTACTTAGCTCAGTACATTCACTTAATTAGAACTAGAAAGCAGAAGGGTGGGTAGCTGTGCTGGTCTTTTCTTCCATGTAGTAAAATAACTACTCCCACTCTTTCCTTCATTAGGACTAGCAATTATGTCGAGAAAGAGATCTAAACTCTGTTTCATGTATTTTCTCTAATATGAATTGTTCAGCCTCAAACACTTTACTGTGATCAACTGTAATAGTTTTAACATCAGGGAAATATCGATGAAAAACAATATTTTTGGGACTCAAACATTGTTACCATACTTTTCAACCCAGTGAGCACTGCAACTTTGGAATCGCTACAGCATCAAAGCAAAATGTACTTTATATTCCATGGTATTTTCTGCTAATCTGTTTACATTTGAAAAGCCAATAAATATTGGCAGTGTCTTTGGAGCAGGAAAACGGAGAACCAAAAATAACACACCATGCTGTTTCAGATACAGACTCAAAGGCATTCAACATGCCGACCTGGCTGAGAAGTCTTTCCCACTGCAAGAGGAGGATTCAGCTCCAGCCAAATAAATTGGGAAGACAATCTCCTCTATCCCTGGGAAACCGCCTTCAGCACATTCAGTAATGTCATAGTTTGTGTCTGTAAAATGATATGCACAGCACAAGTTACACTGTCAACGCTATATAGAAATATAGAACTCTGGAAACGGGTCTTGAATTGTAATAGAGGAACATACAGATTGCTGAGAGGTACGGGGCCACTTGCTACAACAAGAGCGCACTTTTCCCTAAGCTGCCATCACGCCTCTGCCCCCATTTGCTCTTATTCCATTGACTTTGGAGTTATTTTTTCATACTTAGGATAGGCTTGTGTCTGTTTTTGTTGCTTTGGAAGGGAATCATTCTTTTTTTGCCAAGGCCTCTCATTGGGGAGTAGAGAGGGGGGGAGGAGGGGAGGTGTAAGGAAGAGGTGTATGTCCATCAGGTGTTCCCTCTACTTCTAGCTCACTCTGCCCTTGTCAGAGGGTCCGATAAAGAGAGCAATTTTGCCCGTGTAAAATCTTGTGCATCCTCACTGAAATGTTGAAAATAAAAATGATAAATAGATTTGAGGAGTTGCCCAGCATTTTATTGAAAGTAAACTCATAGTGTCATCACACACACAAAACTATAGGATTGCAAAACCCCCTGCAGGTCTCAGCTTTACAATCCGGGTTTACAATCTCATTTATACACAGAGAGTTTTTGTTTTATTAAACGGCATAAATTGAGATTTAACCATGCCATTTAAAGTAGCAATACTACTTGACAACTTTTTATCTTTCTTATTTTTATATGTAAAGCTATATGTAAAGCATGTTCAATGTATAATCCTACATTCTTACCTAAACTGGCAATCGTTTGCTGCTCCTGTTATAAATCTGTCAAAATCCTGATTTTGTGTCTAACTAAATGGCTGCTTCAGTAGCTATAATGTATCCTGATATTACGAAGGTAACGTTATAAATTGTTAACAGTTTACAGCTCAAACGGCTGGGAATATTTGCAACAAATGATCACAAACAGGAAAGTGTTGCAGAGATCTAGCACTGCTGGGGAGGTGTGCTAAAGCCTGCTAAAGAAATCAAAGGATGCTTTAAAACTCAGTTAAATGGCATTAAGAGTTGAATAGAAACAGAAAACAAAAAAACAGTCACCATTATCTAATATTATGTATTTGTAACCATGTATCTGTCATCATAACGCTGTGCCCAGGGCATACTGGAAAACGAGAGGTAACTGTCACTATATTACTTATTGCTAATACATTTTATAAAGAAAAAAAATACTACAGAACTCACTTATTTTTAAAAAACCCCACTAGATTTCACATGTTTTCATTGGTTCATTTTGGCTCGAAAGGGACTACACACTGAAACGTACGGCACTGTAATGTACTGAAACGTACGGCACTGTAATGTATTGAAACGTACGGCACTGTAATGTATTGAAACGTACGGCACTGTCATGTACTGAAACGCACGGCACTGTCATGTACTGAAACGCACGGCACTGTAATGTACTGAAACGCACGGCACTGTAATGTACTGAAACGCACGGCACTGTAATGTACTGAAACGCACGGCACTGTAATGTACTGAAACGCACGGCACTGTAATGTACTGAAACGCACGGCACTGTAATGTACTGACACGCACGGCACTGTAATGTACTGAAACGCACGGCACTGTAATGTACTGACACGCACGGCACTGTAATGTACTGAAACGCACGGCACTGTAATGTACTGAAACGCACGGCACTGTAATGTACTGAAACGCACGGCACTGTAATGTACTGAAACGCACGGCACTGTAATGTACTGAAACGCACGGCACTGTAATGTACTGAAACGCACGGCACTGTAATGTACTGAAACGCACGGCACTGTAATGTACTGAAACGCACGGCACTGTAATGTACTGAAACGCACGGCACTGTAATGTACTGAAACGCACGGCGCTGTAATGTACTGAAACGCACGGCGCTGTAATGTACTGAAACGCACGGCGCTGTAATGTACTGAGACGCACGGCGCTGTAATGTACTGAAACGCACGGCGCTGTAATGTACTGAAACGCACGGCGCTGTAATGTACTGAAACGCACGGCGCTGTAATGTACTGAAACGCACGGCGCTGTAATGTACTGAAACGCACGGCGCTGTAATGTACTGAAACGCACGGCGCTGTAATGTACTGAAACGCACGGCGCTGTAATGTACTGAAACGCACGGCGCTGTAATGTACTGAAACGCACGGCGCTGTAATGTACTGAAACGCACGGCGCTGTAATGTACTGAAACGCACGGCGCTGTAATGTACTGAAACGCACGGCGCTGTAATGTACTGAAACGCACGGCGCTGTAATGTACTGAAACGCACGGCGCTGTAATGTACTGAAACGCACGGCACTGTAATGCATGGAAACGCAGGGCACTGTAATGCATGGAAACGCTCGGCACTGTAATGTACTGAAACGCACGGCACTGTAATGTACTGAAACGCACGGCACTGTAATGTACAGAAACGCACGGCACTGTAATGCACTGAAACGCACGGCACTGTAATGTACAGAAACGCACGGCACTGTAATGTACTGAAACGCACGGCACTGTAATGCACTGAAACGCACGGCACTGTAATGTACTGAAACGCACGGCACTGTAATGCACTGAAACGCACGGCACTGTAATGTACAGAAACGCACGGCACTGTAATGTACTGAAACGCTCGGCACTGTAATGGACTGAAACGCAGGGCACTGTAATGCACTGAAACGCACGGCACTGTAATGCACTGAAACGCACGGCACTGTAATGCACTAAAACGCAGGGCACTGTAATGTACTGAAACGCACGGCACTGTAATGTACTGAAACGCTCGGCACTGTAATGTACTGAAACGCACGGCACTGTAATGTACTGAAACGCACGGCGCTGTAATGTACTAACACGCACGGCACTGTAATGTACTGAAACGCACGGCACTGTAATGTACTGAAACGCACGGCACTGTAATGCACTGAAACGCACGGCACTGTAATGCACTGAAACGCACGGCACTGTAATGCACTGAAACGCACGGCACTGTAATGTACTGAAACGCACGGCACTGTAATGTACTGAAACGCACGGCACTGTAATGTACTGAAACGCACGGCACTGTAATGTACTGAAACGCACGGCACTGTAATGTACTGAAACGCTCGGCACTGTAATGTACTGAAACGCAGGGCACTGTAATGTACTGAAACGCAGGGCACTGTAATGTACTGAAACGCACGGCACTGTAATGTACTGAAACGCACGGCACTGTAATGTACTGAAACGCACGGCACTATAATGTACTGAAACGCACGGCACTGTAATGTACTGAAACGCACGGCACTGTAATGTACTGAAACGCACGGCACTGTAATGTACTGAAACGCACGGCACTGTAATGTACTGAAACGCACGGCACTGTAATGTACTGAAACGCACGGCACTGTAATGTACTGAAACGCACGGCACTGTAATGTACTGAAACGCACGGCACTGTAATGTACTGAAACGCACGGCACTGTAATGTACTGAAACGCACGGCACTGTAATGTACCGAAACGCTCGGCACTGTAATGGACTGAAACGCAGGGCACTGTAATGCACTGAAACGCACGGCACTGTAATGTACTGAAACGCACGGCACTGTAATGTACTGAAACGTACGGCACTGTAATGTACTGAAACGCACGGCACTGTAATGTACTGAAACGTACGGCACTGTAATGCATTGAAACGCTCGGCACTGTAATGTACTGAAACGCACGGCACTGTAATGTACTGAAACGCACGGCACTGTAATGTACTGAAACGCACGGCACTGTAATGTACTGAAACGTACGGCACTGTAATGTACTGAAACGCACGGCACTGTAATGTACTGAAACGCACGGCACTGTAATGTACTGAAACGCACGGCACTGTAATGTACTGAAACGCACGGCACTGTAATGTACTGAAACGTACGGCACTGTAATGTACTGAAACGCACGGCACTGTAATGTACTGAAACGCACGGCACTGTAATGTACTGAAACGCACGGCACTGTAATGTACTGAAACGCACGGCACTGTAATGTACTGAAACGCACGGCACTGTAATGTACTGAAACGCAGTGAACTGTAATGTACTGAAACGCAGGGCACTGTAATGTACTGAAACGCACGGCACTGTAATGTACTGAAACGCACGGCACTGTAATGCATTGAAACGCTCGGCACTGTAATGTACTGAAACGCAGGGCACTGTAATGTACTGAAACGCACGGCACTGTAATGTACTGAAACGCACGGCACTGTAATGTACTGAAACGCACGGCACTGTAATGTACTGAAACGCACGGCACTGTAATGTACTGAAACGCACGGCACTGTAATGTACTGAAACGCACGGCACTGTAATGTACTGAAACGCACGGCACTGTAATGTACTGAAACGCACGGCACTGTAATGTACTGAAACGCACGGCACTGTAATGTACTGAAACGCAGGGCACTGTAATGTACTGAAACGCTCGGCACTGTAATGTACTGAAACGCACGGCACTGTAATGTACTGAAACGCACGGCGCTGTAATGTACTGAAACGCACGGCACTGTAATGTACTGAAACGCACGGCACTGTAATGTACTGAAACGCACGGCACTGTAATGTACTGAAACGCACGGCACTGTAATGTACTGAAACGCACGGCACTGTAATGTACTGAAACGCACGGCACTGTAATGTACTGAAACGCACGGCACTGTAATGTACTGAAACGCAGGGCACTGTAATGTACTGAAACGCAGGGCACTGTAATGTACTGAAACGCACGGCACTGTAATGCATGGAAACGCAGGGCACTGTAATGCATGGAAACGCTCGGCACTGTAATGTACTGAAACGCACGGCACTGTAATGCACTGAAACGCACGGCACTGTAATGCACTGAAACGCACGGCACTGTAATGCACTGAAACGTACGGCACTGTAATGCACTGAAACGCACGGCACTGTAATGCACTGAAACGTACGGCACTGTAATGTACTGAAACGCACGGCACTGTAATGTACTGAAACGCACGGCACTGTAATGCACTGAAACGCACGGCACTGTAATGCACTGAAACGCACGGCACTGTAATGCACTGAAACGCAGGGCACTGTAATGTACTGAAACGTACGGCACTGTAATGCACTGAAACGCACGGCACTGTAATGCACTGAAACGCACGGCACTGTAATGCACTGAAACGCAGGGCACTGTAATGTACTGAAACGCACGGCACTGTAATGCACTGAAACGCACGGCACTGTAATGCACTGAAACGCACGGCACTGTAATGTACTGAAACGTACGGCACTGTAATGTACTGACACGCACGGCACTGTAATGCACTGAAACGTACGGCACTGTAATGCACTGAAACGTACGGCACTGTAATGCACTGAAACGCACGGCACTGTAATGCACTGAAACGCACGGCACTGTAATGCACTGAAACGCAGGGCACTGTAATGCACTGAAACGCACGGCACTGTAATGTACTGAAACGCACGGCACTGTAATGTACTGAAACGCACGGCACTGTAATGTACTGAAACGCACGGCACTGTAATGCACTGAAACGCACGGCACTGTAATGCACTGAAACGCACGGCACTGTAATGTACTGAAACGTACGGCACTGTAATGTACTGAAACGCACGGCACTGTAATGCACTGAAACGCACGGCACTGTAATGCACTGAAACGCACGGCACTGTAATGTACTGAAACGCACGGCACTGTAATGTACAGAAACGCACGGCACTGTAATGTACTGAAACGCAGGGCACTGTAATGTACTGACACGCACGGCACTGTAATGCACAGAAACGCACGGCACTGTAATGTACTGAAACGCACGGCACTGTAATGTACTGACACGCACGGCACTGTAATGCACAGAAACGCACGGCACTGTAATGTACAGAAACGCACGGCACTGTAATGCACTGAAACGCACGGCACTGTAATGCACTGAAACGCACGGCACTGTAATGCACTGAAACGCACGGCACTGTAATGTACTGAAACGCACGGCACTGTAATGCACTGAAACGCACGGCACTGTAATGTACTGAAACGCACGGCACTGTAATGTACTGAAACGCACGGCACTGTAATGTACTGAAACGCACGGCACTGTAATGCACAGAAACGCACGGCACTGTAATGTACTGAAACGCTCGGCACTGTAATGTACTGAAACGCTCGGCACTGTAATGCACTGAAACGCACGGCACTGTAATGCACTGAAACGCACGGCACTGTAATGTACTGAAACGCTCGGCACTGTAATGCACTGAAACGCACGGCACTGTAATGCACTGAAACGCACGGCACTGTAATGCACGGCACTGTAATGCACTGAAACGCACGGCACTGTAATGCACTGAAACGCACGGCACTGTAATGCACTGAAACGCACGGCACTGTAATGTACTGAAACGCACGGCACTGTAATGTACTGAAACGCAAGGCACTGTAATGCACTGAAACGCGCGGCACTGTAATGTACTGAAACGCACGGCACTGTAATGTACTGAAACGCACGGCACTGTAATGTACTGAAACGCAGGGCACTGTAATGTACTGAAACGCACGGCACTGTAATGTACTGAAACGCACGGCACTGTAATGTACTGAAACGCACGGCACTGTAATGTACTGAAACGCACGGCACTGTAATGTACTGAAACGCACGGCACTGTAATGTACTGAAACGCACGGCACTGTAATGTACTGAAACGCACGGCACTGTAATGTACTGAAACGCACGGCACTGTAATGTACTGAAACGCACGGCACTGTAATGTACTGAAACGCAGGGCACTGTAATGTACTGAAACGCACGGCACTGTAATGTACTGAAACGCACGTCACTGTAATGTACTGAAACGTACAGCACTGTAATATACTGACACGCACGGCACTGTAATGTACTGAAACGCACGGCACTGTAATGTACTGAAACGCACGGCACTGTAATGTACTGAAACGTACGGCACTGTAATGTACTGACACGCACGGCACTGTAATGTACTGAAACGCACGGCACTGTAATGTACTGAAACGCACGGCACTGTAATGTACTGAAACGCACGGCACTGTAATGTACTGAAACGCACGGCACTGTAATGTACTGAAACGCACGGCACTGTAATGCACTGAAACGCTCGGCACTGTAATGCACTGAAACGCACGGCACTGTAATGGACTGAAACGCACGGCACTGTAATGGACTGAAACGCACGGCACTGTAATGTACTGACACGCACGGCACTGTAATGTACTGAAACGCACGGCACTGTAATGTACTGACACGCACGGCACTGTAATGTACTGAAACGCACGGCACTGTAATGCACTGAAACGCACGGCACTGTAATGTACTGAAACGCACGGCACTGTAATGCACTGAAACGCACGGCACTGTAATGTACTGAAACGTACGGCACTGTAATGTACTGAAACGCACGGCACTGTAATGCACTGAAACGCACGGCACTGTAATGTACTGAAACGCACGGCACTGTAATGCACTGAAACGCACGGTACTGTAATGCACGGCACTGTAATGCACTGAAACGCACGGCACTGTAATGTACTGAAACGCACGGCACTGTAATGTACTGACACGCACGGCACTGTAATGTACTGAAACGCACGGCACTGTAATGCACTGAAACGCACGGCACTGTAATGCACTGAAACGCACGGCACTGTAATGTACTGAAACGCACGGCACTGTAATGTACTGACACGCACGGCACTGTAATGTACTGAAACGCACGGCACTGTAATGCACTGAAACGCACGGCACTGTAATGCACTGAAACGCACGGCACTGTAATGCACTGAAACGCACGGCACTGTAATGTACTGAAACGTACGGCACTGTAATGTACTGAAACGCACGGCACTGTAATGTACTGAAACGCACGGCACTGTAATGTACTGAAACGCAAGGCACTGTAATGTACTGAAACGCACGGCACTGTAATGTACTGAAACGCACGGCACTGTAATGTACTGAAACGCACGGCACTGTAATGTACTGAAACGCAGGGCACTGTAATGTACTGAAACGCACGGCACTGTAATGTACTGAAACGCACGGCACTGTAATGTACTGAAACGCACGGCACTGTAATGTACTGAAACGCACGGCACTGTAATGTACTGAAACGCACGGCACTGTAATGTACTGAAACGCACGGCACTGTAATGTACTGAAACGCACGGCACTGTAATGTACTGAAACGCACGGCACTGTAATGTACTGAAACGCACGGCACTGTAATGTACTGAAACGTACGGCACTGTAATGTACTGAAACGCACGGCACTGTAATGTACTGAAACGCACGGCGCTGTAATGTACTGAAACGCACGGCGCTGTAATGTACTGAAACGCACGGCACTGTAATGCATTGAAACGCACGGCACTGTAATGTACTGAAACGCTCGGCACTGTAATGTACTGAAACGCACGGCGCTGTAATGTACTGAAACGCACGGCACTGTAATGCATTGAAACGCACGGCACTGTAATGTACTGAAACGCACGGCACTGTAATGCACTGAAACGCACGGCACTGTAATGCACTGAAACGCACGGCACTGTAATGCACTGAAACGCAGGGCACTGTAATGTACTGAAACGCACGGCACTGTAATGTACTGACACGCACGGCACTGTAATGTACTGAAACGCACGGCACTGTAATGTACTGAAACGCACGGCACTGTAATGTACTGAAACGCACGGCACTGTAATGTACTGAAACGTACGGCACTGTAATGTACTGACACGCATGGCACTGTAATGTACTGAAACGCACGGCACTGTAATGTACTGAAACGCACGGCACTGTAATGTACTGAAACGCACGGCACTGTAATGTACTGAAACGCACGGCACTGTAATGTACTGAAACGCACGGCACTGTAATGTACTGAAACGCACGGCACTGTAATGTACTGAAACGCACGTCACTGTAATGTACTGAAACGCACGGCACTGTAATGTACTGAAACGCTCGGCACTGTAATGCACTGAAACGCACGGCACTGTAATGTACTGAAACGCACGGCACTGTAATGTACTGAAACGCAGGGCACTGTAATGTACTGAAACGCACGGCACTGTAATGTACTGAAACGCACGGCACTGTAATGTACTGAAACGCACGGCACTGTAATGTACTGAAACGCACGGCACTGTAATGTACTGAAACGCACGGCACTGTAATGTACTGAAACGCAGGGCACTGTAATGTACTGAAACGCTCGGCACTGTAATGTACTGAAACGCACGGCACTGTAATGTACTGAAACGCACGGCGCTGTAATGCACTGAAACGCACGGCACTGTAATGTACTGAAACGCACGGCACTGTAATGCACTGAAACGCACGGCACTGTAATGTACTGAAACGTACGGCACTGTAATGTACTGAAACGCACGGCACTGTAATGCACTGAAACGCACGGCACTGTAATGTACTGAAACGCACGGCACTGTAATGCACTGAAACGCACGGTACTGTAATGCACGGCACTGTAATGCACTGAAACGCACGGCACTGTAATGTACTGAAACGCACGGCACTGTAATGTACTGACACGCACGGCACTGTAATGTACTGAAACGCACGGCACTGTAATGCACTGAAACGCACGGCACTGTAATGCACTGAAACGCACGGCACTGTAATGTACTGAAACGCACGGCACTGTAATGTACTGACACGCACGGCACTGTAATGTACTGAAACGCACGGCACTGTAATGCACTGAAACGCACGGCACTGTAATGCACTGAAACGCACGGCACTGTAATGCACTGAAACGCACGGCACTGTAATGTACTGAAACGTACGGCACTGTAATGTACTGAAACGCACGGCACTGTAATGTACTGAAACGCACGGCACTGTAATGTACTGAAACGCAAGGCACTGTAATGTACTGAAACGCACGGCACTGTAATGTACTGAAACGCACGGCACTGTAATGTACTGAAACGCACGGCACTGTAATGTACTGAAACGCACGGCACTGTAATGTACTGAAACGCAAGGCACTGTAATGTACTGAAACGCACGGCACTGTAATGTACTGAAACGCACGGCACTGTAATGTACTGAAACGCACGGCACTGTAATGTACTGAAACGCAGGGCACTGTAATGTACTGAAACGCACGGCACTGTAATGTACTGAAACGCACGGCACTGTAATGTACTGAAACGCACGGCACTGTAATGTACTGAAACGCACGGCACTGTAATGTACTGAAACGCACGGCACTGTAATGTACTGAAACGCACGGCACTGTAATGTACTGAAACGCACGGCACTGTAATGTACTGAAACGCACGGCACTGTAATGTACTGAAACGCACGGCACTGTAATGTACTGAAACGCACGGCACTGTAATGTACTGAAACGCAAGGCACTGTAATGTACTGAAACGCAAGGCACTGTAATGTACTGAAACGCACGGCACTGTAATGTACTGAAACGCACGGCACTGTAATGTACTGAAACGCACGGCACTGTAATGTACTGAAACGCAGGGCACTGTAATGTACTGAAACGCACGGCACTGTAATGTACTGAAACGCACGGCACTGTAATGTACTGAAACGCACGGCACTGTAATGTACTGAAACGCACGGCACTGTAATGTACTGAAACGCACGGCACTGTAATGTACTGAAACGCAGGGCACTGTAATGTACTGAAACGCAGGGCACTGTAATGTACTGAAACGCAGGGCACTGTAATGTACTGAAACGCACGGCACTGTAATGTACTGAAACGCAGGGCACTGTAATGTACTGAAACGCAGGGCACTGTAATGTACTGAAACGCAGGGCACTGTAATGTACTGAAACGCAGGGCACTGTAATGTACTGAAACGCACGGCACTGTAATGTACTGAAACGCACGGCACTGTAATGTACTGAAACGCACGGCACTGTAATGTACTGAAACGCACGGCACTGTAATGTACTGAAACGCACGGCACTGTAATGTACTGAAACGCACGGCACTGTAATGTACTGAAACGCTCGGCACTGTAATGGACTGAAACGCAGGGCACTGTAATGCACTGAAACGCAGGGCACTGTAATGCACTGAAACGCACGGCACTGTAATGTACTGAAACGCAGGGCACTGTAATGTACTGAAACGCAGGGCACTGTAATGTACTGAAACGCAGGGCACTGTAATGTACTGAAACGCACGGTACTGTAATGTACTGAAACGCACGGCACTGTAATGTACTGAAACGCACGGCACTGTAATGTACTGAAACGCACGGCACTGTAATGTACTGACACGCACGGCACTGTAATGTACTGAAACGCACGGCACTGTAATGTACTGAAACGCAGGGCACTGTAATGTACTGAAACGCACGGCACTGTAATGTACTGAAACGCACGGCACTGTAATGTACTGAAACGCACGGCACTGTAATGTACTGAAACGCACGGCACTGTAATGTACTGAAACGCACGGCACTGTAATGTACTGAAACGCAGGGCACTGTAATGCACTGAAACGCACGGCACTGTAATGTACTGAAACGCAAGGCACTGTAATGTACTGAAACGCACGGCACTGTAATGTACTGAAACGCACGGCACTGTAATGTACTGAAACGCACGGCACTGTAATGTACTGAAACGCACGGCACTGTAATGTACTGAAACGCACGGCACTGTAATGTACTGAAACGCAGGGCACTGTAATGTACTGAAACGCAAGGCACTGTAATGTACGGAAACGCACGGCACTGTAATGTACTGAAACGCACGGCACTGTAATGTACTGAAACGCAGGGCACTGTAATGTACTGAAACGCACGGCACTGTAATGTACTGAAACGCACGGCACTGTAATGTACTGAAACGCAGGGCACTGTAATGTACTGAAACGCAGGGCACTGTAATGTACTGAAACGCATGGCACTGTAATGCATGGAAACGCAGGGCACTGTAATGCATGGAAACGCACGGCACTGTAATGTACTGAAACGCACGGCACTGTAATGTACTGAAACGCAAGGCACTGTAATGTACTGAAACGCACGGCACTGTAATGCACTGAAACGCACGGCACTGTAATGTACTGAAACGCAAGGCACTGTAATGTACTGAAACGCACGGCACTGTAATGTACTGAAACGCACGGCACTGTAATGTACTGAAACGCACGGCACTGTAATGTACTGAAACGCACGGCACTGTAATGTACTGAAACGCACGGCACTGTAATGTACTGAAACGCAGGGCACTGTAATGTACTGAAACGCAAGGCACTGTAATGTACGGAAACGCACGGCACTGTAATGTACTGAAACGCACGGCACTGTAATGTACTGAAACGCAGGGCACTGTAATGTACTGAAACGCACGGCACTGTAATGTACTGAAACGCACGGCACTGTAATGTACTGAAACGCAGGGCACTGTAATGTACTGAAACGCAGGGCACTGTAATGTACTGAAACGCACGGCACTGTAATGCATGGAAACGCACGGCACTGTAATGTACTGAAACGCACGGCACTGTAATGCATGGAAACGCAAGGCACTGTAATGTACTGAAACGCAGGGCACTGTAATGTACTGAAACGCAGGGCACTGTAATGTACTGAAACGCACGGCGCTGTAATGTACTGAAACGCACGGCACTGTAATGTACTGAAACGCACGGCACTGTAATGTACTGAAACGCACGGCACTGTAATGCATGGAAACGCAGGGCACTGTAATGCATGGAAACGCACGGCACTGTAATGTACTGAAACGCACGGCACTGTAATGCATGGAAACGCACGGCACTGTAATGTACTGAAACGCACGGCACTGTAATGCATGGAAACGCACGGCACTGTAATGTACTGAAACGCACGGCACTGTAATGCACTGAAACGCACGGCACTGTAATGTACTGAAACGCACGGCACTGTAATGTACTGAAACGCACGGCACTGTAATGTACTGAAACGCAGGGCACTGTAATGTACTGAAACGCACGGCACTGTAATGTACTGAAACGCACGGCACTGTAATGCATGGAAACGCACGGCACTGTAATGCACTGAAACGCACGGCACTGTAATGTACTGAAACGCACGGCACTGTAATGTACTGAAACGCACGGCACTGTAATGTACTGAAACGCACGGCACTGTAATGTACTGAAACGCACGGCACTGTAATGTACTGAAACGCACGGCACTGTAATGTACTGAAACGCACGGCACTGTAATGCATGGAAACGCACGGCACTGTAATGTACTGAAACGCAGGGCACTGTAATGTACTGAAACGCAGGGCACTGTAATGTACTGAAACGCACGGCACTGTAATGCACTGAAACGCAAGGCACTGTAATGTACTGAAACGCACGGCACTGTAATGCACTGAAACGCACGGCACTGTAATGTACTGAAACGCACGGCACTGTAATGTACTGAAACGCAGGGCACTGTAATGCACTGAAACGCACGGCACTGTAATGCACTGAAACGCAAGGCACTGTAATGTACTGAAACGCACGGCACTGTAATGCACTGAAACGCACGGCACTGTAATGTACTGAAACGCAAGGCACTGTAATGTACGGAAACGCACGGCACTGTAATGTACTGAAACGCACGGCACTGTAATGTACTGAAACGCAGGGCACTGTAATGTACTGAAACGCACGGCACTGTAATGTACTGAAACGCACGGCACTGTAATGTACTGAAACGCAGGGCACTGTAATGTACTGAAACGCAGGGCACTGTAATGTACTGAAACGCATGGCACTGTAATGCATGGAAACGCAGGGCACTGTAATGCATGGAAACGCACGGCACTGTAATGTACTGAAACGCACGGCACTGTAATGCATGGAAACGCAAGGCACTGTAATGTACTGAAACGCAGGGCACTGTAATGTACTGAAACGCAGGGCACTGTAATGTACTGAAACGCACGGCGCTGTAATGTACTGAAACGCACGGCACTGTAATGTACTGAAACGCGCGGCACTGTAATGTACTGAAACGCACGGCACTGTAATGTACTGAAACGCACGGCACTGTAATGTACTGAAACGCACGGCACTGTAATGCATTGAAACGCACGGCACTGTAATGCACTGAAACGCACGGCACTGTAATGTACTGAAACGCACGGCACTGTAATGCATGGAAACGCAGGGCACTGTAATGCATGGAAACGCACGGCACTGTAATGTACTGAAACGCACGGCACTGTAATGTACTGAAACGCACGGCACTGTAATGCATTGAAACGCACGGCACTGTAATGTACTGAAACGCACGGCACTGTAATGTACTGAAACGCACGGCACTGTAATGCATGGAAACGCAGGGCACTGTAATGCATGGAAACGCACGGCACTGTAATGTACTGAAACGCACGGCACTGTAATGCATGGAAACGCACGGCACTGTAATGTACTGAAACGCACGGCACTGTAATGTACTGAAACGCACGGCACTGTAATGCACTGAAACGCACGGCACTGTAATGTACTGAAACGCACGGCACTGTAATGTACTGAAACGCACGGCACTGTAATGTACTGAAACGCAGGGCACTGTAATGTACTGAAACGCACGGCACTGTAATGTACTGAAACGCACGGCACTGTAATGCATGGAAACGCACGGCACTGTAATGCACTGAAACGCACGGCACTGTAATGTACTGAAACGCACGGCACTGTAATGTACTGAAACGCACGGCACTGTAATGTACTGAAACGCACGGCACTGTAATGTACTGAAACGCACGGCACTGTAATGTACTGAAACGCACGGCACTGTAATGTACTGAAACGCACGACACTGTAATGCATGGAAACGCACGGCACTGTAATGTACTGAAACGCACGGCACTGTAATGTACTGAAACGCAGGGCACTGTAATGCACTGAAACGCACGGCACTGTAATGCATGGAAACGCAAGGCACTGTGGAATACTAAAAACAGTCACATATTTCCAGTTCCCACAAAGCTCAATCGCCTCATATAAATAAAGCACAGGCTTTGTGAAATCTCCACGGATGATTTTGTGTCGAGATCCTCTGTTAGGCTCTAAAACAAAGTAGTTACAGAAAGGTCTTTTCCTACGGCAGGCAAATCTCTATTGCATTGGTTCAACTGCTGTAACCAAAATGTTAGTTTCCTTCTTAGTTCTTTGAATAGAGGATGTTTCAGACTAAAGTTATATTCCATACGAGCATTTTTCAAGGGGGAAGCCCAGCATTAATTGCTTCTTTAATCACATCACACTGATCTGTACTTGTGCAATCCGAAGCAGAGACGGCAAAATCCAGCTCTCTTCCTGCAGACTGAGCAGAACATTGCGTGAGCTAAAAGCAGAAGTATAATTCAGTGGTTTGGACAGGGGTACAAAAACGAGACAGTCCAAATACTTTTCAGACTGTCTGCTGTTCCAATCACATGACTTTATCAAAAGCCACAGGAAGTCCTTGGAACAGATGTAAAGTTAAAGATGTAAGAAGTAACCTACCGCAAACTGCATAGTACGGTTTGTTTTTCACTAGACACTGACTGTACTGATAAGAAGGCTAAATCAAATTAACAAATACGAAATGTCTAATTAGTTCAGAATCTAAAGCACAACACAATTAGCAATGCTTTAATAATGCAATTTATTTTAAAGCAGCAATATTACATTACCCACAACACTTTGTTCCTCTTATTTGTATATGTAAAGCATGTGGCAATGTATAATTCTACATTGTTCCCTAAGAGGGCAATCGTTTGGTGCTTCTGTTATAAATCTGTCCAAATCCTGATTGTGTGCCTAACATAATGGCTGCCTCTCAGTTCCAATCAATCCTTCAGTCAGCAGTTACAATGTATTCTTATATTACTAAGGTAACATTATCCATTGTTACAGTTTGCAGCTCAAACTGCTGGGAACATGGGAACAAATTATCACAAACAGAAAAGTGTTATACAAATCTTGCAGTGCTTGGTAGGTGTGCTAACTTCTGCTATAGAAATCAAAGGATGCTCAGTATATTAAAATTAATTAAAAATGCCATTAAGAGTTACATTTTTTTTAAAGTCACTATTATCTAATCCCACAGAAATGATTAAAAAACTAAAACAAAAACACCCATATAAGATTTTATGTTTTGTCGCTTTAACCCCACTCAGTCCAATGGAAGCATCGCTATGTGCAGGAGAAAAGGTGTAACAATGAAGAACGCTCTGGGAATATAAACAAACCTTACACACCAACCCCAAATATAATAGAGACTATTCAGTGCCAAAGGATCCAGCAAGACGACACTAGTGGCTCTGAAGGGTTTAACTGAAACCTCACATTACAAGAGTGCATATTTTCTCTATTACTGTCCCCTGTGTCTGGCTCCCATGCGCCTACTCACAGTGACTGTCCTATTTTTCTGTTTCTTTTCTTTCCCCTATCGGTCTTATTCATGCAGGAAAAACAAGTCACAGGATAAGATACTGTCTTCATTTTCATGATTTCCCCAGGCCATATGCATGTGGAATTTGCTATACAAGTGTGCATTTCTAGGCACACACACACACACACACACACACACACACACACACACACACACACACACTATTTTTTATATATATATATATATATATATATATATATATATATATATATATATATATATATATATATATGCAAATGTAAATACAACTGTATGCTCATCTGCATGTCTTAGGCAAGTCTGCAACCCCGCCTTTCCCCATTATCACCCAGCACACAGCACTTCCACTGCAGCAAGGGATTCTGGGAAATGACATGCAAATGAGCACACAGTGCCACTTTTTGCTTCAAAAACCATTTTTAACATGGTTCCTATATACAGTATATATATATAAAAGTAACAACTGCTACCACCAAAGCGACAGCAAAGAAACAGCACTCAAAGTTCAAACAAAACAGTGTATTGAAAGTAAAACATCAGCACATAGAAAACCAACGTTTCGGTCCTCTAAGGACCTTCCTCAGGTTTTGTATACTTATACTATGAAGCATGCACCTTGATTAGTGACTATTTGCTTGGAGTGCCATCTGTCTTGACTTGTGCTGTGCCGGTATATTGGATCTCTAGGGATCCTTACAGACTGTATGTATGTATGTATGCACACATATAGTCTGTAAGGATCCCTAAAGATCCAATATACCGGCACAGCACAAGTGATAATCACAAAAAATGATTTATTGGGTCCAAAATGCACACATATGCCAGACGTTTCTGTCCCCAGTGGGACCTTCTTCAGGACCGAAACATCGGGCATATGTGTGCATTTTGGACCCAATAAACCATTTTTTTTAATCATCACTTGTGCTGTGCCGGTATATTGGATCTCTAGGGATCCTTGCAAACTATTTACCCTTTACTGTGCACCACACCTGCCTCTGCTGAGGCCTTTGTTCCAGTGTATACACATATACTGCATATACATAACTATTAATCCTGCTTCAAATCTTCAGCTTGCATATTAAGGACTTTCCTTTGCCTGTTTCAGTACCGGAGGTTTCAGCACCAAAGTGTCACGGTCCCTCCAGCACTCGATCACGTGATCATCACGCATGATGAATCAGAAGAGCAGTCGTACTCCTCTTCCTGCTTGATCATGTTCTCTGCTCCTAAATATGAGCTCCCCTACAAAAACGAACTCATGGGGCCCCTTGAGTTCCAGATCCCATGACATAGTAGCTATGTCTTTGGGCACCCAAAGGATAAATCAACATATGGAAATGGTCCTTTAAGTTAAGGTACTAAATGACTCCAAACAATAGATAAAGGTAGCAATGGGTGTTCAAGCAACCGAATCATACAACAAATGACAAAATATGTATAATACACAAGATATGAACAGAAAGCTCCACAATGGGGTGGACGAATACAAAGAGAATTGTATAAGTTCATGAACACAGTCTTGAGCTTAAAGGTGAGAAGTCCGAGTAGTGCTTGGGAGCAATAGGACAAATATCCCCTGGAGGCCAAAGATGGGTGAGGTGATCCCCATTCCTCTACAACCTCATGGGGGGGGGGAGGGTCTTCAAGTGAATCTTCATCAACACTTTAATTACTCATGATTTCCTATGTAAGGGTGCACTCACCCACTTCAGGAGACTCTCTGGAGGCGTGCCAGCCATTGGTAACAATTCAGGTAGAAGCAAAAGGAAGAACAGCGCACAGCCAAGGGAGTAGGGTCAAAAAGATAAAATTAATTTATTGAAAACATGGCTAAAAAAGGGAGGTACAGAGCTCTTCTACGCGTTTCGTACATCAAAGTACTTTATAAGCTGTGCGCTGTACTTCCTTTTGCTTCTACTAAATGACTACAGCCTACAGAAATGCTATCCAGAATGCTGCTTAGTACCTTCTTTGTCAGTGAGCGCATGTATGTATTACTCTGCAACGTGCTGCTGGTACCTCAGGCAGTAAAGGACTTAATGAATTGAGCGGTATGGATGGCCTAAGTTTGCAATGAGAGGCCAGAGCTACAATACATATAGAACAAGAATGGAGACTGGCAACTGCCTATGAACAAGCGAGACTGCCATATCATAATAACGAAGGCCCCTAGTCCAAGTGCTGTGAAGAGGTCACCTCCATTCAACTAAATGTAACTACAATATTCTCCAGCACAGTTAAGAGGCTACTGACTTAGGCCGCATCCATGGTCGGCGAGACAGCACGGTGCGATCACAAGTGGGGGGTGCGAGATGGTTACCGAGGCCCCACGCTCTTGGCCAAGGCATTTAAATTAAATGCCAGGGGAGTCGAGAGTCCTCTGTAAATCTCTCTTACTTGGTCAGCGCTGCCTCTTCGGCGACAGGTCGCCATGACAATGTGGCAAATGACGCCGTGGAGCCGAATGGCAACGCATTGCCATGCCAACGCGACATCATATGATGCCGTGAAGCTCAGAGCCGGTAAGGGAAGGGGGCCGCGAGCAGGGGGGAGAGAGCTGACGGGGGGCGCAAACACAAACGTTTGCGCACCCCTGCCTTAAGGCAATGATCGCGGCCATGGACCGCACTTGTGCATGCATGCACCAGCAGGGTGCGCGCAGAATCAGATAAATTTGATTCTGCAGCGCGACGGCCAGGTTACGAGCGGTTCTCGCCCAATGAGGGCGAACCAGCTGTGTGACGTCACGGCCACGCCCCCCAACATGCCTCCCCTGGCCAGAAACCGGTGCAGCTAAAACACGGGTGACATCACGAGCTCGGTCGCGAGCACGCGCTCACCATGGACCCAGTCCAAGCGTCTGTATAGCGATTGATTTACACCAGGGCTCCTCAACTGGTTTCCAAAGGAGCTGGATCAGAAAAACTATAGGAGTAGAAAGGCCACATTTAAAGACCTACCATTTAAAATGCGTCAACATTTTCCAAATATTTATAACATCGATACCATATGTATTTAAATTACTTTGGTTTATAAAGAAGTTTGTGTTAAAAAAAAGGCTCTTTGCTGCCAGGGCAACTACAATAGATTTGGCCCACGGGCTGCAAGTTGCAGAGCCCTGATTTACACTATGAAAGACTGCACATCCTTATCAAGTGAAACTGACCAAGACTGGCACAAGAGGACCGTATCGGTCTCGCAGGAGAAGGGTTAACACACGCCCTATTAGGTCAGCAGCATGTTTTATCACATTCAGGAGAAAGACGTACACTCTGTGGGAACATACTCATTTGTGCTATTACCGGAAAAGACCAAGTTATTTTTCCGCTATATTTGTGCATCTAAAATCTTTGCCAGACTTGTAAATAAAAAGAAAATGATAACAATTGCTTAAAAAACAGAGACAGACTTGCTGTCACCAAACGTTAACTCTGTGATCAGAGCAGCTAGGAAGTGGCCCCTTATCTGTCTCTGAGTTCAGGACATGCTGACTAATACCCCTATTCAGGCTGCAGACCTCTGGCTCCATATTCTCACTGCCCTGGAAATAGTGTGTGACAAACTGCTATTCAGACTTAGTCCCAGTGCAATGCCAGTACACACACTGATTTCTTTGCTTGGTATGAACAGATATGAATGAGTTTTGAAGGCAAAACGCCTTAGAATGTGGGAAAGATATATTTTAGTTGTACGCTAAACCCCGATAACAAGCATTTCGCGTGTGCACCATTGTTAGCGTTAGGCTGCGCTTATAGTGCTGGCGACGGGATCGATGACGTCACCCGTCGCCGAAAGTTGTAATTTGTTTTTTAGCGCCGCCGCTGGCGACAAGGCCAGTGACGTCACGAAGGGGGCAATCTGATTGGTTTAGAGACAGTCCCATGTGGCGACTGTCTCTAAAAAATCAAATTTACAAGGCTTCAAAGTGTTTGGTCGCAACGTTGCTCCGTCGCCCTTACTATAAGCGCTTGCGACGGAGTATTTGTTTCAGAGTGCCGTCGTAAGATACTATAAGCGCAGCCCTACAGTTTTATTGTCACAGAACAAACTTCTAACTCTGGAAACATTCAACAATATAACATCTATACTGTAATGAATGGGCTGGAGAGCGAACACAAAGCTGCAAAGATATTTGCAGGGGATGACTTACTGGTAGTCATTTCTCAATTCGGTCTGAAGGACCTTAAAAACCTCTACGGTTGCAGAGCTGACAAGTGCTTGTTATGTCTTTGTGCTCCCAGAGGCTATGGCAGCCTGCTGATGGCTGGAGACAGACATTCTGTCTTGTGAAGAGCTACAATCTCATTCTGCACGTGCAGGTTTCTCTCTCTCCCCTTCCTCCCTCATAGCAGTAACATCGGACCATTTATAGTCTCACCTGGGAGGGGATTTCTGCTTTACTGGTTCCTCATATATAGGTTACTTACAAACACCACCACTGCTCTTCGCGAGATAAATGGGATTTTGATCTTCAAGTGGACGATTCAGTGGGGGGGGGGGGGGGGGGGTTAGGGTCGTGTGGCATTGGATTTAAAGCCCGGTTCATAATTTGCACACCTCATTGGACCGCTTTCTTCACAATCTACCACTCTTGGGCACTAATCATGTGCAAAACTAAATTATTTGATGCTCTAAAAACAAAATATACATACATACATATATATATATATATATACACACACAGCCAATGCTTTACAATAAAAAAATGCATCACATGTATTTGTTGCATGTAGTGGAGAATAAAGTCAGCTCAACACGGAGGGCCATATTTAGTAAGCAGTGCTATTCCCTAAAACACCTTCAAGCACAGCTAATGGACGATTCAAGTGAAAGGGTAGTAACGGGTCTGCGGAAACAGACGTTGTTTGATGCAATTATAACGTTTAGTAAATTTAGTTCTTTAGGGCCCATTCACCTGAATGAGGCCATAAGGCAGAGGCAGCCAACTACAGTCCTCAGGGGTCACCAACAGCTAAGGGATTCAGGATACCCCTGCTTCATAACAGGTGGCTCAATCAAAGACAGAGCCGCCTGTGCTAAAGCAGGGATATCCTGAAAACCTAACCTGTTGGTGGCCCTTGAGGACTGGAGTAATAGGTATCTACTACCATCACAGGCGGTGTCATATAGAGTAGCACTAAATATGACCGCGAGTGTCGAGCATGTTACCAATCCCGTGCTGGATGAATACTGTAACATTCACAACTACTTGCTCAAGCTCCAGGTTCAATTACACTTCAGAGGCTTGCAAGTCGTTATAGGTACTGTGGTGAAATGCTAGAAACTCCTAAGGAGGTGCCCTGGCGAGCGTGGGAGAGTGACAGTGGTAAAGTCCTGACCCCGGCATGCACAGGTTCCCTCCGCAGCACTGACCTAGCTTCCCAAGACCGTGGCCAATCGAGCGAAGCTGGAAATCTGCGGTTAGGATGCTTCAGCAGAGCTATGGAGGAACTGTTCAGTGCCCCTAGGAGACCCATGCACCCAGGATCAGGTGACCAGCTGCTGCCAGCGTCGTTTCTCTACATGGCAATGGTCCTTTACCGCATCAAATTCCTTTTTTTTTTGTATTGTTTTTCCAGCGGTTTGAGAGAATTCGTAGAAAAAAATAAATAAATAAAACCGAAGGGGAATGCTTCCTATTATTTTGAATGTATGATTTTTGGTGAGAAAATGAAAAGCAGAGAGAAACAGCGCTCATACGAGACTCGCGTGCGCCGCAGCTGCCCGAGGAAAGGCCAGATTGGGACGAAACGTCGGATTTGTGTTGCTGTTTGACACATAGACGGAGAACATGTAAGACTGTGCGTGCTGTCCCCCTTGCTTTTCATGTTGTGACCTTAATACAGTACCAGTACATACTGTTTGGAGACACGCACCATGGTATCTTTGGTATACTTTTTGTTTGCCCACATTCAACATCTTTCCTTTTGTTTATCTATGAGTTTTAGTGAGTTTCCTTAGAGATTCTTCTGCAAAATATTAAACAAAAATTATATATATATATATATATATATATATATATATATATATATAAACCAACTGCAAAAAAATAATAAAATGCACAATGATTGAAAGAAACGTGCAATGTAATTGGTACTGTATGCGCGCACATCTACATGCGGAGGTGCTTAGTGTCCCGGGGACATTCCAGTGCAGCTCATACACCCGCTGCTTTCTGTGGAAGGATAGCCTCACATGCTTAGGATGTCGATACCAGGGGTGGCCTACTGCAGTCCTTAGGGGCCAACAACACGTCAGGGTTTCAGGATATCCCTGCTTCAGCACACGTGGCTCAATCAGTACCTGCTTCAGCATAGGTGGCTCAATCCTGTGATCGATCCACCTGTGCTGAAGCAGGGATATTTCCAATAGCTGTCCCAGTTGGTGGCTCTTGAGGACTGGAGTTGGCCGCCCCTGGTCTATACACTGCTAGGGATCAGTAACAGCTTAATCATCTCACCAGATTATGAAGTGTTAACGTCGATAAACCTGTTTTTTAACGGTCCTAGACATCCGGTTACTGAAACAAGACTCATTTGTTAACCGTTAAAGCAGCAATCAGAAGTCAGAACAGAAACTGACAGTTCGTGCGCTGAACCATTCTCTAGCCTTTTTTTTGGAGCGTTTACTTGTTTGTTATTTCACTGCCTTCAGCTGTTAACATGGCACGAGCTTTCATTTTTATTTGCGTGCGTGTTTATCAATATCTACATACATTATACACACACTTTCTAACTTGTATCATGAAGCATGAGAGGGGGAGAGAGTAGAAACAGATGTGAGTACAGTATACAGTATGAGAAATCCATGGATATTACAGAAAACATGTAAAATATTTCTGCTGGGGAGAAAAAGACAAACTGTGAAGAGTGGACAACTTCTAAAATATATGTACAAGAGGTTCCACTTTAAAAAAATATGGCGGAACTACTGTGCAGCACAATAGCATGTGAAAGCTTAACAAAGAACATTCATACGATAACATTCACTGTGTGAGATTGGGAGCCATTTCATCTGTCCTGTGCCAAAACCTCCCTGAATTTGAAAAAGAAAACAAAAAAACATGTTATCTGGCCGTGCGTTAAACTCCTGTCTTCACATTTCCCCCAGGTTTTCCATGTAGTAACTTCTAACGTCTAATGACCCGTTCCAGCAGGCCGACTCAAAGCATGCGACAAGAGCTCTCTTTCCATGAACTTACAAGAACAAAAAAGTGCTTAAGCCCTTCAGTGTCAAGCAGGCCTAAAACACATTTATTAGGGATACCTCTAATTCACTTCCATCAACAAAGGCTCCTCCTTCTTACAAGGAAATATTACCACAACACAGGGCACCTTCTAGGTCTGCCATAACGACAGCAGTGACTATCCCAGTTGCCCTATAAAACAACAGAAATAACCAATAGGATAGTTTTTCCCCCCCATAAAAGAGGACCCTACATTTAGAGGTTGTTAAAGCGCACTAAAGACGCAATATGTTATGTGAACCAGGGTCCCTCGGAGCTAATGTCAGCCCATGACCTCCAGGGACCACCTGTTCCCCAAGATATTTGCTGGTATATCCACTGCACAAGAATATTGTACTTGTTCAATGGATACAATGTGGCCGCCGGGATCAGCCTCACTGTCGTGTCAACAGAAAGCCACAAAGTCATCGGGCGTTTCTATTGGTGACCTCGCTGCCATATTCAACACAAACCAGCTCAAAAACGACAAATATGTTGAGAAGTGGAGGGTCAACATGGGAGGGGTCCTCTTGGAACCACACACAAAAAATATATGGGGCAATTGTTGAGGGAGTCGGCAGCTGTAATTCTAGGATTTCCTGCTTTTAAGTAGAAGAATCTTCACGGGGAATGATCTTTGAAGACACACTCAGGCGGTAATTGAAGATACTCAGACGCTGCTGATAATGGCCGATTTGGCTATATTAAATTGCCCCCTTAGTATTGTTTAATACCCCCCACCCCCCCACCAGCATGTTTCTTTTCAGGGTGATGCCCGAATTTGAAATGATGCTTTAAGAGTTAAAAGTATTCTTGCTGCTTCTGAAACTAGGAACAATCCTGATTTCGTCAGTGAGGTTTGGCAATGTGAGAAACCCTGTAACCAATTTCATTTCCTGATAAATGAACAGTCCACAGGGGAAAAGTCAGCTAGAGGGTTTCGGAACTGTCGAGTGCTTAGACATTACTGAGAGACTCCTTGAAGGAGCCAGACAGTCTATTGCTTATCAGTGTCAAGCCAAATAGCACCATGCAAACACTGGAACTGCCAGATCCCATTTACAGCTCACTGAGGCTCAGCGTGATAGCACTTTATAAACATGCACGATCCCGCTGGCCTCTGCTCTGCAGGAAGGGCCCGCATCGCTTTGTAAGGGTTTCCAGCACAGGAAGGGTTACAAATATAATCATACTAATAACAATGATTACATCAATTCATATGGATAGTGCTGTTTTTGTATTAAAAAAAAAAAAAAAAAGGACTGGAACTCTAATCAAAGAAAAAATATTCGTATCTAAACTACAACAAATAATTCAGCTATAAAGAAATGGGGATGAAAAGGCATTTTTGTGCACGTCCAACGGACTAGTTTTTCTTTTCCATTCCTGTTAATTTAAACTAAAATTTAGTTTTCTGTTGATCTCAAAACAAAGGGAAAGGTGCCAGAAATAATAATATTAAAAAATTCTCCTAATTAACCCCATATATTCATAAATATATATATACACACACACACACACACAATCTAATCTTGTGCTCTCTCGCTCTATATATACACACATACTCACGTACACAAACATTTATATATAGAATATAAACAATATACTCGATAAGTAGAGTATAATAAGGTTTTTGCATAATTTACTGCATGTCAAAAGAATGACTATAAGGGTCAGGGAAATAATGTTTGGAAATGCAGAATTACATCCCACTCCATGTAGTTCACACCGGTCATTAACAAGAAGACTTAACAAGAGAAATCATATGGATACTGTTCAGTAGACCTTTCTTGAACATGATAGAACCGTGACATGTGATTCAATTATCACCCCAAGCGAGTAAGTAGGATGGGTTACACTTACCTAAGTGAGGCAAGATGTTCACATTCTAAAAAAAATATATATAACACAAAAGCTAACTAACTATAATGTATAGATACATACTGTACACACAGTTAATTTATTGTGCCTACCAAATAGGCAATAAATGTGGTAACACGCAAACTGAGAATTCTAACTTTTGTCAGATTATTCTATGTATTGGTGTCGTTTTAAACAAAGAGTTCCTATTGCTACGTCAAATATTCCTTTTTTTTCATCGTGACCAGCCTTCTGTTACTTGTGTACACACGAGCACCTGGGTAATCATTAAGCAATTGGCAGATAAAAGATCAGTCAGACAGAATGTCTCCTTCCATACAGAACTTGTGTGAGAAGAGAAGACATATTTGCAATTAAGAATAAAATAAAGAAGGTGAACACATGACGATTGATTCATAAATCCAGTGCTCAGTAGATGGGGGTAGTTTGCAGTATGTTCCCCTTTTAATGCCCATGCAGTGTTATTCTGCAAACCCTTTCAGAATATCCCCTTTAGATCTCAAAATGAAAGTGAACGCAATCCATGGTGTTTTCTTTCTACCCGTTTTAACGTCCTTGTGACAAACCACACATTAGTACCTGTTTCTTAACTCAGAGTATGTTTAATAGCCTCTCTCAGTGACGTCAGAGCAGCACAGCAAGAGATCCCAGGTAATATACAACGTACCCGGAAAGAATGCTGCAGCAATTCCTACGTTGCAGTGATCATCATTGCATTATAAAGTAGTTCCTAGAAAACGTAAAATGGTCAAATGACTAATCTTGCTCTATTATTAGGTAAATGTAAGATTTTTAGAGTGCAGTTAATACCTAATCTGATTATGCTTCAATTTGTAGACACGAAGTGTGGCCATATACACCTAACCATACAATCAGAGACAAAGACATGGCAGTGGATGGGGTAACACTGAAGACTGTTGACAGGCGACCATAAAGGTGTTAGAGGGTTTTTTTTTTTAGATGTGCTATTTTCAGTACAAAGGGACCCACTGATTCCCAAGACACTTACTGAATAAATTACAAGGTTTTATTATCCCTTGGGGTGGAACAAAATGGCTGCCAAACTCAGACCAATAGAAAGCCACATCATCATCGGTAGCAGCTTCCTATTGGATGGCCATTTAAATCCCTTAAAAAAGAAAAAAAAAACACAAAGATAATACCGTTAACTATCTCGGTAACCGGGGCCTCCTGATGATGAAAATAATGTGGTTCAGTTCTGCAGGATCCTGTCCTATTTTCCAATCCTGGGGAATAAAAGGTTAGGAGGGACTGCCGCTAAAATGTGCCTTATATATACAGCAGTGAGCTCCCTATTCTCACCCCTGTGGAATGCCTTTCATTTCGCTTTCCGTGTCAGTCCTTCAGTTGATTCATACAACAAAGTATTCTTTTCCTCTCCGACATCCTTCATCCAAACACGTTTATTAGAAATCATACAAAAAAAAAAGATGAAGTGACAGCTCTTGTGTCTGGATTCAATAAGGTCAGTAGCACTTATGCAACTGTATAGCTATCAGTGCTGCTTCATTTGACAGGTCCTCCTAATGTTTAATTTAAACGGAGAGCTATGTGTTCCCTTTGTAAACAGGCCGACATATCTCACATATTAGCAGCTCATATTCAGTCTTAACCTGCCTTTAACCTGTGCAGTGCTGGAGGAGACTGCACTACATTGGAACTAGAATACATAAATAAAGGCAGGGCGGTTCTGAACCCCCAAAAGTCCCCGAACATAGGACTCCCTGAATCTGGGTCCCTGATCTGTTTCGACTTCTGCATGGGCACACAGAAGCAAAACCTTGTTTTAGATTCCTGCTGTGACCTCGTCTCTCTCCCTTACACCTACGTCACGCCGGCAGTGTGACATGGGTGCTTCATGCGCAATCAGTGCCAGTTGGGTTAACACGTTGAGGTTATCTGTGTTGGGTAATAGTGGGCATAGAGATACCACCATGTGACCCGTCTCTACTTGTATACCCGTAAAACTGTGCCAGTTGGGTTACCACCACTAGGTGGGCATACAGTTACAGATAACACCATCTGACCTGTCTGCTATTGACTAGTACACCAGACAATGAGTGCCAGTTGGATTAACACTTTGGCGTAACGCCTGTGTTGGATATATATACGTTTGCATGGTGATCTCGCCTTTAATGTTTTTTATGTTCTTGTTATGTATTATATACATTGTTTTCAACTTGTTTGGGGGAAGGATGTCAGAGGAAAATAATCCTTTATTGCATAAATCAACTGAAGAACTAAAAAAGAAAGTATATATATATATATATATATATATATATATATATATATATATATATTTCTCCCCATGGATCTTCCAGGTACATATAGACTTACAATATATATTATTGATGTTTCATTTTGAGTTTTTGCCATCATTTTGTAAAAAGAACCCACTCTTAATAAAAAATACAATGATGTTCTTCAGTACTGGTACCAAAAGCAGTGTAGGCCTCACATGCTTTTAATGTTAATTTGGATAAGGAATAACACAACTGACGGCATTAATTTGCAGTCGCTAAAGAGAGCTCTGGACTAGAGACGTGTACATTCCTCGCCTAGGTTTGCAAACCTGCTGAAATTGACATTTGTTTGCAAACTTTTTCCGAATGTGTGATCAGAACATAGGTGAAGTAAACTTGGGCACGTTCGCACATCTACAATCTGGGCTCCCCAATATGTTAAAAACAGCAGACCAAGGTTTCACGTAATTAAGAACCTTTTTTTCTAGCATGCTCACAAGAGATACAGTGCAGTACAGGGGCTTTCAACCAGGTTCTCCCGTCCCTGCCCCACTCACCCTAAAATGATCCAGTAATTATTTTTATAATGACAATCTACATGAGATTACGTCTGTGCAGACAGACTTAGTTCACCTCAGTTGGACTTACCATGTGAAAACAAAAGGATAGTATGAATGCCAGATGGTGGCATATTAGTCTGACTTGGATAGATGACAAAGACGACAGAGGCATGTAAGCCAAGTCATGGATTCAGGGATACAACTGTCTCAAGCCTCATATTCATTTAAATCTGCAGTCTGGTGTATAATAAATAAATAAATATATATATATATATCCTAGAACAGAAGCGCAGAACAAAATACCTCCTAAGACTTTAATCAGGCAAAAAAAAAAAGATAATCTACGCTTGTAGGAAATACTTACAAAGTTTCAGGCAAATACCGCATAACATCTCCCATGTCGGCACGCTCAGGGACAGATCCCCCTGGTTTAATCTGATTCAAGTGTTCTGCACCATGGAGGTGCTTTGTTCTGCGCTTTCTGCCCTAGGAAGTATACTGTATGCGCAGGAACGGAGGAAGGACCGTAACATTCAAGCAGCAGCAAAAAAAAACCCATCTAACAAACAAGACACTTAAATTAACCACATATAGTGAAGATAACACGAATTATCATTACTATTGAATGTTCTTTTAAGCGCACTCGAAATGTTGCTGTGTGTGTGTGTGTGTGTGTGTGTGTGTGTGTATATATATATATATATATATATATATATATATATATAGATATATATATATACACATATTGCAGAGTAAATGAGTACTTCAAGTATAAGGCGATACTTTTTTTATTCGACTAACAATTTATGTCATAGGACAAGCTTTCGAGAGTTCTCCTCTCTTCCTCAGGTCAGTAATACTGATTAACAAAGGAATCTATGGCTAAAACAGGGGTTTGGGGAGCAGGAAAAAAAAAACAGATGTACTGTAGTTAAGGTATCTACCTTATCTATAGTACATTTTTTTTCTGCTCTCCAAACCTCTGTTTTAGCCATAGATTCCTTTGATTTGAAGGTGGCCATACGCAAAGGTAATCTTAGAACACCGAAAGAGAGATGGTTGCATGAATACAAATGTATGCATCTGTTCGGGACACTAAGCGGTGGCCTAAACCGAGACCGCAGTTTCATGAGTCAATACTGACACAAGAGAACTCTCTTCCCATTAATGCTAAAGGCCATGTCTATACATACTGCGCTATATGAATGCACACACAGCGGTCTCATACACATACATATGTACAATGTAATTCCATCCCTATATACCAAGAGGGACCGCATAGTATCTACACACACTTATAGTAATGCAACTCCCTCTTACATTTCCACACCTACCCACACCATTGGAATACACTCCCACTCCACACACACCTTTGTCAAGCGTTGTATACACTGTGGGCGCTTTATAAATTTATATTCAAATATATACACACACACACACATACACTCTAACATCACTAACATTCAGGGACCATTTAACACCTTAAGTCATAAATCGCATACTGCACAGAGGGGAGGGAGAGGTTTCAGTCAGATAACATTCCAAGATGCACTGTTTGTAAGTTAAACGTTTCTTGCTTTATCCATTGTAACACCGCCGGAAGAAGAGATCAGTGTATCTCGAAAGTTTGCACAAATAAAAGCATTTTGTTAGCCACAGAACGGTATTTATTGTCTATTCATTTTTGATTATTATTATTTATACTTTGTTTACTCTTTTGGGGTTGACAACATTTTATATGGAATAAATACAGCACACATCATGAAGTGTAAAGAGATGTTGCATTATAGTCCAAAATCCCCAATCCTTTTACAGAACCTTCCTAAGTTATCTATCGCCACTGTTTTACTATGGTTTTTGTTCGGTAAAGTATCAAACATGCCCTCATTAGTTAAGTAGCTTATGCTCAGGGGCTGGCTGGTCAGGAAGGAAAAAGATCTACATCCCCGGGGTCATTCTAAGGGTCAAAGATCATGTTTGGCAGCACCGGGTGTATGCTCCTGCATGCTGTGGCAGGGATGGTCTCCATGAGGTAGCAGTCACTGCTTCAGCCAAGGGGATGGCACTGAGCAGCCTAAACACACATACTGCTCCTCTCCCCGGTCTCTATGCTCCCGGACTACCCATGTCATTCAGGTCAGAAAGACTGGAGGGTGTGTATGTGTATATGGTGTGATTGATATATAGATATATTGTGGAAGATCATTGGGGAGGCATTCATCCAGCAGCGGATCGACAAGGGCTGAAGATGAGATATCTATCTATCTATCTATATATGTATATATCTACACACATATATACATACATATACATATATATATATATATATATATATTATATATATATATATATACACAGTGTTCAACAAACCTATACATTTGCTCGCCCCGGGCGAGTGGATTTAACCCACGGGCGAGTAAATATTGGCCCAAGCAGCACACGTTTGGTACTAGGTGGCGAGAAGATTTTTTTGTGTGGCGAGTAGATTTTTTGGTGATTTGTCAACCACTATATATATATGTATATATATCTTCAGCCCTCGTCTATCCGCTGCTTGATGAACGCCTCCCCAATGATCTTCCACGATATATAATATGTGCATGTGTATTACATACATACTCGCACAGATATTCTGATAGAGCCACCTGTGCTGAAGCTGGGATATCCTGAGAAACCTGACCTGTTGGGGGGCGCTTGAGGACTGAAGTTGAGTCCCCCCTGCTCTAACCAACAGTAAGAACCAATACAAACAGTCAGACCTATCCAGCATTACAGGCTGTTTCTGAGAAGGGGATTGAACACATGTATTGTCAATGATACAGAATTTGTATTTCTTGTTATTAAAACTGCACACCAAGCAATATCCTATAGTACGTATGTTAAAAAAAAAAAAAAAAAAAAATCAGTTCTGTACTATGAGAAAATACTTGTAGCATTTTTTTTTAAAAAAAAACAACTCATTTGACATTTTTAATGTATTATAATGTAACAAGCATTTTTTGTTTCTATAGCAACCATTTACAAAGTCACGTCCCCTTCCTCTTCTGAAACAGGCTCTGGCACATTCCTTTTTGAGCCCTGCCCTCTCTCTAGTAGTGCACCAATTATATCTAGTGACTGCCTGGTCACATGATCTTCCCCTCAGAACATTGCACCCTTGGTCCTCTTCTGCTGCACTGACAGCCATTTAGTGAACCCCCGAGCCGAATCTTCGCAGATCGATCACAGAACAACGGATTGATTGGCAACGTCGCTAATTACTTATCATTGTGTGGATTGTATAGAAGCACATATTAAAGGGAAACAATAAAACCCCTAGGTTTAAAGCGGGGGGCCCCCGGACTCCCTGAGATACTGACATAGGAAGGTGATGGTATCTGTCACTTTTTTGTAACTATATTTATCAGGGTACTTGTGGTTTTTAGCACTGTAACACACAAACAGTGCTCCTAAATGTAAACCCCTTGGCCCTGCATACCTGTCATGCATCCTATGCTTCTGGCTATATTACTATTATTGTGTTTCCTCTCTTCTCTAAGCAGTGGAGGAAATACCAAGAACACACATGCGTGCATGTTCCCTCCCCCTCTGTCTCTAGGTGTGTGCGCATGTTCCCCTCTCTCTCCTGGTGTTTACGAGTTCGTTAGTGCCTCTCTCTCGGTGTGTGCATGTGCGCCTGTGCCTCTCTCGGTGTGTACGTGTGCGGCTCTCTGCCGTGTCTCTCTCTCTCGGTGTATGTGTATCTCTCTCTCTCTCTCTCTCTGTGTGTCTCTCTCTTTCTCTCGGTGTGTGTCTCTCTCTCTCGCTCTCTTCCGGTGTGTGTCTCTCTCTCTCCCGGAGTGTGTGTATCTCTCTCTCTCTCTCTCTGTGTGTGTCTCTCTTTCTCTCGGTGTGTGTCTCTCTTTCTCTCGCTGTGTGTCTCTCTCTCTCTCTTCCGGTGTGTCTCTCTCTTCCGATGTGTCTCTCTCTCTCTCTCTTCCGGTGTGTGTGTGTCTCTCTATTCCGATGTGTGTGTGTCTCTCTCTCTTCCGGTGTGTGTGTGTCTCTCTCTCTTCCAGTGTGTGTCCCTCTCTCTCTCTCTCTGTGTGTCTCTCTCTCTTCCGTGTCTCTCTCGATTTAAGTTTTCTGCCACACATAACATGGCTGCTTCAGGCCCCCAAGGTCGAGCTTCCTCTGTTTTACCCTCCAACATCCGACAGCTGATTGGATCTCAAAGTGGGTTGGGCCCGATTATAAGGCGAGTATGTACTTTTCAACTTAACTTTATTTAAAAAATAAATTTGTTTACTGTGAAGTCTGGTTAAACCCAGGTACCAACTTCACATTGGGGAGACCGCAACCAACCTCGCACTGATGTGACCCAAAAGGTCAAAACAGCTGTCTGCAAGTAGATTTACTAGCTGTGCATTTCTTAAACCCAGGCTGTGCTGAAAAGCTGTGTAATGCGGCAGGCATAAGCTCATAGGGTCTCCATGTTAGAATGGATGAGAAGAAAAGAGTGACACTGTGCTCATTTGCAGGTCATTACCCAGAATCCCTGGCTGCAGTGGAAGCACGGTTTGCTAAGCGAAAGACAGGGCTGAGACATGTAAATGCACACCAGTGGTCTTTTTATATCATTTACTGTGATCCACATACACGGTCTCTGGAAAAGCATCTGTCAGCCTCATCTTTAAGAGCACGCACCTTTTTTGAGATATAGAGAGATATATATAGATATATCTATATAGATATATATCTATATAGAACCCAATGCACAGCCGGCACACCATATGCAAGTAAATAAGTTTTGGTGCTTATCCCATAAAGCAATAACAGACCATACGATACCGGTTGCAACACGACATCAAGGGACAGCACGCAGGTAAGTAAATCAAAAATGTTCTATATTTGATAGAAGACACAAAAACCGACGTTTCGGTCCCCCAGTGGGACCTTTCTCAAGGTGGTGCCTGGGGTGAATCCTCTGGAACGAATCTTCTTTCAGCGCCTCCACCTGTGTAGGATTCTATGGAAGTGTAGAATGACCCTAATCAGAAACCACACACACAGTGATTATATAACTAAGGACTTTACTAACGAATAATAATGATAACCTGTGTCTCTCTCACGGTGAGACACTAACAGTGACGTCTCGCAGGACGATTCCCAAACACTAGGTGATTCCACCCAGTGTCCCAAGAACCCCACCCAATGTCCCGTACTCCTACAGAGATAGTCAATGGGTGACTGCGCAGTCACTAAGAACCTATAGGCCTGTTGGTGCACATGTGATGGTATAATACCTGCCGAGCACTCCAGTACTCGGGTCAGCAACAAACTTCTCAAAGGGTCAGACGTGTGATGAATCCGTCTGATCCTCCAACCGAACTCCTTGCACGTGCGGACCACTAGGGCGGTCCCACTCTGGAATCGTCTCTGTGGACCCCAACGTGGGTCCAACCGCTTCCACAGGAACAGCAGCAGCCGCTGTGTCCCTATCTATCTCAATGGTACTAACGTGACAGGAACCCTAACCTAGGGCCTGTCCCTGTAGTACAGCAACCTGTAGTGGCTTGGGGAACTCCTATGGGCCTGGCAGGGGTAATGACCTATCCCACTCCCCTAACTACCCAAGTGCTTCGCCTCACTACTATTCAACTAGTCCCAGCGCCTACAGCAGCAAGCTGTAGCTCACTGGAGGCTGCAGCCAACGTGCTGCGCAACAAGGTGCCTGCCTATCAGACCTCACAGCACTGCTCGCTGTGACCCTGACAAGGCAGCACTCTAACAACACTAAGGGCAGCGTCCCTATCTTGGGCCTCCCTCAGTACTTAACCCACTACACTAGCGGGGGGTTGGGGCCTACCTGGGGTGTGGGTACCTATGGGGTGCAGGAGCTGCTCTCACTCCCCGCACCCTTCTTCCCTCACAGCTCCCTAGCTCCAACTCTCTAACACCTTCTGAACAGTTACCCACCCAACTAGTGGGGAGTTGGGGTCTACCTGGAGTGTAGGTACCTATATGGGGCAGAAGCTGCACTCGCTCCCTACACCCTACTTCCCTAACAGCTCCCTGACTCCAACTCTCTAACTGCAGACTTCCTTCTCTCAGCTCCCACTAATGTAAGTGGCAGGGTCCCTAACCTGAGGGCTGCCCCTGGCAACACTCACCTTACTGGGGAGCTGAGCTATCCTGGACCAAAGGGGGTGCTGGCCTAATACAGGGGAGTCCCTCTCTCCTGTACCCTACCTCCTTCCCTCACAGGGTCCCTCCGCTGACTGACTAGCGTGGTGCAAGCCCGCGAAATGTATCCTTTCCTCCAGGGCAGTCCTGCAGCCTTATTGGCTCCTATGAGGCACCTGGTACCTCCCTCGCTATGCTCCATGGGAGTTGTAGTCCCATAGAGCCTATCCTGGCATTGGGGCCGCGTGCGCGCCTTTCCTGCGCATGCGCGAGCTATAGGGAGCTTCCTCAACCTTTCCCTACTCTGTTCTGGCCCTCGCGCGACTTTCACTGCCTCTGGGGCTCTAACTGCGCATGCGCGATCACTGCGCATGTGCGAATGGCTAATTAATGGCGGCGCTCTCCTCGCCGGCCGCCGGGACCTTAGAGACGCGACCGCGGCCTTAGCAACGGCCCGATCGCGTCCCCGGCAACCGGCCTGCTCGCGGAGACAGCGCACCGCTCCCTGCAACGGCCCCCACCCTTGGGATGGCCGTCGGGTCTGCCGCTGGCCTCCGGCAGTACCCGGCATCGCTTGTGCCCACGGAGGCTCCCGAGGGGGTCGCAGGGGGCAAAGGGTGACCTGGCTACACTCTCCCCCTGGTGAAACACCCAACGCCCTCGCTTGGGGAACGACATAACAGGGCACAATTTCACACACTGACAAATGGCATGGCATACCCCGTACACTTAACAGATCGGCTTTAACCTCACCAACACATGTCACATCACACCCCATAATTCCCTAGGCTAGCTGAGACCATTTGTGGGGTGCCCCTAACTGATCAGGTGGGGGTACCTCACTTTTGCGTCCGTGAGCCTCTCCCAGAAAATTCTCTTGAAGAGCACACTCTGGGGTGACAGTCACTGGTTCAGTACTACTTCCTCCCCCTGGTGGAAGGAATAGCACAGTGTCTTTCAACCCGGTCTTTACCTGGTCATCCACGCCTTGGAAACAGCAGGCCAGGCGGCCAAGACCTTTCCCACGGTCCACTACTTGGCGGATGGGCCGCTTCTCTTTCAGCAAAGTCTCTATTTCACCTGGCAGGGGGTAAAGGGTAGATACCTTACCACTGCGGTGATTCACGGTGGCCAACAGGTCCTCGGGGACGCTGTCAGTTCCCACCTCGGCTATCTCAGGACCTGCCCCCGGCACTTCTGGGGCAGTCCACTTACTGGCTTGAAACTCGGGAGCGTTGGATTCCAGTCCTGGGATCATCATTTGGGTTAGAGCACACGGGCTCATACTCAGTTCAGGAACCATAACTCTGGCCTTTTTCACGACCACCTCCATCGGAGCCTGTGGGGGGCAAAGGGGTTCCTTACCACTCTGCTGGCTTGCGATGGTTTTCTCTTCTTCTGGAACACTGTCAGGTATCTTCTGTGCTTCACCTGACACCACGACAGAGCTGACTGTTCTCTTCAACTGAACGGTAGGCGGTAGATACTGGTCCACTCGCATGGCGGAACAGCTTTCTTCTAGGGGGGACACCTCCGCCAGGACGCGATGCAGAGGGGAACCCTTCGCCCAGGTAACCAGACTTAAGGAGCCATCGTGCTCCGCGGTCACCTGGAGGCTCACCCCCAACACCCCTGGGGCAGTCAACTCACCCTTGTCGTCGCTAACCGGTACTGATCCTACGCCTGGGACCGATGGTACCTCTGTGGGCCGGACGGGCCGTGGTAGGGCACACGGGCCCACAGCACCTGAATACACTGTAACCAAAGTAGGTGATTCTTTGGCCCCAACTTCACTGGTGTGGTCCGCCGGCTGGCGCATCACCACGAGTGTCTGGCGGCTGACTTCACTGAAAGAAAATGGGGGTACAGACACCTTACCCTGTGATTCCTCTATCTCACTGTTGGGGTGGTTCGACGGTAGGCGCATCGCCACCGATGGTTTGTCCTTTTCCGTAGCTGGCTGGGCCTCAGTCCTTCCCTCTTGGTTGCAACGGGGGACTAGGGCAGCCTTGTCTGTCAGCTCCTCCACCTCCGTGGTTGGGGTAGAGCAAGTAACAGCATCTTCATCTCTGGGTTCTGCCATCTGAGATTCCTGCTTGGGATCTGGGACTGTAGACTGCAGCGGCACAGGTTTTAGAAACTGTGCCCCGCAGCCGGCACACTTGGGACCCCAGGTCTGTTTGCCCCCTGGGAAGTCACACTGATTACAAACACATCGTATACACCCCTCATCCTCCACCACGGCCACCCGATATTCTATTGGTAGCCTAAAATGGTTAAAGTCCATTCCACCAGATAGACTCAAGTCCTTTTGTAGGCACGGGCACACCAGAAAGGATATTTTCCCTCCTTTAGACCGCCATGCTCCATATAAATGAGGGTGTATTTCTCTGCACTCTGTACTGTTTTTAATGGGAACAGCAGTTGTTGATGGTTGTTCACTTTGCTTGCTCGCCCTGGTGGAATGTAAAGGAGGGGCTCGCTCTATCACTGAGTCACTCACATTGCGGGGGCGGAGCTCTGGTTTTCCCGCCAGTCCCAGACGGATTTCTGCAACACAATTTGGTGCAGGCTTGCAGTCAGCAGCACATGTGCTCTCCTGCTTTGGCGGGAGACGCCATTTTAGGTGTGACTCCCTTGATGAGGGAGCCTCCATTTTGATCACAGTTCTGGTAATCTCACTAAGGCTCTCTGAGTATGCAAGAGGGTAGCCTTCTGGTGGGGCCTCTGGGAAATGCAAGGTCAGAGGGACATTTTCCCGGCATATTTCCTGATCCGTTACTAGCCATAGTCTACAACACTGGTCAGTGGGGTCGTACCGGTGCTCTATCCTCTTCCACCTTTGGTCTATGCCCAGGAGTCTCCCTAGGGCCTCACAAATTTCCCTCAACTTCACGGCACTACTGGGAACATCCCCTACTACTAGCACATGTCGCGGGGATACTTCTGTCCTCTTGGTTCGTTCGTGGGCCTCATGGCTTGCAGGCCCAAACATGGTAAAAAATCTAAATTGGCCAATTTGAAAAAAATGAAAACAGGGCACCCCAGGTCTATCTCAGCAGCGCCTCCAAATGTAACGGGTATTCCACCCCACCCAATCTCATATATAGTGTGGGTGAGTAGAACATGCGGTGTTACCGGTGTGGTGCGTATACCTGTAGGCTCACAGGAGGTCTGAGCCTCCGCTAATGAGAGCCTGGGGTGAATCCTCTGGAACGAATCTTCTTTCAGCGCCTCCACCTGTGTAGGATTCTATGGAAGTGTAGAATGACCCTACATAGGAACCCAATCAGAAACCACACACACAGTGATTATATAACTAAGGACTTTACTAACGAATAATAATGATAACCTGTGTCTCTCTCACGGTGAGACACTAACAGTGACGTCTCGCAGGACGATTCCCAAACACTAGGTGATTCCACCCAGTGTCCCAAGAACCCCACCCAATGTCCCGTACTCCTACAGAGATAGTCAATGGGTGACTGCGCAGTCACTAAGAACCTATAGGCCTGTTGGTGCACATGTGATGGTATAATACCTGCCGAGCACTCCAGTACTCGGGTCAGCAACAAACTTCTCAAAGGGTCAGACGTGTGATGAATCCGTCTGATCCTCCAACCGAACTCCTTGCACGTGCGGACCACTAGGGCGGTCCCACTCTGGAATCGTCTCTGTGGACCCCAACGTGGGTCCAACCGCTTCCACAGGAACAGCAGCAGCCGCTGTGTCCCTATCTATCTCAATGGTACTAACGTGACAGGAACCCTAACCTAGGGCCTGTCCCTGTAGTACAGCAACCTGTAGTGGCTTGGGGAACTCCTATGGGCCTGGCAGGGGTAATGACCTATCCCACTCCCCTAACTACCCAAGTGCCTCGCCTCACTACTATTCAACTAGTCCCAGCGCCTACAGCAGCAAGCTGTAGCTCACTGGAGGCTGCAGCCAACGTGCTGCGCAACAAGGTGCCTGCCTATCAGACCTCACAGCACTGCTCGCTGTGACCCTGACAAGGCAGCACTCTAACAACACTAAGGGCAGCGTCCCTATCTTGGGCCTCCCTCAGTACTTAACCCACTACACTAGCGGGGGGTTGGGGCCTACCTGGGGTGTGGGTACCTATGGGGTGCAGGAGCTGCTCTCACTCCCCGCACCCTTCTTCCCTCACAGCTCCCTAGCTCCAACTCTCTAACACCTTCTGAACAGTTACCCACCCAACTAGTGGGGAGTTGGGGTCTACCTGGAGTGTAGGTACCTATATGGGGCAGAAGCTGCACTCGCTCCCTACACCCTACTTCCCTAACAGCTCCCTGACTCCAACTCTCTAACTGCAGACTTCCTTCTCTCAGCTCCCACTAATGTAAGTGGCAGGGTCCCTAACCTGAGGGCTGCCCCTGGCAACACTCACCTTACTGGGGAGCTGAGCTATCCTGGACCAAAGGGGGTGCTGGCCTAATACAGGGGAGTCCCTCTCTCCTGTACCCTACCTCCTTCCCTCACAGGGTCCCTCCGCTGACTGACTAGCGTGGTGCAAGTCCGCGAAATGTATCCTTTCCTCCAGGGCAGTCCTGCAGCCTTATTGGCTCCTATGAGGCACCTGGTGCCTCCCTCGCTATGCTCCATGGGAGTTGTAGTCCCATAGAGCCTATCCTGGCATTGGGGCCGCGTGCGCGCCTTTCCTGCGCATGCGCGAGCTATAGGGAGCTTCCTCAACCTTTCCCTACTCTGTTCTGGCCCTCGCGCGACTTTCACTGCCTCTGGGGCTCTAACTGCGCATGCGCGATCACTGCGCATGTGCGAATGGCTAATTAATGGCTGCGCTCTCCTCGCCGGCCGCCGGGACCTTAGAGACGCGACCGCGGCCTTAGCAACGGCCCGATCGCGTCCCCGGCAACCGGCCTGCTCGCGGAGACAGCGCACCGCTCCCTGCAACGGCCCCCACCCTTGGGATGGCCGTCGGGTCTGCCGCTGGCCTCCGGCAGAACCCGGCATCGCTTGTGCCCACGGAGGCTCCCGAGGGGGTCGCAGGGGGCAAATGGTGACCTGGCTACATATATAATATATATACACACACACACACACACACACACGCGCGCATATACACACCTTTTTACACACAGTAGAGTTTGAAAAAAAAAAACATATGTCCATCAAGTCCAACACCCCCCACCCCCTTTTTGACCTATGAAGTGGGTCTATATATTTAAAGACACATTAGTTGTGAAACCAAGGAGCACGTCCCCAATCAGGAAGTGATTTCAGGAGAAATCATGCTGACACACAGAGTTTCCCCCCATGATCTGGATTTTTTTTATGATGTGCCGTTTCCATTTGGAGGCCTGCTTATTATTTTCTGTTGGAAGGACGGCTGGCGACTTTACAGACAGAATCTGATATTACATGGGAAAAGGGTTTGAAAAGCAGAAACTCAAGACCTTGCTCATGCATATTTTCCAATGTTGATGCTGTAGCTATGTTTATACATCTTTTTTTTTTTTTTGCTTCTAATCAGAGGTGTCAGAAAAGCATTAGTGTGCTCTTTTACTGTGTGCCAACAAAACATGTAAAAATTAAATTAGCATTTCTTGCAGAGTTGTCTGATACTGCAAACAAATCACTCAAAGGTTTTATTACAGTATCATTAGTGTTGTGTTTTCTCTGAAGGAAGTTAGGCAGGAATGAAATATTTTACCTCTCCTTTGCCAGAGGGCCCGTCGACATATTGCGAAAAAGATCTGAAACTTCCAACCACTAATATCATACTTGTAGATCACTTTGTTTTGAAAATCTGCATTTATATAGCACCATCTATGTACACAGCGCTTCACAGCAGTAATACACGTGACAATCATATAACACAAGGGGAATAAGCGATTTTAGCAGCAGCGTTAAGGATAGATTGTAGGGGAGACAATTGAGAGGCAGGAAGGCCGGACAGCAGAAGGTTACAATAGTCAAGACGGGAGAGAATGAGGGCCTGTGTTAGAGTTTTAGCAGTAGAGGTAAGGGCGTATCTTTGCAATATTGCAGAGTAAAAAAACAACGGATTTTAACTGCATTGTGAATGCAAACATGGTGGGGACTTTCTTTTATATGCAAAATACTCTGGCGAAAATTGGCATTATAAAAACAAAAAGTATCAGCAGGTCTGGGCCTTCAGTCTGCCGGGATCTGTTCGATCAGCATTCCTAGTTCCATTAAAGGAACAGTTCCCCATAAGTTTTTTTTGTTTTTCATGCTCCCTCCCCACACTTGTTTTTACATGTATGGGAAGCAGGGGGGGGGGGGGGGTTTCAGAGCTGAACTGCGGTAAGATCAGCTCCGTAAATCACCTGGATGCCGAAATACTAACTGGGGAAGGTGCCGTCCCCTCCAAGGGAAACAAAATGGAGGTTTAAATCTCCCGTGTCACGAGAGCCAATAGGAAGTTACATTACCATTCATCACGGCTTCCTATTGTAACTCCCCCATAAGGCCGCGCGTATAGTGCCCGCAACGGCGACGCATGACGTCACCGTCGCCGCTAGCGACCATACCATTGATTGGTTCAGGGGCTGTCACATGAGGCGAGAGCCCCTGAAAAATCAAATATTGCCAGCTTCAAAAAAACACATCGCCCCGTCGCGCTTACTATAAGCGCATGCGGCAGCGACAATGCATTTGTTTTCGGGTGACGTCGCGTCGCCGGCACTATAACCGCAGACTTACGCGGCAGATTTAAACTTCCATGAAGCAGCAGCGGCACCTTCGCTGGAAAGCATCTCAGCAACCAGGGGTCACCCATAGCTGAAACTCAGTTCCGGAGACCCCCTGCTTCCTATACATGCAAACATAGGTGAGGTGCCCAGAGGGGAACTACCCTAACGCTGCTACAATTTGTGCAAGCGCAACAGAGACAACTGTGCAGACTGTGGCTGCATTATTTGAACGACATAATTACAATGCAGGGAAGACGCATAGAGCAGACCACGCAGGTCCTATTTTCAGAGGTCTAAAAAAAGAAACCATACGCGCTCTAAAGTTTTTATACACGACCCACATAATAAAGTTGCAGCAATGTTTCGCTAAAAAAATATCATTGCATAAATATACTATTTAATATGTTATTGACCCTTGAAGTTCACCAAGTGTATTGGTATGTAGCCTTCTTCTAAACACAGGTCTTTCAATCTGACGACTGCACAAAAACATACTTGGCAACATGGGATTTTGGTTTTTACTGACTAAATGCCTAAAGCCATCAGAGAAGTGGTCATTCGCTTAAAGACTTTGCAACATAATTTGACCAGGTTTTGAAGTTGCAGACTACACTTTCAGAGTTTGACCTTCTATCGCGTATTCTTTAAAGAGATCCATGGATATGGTGTCAGTTACAATAATAATTGACTCACTGGGAGCCTTACACGCAGGTTATGGATGCCATGGTTGGTTAGACCTGCAGTATCTGAAACATCTCAGTTATAACTAGTACCTTCTGCTGAACTGTTTTAGAGCAGCAATTCCCACTCCCCCCCGCCCCCAACCATAATCTGAACTGCACAATTCAGAGATACTTACAGTACTTGTTAGTGGGGTAAACAATATAAAGCAGAGACATCGTTATAAAGCAATCGGGATAGTACAGAGAATAACAATATATTCTTTCATTCTTACAGGCTAAAACTTTAGACAGTCAGTAACCGAGCTTCCTGACTGCTGTAAATTGCAAGGAATTCACAGAAACTTGAACCAGTAACAGGTAAAAAAATCAAAAAGTACTATTAGATACACTGCTCTACTCTAAAGGAATAGCTTAAATGTTCACAATGCAACATTTTACACTGACTAAGCAGTCACTTATAGAGAGACCTCTCAAGACCACACGCTCCCTACCCCTGTTCCCAGAACTCCAAGATAGGGGTAGGTGCTAACTTCTTCAGAGAGGTGTTTCCAAACCTCCTGTAGTCTGACGGGATTCTGCAGAAAAAGAAGAGCACACAAGGAGCCCTTAATGGTGTTAAACCGTCTTTAATGTTGAAAATGGTTAAAAATGCAACAAGATGTGCAATTACCAGTGAGAATCTTTAAAACGGCATATAAATGAGACATTTCTGGGTTACCCCAGCAGGAAGGACCCGCAACGTCTGTCCGGTCTCCTGGTGTGCAATGTCCCGCTCCACGTGGTGTGTTCCCTACGAGATGTCGGCTTCACCGGTGTCCCTTGTCCAAGTGACGTTGGTGTGACGTCACTACCGGGTTCCCCTGCAGCGGCTGCTTCAGCTTGCAGCGGGATGGCTGCATCTGCCTTCTGAGGCTGGAGCGTTCCTGTTATATGTGTTTCACAAAACTATTTTTGCTTTGTCAGGAGCATGAAGAGATGGGGAACGCATAGAGTATTTATAAGGCAGTAGTGCATTAACCCTTGATATAAATAGAAGTGATTTATCCAAGACACAGTTCTTGGAGCAGCAAGTACATATATACAAGACACTATACAGGGAGTACATTTACAGGGAGATCATCAAAAGGGGAGGGCTAAAGCTAGTGGTAGGCCAACAAAGAAGCCTAAATTGATGTTAATGGGTTAAAAGAAGAAACTAAAGGCAAGTACCATAAACAGGAAGCTAGGCACTCTTAATAGTGAGTACAATTGGGAATTGGAGAAGATACACATAAAAAACACACGCAATGCGTGCGTAATATAGATAATAAGAATAGTCTTGCGAAACGCGTGGAGCAGAAACACTCCAGCATCATAAGGAAGACGTAGCCAACCGGCAGCAAGCTGAAACAGCCGCTGCGCTTACGAGCACAGGAACCAGGAAGTGACATCACAGCAACATCACGAAGACCAGGGACGCCGGTGAAGCCGACATTTCCTAAGGAACAGACCGCATGGAGCGGGACGCTGCACACCAGCAGACTAGAAAGACGTTGCGGGTCCTTCCCACTGGGGTAAATGTCTCATTTATATGCAGTTTTAAAGCTTCTCTCTGGTAATTGCACATCTTGTTGCATTTTTAATAATTTTCATCATTAAAGAAAGTTTTACACTATAAGGGGCTTCTTGTGTGTTCTTCTACCCCCTTTATCTAATTAACATCCTGGCCGCAGCATTCTGCACCAGTTGCAGGCGGCACAGCTCTTTTTCCAGAAGAGCCAGGTACAGTGCATTGTAGTAGTGTAGGTGCGAGGACACAAAAGCATGGACGAGCGTAGTACGATCTTCTGTGGGGGGGGGGGGGGGGGAGATCAAGTACTTAATCCTGGCTATGTTCTTCAGGTGTTAAAATGAAGATTTGATCATGGCTGACACCTAATGTAAAGGGTCAAGTCACAGTCAAGAACAACACCAAGAATCAGCATACGGACAGAGTTTAGCAGCTGGGAGCCCCAAGCTTAAGGCCAGTGTGTTGACCTAGCTGCAGTCTTGTTATCTTCCGACAGCGAGCATCCACCATGAGCACTTCTGTTTTATCAGGATTCATCCTCCATCAACTGGAACTCATCATCTCTAGGAGCTCAGATAAACATCTAATTTAAGACTCAATCGTTCCTTAGTTCCTGGTACAAAGAACAAGTACAGTTGAGTGTCATCTGCATAGCAGTGATAACCCAGACCATGCCGTCTAAATATGTTACCTAGTGACAGAAAGTACACTGCCAACAACATAAGGAGATAGGATAGAACCCTGTGGCACTGAACATGACAGGGGCATTGGTGCAGAGAAGTACTGTAAACTCCTGAAGACACTCTCTGTGACCTGCCAGTGAGAACGGATCTGAACCAGTTGAGAACTGTGCCACCCAGTCCATAGAAATCCTTCAGGTGCTCCATTAAGATCCAACGGTTCACAGTATCAAATGCTAAGATCAAACAGTCACCTCTGCCTCTCGCCATCAGGAAATAATTTAGCACATGAACTAGAGCTGTTTCTATGTTTCTAGTACTATGCCGTGTTCTGAATCCTGACTAGAATGGGCCATACATTTCATGGCTTGACAGACTGCTTTCCAGTTTGTTTGCCACCCCTTTCTCAATAACCTTCCGAAGGAAAGGAAGGTTTGACACAGGCCTGGAATTTGCCATGCAATCCGGGTCCAACAAAGGCTTTTTTAGAAGAGGTCTGATAACTGCTTCCTTCAGCGGTTCTGGAAAGATCCCCATCTACAAAGAGCACAGGACTATTTTGGCAAACACTGGGCCGAACACATCAACACAGCCTTAGGAGAAGGCATGCTGGGACAAATCACAGGCAGCAGGATGTAGCCCCTGGTTTGTTTGCACAAAGTCTACTACATCCAGAAGGTCAAAGCTCGTCCATAAAGCCAGAGAACCTGCATTTTCATGCCTGGAACCCAGACACTTATTGGATAGCACAGTTGGGACCCCAGCCCAGAGGGAGGTTACTTCATCAGAGAAGAGAGCAGTGTTTGTGTTCTGTCCCATGTTCCCCACCTCATATGGTGCCATGATGAAGGTGTAAGTGGCCTGTCCAGTTTTTTTAAATTAGAATATTTGTTGAAATGGAACACAATGCTGTAACACATGGAGCTTCACACCATTTTTCGCTAACAACCCGATTTGTGCTGCAATAGGCAATGCTTCACCGCCAAAGAGAACCACTTTGTGTAATAAAACAACACTGAGCGATCAGTCCTAGGTTATGATGAATTAGATGTGCCGGGCTTAAGAATAACACTGGAAATCAAAGCTCTGTTAAAAATATCCCTGCCTCTCAAGATTTTTCCCTTACAGGTCTTTAATCAATAGTCAGCAAAATTACTGCTTTGTAAGAGGGAAAATAGCAGCCAAATTACAAGCATATATACTCTGGAGAACTTCAACATAAAAAGAAAGGAAACCATGTTTTTATAAGTAAGAGAAAAAGGTTTGCTAAAATATCAAGCAAAAATATAATATAGTGTCAAGGATTGAACCTTTAAAACCACATTTCCATCTTTATTAAAACCGGCCACTGAGAGCAAAAAAAATGAAAAGAACAGGGAAAGATGAAAGTAATCCTCGGGCACTAGTGATGGCTTGCAGTGGTGGAAGGAACAAACAGACTCATCTTGCAGAGGTCATGCATCATGAATAAAAACAAAAAAAAAGCTTCATCATTTGCCAAATACAAAATTACAACGACTTATTCAGTACATGATGCAAAATCCGGACCTGAGCCATGTCATGGTTTTAGCTTTGGCAACCTCCCGGCTCCCGAGATACATACAGGTTTATGGATAGCTTGTACGATTGTGACATCCTTTTAGCCTGCAGGATCAGTGATGTTCGGCGGCCATTTTAATTTCCCTAACGGGAGTTGCCACAGCAGCAATTAAACTGGTAAGTATCTTGTAAACATGGGATTCCCAGAGCTAACAATAACGTAGTTCAACCCTGGAGAACCCCTGGTTCAAATTCTGTACAATTAATCAATAAAAAGAAATCAATGAAAGTTGATAGAAAGTGAAAGGTAGCGAGTCAAATAGACATTAACAATGTATTCATTGAGGAATATGCTGCTCCGTGGAACTTATTTTGTTACCTGGTATATTTATGGACTATCATTAGTAAAAGTAAGTAGCCCATAACTTAATTTGTACTATGAATATAAAGTGTATCCATTCGGTTAGAATAATCTGTAATTTAGTGGTTGTATTAATAAAAATAATTGATCCTCTAAAATGATAAAAGGACTATAAAAAAGTGTCACTGCCTAAAACGTAAGTTCTCTGTGATATAGTGAACTTGAATGACAATGTTCCCCTAGTTACCAGAGGGTTTGAGGACTTGATGTTTTATAGTGGAGAGATCTTTAAGTGCATTTGGTTCTTGTTTATGGCACACAAACATATAAAATACGCATAAATTACAAGACAGCTAGTGTCATATAAATGGAAATATGCGAAAGCGGAATTAAATAAATTGGGAAAACAATTCGCCAACTCCGTAGACGCATACCCGAACATATCGGTGCTATCAGCAGCAAATCCGACACACCAATATCTCGACATGTAAATGAGGTTCACAGTTGAGATACTAGATGCCTAAGGTTTATAGGCATCAACCACATGGTCTAGGATGTAAGTCGCCTCCGGTGTTTACCCACCTCTCACCTCGCCGCCAAGGTAAGACCCCAACCTTAGCCATTAGCCTAAAAAAAAACCCTTACCCGAACTCTAATTACCTACCTTGGTGCTGAATCGGCCAGCGACGAAAAGTCGGCGCAGAAGTGTTCCTCAGTAGCTGAACAGAATCAGCTAAGTCTGCAGCAAAATAGCTGCGTCCACTCATCCCATTCCATCAACCACATACCTCCGAATAGCAGAGAAAGGGGACTGGGATAACCAACGCCTCAACAACAAAAATCTTATAGAACAGAACAACTAAATAGATGAGGTATATTACTATCAAGGTAGGAAGCAGGAGGGCCTAAATAAATATGACATAACTCCCAATTAGAGAGTAATAACTACAAATATATTTAAAAAGAGTCCAGGTAGAATAACACTTATAGACCAATATCTACTATTATAAAATTAATCCGTGTGATATGGAAAAATCTAACAATCAGAGTGATGAAAGTCCAAAAATAAAAACTGAGTTTAAGGAAATAAATCCCAGAAAATATAAAAATAAAAATGGAGCCCCCTTACTGTAACGTCTTGTGTCTAACTGACCGTCTGGTTTGATGTATGCATCAACAGCATCATTTTGTAATAGTAGATATTGGTCTATAAGTGATATTCTACCTGGACTCTTTTAAATATATTTGTAGTTATAACTTTCTAATTGGGAGTTATTTAATATTTATATAGGCCCTCCTGCTTCCTACCTACACACACACACACACACACACACACATTTGTCAAAAGGGTCCATAACATTAACAAATTCGGTTTACGTTACCAAACAATACCATTCTTAAATCCAAAAACTGTCCCTCTACTGAATAATAAATGACTGTACATGAAAACAATTCAAACTCATTTTAAAAACCATATGAATTAGCAAATATAAATAGTTTGAGAGTTGAAAAATAAGTAGATGCACTATTTAAAAGCTATAAGTGATGAACAGCATAAGCTCCATAGAACAAAACAACTCAAAAGTAACATTCTCGATCTAAGAAAGTTACAATTTTTAACATTACTTTTATCATCTTTAAGGGTCCTAGAGAATCAATTTTTGATTAATACAAGTTAACTAAATTGCAGACTATTCTGTGAATATGAACTTTACTAATAATACTGTCAATAAATATAACAGGTAACAAAAGAACTTCCAAGGAGCAACATATTTCTAAATTAATACTGTATTAATGTCTACAAATGACACTGTATTTATATAGCAGAAATGACACTGGGAATTATATACTACCCTGATCAATAACATGACCTAACAGGAATGTGGCAAAGTATGGATTATTAATGAAACAGATGGCCGTTAAGGATATTTCCACTGTGATCCGACTATGTATAATGTTACCAAGGAAACGGCTTAATTAGGCAGCTGTCGTGACAACCATGAGTCGTATAAAAAGCGCTCGACAGCAGGGGCACGCCTAACCTCGAAAAAAGCTCTTCCCAGCGAAACGCGGATTAGGCCGTGTGACGTCACTCTAGTGTGACTTGGCAAAGGGACTGAGCTCCATGTGGCTGGTCCCACATCGGAGCGCCTCTCTTTCTCCTTAGAAAAACAGTTTGGTTGCTGTTCTGCATTGTAATATTGTTATAGTTCTCCTGGTGGGGTGGTGACAGTAACTAGAAAGGAGGATTAAAGTTTCCCAGAGAGGTAACTGGGGATTGCAATTAGAAGCAGTGACTTGCCCGAAATTATTACCCATATAAAATGTCCTTACTTACTGGCTGCAGGTCACATGGGGGATATTTCCCACATTTATCTTCTGAAGCCCCCAGGCCAGAATATTGATACCTACCTTCACTTTTATAGTGATTTTATTGTTAGTCATAAAATCCCTGTTTAAATAAAGCAGGCTCAGAGCTCTGAGAATCCAGCAGTGAGATAGTTAATTGAAGCCACTCAATTAACTAGTCTACATCTGGACAAATGAGAGCTCTGTAAAAAGCATCATGTGAGACACAGGAGAGAGATTCCGTAGCTCACATTTGGGCTGACAGGAGAGCAGAGAAGCCTGCACACAGGCACTGTCTTGAGCACTAAGGCCTGGGACATAGTACATACTTTGGTGCTGCTGCTCACTCTTGCTTGCTGCCGCTCGCTCTACCAGGAGCTTTTTGCTGTCCTGGCAGAGGAGACAGCAAGCGCGCTTGGGAGGCGGGTATCACTGTGTGTGTGTGTCACTTGGTAGCTGTCAGTGTGTGTGTGTGTGTGTGTCACTTTGAAGTGGTCTGTGTGTTTGTGTGTCACTGGGGAACCTGTGTGTGTATGTGTGTGTGTGTGTGTGTGTGTGTGTGTATGTGTGTGTGTGTGTGTGTGTGTGTGTGTGTGTGTGTGTGTGTGTGTGTGTGTGTGTGTGTGTGTGTATATTATATAATATTTTAAAAATTAAAAAAAAAAAGACATGTGAGAATAAATTATTTATTAACATTGTGCAACTTTGATAAATATATTCACACACACACTCAACACACACATACATATATACATATACATATATATATATATATATATATATACACAGTGGTTGACAAATCACCAAAAAATCTACTCGCCACACAAAAAAATCTACTCGCCACCTAGTACCAAACGTGTGCTGCTTGGGCCAATATTTACTCGCCCGGGGGTTAAATCCACTCGGCCGGGGCGAGCAAATGTATAGGTTTGTCGAACACTGGTTTTATATATATATATATATATATATATATATATATATATATATATATATATATATATATATATATATATATATATATATATATATATATAAATAAAATCACACACACCACCTTGCTGCCACCACTGCTCCGGGACACAACCCCTTCCTCTCCTCCCCCCCCCGGCGGCCACGCAACCCCCCTCCATCTCCCGCGTGGGCAGGGATGCAGCTACGGTGATCGGGGCAGAAGGGGGACACATCACCCGCTCCCCCCCCCCCTACATATACACACACCTCTGTGCTGCCTCTGTCTGGTCTGGTGCCTCTGTAGGACCGGCTGCAGCCCCATTGGATGGGAGCGGTCACGTGTCCGCTCCTCCGCTTCCCTGAGCGGCAAATTTCAAATTTGCCTGTCTCGGGGAAGTTTCTCAGCCTCCGCACACATCAGCAAGCATGCGGAGGGAGAAACTATAGCCGCGCTGATAACAGATGCAGGGGCTTTGTGCATCTGTTCAGCGCGGCTCAGCGACGCTGAGTTCACTATGTCCTGGGCCTAAGGCTGTGCTGCGATCAGCACACCCAGAGCCCTGTATTTCCTGGACACAGAGGACCCAGGACCCTGCTAGAGACTGACATGGAGGGCCACCTGCTTAAGGTACCTCCTGAGACTTTGGGGTGATAGGCTGGTAATGGGAATATCCCTCCAGTCCTGCAGATAGGGTCTGGGGAAGTAAGTTAGCCCTTACAAAGGGAGAGGGGTTTGTTATTTTGTTGTTTTTGTATGTTTTGCCTGGATAAAGGAACAGGCTCCATAAAGCGAAGAGATAATTACCCCCATTATATGTACCTCTGCATACATCTCTTACAGTCGTTTTTATGATATTAAATGAAAGGTTCCATTTTAATGATAAGAGTATCTCTTATGTTGATTTCCCTAGATTCCCCAGGTAAAGGATTTCTCTCTCTGGCTCTTTATTTTGAAGGCAATTATGATGCCATCATTAGCCAAACAGAAAAAAAAACGAATACTGTAATAATGTGATTAGCATCGAAGGACCCTGGAAAATGAGAAAACAAAACAGGAATTATTCCCTGGACATGAATAAGTAAAAATTTTACTTTAAAAAGAGGCTATCCAGAGGGGTCAATTTTTTTGCAAATGTAATTTTGTTTACATACGGTTGAAGCAGGGGGTCACCGGAGCTGGACCCCGTTAATTTCAGCGCTGGGGACCCACTGCTTCCGGAGATACTTACTTGCGAATTGGGTGCCGGTAGACACTCTCTTCGGTTAGCAGGGTTCACAATATGTCTGCTGTTCGGAGATCTCAGGCCCTGTGGGCCAATAGGAAACCGTGACATCATTGTTGCAGCTTCCTATTGGCCCATGTAGTGTGGGGAGCCTCAAACGTAAAAGGCCTGCTTGCTGAGCCGGAGCAGCTACTGGCACCTACTTCGGAGGCAAGTATCTCCAGAAGTAGGGGGTCACTGGAGCTGAAATTAGTGGGGTTCAGGAGACTCCATGCTTCAATTCTATATATATATATTTTTTTTTTTTAAAACACGTTAAAAAATGTTTTTGCTGGCTTGACTGCTTCTTTAGGCTATAGCCCCAGTCCTGGCTGGTGGCGCGTGCACACACTACAGCCGCGATCGGCGGTCTGTAGGGGAGCCATGAGATGTGGCGGGCGTGGCCATGACGGGGGGCGTGGCCATGACGGGCATATCTGCCCTTCCATTGGCTGCCCGCTGAGCACGTGAGCGCACCGCGGCACGGGAAGACAAACTTCTTGTTTTCCCTGCCAGCGTACGCGTTCCAGCGCTTTGCGCGCCCTCACGCCCCATAGAGGGCTGTGCTGTGTGGCGCCCGCGCCGCAGCGGCCACTGGGGACCTGGCCTTAAGGTTGACAAAGGGAGACAATAATAGATTGTTATTTATTATTGTGCGCGGCCTCTAAAGTAATTTAGATATAATGAATGGTTCTCTCTGCACTCCATTACCACTGAAACACATGAACGTGAAATGCTTCCCCTTCATTGCAGCATTGAAGGACTAAACCCCTTAGATTCGGGAGGTAGAGTCTTCTTGTGATTGATAACTACAAGTCTGTAGGTTGTGAGATGTCACGTCTGCCTATGATGGTAACAAGGCATGGGAGCTTCACGGCAATTGGCAGTGTAAGAACGATGCTAGCAGCTAAGGCGTTAACACTTACCGTTCACGTTTGTCTAGTACAGTATATTCACACACTAAGTCAGTAGCTTGAAAACTAGACGGCTTAAAGCATTTATTTATGTGGCCGCTCTCCAACCACACCCGAGGAAAAATAAAATAATAAAAAAAAAAAAGATCAAATATTAGTCAGTGTGTAATGAAACAAAAACCCGACATGACAAAAAACCCCACATATGAAATAATGTTTGCAGAAATAAAGAATTCGCCTTAATGTGAAACGGGTGGAAAGTTTCTTTGAGACAAAAAAGGTAATAAGGCCTGTCAAGTGTGTTTATCCTGTGAAACCAAATATGTCAGCTTTCAGCTAATAACTGGCGTCCAGAGGAAGTTTTCCCACTTTCTACAGAAAGAGCAGTTATCTCCTGGCTAACGGCTCTTGAAAATCCCAAGATCACTCCAAGACTCCAGACAGTCTCTCGTGTCTCTCACACTCTTAATCCTCCAAACTGCAGATAATTCCCTAGGGGGAAAGAGAGAGGTGACCTGGGAGAGGCCGTCTGTACCTACTACACCAGCAGTTCATTAAAGGTCTTCTCAGGAGGATACACTGGTGTCACAGTATAGCAAGATGCGGTGTCACAGTATAGCAAGATGCGGTGTCACAGTATAGCAAGATGCGGTGTCACAGTATAGCAAGATGCGGTGTCACAGTATAGCAAGATGCGGTGTCACAGTATAGCAAGATGCGGTGTCACAGTATAGCAAGATGCGGTGTCACAGTATAGCAAGATGCGGTGTCACAGTATAGCAAGATGCGGTGTCACAGTATAGCAAGATGCGGTGTCACAGTATAGCAAGATGCGGTGTCACAGTATAGCAAGATGCACTCCACCACTACTCCTAGTGTCATGGCCTTTTCATAATCTAAGACATAATAGCCTAGCAAATGTAGGTGCAAAAGCCTGACTGTAAACCAGGGGTGCTCAACACCAGTCCTCAAGACCCCTCTAACAGGCCAGGTTTTAAGGATATCCCTATTTCAGCACATGGGGTTCAATCAGTAGCTCAGTCAAAGACTGCACCGCTTGTGCTGAAGCAGGGATATCCTGAAAACCTGACGTGTTGGGGGGAATTGAGGACTGGAGTTGAGCCTCCCTGCTGTAAACACAATAATAACTACCACTGGACATACAATGTAAAGGACTATAGTACCAGGCACTCTGGGCAGCCGAGACATTGTTTGGCATTCCTTAGAAGAGGGAAAGGTCTGGTGTAAACCATTACCCATAAAGACTTTTATTACATACATGAAGGGCACCATTTTCTACAACATTACAGCTAATTAAGAATTAAGAAGCAACACAGACACCTTCATAAATAAATAGAAGTGAATATACCCAAAATGCGTTGTGCTAACGTCATGAGCCAAGATTGCAGGCAGAAAGGGGGAAAAAATCACTGTACCACGGATGTAGTTTTGGGTAACTGTGCCTAATGATAATATTTTATGCATGTGAGAAACCTGTTAATGAAGCGTCTTATGTTTAACGCAGATCAATAGTTTCGAGGATTATACAGATACTAACATTATTTTCCAAATCTCAAGTTTACCCACGTGGCAAAAAGCGGAAAAACTATTTGCTACGCTGAAGCTTAGAGCCTCTGAATATTATATTGGTGATGAATAGATGGCTCTTGAAGCATCTATTTATCTATAAAAAGACATTGATACACAATCCCTTATAACTTCACTCTAAAATGAGGCATTGACAGCGCAGCACTGAATGCCTAGATGGACAGTGCATGGGTGTTGGCATATACACGAACAGTGATATTTTGGGGAGAAACTGCATAAATAAAAACATTCCTGTAAACAAAAATCTACACGAGAACCATAAAAATGAAAATCCTTGTGCGGAATTTCTTTTGGTTAAAGAGCTTTGGGGCTAAATGAGGATATGAGGACATTGCCAATTCTGATGCCAAATACATATATTACAAATATCAAGCAGCAGTCAATTGCATTGTGTGCAGGTGCAGTGTATCCTAATATACTTCCAGCCACTTGAGACACTTTGTCTTCTCAAGTCATAGGGAAAGTCCAATTTGAAGTAGAAGCCAAATAAAATTTGACAAGTTTGCAATGAATTAAACTGCATACTTACAATATAGGGCACGTTATACATTTTTACATAACATACACTGCCACTTTAACTAATGTGGCACAGTGTAAAGCATTGAATTGGAGCATTTGTGTCATCAATAACATTTTAGAGGTACGACTACTTTAAAGGTTCAGTTCAACTTGCTTGGTTCACAAAGATTTCTTCTTGCTTTTAGAATAGCATCGATTTTCATCCTGATCACGTAGTTTTGTATGAAATTAATGGCTCTATGCCATCAGTCACCACAGAGGAAGAGGACCTGGAAGTCCTATCAGATAAACTAAAAATAGCAAACAATGTGACAAAGAGTAAAGCCAGCGGAATGCTTAATTTGTATAGGGAAAGGTATTCGCAGCAGGACGAAAGAGGTGGTATTACCACTTTGTAGATCAGGTATGGACAGCTCCAGTCCTCAAGGGTCTTCGATTGAGCCACCTGTGCTGAAGCAGGGATATCCTTAAAACCTGACCTGTTGGTGGCCCTTGAGTTGAGGACCTTGAGTTGGACACGCCTGTTGTAGATTATTCGAAATACCTCACTTAGAGTATTGTCTTCCAAAGGCCACATCTCCAGAAGGGTAGAAGAGTTTGAGGAACATAAGTATTGTGACTGCGTTTCCAGAAATTAGATCATCTATGTATCTATATTGCCTTTGTATAACAGTGGAACTACCCCTCTCCCCATATTCCTTTTGCTCCCCCACCCCTTTTCTATTCTGTATCCCAAATACCTTTGGTAAAACTTCAATAAAAGTGTGACGGAGAAAACAAAAAAAAGAGCCTGGATATATTGAAAAGAGCAGCTACAGTGCATGGTCTGCATTATAAAATGCACCAGGAAAGACTGAAAGACCGCAACATATACAGCTTGGAAAAAAGAGTGGATGGCACTAAAACACGGGAGACACACTTTGAGAAAGGGACATGACAGATGAAGAGGGCCTGCTCTGAGGTTGGATGGTGGGAGGCTCAGGGGAAACGGGAAGAAGTATTTCTTCATGAAAGGGATGGCGGATTTCTGGAACAGCCACCTAGCAATGGGAGGTAGAGGCAAAAAGAGTAAAGGAGATAAATACGGATTGGAAGATACCTAATGGGCTCCTAAAAGCCCAGGATACAACTTGGTGTGAGTTTTTACAGCAAGTAGGAAAATAAGCCGACAAGGGGGACTAGGTGGTCCTCTCTTGCTGACATAAAGAGTAAATGCTGCACACCACAACATAATAAAGAGTGACACAATTGCCGGTGCTCCCATCATTGTACGATTGGCTGCGTCCAATCCACGGCATACAAAAAGGAATGAAGATGGGGCACACGGATTTCCAAAATAAAGAGATTCATTAAAGTATACACGTGTGCCCCATCTTCATTCCTCCCTTGCTATGTCTCTACGTGTATGTCTACTTTGTGTCTGGAACCTGGACACACATCACTGTTGTGACTCTGTATACAAGTTAGCACTTAATACTGCAATTTCTTAATTTCTCAAACATTGAATATGAATCCATAACAAAAAAACTATTATGTATTCTGTATCCTATGTAAAAGTATTCATAAAACTATTATGTATTCTGTATCCTATGTAAAAGTATTCATAAAACTATTATGTCTTCTGTGTCCTATGTAAAAGTATTCATAAAACTATTATGTCTTCTGTGATATTTCTTTTCTTTAGTTTTGTATTCAGGGCTAACATCTTCCAACACAAAACAACTATTAAACTCCTTTGTGCAAGAGGGGTCATGTGTTGCTGCCCTCTCTGGCAATTAAGGTAGAAAAACGTGTAAGATGGTGGAGTGCTTTCACTTGTATACTTTATGCTTGTGAGGGAGACTTCACCTTTAAGCAATTCCGCGCCAGCGCCATTGACAGGATTTAGAAGAATCTATTTTGGAGTTGCTTTGTCAGGCTCCAATAAAACTGAAGTTATTCACAGTCTCCATTAAGAACAAAGAAATACTTTTACAAATACCCCAGCGGTCTCTTTATTAAAGCAGTACCCATTAAACAAGCCAGTACAAGTTGGTTTTAGTCATAAATATCTACAGTTGTTGTTGCTAATAAGGAACCCAAGTCTCTATCTCTGCATCTATTTGCATGTGCTACCAATTCAAAAATATTACTACTTCAAGGCAGACCAAAAGCAGGGAGTACTCAGGAAGTACTATTGCACTTAGCCTCCCATATGTATGGGGTCTCATTTTCCAACACGCATACAATGAGCCACTTGTGGGACACATTCGTTAATATGTATATCGCGATTTCTATAGCGCCATCCATGTACACAGCACTTCACAGCAGTAATGCATGTGATATAACACACAGAAGGAGTAAGCGCTTCAAACATAAAAGTAACAAATAGGAAAAGGAGTCCCTGCCCCGAAGAGCTTACAACCTACAGTGCTGCACGCTCCAGTGCTGGATGATGGTATAGCTGTTAACTGGAGATGGGTTATGAGCCGCACATCCTTTTTTCGTGGACCATTTCAAATGTAAACATGTCTAACAAATCTAACACTATGTCTTAAACAACAATAATACAACTATAAATGTCTTGAAAGTAAGAGTGGCACAGATAGGATATGGTAATAGATGTTGTGTGCTAATGTTTTACACACAAGATCATATTCGCTATTTCAAGTCTCAGAAAACCTTATTGAGGGGCACTGATCAGCACTGGGAAGAGGGGTTTTCCTGCCAGCACTTACCCTGAGCCTGTCTTTAGGCAATGCAACAGCTCCTTGTTTGATGACTTCCAGAACTCTCTCTACTGACAGGTCGGCTCCAGCCTGCTCTAAACGTGAGCTGAAGAAGCTAATCACCTGTAATAGAAAGGGAGATGGATAACATTGTGAGTGAGCACACCCAATCCTCTGCTATCAGCATCAAGAGCATTCACACTGCTGAGATCTACATCAAAGTCATGTGCTGTAGAGAAGCAGTCCCTTCCTAGGACAAAAGTGTAGTAAGAACAGTGACATGTTTGCAAAGTTAAATCTAACCGATTGACACATTTATAATGAAGTATATACTGTATTTTCACATTTTGTAAATATAACCTTTACATGGGAAGCAAAAGCTTTGAATAATTTTACAGTTTAACATATTTTGGCAATAAGACGTCAAAGCCACAGGTAAATTGCGTCTTTTTGCTCGGTCCTTTGTTTGCAAAGTAATTATGTTGTTATTGGTCAAGCAGATAAGCATAAGTAGATCACATGTTTCGATTCAAAGACTTGGAGAAAAGACAAAACTATTTTTTTCCCCTCAAAGACAAATTATTAATACAGTGACTTTAAGGGTGATCGTTTCACAGGATACCAATTACACTGAAATGGCGTAAAAAATATGTACTACATTTTTCGCTATTTTGTACTACCCTTTTAACATCATTAGTGAGAGAGTACATAATATGACAGGACTGAATGCGTCCTACAGCAATTTGCCAACACTATAGCCCAGGTGTGGCCAACTTCAGTCCTAAAGGGCTACCAACAGGTCAGGTGGCCAGGATATCCCTGCTTCAGCACCGGTGGATCAATCAGTCCCTGCGTCAGCACAGGTGGCTCAGAGGTTCAGTCTCCTGTGCTGAAGCAGGGATATCCTGAAAACCTGACTTGCTGGTAGCGCTTGAGAACCGGAGTAGTCTACCCCTGCGATCGCCCATACATGTATCAAAGCAAAAGTGGAGCTATTCTAGGGCAAAACAACTGCACCATATGAGTCAAAGAAGAGAGTCCCATTGAAATCAAAAGCTTTTTCCCCCTTTGGTGCACCCTCTTGGATCCCATTTAATAATACCAACTTTAGTGCAGTAATTTCTGCGTATGCCAGAGGGGGCCCTCTGCATAAACGGAGTTGAGTAATACGAGAGGTCTGTGGACATCAGAGCTATCAGAATCCATATGGAGTAAGAAAGGGAACCAGGGGGTAGCATTATTTCATTGTAATTGCTGGAGAAATGGAGTTTAATTCTTTGATACCTATTGTAGCAGACATTGCATTCTGCTGTGGTTATTTTCTGACTATCTTAATGATATGATCAGAAATACGACTGTGCACGAAGCTTGAAATGAGGTCGCAGCTGTATAGACAGGTTTCCATCAGCAGCCCAGGTACCCAGATAAGGGTGGTTTGGGGGGGAGAGATTTATTATTAGGTGAGGACAACTTAAAAAAAAAAACTGCACATGTACATTGCATTTAGCATTGATGGTACCGTGTCAAACATCAGAATAGAGACCTATTGGGGGCCTGAGAAAGCATAAAATGATCTCTTGACATGCTGCTTTGCGTACACATCCTGGATAATTTGGGTCTGTATTGTGTCAGACATTAGTAGCATCTGCAAGTGTTTGCTGCTTATTCTCTATCACTTCCCTTGCAGTTCTCCTCCAGGGTTTGACTCGACAACCGGGTTTTCCCCCCCCCCCCTCCCCCAGCAAATCTCTTTGTAGAAAGTAACTTTTCAGTACAGGCTTGGGGAAGTAAGTCTGTAAAAGGTCCAATCATTCGGGATGAATGAGGTTGGTACTGTAGGTCTGCACATTTTTATGACCATACCCTTTGTTGATTCTTGAAATACACATTCAATCTTTGCTTTTTATCTCTTAATATCTTAGTATTTCAATCATGTCTCTTACTAGAAATTATGCTTTACTTTTTTGGGGGGGGGGGGTCTGTTTTAACATTTTTATTACAAAAGAATGAATGCTTCAAGTACCTCGCAATATATGCATGGTGAGTTATTTTCCCTCAAGCAACTGGTAAAAACGTTTAAAAAAAAAAAAAAAACAAACTCAGACCTTCTGCATTGGTCACATGGCACCTTGTAAGAGTTCACATAATCCTGCTCTAAACTGCAACAAAACTGAGTCAACAACAATAGTGCATTTCGGCAACGGGCAGCGGGTAACATTTCAAAGACGAAATTTGAAGCAACCCAGACAGGCAGGGCTTCCTCTGCTACTGGGATGGAAAGCACGGGCGGCAGACAGTGATGCTTTAGCAACATCCTTACCCTGAGCCTACAGCAGATTCAATTTAAAAGGTTACTGAAACATTTCCGCGATCTTTCTGCTGTGGTTTTGCGCTGAAGTTAAGTCCTTGGCGGGGTGCAGGGTCTTGCCATCTTTGCAGGGGTTCAACTTCCTCTTGGAATCTCGGAGAGAGTCTATTGGAACTTAGGGGTGAATGAGAATAATTGGATGACCGGCGGAGGGGTAAACGGAAAGCGTGTCGCGTGGCAGAGAGTTGATTAGCACTGCCAGTGACTTTGGGGTATATGATAAAGATGGAGGCGACATGCATATCATGTAACCCCAGTGATGGCCATTAATCTTTTTTCCCCGCAGATAGTAGAACAGTAATACTTCAAAGAAGCTCTGGGTCACCCATTTTCTGACCTATTTTGCAGAGATGCAAAGATCTCCTTCTCACTGCAACCCCCAACTGAATGTGGAAATCAAGTTTAGTGATCGACTAATTTTGACTGATGTGTTGATGCCCATAGCAGACAGAACCCTGTAATGTTGGTATCAGTGCAAGCACAGACATTGGTCCTCTTCTGTAATGCTAGGCTGGTGGTGGCAGCTTCCTTTTATCTGCCTGTTTGCCACCACTCAATGAGTTACAAGACAGAGAACGTAGAATGAAAGACGGAGTAGGGGATACGAGAAAGGAGAGTGAAAAAAATGGAGTGCAGAAAAGGACAAAAGAAAGTGATAAAGGTAGAGTCAAGAAAAAGATGGAGAGATGGCAGGCGGCGATAATGATAAAGAGATAATAGGTCACAGTAAAACGGCAATGGACGCTGATAACTCCAATTTGTTTTGAATATGTGCCTTCCTGCTAGTCGGTCTATGATTAGACAAGTTGTTCTTGAGAACCACCGGATGAATTTCCATACATAATCAGTTCAGGGGGACAGCTATTCTCTTTTGATCAGCGCTGTTAAGCATGTAGCCCACACAACCATGAATGGTCAAATAAGAAGGCAACTTCTTACAGCTGTCTGCTATCATTTCATTTGACGGCAAACTTAAGAAGCCATGTCTAAGGGTGCGTCCATAGACAATGCAGCCGTGCGGAGGCGCGCGGAGGCTGAGGGAAAGCAGGTGCTTTTCCTGGCCTTAGTCACCGTCCGGGGGCGTGTCTATGGGCGGGCCAGTGACGTCACGGAGCTGGTTCGGCCTCATTGGGCGAACCGCTCACGTGACCGCACTAGAAATCAGTTTTGACTGATTTCACGCGCATCGTGCGCCCCCTCCCGCCTGCACGCTGTATAGACGCGATCACTGACTTTAGGAAGTCTGATCGCTCAGCATCCGCGCAGTTTGCCACGGTATGGACACAGTCTAAGGCAGGGGTGAGCAAACTTTTTATGCCGAGCCCCCTTTTTTATCCATGACATTTCTCGGGCCCCCCCTGCCTGATGTAATCAAAATCACCTGAAAAAAAACCCTTTATTAAACGGTATACAATGTAAATACAAATATGTCTAAGACCGCGCATATAGTGCCAGCGACGTCACCCGTCGCCGCTAGCTTCAAAAGATCGCGTCGCCACGTCACGCTTACTCTAAGCGCACGTGGCGGCGACAATGCATTTGTTTTCGGGCGATGTCGCGTCGCCGGCACTATAAGCGCAGCCTAAATACTTACATACTTCAACAGCTTGCTCTTGCAAAATTAGGCTGCGTCCACGCTGCCGCTGAGTGGTGACATCACCAACTCTCAAAGCATGAGCACAGCGTGCCCTGCATAATTTTGCAATCACGAGCGGGGAAGTGTTTACACTTTTTTAAAATTATTTCTCTACATTCATAGTATGATTGATACAGTGGCAGCCGACCCTTTCACTTGCAGAGGATCGCAGCGAAGCAGGTTGCCAGCTTAGGAGAGCAGGAACACAGCGCTAATGTAGGGCAGACACCGGAAGGAGAGGCGTTTGACATCACAGCGATGGGGCGTGCTCCTCCCCTGTACCTCCGAATCACGTGGCCACCACCTGCACTATTCTGTTTGGCCGCCCGCGCGCACATCTTTTTTGCCTGCGCACCTAGGTTTTGCCGCACGCGCCCCACCTAAATAATCTTGTGCCCGGGCGTCCACCCCTCAGTTTGTGCACCGTTGCATTCAGTCACCCACACACACAATCACAACACACACACACACAGACAACCAACAAGCACAGCACACCCACACATATATATGCATACATATATACACACACATACATATATACACACACATACATATATATATATATATATATACATATATATATATATATACATACATATATATATATATATATATACATATATATATATATATATATATATACACACACACACACACACACATACATACATACACACACACACACACACACACACACACACATATATACATATATACACACACACGGTGGGTGGAGGGAGTAACTAAACCTGCTCCAGTCGCCCCCCCCCCCCCCCCATGTACTGGTGAAACCGGGTGGGTAACAGACAGGAGGAGGAGGGCTTGTCTGTGTGCAGGGATGGCCCCGCAGCAAGGCCCCGCCCCCTCTGCAGGCAGACACAGCAGGGAACTGGAAGCAGCCTCAGCGCGGAGCTTCTGGCCGCCCGTGCACAGCTCTTCCCGCCCCCAGGTTTCCCCGCACGCAGCCTGCGCCCCCCCTACATAATCTTGCGCCCCCCAGTTTGCGCACCGCTGGCCTAAGGGATACCAAACTGTTCTAAGCTGCACACCAGAAATGCTAGGTTTTCCATTACTATTTGGAGATATTTTTCCAATAATGTGTATTATTTGATATCTGTTATTGTGTTTTCAGTTTCCCAAATTATTTTCTCAACCACCCTGTCTCCCACTCCTAATTTTTCTTTTTGATTTCTCTTTATACGTAGTAACAGAATAGCTGCACTGCCACGCCACATCATGCTATTCTAAAAGCTGGGCGTGGTGTCTTACCCGTCTGATATGCAAGGTATATTTTCTGAATCTTAAACATACAGTACTGCAGGGCCCCGCTTTACAGCGTTCTGCTCATACGGCGTTTCCCAATGTATACCCATATTCATTAGGTTCAGCGCTTCTCCGTTTTTCCAGCGATTTTCGGCATGATGTGCACAGATACCATTTGTCAGCGAAACAGTCGGTTTACAGCTCTGCATCTCGGTTGTCAAAGGTACAATACAGTACAGTAGGGCCCCACTTTACGGTGGCGACGGTCTGGAACAGAACCCGCTGTATGAGTGGAGCCCAACTGTACTTACATATGAAAAAGGCAATTTAAAGGCGCAATCCTACATTCGTGTTTTTTTTTGTTTTTAATAAATCAGTTCTGTATTAGAAAACACTAACTTTTTATTTTAAAATTCTCCTCGTAATGCCATTTTTCATGATTTTTAATAGACTGAGCATCTTTTGATTTCTATAGCAGGTTAAAACGTCCGCAGCAGTGCAAGATCTTTGTAACACTTTCCTGTTTGGGATAATTTGTTGCCAATATTCCCAGCAGTTTGAGCAGCAAACTGTAACAATAGATAATGTTACCGTAGTGATATAAGAATACATTGTAGCTGCTGAGTTACACTGACTGAAGGATTGATTTGAAACTGAAAGGCAGCCATTTAGTGAACCCTGGGAAGCAGGATTTTGCTGATCGATCCACAGGAGAGAAAAAAAATCGATTGGCATCTTAGATAATTTGTTTTCAATCAAGGTAAACAAAGGTTGCATATATTAAACAAATACATTATCTTTTTTTCTTTTTTAAAGCTGCCTGGATTGCCTCTTTAAGAGAGTCTCTCCTAGGACCAGTGAACAGATAGCAGCGGTATGATTAAAGTGGCAGTCCCACTGGTCAGTGTAATTGGTTCCCTTTGAAAAGTCTAATCACCCGTAAAGTAAGGGTCCTACTGATTTAAATCTAGGGGAAAAGGAACACCTTGCTTTTTCTGGGTACCCAGCATTCAAGCACATCAGCAACTCATCTGTTTCACAAATGATGAATTCGGATCTACTTTGGGGTGGGGGGGAGGGGAAAGAATAAAAGAAAAAGAGCAATTGTCCTGGTGCTTTGTGGACTAACAAACAGCCTTACCATGAAAAGACATGACATCAAAATTGGAAAAAGCACCCAAAGCATTTGGTTACCATAGAAACGTTAACAGTTAAAAAAAAAACATAATTTCAAAGGGTCAATGAACTCCATTCAACCTAACGTGTCACTGTCCTAGAGGAGACTGCCCTTGACCAGGTTATACGCAGTTTAATTACCTCTTTAAAACAGTCAAGAAAGTATAAAAGTTCCCCATTTATTTTCAAAGGTACTATCTGACCTGAGGAAGAGAACATTGCTCCCAAAAAAGATGACCAATACCTACCATCGAAGTGCTCGCTCTTTTTTGCACTCTTTTAGTGTTTCTATAGTAAATAAATGTCTTAGGAGTGGTCTTACAAACTTTACCTAAACTCTTTCACGGTAAGAGCGTAAAGACGTGCGTATATAGAGCAGGGATTCCCAACCAGGGTTCCACGGGGCTCCTTGAAGCAGTCTCAGGGGACACAGACCCCCCCCCCACCCCGCGGGGGTGGGGTTTCTTGGTATGTATTTTGTGGGGTGGATTGAGTGAGAGTGGGGTAATTGACAGAAGATAGGGTTCGAGTGAGAGAAGAGAGGGGGCGGGAGGGAGTGAGTGAGGAAAAGAGGGAGTAAGAGTGAGATGCAAGGGATAAATACATGCGAGGCGGGAGGGGGGAGAGGTAGTGAGATTGATGGGAGAGAAATACATGGGTAGATTGTGGGAAATAGAGGTGGCTCGTAATGTGTGAAATGTTGTGACTGACCCCTGTCGAACCTAATATGTGTCAGCCAGATAGAGGTTCCCCGAGATTTTTCGAAATACTTCAAGGGTTCCTCCAAACAAAAAAAGGTTGGAAATCACCGATAGAGGCAAATTGTTCAATCAAAAAACTACCAAAAGATGGAGCACTCTATATCTCCCTACAGTAAAAGAACACATGAAAACATTCCCCATTAGCTCGTGGCATACAATGCTTCCACTGCGGCGAGGGATTCTGGGACATGACATGCAAATGAGCACTCAGTTACGTCATGTCCAGGTTAACATGGATCCCTACAAGCTTATGCCTGCCGCATTAAATGGCTATTCAGCCCAGAGCCATGGCTTAAAGAAGTGCATACCCAATAAACCAACCCACAGACAGCCGCTTCATCCTTTTGAGTCTCATCAGTGCGAGGCTGGTTAATTCATATAGAAATGGATCACTTCTAAAGATCGCTGTCAATATACATCCCATATTTCATAAGGCACGTAACAAAATAAACAACAGTCAACTGTTAAAAACAAGAGTTACCCGGGTATCTCATTTAAACACTGCACTTGTTAACAGTAATCTTGTGGTTTGTAATGGAGACGTCGCTATTGTTTTTAACGGTTAATTGTTGTTTATTTTGTTGAGTACCTCATGAAATCTGGAACATATATTTATAGTGATATTTAAAAGTAATACTTTTATATATGTGAATTAATAAAACAATAACAACATATTTCATTTCGCAGAGATCGAGTGCTCATATAGTACAACATCTTTTGGTCGTTACTTGTTGAAGTTGGGAGAAAGAGCACTGCCCTTTATTTTTGGAGTTATCCCTGGTTATTCTGTTTAGGTGTGTTGTTTGCATTAAATTGTTATTGTTTTCTATAAACTAATTTATGCTCAGAAATAAAGAGGGAGAACAACAAGTGACAGATAAGATCAGAATTACACAGGACCCCCCAAAAATGTATTCAGATCGGGGCATTCTCAAGAGGTTTTGCTCCAATGTTGCTCCTCTCGCTACATTTAAGGAGAGGGGGGAATGGAGGAGAGAGGGGGGAATGGAGGAGAACGGGGGGAATGGAGGAGTATGGGGAAATGGAGGAGTATGGGGAAATGGAGGAGTATGGGGGGAAAGGAGGAGTACGGGGGGAATGGAGGAGTACGGGGTGAATGGAAGAGTACGGGGGAATGGAAGAGTACGGGGGGAATGGAAGAGTACGGGGGGAATGGAAGAGTACGGGGGGAATGGAAGAGTACGGGGGGAATGGAAGAGTACGGGGGGAATGGAAGAGTACGGGGGGAATGGAAGAGTACGGGGGGAATGGAGGAGTACGGGGGGAATGGAGGAGTACGGGGGGAAAGGAGGAGTACGGGGGGAATGGAGGAGTACGGGGGGAAAGGAGGAGTATAGGGGGAATGGAGGAGTATAGGGGGAATGGAGGAGTATAGGGGGAATGGAGGAGTATAGGGGGAATGGAGGAGTATAGGGGGAATGGAGGAGTATTGGGGGAATGGAGGAGTATTGGGGGAATGGAGGAGTATGGGGGAATGGAGGAGTATAGGGGGAATGGAGGAGTATTGGGGGAATGGAGGAGTATGGGGGGAAAGGAGGAGTATAGGGGGAAAGGAGAAGTTAGCGGAGGAGATGGTCAGTACAACAATAATAAAAAGATGTATCCAAATTTACATCTAAAAAAGTGTAGTTTTTCTGCTCCTTGTGTCAAATGACAACTGAGGTAGTGGCAATCTCTACTGCTAAGAGATATATATCAAAAGTAAGAAGAAAACTTGAAAATTCGTGAATATAGTACTGGTGCTAATTAAACTAATTTTTGCTCTGATTTAGAGCAGATTGCTCCAACTTCCTAATGCGATCTCTGAGTGACCTTGGCAAAATGACTTTATATACCTTTATACATTTAATGCATCAAACACATGTATTTTTTTAAATAAACCTGTTCTGTAGTATTAGATAAGTGATTTTTTTTTGTTTTTATGCAATTTTTAATGAGTTTTAAAGCATCTTTTGATTTCTATAGTAGGCTTTAGCCCACCTCTCCTGCAGTGCAATATTTTTGTAACACTTTCCCGTTTCAGATAATTTGTTGCAAATTTTGCCAGCAGTTTGAGCTGTAAACTGTAACAATAGATAATGTTACCTTAGTAACATAAGGATACAATGTAGCTGCTGAGTTACACTGACTGAAGCAGCCATTTAGTTAGGCACACAATTAGGATTTTGACAAATTTATAACAGGAGCAGCAAACGATTGCCAGTTTAGGTAAGAATGTAGGATTAAACGTTGCCACATGCTTTATATATATAAAAATGATTAAAAGAAGTTGGAACGTAGTATTGCTGCTTTAAGAGGTAAACACTGGCTAAAAGCTCTTCCTGGCCAGCACCAAAGGCCACATGTAGAGTGAACCGGCTACATAACACGATTTTATCCTGAATAGATACTTTTATGCAATGTTCAACAAACCCCCTCACTACTAGCAGTGTCCTCAACATATTGCCTTGTGTGGTCTCTGTCCCTGCACTAGAGCCAGATATCTTCTCTTCCCAACGTGACTCATTAATAACAAAGAAACTCGATCGTTCGCGAGAAACATTTATATCTCCAAGTACAATTCAATAACTGTGTGGGACACGCAAGACTTTTGGGCAGTGCACGATGAAGCATCTCAACGTGTCTCTATTACTAGAGCAAGCCAATCTCGAGCCTTGGGGCGAAGGGCTCGCTGCTCATTTACAAATTAGTATTTGAAAGGTTTGTAACTTAACAGAAAGATGAAAGAAAATGATTTGACGTGGATATAATAGGAAGAGTGCCAAGTCATAGGGGGAAACGTGTTACCACACTGGGGTGCACTGCAAGGTTCCCTCACACCCACTTACCCCATCTCTCACGCCTAGTCCACATCAAAGAAGCAGGTTCATTTGACATGCACAATTCTCAGAAAGTCATTTTCCACCCCCGTGGTAAATACAAGTAAAGCGTTAAAGAACAAACTCACAATTCAAACAGGCTCGCGAAAGTCTCTGCCTTTACACTTTTCAAGACAAATGAAAAAAACAAACAGTTAACATGCCAAACACATCTTTAACTTAGGAAACATCTGCGAAGGGCTCCTCTCTCACTCTGGCATGAGGGTCAGTGCAGTAGGTTCATGCACCTTTTTGGCACATGAGAGCTATAGGTTCTGAAGTGGTGCTTTCCCAGGCCATGATCCTATATTAGATCAAAATAACACAAGTATTTGCTGCCTTTTCCTCTGCTCAATTTTCAGTTCAAGGTTAATTCCGTAACATGAAAACATCATTGGCAATGTAGGAAATGAGGCTGGCTTTCCTTATGTGTTTAGTACCGTTGTGAACAGAATATAGACTTGAAAAATATTTCATAGTTTAAAAATGGATCCCCCTTTTGGGCATTTCTTTTCTATCCCACTCCTTAAAAATGAAAATGTTCACCTTGATACTGAAATCTCTAAACTACCAAAACTACTACATCTTCAAGAAAAAAATATTACACTATAGGCCCAGCCTCACAGTCCAATATATACAATATAGGCGCAGCTTACCAGTACAATATAGGCGCAGCCTCCCAGTACAATATATACAATATAGGCCCAGCCTCCCAGTACAATATATACAATATAGGCGCAGCTTACCAGTACAATATAGGCGCAGCCTCCCAGTACAATATAGGCGCAGCTTACCAGTACAATATAGGCGCAGCCTCCCAGTACAATATATACAATATAGGCCCAGCCTCCCAGTACAATATTTACAATATAGGCCCAGCCTCCCAGTACAATATTTACAATATAGGCCCAGCCTCCCAGTACAATATTTACAATATAGGCCCAGCCTCCCAGTACAATATATACAATATAGGCCCAGCCTCCCAGTACAATATATACAATATAGGCCCAGCCTCCCAGTACAATATATACAATATAGGCGCAGCTTTCCAGTACAATATAGGCGCAGCATCCCAGTACAATATATACAATATAGGTGCAGCCTCCCAGTACAATATATATAATATAGGCCCAGCCTCCCAGTACAATATATACAATATAGGCCCAGCCTCCCAGTGCAATATTTACAATATAGGCCCAGCCTCCCAGTACAATATAGGCCAAGTCTCCCAGTGTAACATATACAATATAGGCCCAGCCTCAAAAAATATTACACTATAGGCCCAGCCTCACCGTGCAATATATACAATATAGGCCCAGCCTCACAGTACAATATATACAATATAGGCCCAGCCTCCCAGTACAATATATACAATATAGGCCCAGCCTCACAGGTCCTTGTTGCCTCCAGTGTTATATTGTAGAAACGTATTCTTTGAACTACAACTGTGAACGAACAGCCAAATGAACTCTCACAAGGTGTCAGGTTTACAGTATTGTCCTGTGCCTTGTGGAAAAGGCACATTTTAGTTACCGTTTGAGAGCTGCAGATGCCGGGTAAGTCCTCACGCGGGGACCATTTCGCGATCTTGGTTATAACGCGATCCCGGTTATAACGCGGTCTCATTATGTGGATTCCGAGCACCGCGTTATAACGGAGTTCAGCTGTATATGTAAAACATATTTATGCTTGTACTCTGAAATATCACATTATGTTTGTATCTGCTATGCGTATGGATTTAAAACAGAGTAAGCTTTTTACAGTTTTGATTCCTGTGTGCTTCCTTCACAACATCTACTACTTGATAATAAATATATTATGTAAAACATATTTACCAGGATAATGACTTGCAGGAATATGTATAGTATCAGACAGGATGTACCGGAGATTAACCTCTATTATGAATAATGTATATACACGTATGCCACATGATAACTACAATGGCTAAAACAAAATAGTTTATCTGTCCCACTGTATGGACATGCATTAAATATAGTTTTTGGAGTGTGCTGCACCAGTCTAGTTTTATATTTAGAGTAATCAAGCGTCAACACTACAATCTGCAATTGCAGCAGCTTTGCGCCAGTCAGTTAAATCAGAGGCAATAAAAATGTTAGCCAACCAATCAAACACCACAAGTAAAAAGTAACAAACGAATAAGAAGATTAGTATGTTATTCTAGTCTCTAGGATGAAGGATCAATGGAATATCTGTCAATTAAACCTTTTAGCACACTGGTTGTTAAAATCAGCTTTTCAGTGGTGACTTCAATAGATATTTACAATTTTGGCCTAAAGACAACATTTTGTGGCTGTTGAATTTATATTAGTGTAGGGACCCTTGAGATGTGGTCTGCCGTGTAGTGGCTCAGGGGCTTACAACACTTTGGCCAAAATGTTAAACTAAAAGACCATTTTATTTAATAGATATCTATACATATATATTTAGGCACTGTGCCGTGTATAGATTTCACTGGATGTGCACTGAGCTCTGTCTGTGTTTCATGTTCTGTCTCTGGTTTTAAATATATATCGCCGTGCTCAGTAGCAATTCTCTGTGACACCTATATGCTTATATATATGTTGTGGTTATTTTGGGGGTTCAATATGAGCTTGCAGGTGTCCTGTATGTTTTCAATAGATATTTACAATTTTGGCCTAGAGACAAAATTTTGTGGCTGTTGACCAATATTATGTAAAAATATATATACTGTATATAAAACTGCCTTTCAAATCACCACCAAAAGAGCTGCTATATATTAGCTTTTGGCACCCTTTAATTAGGGTATTAGGCTGAAATCTATAATCCAGCGAGAGGTAGAGTGACCAGACGTCCCAGTTTACCCGGAACAGTCTCAATTTTTAACAGTTTGACCCGGGTCCCGACTTATCTTAAATGTCCCGCTTGCCAGCCGCACACGCACGATCTGTGCTTGCCAGCTGCTTATGCGCACTTGCCTTTACGCACGTCCGGTCGGCGCCAAACTTTCATGCATGCGCGATTGGCGTTGGCTGTTCATGCATGCGCAAAATGTGTCAGCTTGTCCCGGGAAATATGTACACACCCTAGTGAGAGGCAGACCTAGAAGAGTTTCTAGATCTGGAAAATTGGTCAGATATATGCCTGGCCTTTGCCAGATTCGGGATTTGTCCTTTATTAAAAGAAAGCAGTTACAAAATCATGGACAAGTGGTAACTACTCTACCCGTGCAAGTCTTCTTGGATCCAAGAGTAAACTCCGAAAAGGCTGATGCTGCAAATAGTGTACATAGATATCCACAACGTAACGAAGAGAAATATATAAATGAATCCTTAAATGCGCTCCCGATCAGTGTCCCAATAAGACATCTATTGTAGGCATGTAAGTGAGTGAGTCTGTGTATATGAGACTGACCAGTGGGAAGGGGCTAGAGTGTGGTAGGGAGAGCCCGACAAGGCAGTCAAGCCGTGTCCCCTGCGTGGGAACCCGATGCGGCTGGCCGCCATTGCCCTCCGCCACTGCCCTCACAAACCCGGCGTCTCTTACACAATCACAAATCCCCAGAAAGAGGAGTACTGACTGTGTTGACTCGCCGGGTTCAAGCTCCAAAGTGATGATGCCGGTGTTGCCGATCAGGTGCACAGAGAAGCGTGCTCCAGCCAATGGTAATTGCAGTTAAAGGGAAAATATCAGGCGGTTCACAGCTACCGTAGGGGCACAAAACTGGTTGCCAAACACAATCAAATAAAAAGGTTGTTTATTAAGTGCATATACATCAAATCTTCTGCTACAGAGAAGAACTCTGATGCGTTTCGTCCACCTATAGGCTCCCTATAGGTGGACGAAACGCGTCAGAGTTCTTCTCTGTAGCAGAAGATTTGATGTATATGCACTTAATAAACAACCTTTTTATTTGATTGTGTTTGGCAACCAGTTTTGTGCCCCTACGGTAGCTGTGAACCGCCTGATACTTTCCCTTTAACTTTTTGTATGTATGTCTTTATTTATATAGCACCATCCATGTACGTAGTGCTTCACAGAAGTAATACATACACGTGACATAATAAAAATAAGCGCTTCATACATAAAAGTAAACATTAGGTAGAGGTGCAATTGCCTCAAAGAGCTTACAATCAAAGTGGTAGATAGGGAAAACTGGCAGAGACAGTAGGGGGGTGTTATGGTAAGTGCGCCTACAAGGGGTCATGGTAAATGCATATGATATATATAGTATCAGCCAACGGAGGTACTCAAATGCTCGATTAAAGATGTGTGTTTTAAGATGAGCATTAAAAGTGGAGAGAGGGTGCCAGTCTAATATTCAGGGAGAGGTCATTCCAGAGGTGTGGGTCAGTAAGTGAGAAAGGTTTAAAGCGGGAGAGGGCTTTAGATACGAAAGGGGTAGACACAAGACATCCTTGAGCAGAATGCAAGAGCCGTGCACTTGTATAGCGAGAAATTAGGTCTGCGATGTAAGGAGTGCATATCCTTAAAAGTGAGGAGGAAGCACATTTTGGAGGAATATCGAGACTCACATCGTTATTGGTATACGATATTTCATGTATTACTGGCGATACTGTTACTGATTATTTAAGGTGCAGTAAGTACAGTGATCAAAAAAAAATCCATATCCATTGACTTTTATTTGTACATATATTGACATACTTTTGAACGCTCCTTTAATTTAGGGCAATATAAGAAGTAATGTAAGGGAATGAAGCACTTTGTTTTACGCTAGCAGAGCCATCATGTCTACAGTGAAAGCTACTTCCCTGTAAAGCCACTTGGGGGCTGTTTCAGGCAATGGCATCAAAGTCATAATGTGTTTTGTTTTTTATGCTATGTCTTCAATACCTCCTCAAATAAAAAATATTTTTTTTTTATATATGTATAATAAAAAAAAATATATATATTTTATATATATATAATATACATACATACTGGTTAGCTTTAGTATCTGGAATTTCTATCCTTATGTAGCGGTGTTTCCCGCACCCTCTGGGAGATTGTGCCACTACACGGTGTCATGCGCTGGTTACCTGCTGGCTTCCAGGATACCGAGTGGTCCGCCAGTGGTGTTGGTGGGGACATCAAGACAGGCTTCTGGGGTAGATGACTGGTTTTCATCTCATGGTGATCAGCACCTCCACCTGCTGCAGGTTCCAGTAAAATGAAGGCAATCCCTGCAGGAGAACTTGCTTTACTTCCCCCAGATAGATTGCACGCCAGGCAGGAGTATATTTGAACACTAGAAAAACTGGGGTGGAAGACCCCAAGTGAAGAGGGCTGCAGAGCTATTGATCCAAAGACATAATGTCATGTATAATGTATACAATTTGCTTATTATATCCGGTTTGAAGCAGGGCTGTTGCTGATGTAGCCAAACCAAGTTAGGCTACTTGGACCCCTATGTAATGGAGGATAGCTTTGCGGAGTGAGTATAAGCACAGAGGGGGTGGGGGGCCTGGATATTCACCCCAAGCCAAGTGCACCAAGGGCAGTCCTTGCTTTTCCCTGACTCCTCCACTGTCACTCAAGGAAGATGCTTACTGTGAGGAAAATCCCTGGATTGGTCCTGACACTGCCCGCACTGTTACCAGGGCTTACATGTCAGGGAGGGCAGACAAGTAGCCAAGCCAGGCATAGCTACACTTATACAGATCTTCATTCTAGTAACAGGACTCCAGGACTAAACTAGCCAGCATATCCAGATCGCTCCAAGTATTTCAGAATGCAGATGGATGTTTCATCCGTATTACTACTTTATTGGTGATCACCAATACTATTTTGCACATTATAATATATTCTAATTCTTTGAAAATTTGTACTAGAAGTATGGTATGGTAGTTAATTGGAATTTTTACTTAACTGGCATCTCATGTCCTGCACATGCTGGATAACAAAGCTTTTACTGTATGTATATAATTAAAAATTGAAGTACTGGCGCTGTATGTAGTGTATACATTAAAAGAGGTAGCCATCTTGGATATGTGATGTAATTTGAAAGGGTGGAACGGGTACAGAGGATAGTGTATATGTAAATTCCTCATGAATCCAAATTCTGCATCTTCTGGGATAACTTACATCTGCCCTGTTCCTTTTTCGTCTTCACTTGATCACTAGGAAGATCGTCAGATTACATGGTAGTTGAGGTTGAATAAAGACATCAATAAGGTTCAACATTTTGTTTAATGTTACACTAAGTGGGAAACCTATTTTTATATTCATATTGATAGAGGAAGGCAATAAAAAAATAGAAATGTAAGATTTTTTAATAATGTATTCAAGCAAGAAACACACTTCGATATATATTGTATTTGTAATTTTGTCCCATGGAGGCACCGGCAAATAAAATGATTTGACCAAGATCGAGTATAAGTGGTCAGCCAAGAAATGAACCCGGAAGAGGTAATTGCCACAGCACGTCTTAGATTTATTTCTCACACATTATTTTGAAGTGCTGTAAATGAATATTAAGGATACTTAATATAAACAAACTTATCAAAGTATTAACAAATCTACTACCTACTCCTAGCGATGGATGGTACAGGTACTAAATCTATTACATGGTGTCCTCGCTGATCTGAGCTGTGAGGATACTTTCCACCTTCACTATGTTTTGGTGTCAAATGATGACGTCTCCACCACAATAAATGGTTGTTTCCACCATTTTTTAATACTTCCTACTTCTGTTTAACATTTAAACATAGAACACTGACTCATTGTGAGAGCCACATTTGTTATCCTCTCTATAGCTTAGGTTGTCTACCAATGATAAAGATTGAGTGCTGAGTGATAGCAACTCATTGTTACCTCACATTCTTCCCATGTCACGAATGACAACACAAATCCAAGATGGCTACATCCTGACTAAGGATGTCTGTCATTTTACATTTCATTTCGCGGATCTCCGTGATTGCATACATACATTTCGGAACACTCCAAGGCAATATTTTTAAGGGTGTAGTTCACTTTCAAAACAGCATCGCATGCATCATCAAAGATTTAAGTATTAAGATCGGGGGACAAATCTGATATCTCCATGCCTCCCAGATGTGGACTATTAAATGCACCAAAAATGAAGGTCCAAAGTCCTTCCTGTATCTTTACCAAGATCGACATGACACTCTTTCCCAGTCACACCTCCACTCCCTCCTTTTTTCTCTCTATACTGAACTTCAGATGGAATGTTGATGACATGTCCACACCTTCCAACACATCGCAGGGAGTGCTGGTCTGTATGAATGGCAGAGATTATTAGGGCAGCTATAATATTTCCATAATTAACTAACACTTAGAAATAGATTGCATTTAGAGCATGTTGTAGCAAATACTGACAATAGTTGAGATGACATGCGGACGGAAACCCCTCACTGCAGTACGTAGCCTTGCAAAGCATCGCAGGCCTCCCTGATTGCAAAGGGGTTAATTACTTTACAAATTGCGACGTTCAAGTACCACTTGATGAAATATGAGGTATTCATGTGTGCAGACACCACCTAAATGAAAGTCTGCTTCCTGGACCTTGACAGCTACAGTACATACAGTAGCTTAGGCATGTACGGCTTCTTCTATTCATTCACACATTTGAGCTCATGGAGCTTAGAGACTTCCTGACATGAAGAAGCGGTTCCACAGCATATCGAATAGGGGCTGTAATTTGACAAGAGCTATGCAGGGTATTTGAGGAAATGTTCAAACCAGCAAGGAATGCATTGGTCATGTCCTTACTACTGGTCCAGCCAACTAAGCAAATGTGACTTATCAAAAATATGTTGGCCTGTGTGTAGAAATGTTTGTATTATATATTTATATTATTGAAATTACTTCCATCCTTTCATTTAATTTTAGGTTTAATTTGATGGGATTTTTTTTACCTTCATTAAAAGGCAAATAAATACCTTTATGGGTATGATCTATTTCAACCAGTTTAAAATATGCTTAACTACATCAGTGGGCCAAGTTTTTTTTTTTTTTTAAACCAAATACGAAGCGATTGCTTTTAAAAAAAAGGTAGGTAAAAATATTTTTTAAAGGTATAGATATATATTTAATTTTTTTTAGCAATAATTTGCAAATCTTCCATTTTACCACTTTTCCAGTCGTGCTGAGGAAATCATTGGCCTCCTTTGGCTTAAGTGTTTGATGTTGCTGGAACCATTTAAAAAAAACAGCACATGAGACAATATAAATAATCACTGCACCTATGGCCGCTTCGGCGCTGACCCGTGCTGAGGCGCGCTGCTGCTCGGCAGTGAGCCCCTGCAGCTGCAATGAGAGCGGCTTTAGCAGGGGCTCGCGCACGCTTCCGCAAGCATGCAGAAGCGTGTCTTAGGAAAAGTTTTAGTTTCTGTGCTCGCCGGAGCGCAGGGCTGGTCACGTGAGTAGTTTGCCCAATGAGGGCAAACCAGCTCCGTGACGTCACAGCCCCCCCCCCCCCGATACCCGCGCCGGACGGCGCGTGGTCTAAGGCCAGGGAAAGCACCCGCTTTCCCTCAGCTTCAGCACGCCTCCGCACGGCTAAATTCACTATTTATTTATTTATAAAATATTTTACCAGGAAGTAATACATTGAGAGTTACCTCTCGTTTTTAAGTATGTCCTGGGCACAGAGTAAAACAAATAATACTTGGTTACAAATACAGTTACATAAATGAACAGGGTATACATTATATACAAGACATTGCACGCACAGTTAAAGAAAATATATATTATGGGCGTATGAAACAGTTACAGACCAAATTAAAATGTGAGACAGCCTTAGATTTGAAAGAACTTAAACTGGTGCTGGATGTGAGAGTCTCTGGTAGGTTGTTCCAGTTTTGGGGTGCACGGAAGGAGAAGGAGGAACGTCCGGATACTTTGTTGAGCCTTGGGACCATGAACAGTCTTTTGGAGTCTGATCTCAGGTGATAAGTGCTGCATGTGGTAGGGGTGAGGAGCTAGTTCAGATAGCTGGGTAGCTTGCCCATGAAGAATTTAAAGGCAAGACAGGAAAGGTGAACTTTGCGCCTAGACTCTAGTGATGGCCAATCTAGTTATTTGAGCATATCTCAGTGATGTGTGTTGTAGTTGTATTGGAGAACAAAACGACAAATTGAATTGTAGAGGGTGTCAAGTTTGCTAAGGTGGGGTTGAGGTGCCGAGCCATATACTATGTCTCCATAGTCAATAATTGGCATTAGCATCTGCTGTGCGATACGCTTTCTGACCAGGAGACTTAGGGACGATTTGTTCCTGTAAAGTACCCCTAGTTTGGCATAGGTCTTGGTTGTCAGGGTATCAATGTGCATCCCGAATGTTAAGTGGGAGTCAAACCATAAGCCCAGGTATTTAAAACTAGTGACAGGGGTTAGGGTGGTGTTAGCGTTGGTTCTGATCAGGAGCTCAGTCACTGGAAGCTTTAAAAATTTAGTCTTGGTCCCAAATACCATTGTTACAGTCTTGTCAGTGTTTAAAAACAGTTTGTTTTGGGAAATCCAGTTTTCGAGTCTCACAAAGTCAGACTGAAGTATGTGTTGAAGGTCAGAGAGACTATGGCTGTGTGCATATAGGATTGTGTCGTCTGCATACATGTGTATTGAGGCTTCCTTACAAGCTGTGGGAAGATCATTAATGAACACTGAGAAGAGTAGGGGCCCCAGAACAGAGCCTTGTGGGACACCCCAGGTGATATCCAGGGGGTTGGAGTTAGAGCCTGAGATGGACACATGTTGGGATCTTCCTGATAGGTAGGACTGAAACCCGTTTAAAGCATGCTTCCCTATTCTAGAGCTCTGGAGTTTGTTAAGCAGGATAGCATGATCAACTGTGTCAAAAGCCTTTGCAAAATCTAGGAATACTGCACCAGTGAGTTGTCCCTGTTCCATTCCACACTGGATTTCATTGCAAACTTTTAGCAGGGTAGTTACTGTGGAGTGTTTGGGACGAAACCCAGATTGGAATTGGCTAGGGAAATTTGTCTTGGTGTAGAAATCGCTTAATTGGGAGTGGACACATTTTTCCATGACTTTGGATAGAATTGGGAGAAGTGAGATTGGCCTTTAGTTTGAGACAGTGTTTTTGTCCCCACTTTTGAAGATTGGGACAACTCTGGAAGTTTTCCAAGTCTTAGGGATATGGCCTGCAGACAGGATAGAGTTGACTATGGACGCAATTGGTTTGGCAATGGCTGGGGCACCAAGTCGTAGGAACCTAGATTGTAGCAAGTCAGGTCCGCATTGGCTGCTTAGTTTTAGTTTGAGGAGCGCTTGTATGATCTCCTCTTCAGATACTGGGCCAAATAGAAAATTGTGGGCAGTGTTGGGAGGGGGTGGGACTATAGGGGTACTCCCAGGATGAGATTCAGGTTTGTGGTTTGGGCTGCGTTTTGCTAATACGTTAGTGGCACACCCCACAAAGTAATCATTGAATTACTATGGACTTAGCCTTAGCTGCGTATGCAAAAAAAAAAAAAAAAGGGGTGGGCCTGAAGAGCGCAGTAACGCGTGTTACTACATGCGAATGATGCACCGTCTGGGCAGGGATTGGAAGCCAGAACCACCATAACCGTCTCCCACATGATTTAAAGCAGCAATCCCCACAGAATTCCAGATTTGTTTCCACAGTTGGACATTTGGATCCGCTGGAGCTGAACAGTTTTATTTCCCTGAGATTTTACCAGTGAAGTTACAAAATGTTGTTGTTGGGGGCAAAAAATGGATGACATTGTAGCTTCTTTATAACCCGCGAGATACGACACCATTATGATTTACCAGGAAGGAGCAAGAACGTAGGTAGGTATCTTGGGAACCAGGGGGTCTCCAGGAGGTGAAAATAGCACAGTTCAGCTCAGAGGACCCCCTTGGTTACTACCATGTAAAAAACAAACCTCCCCCAAAAAACAACAGGATGGGACTGCTGCTTTAAACAAAAAGGAGGCAGGTTTAAGGCTCAGAGACCCAGAGCTCTGCATTTTCAGTTTTGTAACATTTGACAAAGATCTATAAATGTCAATATTGCAATTATTTAATGCTAGCTAAAAGTACTTGGCATAGCTCAGGAATTCTAAGAAACCAATCTCATGCTCTCCCCTCCTCAACCCCCCCCCCCTTCTCTCCCCCTCATCTCTCTCCTTCCCCTCTGGCTCATCTGTCGCCCTCCCATCACTTTCCTTTAATATCTTACGATGTCCCCAGTTCTTTCTACCTCGCTCTCCTTCTCCAGCATTCGTTCTCCTCACGTGCCCACCGACTTCCTCTTTCTTTCTTCGTCAAGTTTATAGCTATATGACTGTCCTTATCTGCCACCAGGCTATGTGCATTACGATGTCACAGTATGTCACCATGTGCAAGATACATGGCCTACCAATGACAATCATGCAAAATTTAGTTACGATATCTTAAGGTGTCCAAATGCATAGGGAATTAATTTTCCAAATTATATAGTAGATTACATAAAACAGGACACTACATGGGAATTTAATTTAATGGACATGTAGGCCTAATTCCCATCTAATGGTTTACATCTGTTAATGTACAATTAAAGCAGCAATACTACTTTCCAACTTTTTTTTTTTTTTTAATGTAACCCATCTGACAATGTATAATTTGACATTCTTATCTAATCTGGCAATCGTTTGGTGCTCCTGTTATAAATCTGTCAAAATCCTGATTGTGTGCCTAACATAACGGCTGCTTCAGTCAGTAACTCAGCAGCTACAAAGTATCCTTGTATTACATCATTATATAATGTTACAGTTTACAGCTCCAACTGCTGGGACCATTTACAGTACAACAAATGATCCCAAACAGGAAAGTGTTGCAAAGATCTTGCACTACTTGGGGGGGGGGGGGGGGGGCTAAAACTCATTAAAATGGCATTAAGAGTTGAATAATAAAATTTAAAAAGTCACCATTATCTAATACTACAGAACTAATTTATTTAGAAGAAAAACAAACAAAAAAAACCCCATAATATTTCCCATGTTTTGCTTCTTTCATGTACATCTCCCTGATGCATAGTTAACTATGTCTTCCTGGCTTCTCACAATGGCCCCTAATCCATATGCTCTCAGGCAAATCTCAGAACCTCATTCCTTCTACTTATTTATTTATAAAATGTTTTACCAGGAAGTAATACATTGAGAGATACCGCTCGTTTTCAAGCATGTCCTGGGCACAGAGCTTTTTCCCCGATATGGAGAAATGGCTTCCCCACATGTTAAATAGGGACTTAAAACTGCAGGGTTTCCATCCGAATAACTCACCATATCTATATTCTGCATGATGTCCTGGAAAGAAGGGTGACTTCGAAACTGCTCAAAGAGCTCGCGCTTGTACAGCAGGGCGTACACCATGTTGGGATTGTGGTGGAGAGAATTGGTCAAGCACGAGTTGATAATCTCCAGCATCATCCGGATCACTTCTTCAATCACATTCAGATCTTGTGCCTTTAAAAGGTAAAAACAGAACACAGATTTTTATACCCAACGTAGATATTTTTTCTGCAGCACTAAAGCGTCAGGTTTCGACGGCAATATACTTCATTTGATTTCAGCTGAAAATGAGGTGCTCTGCAATTCTCTCATATTGATCTTTTGTGTCCCATCTAAAATAACTACGTCCAAAAAAAAGTCACACGGAAAAATAATAAAAAATTGAAAAAATCAATGTTTGTATCCTAAAAGTGTGAGACTGTGTGTAACTGGCAGACTGATGTAGCCGGGTCCCCCTCTTACCTTCGGGCTGCGAAGGCCACACATGAAAGCAGCAGTCCAGTGAGAGACTTATTCTCCCAGGAAAGAAGGTGGTTACCACAATCTTTATTGCCTATATTATTGTTTTGTTTCCTCTATGCAGGGGAGGAAGCACAAGGAACACAGTATAACATTGGTAGTGTACAGCACTGATGAAAGGGACCCTAATAATAGGGTCACCTTGACGTGGTTGTAGACTTGATATGTTTTGGCCAAAAGATAGAACTAAATCAGGGGTGCTCAACACCAGTCCTTAAAGACCCCCCCCCCAAACAGGTTAGGTTTTCAGGATATCCCAGATCCAGCACAGGTGGCTCAATCAGAGGCTCAGTTGAAGACTGCGCCTCTGATTGAGCCACCTGTGCTGAAGCAGGGATTTCCTTAAACCTGACCTGTTGAGGACTGTGTTGAGCACCCCTGGTCTAAATGACCCATACTTATGGGAAGAAAACATACAGTAATATAGAAATTAACTAAATCATTTGTCCTATTGGATGTGCATTGCGGCTTGTCTGTGTACTGTATACTTGAGATCACTTTCCCAGTAGCGCTCCAGTTGGCATAATTACAAATATAAAAATATACTACTGTGTGCCTGGGTTTTGTGCTTGCCAAAATTATGTATGTCTAATTTCATCTATATATATATTGTTTTAATTAAAAATATTTATTAGGAGCTACTAAGATTTTGTTTAACATACAAGGAATTTTCAATCAGCGCTCTTGCTTCCTAAGGACATCTTGTAGTAGATTCTCACCCACCCCTTGCAGCTCGTGGAGGTATACCCCTCCTCCACGGATGTCCACCGCTGGAAGCATCCGTCGGTGGACCAAACACAAAAAGAACAAAGCACAGGAGCGCACCAAGGTAAGGAGGTATGTATATATCTTACATGTAGATAAAACTTAGCCCCATTAGAATGCAACCAGGCTCTTCGACATCACATCGGTAGCTCAATAGGATGGAAGGGGATGCTAGTTTGGTGTACTTCAATCCCGCGTGCTGGGATTAGCCGGTACCACCTCGTAGCCGTCTGCTTCCGGGTTCACGCGTCACCCATATGTGGTAGGTCCCCTTGTTGTCCGTCGCTAAATCTGACCATCCCGAATGGGGGAAGTCGTAATACTTAAACGTTGGTAATGTGCTTAAAAGCACACTCTGATGTGGAGCAAGCGAATGGCAAGCGAATGGCAAGCAAATGTCATGGAGAACCAGGCAATTGCCAATCCTCGCTGATACCCATTACTATCAGTTTACTGGGGAAATGTCCCTAGCTGGGGCCTTTCCCTGAAGCAGCCACAATCTATTAGGTGAGTGGGGCCTATCTTGGACCTAAGGGGTAATCTAGCCTAATCTGGGTGCCACTGACACCCAGACCCTACCTTCCCCTTCTCTGTCCTGGCTCCACCTGCCTACTCGTGGTTAAGCGCGCCAAAAGTATCTCTCTCCTCAGGAGATCCTAGCTGCCCTATTGGCTAACATTGCCCACGTGATCGGGGCGCCCCAGGGGATCCTGGGATATGCAGTCCCCCTGCGGAGCATTACACAACATGGCGGCTGCTGTCCTATGGCACAGCGCATGCGCCAGCGTCCGTAATGGCCGCCGCACTCCTGCTCATCCCGTCTGTGCGCATGCGTGGAAACTAAAGATGGAGGCGCCCTTACCGCCGTCCACCCCGAAACGCTCGGCGACCCAGTTGCCCCACTACTGCCTCCCGCATGCAGCCGCAAACTCCCGGCACGCCGCAACCCCCACCGGAATCATCCCTGTAGCCATCCCCCTCCAGCAGCCTGGAGGTAAGAGAGGGATCTGGCTACATGTGGATTGTATTGCACACATTAAAGAGTAAAAAAAAAAATGGGATGGCATTCTTCTCATTGATATGTATGGACATCTAACAAGGTCCTAAATACTAAATATTGCAGACTATTGAGGATACTATATGTATCAAGTATTACAAACTGAAGCATTTACCCCCGCCCCCCTTCACACCCCCTCCCCCCAAAATGGTCAGATTTGACTGTGCTTTATTTTGTGTTAATGTATGAAGGGCAATGCTCCAAAAAGATCTACACTAAACAAGATTTCCAAGCTTCATAAAAGAGCAGAAACTCGAACCCGCGGCGGATTTACAAGGTTCTTTCAGCCGCAGATCTCTGTGGATCAGTTTAAAAAATGCAGATTTGTATAATTTCCCCCCAGCCCCCCAACACTGTAAGTCCACAAACAGATACAAATATAAATATGGGTGCAGCCTCAAGTCTAAGCCATGGTGCTCTAGGGTTTGGCTGTGGGTTGCTTCTCCGCGGTTATACATGGATGGAGCAAGACTGTTTTCGGTGGCGCGGCTGCTCGCAGTCACGCAACTGCGGCCACGAAGGATTAATGCTGCGCGGGTCCCATTCAGACACATGGGTCCGTCGTGGCAGATACGGTCCCCAGCACTGCAGACATCTGAGGTGCTGGGGACAATAAGTCTTGCTACATCGGTAGGTCAAACATTTGATTAGATAATATTATTATTTACTTAAAAGATGTAGCATTGAACTGTGAATGACTGGACGTATCCACATGTGTCCAGCTGTGCCTAGCATTAGCAGCATTGGCTCTACTGTACGGTCTCTATAATATACATTATATAGCGGTATTTTATTAACTTGTCAATTAATTTCAAGGTTGGTTAAACTTACACATTTAGTTTCTACATCTAGTGTGCCATAACTACTACTAACAATACCACTTAGCAGTATAATAATTTAGAATACAATACATTGAATAACATTAACAAGTTGTGTTGAGTAACTATTAATTTAATTACTACTTTACAGAGTCAGCGTTAGGCTGAGGCCATAGAGGGTTCCAGTCGCGCTCCTCCGCGCTGACGCTGAGGCTCGCCCGCTCGGTCAGGAGCGATTCCATGGACTGGCAGGCGAGCCAGCGTGTGCGATCTGGAGGTGGTGGGAGGCCGGGCAGTGACGTCGCTGGGCCAATAGCCCGCGAAGCGCCGACGTCAACATGCTGCTTCGCGCTGATTAGGTGTTTTCAGCCGACAGCGCGTTGAGATAGTTTCGTCTGCCGGCTGAAAATCCCTGCGCCTCAGCACGCCTGCGGACGTCCCCTCTAAAGACATCCTCATTGAGGATGACAGGGCTCAGTGCGGAGCGTCCGCACTGCTCAGCGCGGCTTACCCCTCTATGGACCCAGTCTAAGATTTTGACTGGTTATGCAACGTCCCATTTTTATATATTTGTTTTTACTACTACTACTATTAGTATAATATGGTATATCCGATACCAAGTTGCCAACTGAAAGAGTGGCTACTGGGCGGCTGAGTACTCGGGAGGGGCGTGGGTGGGGAGGGAGGAGAGCTGTGTTGCCAGTGCTAGCAGGCAAGAAGTAGTAGATCATCAGAGTCTGCCCGACCCTAGGCTAGCACGCCTAGTAGCATGTATAACAATTTAACAAAAAACATGTCTAATACCAGTTTTAGTGGTTTTACGAAATATTTGGAAAGTAGACGTGCAGGGGCCAGGAGAGGTGATCGTAGTTATGGTTGTGGTTGTTGTGGTTCTGGTGATGATGGCCAAGTTAAATCAGTGAAAGGTGGCACCTAATACTACTCACAGCTGAAGGACAATGACACCGAACCCCAATCCAACTGCAGAAAGTCCACCTGTCCCCTCTGCCTAGACAACAAATCTCAAGTTTAAATTTTTTTTTTTTTAACTAGGAACGGGAAGTTCAAGTCAGCCTAAGGCCTGGGACATAGTGCCTCTCAAACGTGCTGAGGCTCAGGTAAACCGGTGCTTTCCCTGGCCTTACACAGCGCGCCATCAGGGGGCGGGCTAGTGACGTCACGGAGCTGGTTCGCCCTCATTGGGCGAACCGCTCACGTGACCGGCCCTGCGCTCTGGCAAGCGGGGAAATTTCAAGACGCCGTCAGACACACGCTTCCCCAAGCGTGCTGACGCGTGCGCGAGCCCCTGCTAAAGCCGCTCTCATTGCGGCTGCAGGGGCTCAGTGCCGAGCAGAAGCACGGCTCAGCGCCATGTCCCAGGCCTAAGGCTGGTACTAGTATAACTACTGAAACTAAAACTGATAACGCGGAGACGCAGATTGAGAATGTCAATGAAACCGTCATTGATAGGGGAAAGCCAGTAACACCACCGCTGTCACTACTACTGCTTGTACTGCTGCCAGTGCCAAACCCACCACCAAGTCATCTGTAAAAGGCAAATCATTCTTGCCACATTAAATAAACATTCATGAATGCCGAACAAACTTTTTCATTGATAGGACAAGGCTCTGAAGAGCTGTTAAGACAGCCAGATGAAGAAGAGGGAGAGTCACAGGGACTTGATGACTGAGGAACAGGGGGTGGACTTGGTGCTAATTCATCCATTCAAACATCACCTGCTGTAAACGAGGATTCTGACGAGGATGTAGCTGGTGTTGATGAATGCGATAATGCTTCAGGTGCGTGTTGATACTGTGATCATTGTAAAAGATTGTGAAAATGCATCAACAAAGAAACTGCAGGCAGCAACATGCTTATATATTATTTAGTAAACATAACCAGTACACATACATTTAGTAATATGTGATAATAAAGCATTTTATATCGCTTTAATCATTAATTCGCCCTTTTTCTGTGTTCCCACACTCCATTCATATTAGATCCTTTTTAGTGCTTTTTGTATACAAATGCATATATGTTTTTTCTTTAGGTTTGTGTATGATCATTGCCCTTTCAAGGATTTCATAGGCGTTTGTGTGTATATGGTAGTGTTTCCCATCCATTATTGGTTGTGTCACCCTGCTGAGTGTTCCAGCATTTTTGTGTATAGCTGGTCCCACAAGGAGTTACATTTAACCATTTGGGACGAATACTATACATAACCATTGAGGGAGAAGTACCATCATACCGACTAAGTGGATGAAAGGTCTGCGAAATGCGCGTCAGGTTTTGGCTGATTGGAGCTCCTGTATTATGTACTCAGTGACATCACAGGACTCTTACCCGGAAGATTGGAGGCTTTGTTTCATGGAGAGGCGTTTGGGAGAGGTTTAATAACATCAAATAACGCTGCGGTGACATGTGACGTGACGTCATATCCTTGGAGGGAGGGGTGGGGGGGGGGCACGAGCGCTGGGGCTGTCAGGCAGGGGGCGCAGCTCAGGAACTTTGTGCGCCCCTGATTTAGAGGATCTTGGAATAATAGGCATGATGATGATGAATAGCAGTGATGATGATGGTGTGGGTGCCAGAAACAAGTTGCAAACCAGACAACATTAGGTCACTGCTAATGCTTCTAGTAGTACAAGGAGCCAGATATGCACCCCAATGCAACAAGAGTAGCCCAGTTCGGAAAGCATTTGAAAAGGTGAACAAATTCCACTGCACACATGACAGAGTTCTGCTTATGAATGGCAAGTTAGCAAAAATGATTGCCATAGACTTGTTGTCTTTTACATTTGTAGAATCTCAGGGGTTTAAAGAGATTATGCAATGTGCAGAGAGCCACATTGGACCATCCCAAGCAGATCATATTTCTTTAAAGCTGCAGTTCAGTCTTTTTTTTTTTTTACTTCAATAGTTTTATGTGTGCAATCTCTAATTACCTAAAGAACTGTATAGCTGCAGGTCAATTCGTTCTCCATGTATTGATAGGCGAAATTTGGTGACATAATTAGAGCTGCCATATGTTTTTATTTGCTTCTGTCAGTCAGTGGAAGCTCATGAATATTCATGAGCACTCCTGCACTGACATGTGCTAGAGGGAGGGCAGGGGTGTGCCAGGGCTTGTGACAGGACATGAAGGGGCAGTGCCTTAGCAAATGGCTGTTAAAATAGAATACAAGAAAATTGGTCTTTCAAAGTTGTTTTTTTAAAAACAGAAAATACTTACTACAGAACTGATTTATTAAAAAAAACACACATGCAGGCTATTGACTGAACTGCAGCTTTAACAAGGCATTTCCCGAACTGTATAGCAAGGTTGTTGCAGAAGGCCTCATCCATGCTGCTTGCTTGTGCGAGAGAGAGCTGCGCGATGAATCACATTGGGGTAATGTAGGCGCGCACCGTACACAATCACATCACCCCAATGTGATACAATAACTTTGTATTTGCCCAGTGAGGGTGAACCTGCTCCGTGATGTCACGGCAACGCGCCCCGACACGCCCCGTCGCACACAACAGCTCGGGCCAGGAATTACCCCTACTGCAAGCGAGCGTGACGTCACGGCGCTCCGTCTCACGCTCGCTAGCAGGCAGCATAGACGCGGCCTTAGTGGTTGAGACTCTTGCACGCTCACAGGACAGTAGAGTACACCTCACTGCTGACGTGGAGTGGCGTCATCGAGGCGGTGACTACCTGACCATGTGTTTTACTCAATGTAGTAATAATAATGTTAAACAGCAAAAGGGTCGGGGGAAAAAATCAGCTCCCGTCTGCAGCAGCCTGACGTTACAGACATGCTACTGTGTGTATGCAAAGCTTTGAAAAAGAGGCCCGTACGGCTCCTGATGTTGCAAAATGGCAGAATGTGATAGAGCGGTGGCTAATTCCTAGGGCACTGGAGGGTGGGTTTGTTGCGGGGGATAACGGTTCCAACTTGGTTGCCGCACTAAAACAAGGCAACATGATACACATTCTTTGTTTTGCACACATACTTAACTGTCCCTCGTTTCCTAGCTCAGTGTAGGAATGTGCAGGGCATTTTGTCAGTTTATAGAAAAATATGAGCTCACTTTAGCAGATCCCACACAGCCTACAATTCCCAGTCTAGGCTGCAGGAGCATAATAAACGTCGCAAGCTAAAACTGGAGGTACCTACTGTACATGTTGGAATTCAACATTATATATGCTTGAGCATCTCCATGAGCAACAGAAAGCGGTTAATGATTGTGTAATGGAGCATGTCAGGCAGTTGGATGGGGTCTTCCTGCCCCCTAGACAGTGGGATCTGATGGGAGAGCTGTGTAGGCTGCTGAGGCCCTTTCAGGAAACCACCTCTATGTGATCTATGATGATGCTGGCAAAAGCCAGAGCATCCCTCGGATTTTCCTCCTTGAAAAAACATGAATTGATATGCAGCATAATATAATGGTGATGATGAAATGGTGACAATGGCTGATAAATTGCTTGAAAGCCTGATAAATTACCCCTGTGTTGTCAGTATGAAATGGAGAGATAAATATCGTCAGGCTACATTTTTTTACTCTCATTTTAAAAGACAGAAAGAAAGACTTGTTTGCCCCATGGTAAAGAGACAGTGCCAGATTGCAAGGAAAAGCTAATTGATTGTCCAGGCAGTGTTGGAAAAGGAGGAAAAGCAGAGAGAGGAGGGCAATGAAGTCATAGGTTCAGAGAGAAACAGACAACACTTTGGTCACCACCAGCTTTCTTCCTCTCAGGTCAAGTGGCTTTTGTTGGTATAAATAGTGATGGTAGGGGTACTAGCAGTGGCTGTAACAGCATCACTATGGCATGGCTCGCACTAGCACAGAAGCAGCAGACACCTCTAATGCAACTAATGCTATGGACATGGTGGGGGTGTAGACTGGTGATAGTTCATTCCGGCCTCCTGACTCTGATCCTCTTGAATACTGGGATTTTAAAACGGAAACGTGGCCTGCTTTTGCAAGGGTGGCAGTGGAGTGGCCAAGTTGTCTGCAGAAAGTGTGTTTAGTGCAGCTGGTGCAATCATAAGTGACCCCCGGACTAAACTGTCCCATGGTAATGGGAAAAGGCTCACTTTTAAGACGATTAACCAACATCCATTTCCTCAGAAATATATGACCCTGCACCCAGCATTCACTGAGTCAGCAAGCTAATTCGGAAGATTACAAGTCTGCGTCAACACTACTAAAGCACTTAAAAAAAGACCATGCAACACTAGCAGTTTGTCTGGCTCCAGTATCAGTGCCCATGGCAGAGATGTCAATAAGCACACCTAATACCAGTGGCACTGGCCATTGTGGCCACAGTCCACTCCACCAACCATCACTCCATCCATTGCAGAAACAGGGAAATATTGCACTTATATTAATTAGATACTAGCTGATATACCCGGCGATGCCCGGGATTTCATTTTCCTGCTCCCCCTCTCTCTGCTCCCCCAACTTCACAGCTGGCTTCCCCCCTCCCCCGTTCTAATGTCCGAACCACCCGCCTTTCACAGCTCCATTCCCCCCCCTTTCACAGCTCCAATGTCCCCCCCCCCCCCCTGGTCAGGGGCCAGTGCACACACCCCCCCCATCAAATGTCCAATCCCCTCCTCTTCAGAGCTCAGCAGCGGTGGGTCACTGGGGGGGCTGGCTGTAGGGTAGTGATTCCCCCCCTTTCAGAGTGGGAGGCAGTGACCCTAGGCAGTGACTGGGTGGGTGGGAGGGAGGCAGTGACTGGGTGGGTGGGAGGGAGGCAGTGACTGGGTAGTGACTGGGTGGGTGGGAGGGAGGCAGTGACTGGGTAGTGACTGGGTGGGTGGGAGGGAGGCAGTGACTGGGTGGGTGGGAGGTAGGCAGTGACTGGGTGGGTGGGAGGTAGGCAGTGACTGGGTGGGTGGGAGGGAGGTAGGCAGTGACTGGGTGGGTGGGAGGGAGGCAGTGACTAGGCAATGACTGGGTGGGTGGGAGGCAGTGACTGGGTGGGTGGGAGGCAGTGACTGGGAGGCAGTGACTTCGGCAGTGACTGGGTGGGTGGGAGGGAGGCAGTGACTTGGTGGGTGGGAGGGAGGCAGTGACTGGGTGAGTGGGAGGGAGGCAGTGACTTTGGCAGTGACATTCGGCCGTGACTGGGTGGGTGGGGGAGAGACTGGGTTACAGTGGGTGGGGGAGAGACTGGGTTACAGTGGATGGGGGAGGGACTGGGTTACAGTGGGTGGGGGAGGGACTGGGTTACAATGGGTGGGGGAGATCTGGGTTACAGTGGGTGGGGGAGGGACTGGGTTACAGTGGGTGGGGGAGGGACTGGGTTACAGTGGGTGGGGGAGGGACTGGGTTACAGTGGGTGGGGGAGGGACTGGGTTACAGTGGGTGGGGGAGAGACTGGGTTACAGTGGGTGGGGGAGGGACTGGGTTACAGTGGGTGGGGGAGGGACTGGGTTACAGTGGGTGGGGGAGGGACTGGGTTACAGTGGGTGGGGGAGGGACTGGGTTACAGTGGGTGGGGGAGGGACTGGGTTACAGTGGGTTGCCAGTGACTGGGTGCCCCCCCCCTCACCTCTGTCCCTTAAATGTTCCCTGCGGCGCGCATGCTCGTTCAGCCACCTCACCCCGGTCTGCAGCGGTTGTTCTCCCCTCCCCCCGGTCCCGCGGGGTGAGGAGAACCGTGGACCCGTGCAGGCGCACTCCCCCCAGCTCGTAACCGCGCACACTCTCCCTCTGGCGCCATGCGGGGGCGTGAGGCGGCGCCTCATGCCCCGCTTCTCCTGCGTACACTCTCCCCCTGGATACCCTCGCCGCGTGCTCTGCCAGCGGTGTGTGGGCGTGAAGCGGCGCCGCGCGGGAAGAGTGCGGAGGACAGCTTCTCACCTCGGTCCCTTAAATGTTCCCTGCGGCGCACGTGCCCGTTCAGCCACCTCCCCCCGGTGGTCAGCGGTTGTTCCCCCCTCCCCCCGGGCCCGCGGGGTGTTGAGGAGAACAGTGGACCCGCGTGGGCGCACTCCTCCCAGCTCGTAGCCGCGCACACTCTGCCTCCGGCGCCATCTCCCCATGGAGCCCTACCCTCACCGCGTGCTCCGCCAGCGGTGTGTGGGCATGAAGCGGCGCCGTGGGAGCGAGCGAGGGAAGCGTGGGGTAAGTGCGGAGGACGGCTGCAAGTGTCTGTAGTGGTGACAGGGGTGTGTGGTGAAGTGAATGAATATTGGCTTTGGCGGGAAGGCGGCCATTTTAGCCGAGTAGCGGTGTCGCCAAGCGGGCACAGAGCGGGTGGGAAGGCATACATTTTTACACCTGCATGGAAGGTGGACAATTAATATTTAATTGTGCGTGAAGGCTGGAATTTTGGGAGCGGGCGGGGTCTGGGAAGGCTGAAATGGTGATGCTTGATAATTAATATGTTATTGTTTTGGGAAGGCGGGCATTTTCTTAGCGGTCGGTAAGGCTGAAATTTTGAACGGTGAGCTACATTTTGTTGCATGAAGTGTGTTAATGAAGGGGAGAATCGTGTGGGAAGGCGGCCATTTTTGTGAGAGCGTGGACGGGTAACAGGGGGGGGGGGGGTGGACAGAGACGTGGGTTGAACCTTACCAAGGTGATCCCAGGTGTGTAGGGTGAGTCTGCAGGGAGAGAGTCTGAGGCTATTAGGCTTCAGAGTCTCGGGTGACAGTCTCAGGGGGTATGGTGAGTCTGCAGTCTGCAGGGGTGAGACTCTGTGGCAGTATGTGTGTTCGTCTGTGTGTGTCACAGTGGAGTAAGTGTGTCCGTGATATCAGCATACCTCTTGGCCAATGAGACCCGTGGGGGAGGCGGGGCATGGGCGGGCGGACGGAGGGACCAATGAGAATCCCCACATCTACTAACAATCAAGCAAATTTCATTTTTATATATAGATATTTCTTTACCATTTTGTGGGGGCATGAACAAGCCAGTACCCAAACTGCCATGCTATGCAGGCAGTGCCACACGGTATACCATAACCACTTGGCCCTGCAGGCTGGCCACTAGCCAGCCACCAATTACGTAACATCCAGGTTGGCATTGGCAGTTGGCAGTTGGCACGCAGTGCTTGGCTTGTTGTATTTAATAATATATGTACGTCCTAAACTAGTTAAGTGTTCCATCTCTCAGTAACACACGGATGGGAGGGAGAATATTGATCAACCTGTGAATACTCAGTCAGCACTCTATAGTATTATATCTGCGAGAATCAAAGCACTGCCCACTTCCACTAGTCTTGTAGCAACGAGTGACGGATTCTGAATGAGTATTGAGTAATTCAGGAACATACAATAATAGGTAAAAAAACACAAGCGGTCAGAGGCTGACTGAGATACACTACACTTGGCTAAGCGGCTGCATAATTAGCCATTAGACTGACTTGCCACTGCTGTCAATGGCTTGTTGTGTGTTTCACCCCTACCAATCATCATCTCCTTGACAAAAACCAAATCATGCAAATATGGCTTATGGAACTGACCTGCAGCTCAGCCAACAGTCACCATTATGAAACATCTACAGTAGGTTGGTAGTGGGCAATATTAACATTTATGTGTTCTAAATAACTAGTTACTGTTCCATCTCTCTCAGTAACACTCGGGTGGGAGCGCTGCCTTTATTTATTATTCTGTTCTCACTACTCAATAATTATTATTACCCCCACTTGTTTTGAGTGTTATATGTGTGAATCACTGGCCCAGCCACGGTCACGTGGCCTAGGCTAGTAGCACTAAGTTACTTAAACATGTCTATGATTGAAGAATGCAATTTGAAACAGAACATTGATTTGAAAAAAAGGTCAATAAACAGCCTTGAACTAGAATAACATGATTCATCTACCATAAAAAAAATATTCTTTCACTTAAACTATTTTATTTTTATTTTAAGAAAACATTTAACATGTTTTAGAAGAAAAAGAACCAAGGAGGGGAGCCTTCGTAAAAGCAACATTGCAGAACAGCAAAACCAGCAGTGTTCAAACCATATCAGAGGCCATGTAAGAAGCAGCAGAAACAAATAGAAAGAGGATTTGCTTGTTGGAGTGGAGAATAATAGTAAGGGATTGTGTAATAGCCAACACCATCATTTAAAAGAAGTAATGATGCAACATGCTCTGTCCTGGGACCTCTTCTCTTTTCTCTGTACACACTCTCTCTAGGTGACCTAATAACATCTTTTGGGTTTAAATATCACCTCTATGCCGACGACACACAAATATACTTTTCAACACCTGTCCTTACACCTGCTGTACAAACCAGTTTCTGAATGTCTCTCTGCTATATCATCCTGGATGGCCCTCCGCCGCCTTAAACTCAACATGGCTAAAACAGAGCTCCTCATACTTCCTCCCAAACCTGGCCCTACTACCTCCTTCCACATTACTGTTGGAACTACAATCATTCACCCAGTAGCCCAAGCACGCTGCCTAGGGATCACACTCGCCTCCTCTCTCACATTCGCCCCTCACATTCAAAACATTTCTAAAACTTGTCGCTTTTTCCTCCGCAATATAACAAAGATACGCCCTTTCCTCTGTTGCTCGACTGCTAAAACTCTGACTCAGGCCCTCATTCTCTCCCGTCTTGATTACTGTAACCTCCTGCTGTCCGGCCTTCCTGCCTCTCACCTGTCTCCCCTACAATCTATCCTAAACGCTGCTGCCAGAATCACTCTACTCTTTCCTAGATCTGTCTCAGCATCTCCCCTCATGAAATCCCTCTCCTGGCTTCCGATCAAATCCCGCATCTCACATTCCATTCTTCTCCTCACTTTTAAAGCTTTACACTCTTCTGCCCCTCCTTACATCTCATCCCTAATTTCTCGTTATGCACCATCCAGACTCTTGCGTTCTTCTCAAGGATGTCTTCTTTCTACCCCCTTTGTATCTAAAGCCCTCTCCCACCTTAAACCTTTCTCACTTTCTGCCCCACACCTCTGGAATGCCCTTCCCCTCAGTACCCGACTAGCACCCTCTCTATCCACCTTTAAGACCCACCTTAAGACACACTTGCTTAAAGAAGCATATGAATAGCACTGTGGATATTCTGAACACGATACATAAAGCTTGGCCCCCTGCAGACGCACTTACCAGAACTCCCTCCTACTGTCTCTGTACGTTCTACCTACCAATTAGACTGTAAGCTCCTCGGGGCAGGGACTCCTCTTCCGAAATGTTACTTTTATGTCTAAAGCACTTATTCCCATGATCTGTTATTTATATTATCTGTTATTTATTTGATTACCCCATGTATTACTACTGTGAAGCGCTATGTACATTAATGGCGCTATATAAATAAAGACATACAATACAATACAATACAACATAGCAACCAATACCCTTTTCAACCTCGAGTCACGCGGGTAAGCCAAACGGGCTTACATCAGTAACAACCTCCTCACTGCTGGAAGCACTCCCTGCTGTCCACCTTTCCTCCCCTTGTACTCCCACATTCCCACCGGATAATGTGTCCTCTGCCCCAGCTGAAGCAGAAAGAGCAGCAGTAGGAGGCGCTGGATGTAGCAGACTCAGGTGGTGCAGCTGAAAACAGATGCAGACACACAGATTCAAAACCCGTCATGGCAGATCACAACAGGCTAGAACTGGGCCCTGCTCCGGCAACCCTGACACCGCAACATGTGTTTCTGCATCTCCTGCTCAAACTACAGGTGGGTGTCGGCACAGGAAGCATCAACAGTCTGGGTCACCACACAGACAATCACCTGAGGTCAATGACAGAGAAAATAGCTGCTGACAAAGGCAGCCCTGACTGTAGAGACTCTTCAACAAAGAGCAGTAGCCTCCAAATCCTCACTACTACCTGCTTCTTCTAACAGAGCTACTTGCAAAAAGCAAGGTTGAAAGAGGTAGAATTACAACTGAACAGTAGGAGCAGTAGGTTCCCGAGGCATGCCGACAATACAGAGGGTACAGCCATAATACTACTGCTATTCCTACTCCTGGTACCAGGAAAAGCAACTGGTACATCTACTGCTGCTCTTGCTGTTCTACCTGTGCTACTGAGTCGCTTGTAAAACCTCTCCTCAGTCTCACAGTAGGGGTACCAGCAGAGCCCCTCCTGCTCCCATTTACATTTTTGTTAAGGATCCGTTTGCACCTGCCTGTAATTGTTACCCTCCAATCCGCATTTGGATATCCGTGAGTGGATCAGATTTTAAACAAATAAATAAAAAGTAAACTACAAAAAGCAATTCTCCCATTTTTATGTCATACACATGCTGCTGGCACAAACTGAAGCAAACAAAATGTTTGCTCTGTGTTTTGGGGCATATTGAATGATTTTGGTACATACAGTACTGTATTCCCCTCTGTATTATTAGTCACCCTTCAGTTTAGAGCAGAGGTGGCCAACTCCAGTCTTCAAGAACTACCGACAGGTCAAGTTTCAAGATATCCCTGCTTCAATACAGGTGGCTCAATCAGTGGCTCAGTCAAAGACTGAGCCACCTGTGCTGAAGCAGGGACTGTTTGAGCCACCTGTGCTGAAGCAGGGATATCCTGAAAACCTGAGCTGTTGGTGGCCCTTGAGGACTGGACTTGGCCACCCCTGATTACGTCTAAAAAAGCATACTCAGCTTCTCAAATGTATCATATGAAACAACCATTACATTGGGATTGCAGACAGGTAGTGAAAATATATAATTGATATACATAAAGAACAGTTATTAATGTGAACAAAGGGATAGCATGGTAGCTTTTGCACTTCCTAGAGTGTCTATGTGAAATGTAATAATAAAAAAAAAAAATATATATATATATATTAAAAGCTCTTTCCATGAATTGAGTAGTTTACTGTACATGTTTACATGGACCCAAATAAACTGCTGATCTAATGGAACATAATAATTTTTAATAGCCATCTCACCATGGCCAAAATACTGATACTTAAATATGTAGAACTATCCCAAAATGCATATAAGATAAGCACTGAGGGCTCTTGTAACATCATAATCATCTGATCAATGTCTAGTGACCTTTCAGAATGCCACAAAAGCCAAAGACGCTATTAGTGGACTTACAGCTTATGCAGTGCTTCACAGGAGCCAAATCCATCAGTGCAATTCATAAATGTAATTGTCAATTCCTATTGTCCTACACTTTTAAATGTAAAGAAAACTTTGATTATCAAAACATTAAAATCATGAATAATGACGTATTTTGCCCTTCACATGGGGCCCCAGGTGACTAGGTGCCCTGGTTGAGAGACACCAGTATAGATTCATTGTAGTTCTTGATGCAGTCAGGTGACTATTTTTAAGCAGCAATCTCAAACAAAAAACCCACCAAAGCCAGTGTGGCCAGCTGGGAGCCCAACCACAAGTCAATAAAGTCTCCCTACTCCTCCTCCTCCATCACTAACCGGGGAGAGGAAGATAGAGAGGAGTCGCAGCCTGATGTCCCATAAGCTCTGAAGACTTACAGTGCTGACTTTCCAGTAAAGACTTTTACAGTAAAGACTTTCCAGAACTTGGTGGTGATTGGCAGATAGAAGCTGCCAATCGTCACCCCAAAATTTATTTACCAGGCAATGCAAGAACAGTTCCTATCCTTACAACTCCATTGTTGGCAAGCTGAGTGCATGAGAAAAGGTAGGTTCCCTTGTGCCTTTCAGCTCCGAGGACAATTTAAATTGGCAAGAGAGAAAAAAAAATACCCCAATATATATATACGAGCAGCACCGATTATTGCCTCATTAAAATACAACTCTGTAAATGTATACTTCAAAGCAGCAGTGCCCTTCAAAATATATTTAGAGTGAAGCTTATAAAATGACATCGCTTTGTTCCCCAACATTACCCTTTTTTAGTTTCGCAAATTCTTAAAAAAACCAAAGCGACATTGAACATTTTCCTTTTTTGTTTGGCTTCTGTGGTTTTCATGGCAATCAGCTGTGGCCATTTGAATGCATCAGCTGGACCCATATTTCAGATCAGAGAATCTTTGGAATTGGAAATGGCACCAAAATACCGCAAATAGGGTTGTATAGGGAAGGACCTGCGGTCTCAAAGGGTAACAAAACAAAGAACAAGTATTTTTGAGTCAAGCCGAGCAAATTGCTGCTCTAAAGCTAAAGAACGTTTTGCTTTGCTACATAGTACATACATACATACACATATATATATATATATATATATATATATATATATATATATATATATATATATTATATATAGTTGTACAAATGGAAAAAAGGATGAAGCCTTTAATAAATCAATGTTAGCCAATAAACCCATAACTTGTACAGCTAGTCCCCCCTTGATTCATTTCCCCTCCCCATGAAGTTTATGGCGGGGAGTCATCAAACCAAGATGTGGGGTAATGCGTCCAATCTGACGATAACTGCAAGTCCATGGCAGTTACCATCAGATTGGGTGTGACACCCTGCCGGTTTGGTGACCCCCGGCCTATGAATCTGTCCTGCAACAGAAAAATGGAATAGTATTCCCTTAAAGTAACATTTCCTCCTACTCGATTCGTTTTCAGAATCTGAACCGAGGGGTACTCCAGAAAATAAAAGTCTGCAATTGTTTACTCTGGGGACCCTCCCCTCAATTTCCTAGACATGTACCTTTACCATTCTCCCCCCCCCCCCCAACTTCAAGAAAATGTATATCTGCAAGGTCAGCTTCTCCCATATGGGCCACTAGGAAGATACAACATCTTTGAGGCATGGCACAGTGGCTTTCTAATGGGTAACTATGGTGGCCCAAGGAATCTCAGTTCCAGTTATGGGGAAAAAGAAACAAACTCTGCTTAATGGTATTTCAGCCATATCCAGACTAACAATGGTACATACCCCCGTGCATGCGGTTTTTAAAAGCTCTATGATACAAGGAAAACAAAGGCATATTCTCTATAACCAAATAACTTCGATTACTCGTGTTTTGTTTTTTTTAAAGAAATGTCGAGTTGTACAGTACATATTTTGCAGACATTCACTGTAGCTGTTCACATGGAAGGAAATTCTGTAAACGTTACATTTCAGAGTGGCGCCATTCGAAATGTAATGTGCGCCAAACATCATGGGGGGAAATTGTGATGTTCTAACCCAGGGCTGCACAACACGCGGCCCGCGGGCCGCATGCGGCCCGCCTGGCCTCTCTGTGTGGCCCTCGATGAGATTTAAAAAAAAAAAAAAAAACTTTGAAAAAAAATTTTTTTTGAAAAAAAAAAAACCTTTGAAAAAAAAATGGCGCCAATTCCCTGCGGTCCCGGCGCGCATGCGCTAGGCCCGCTCCGTCCCCCCCCCCCCCTTCCCTGCTCCCAACGCGGGGCGGAAGGGGAAGCAACATGCAGCTCCTCTGCGGGCCCGCTCCCCCCCCCTGCTCCCAACGTGGGCCGGAGGGGGAAGCAACACACAGCTCCTCTGCGTGCCCGCTCCCCTCCCCCTTCCCTGCTCCCAACGCGGGGCGGAAGGGGAAGCAACATGCAGCTCCTCTGCGGGCCCGCTCCCCCCCCCTGCTCCCAACGTGGGCCGGAGGGGGAAGCAACACACAGCTCCTCTGCGGGCCCGCTCCCCTCCCCCTTCCCTGCTCCCAACGCGGGGCGGAAGGGGAAGCAACATGCAGCTCCTCTGCGGGCCCGCTCCCCCCCCTGCTCCCAACGTGGGCTGGAGGGGGAAGTAATAATTAAATAATTCAGCTCCTCCAGCGGCCTGCTTCTCACCGCTTCCCTCCGCGGCCAGCTTCTCGCGTCCCCCACGAGCTCACCTCCCGTGCCCTCCTCCCCCCCCCTTCCCCCAACCCGCGCCCCCAAGCCCACCTCCCGTCCCAGGCAGCTGCTGCAGGGATATCGGGGGCAAGGAGGAGCAAGCGTCCGGCGGCAACCTGCACCCACCCGGGTCAAGGTAAGTCACTGTCACTGTTAGTCACTGTCACCCAAGTCACTGTCACCCAAGTCACTGTCACCCACCCAGTCACTGTCAAGTCACTGTCACCCACCCAGTCACTGTCACCTACCCACCCACTGTCACCCACCCAGTCACTGTCACCCAGTCACTGTCAAGTCACTGTCACCCACCCACCCAGTCACTGTCACCCAGTCACTGTCAAGTCACTGTCACCCACCCACCCAGTCACTGTCACCCACCCACCCAGTCACTGTCACCCACCCAGTCACTGTCACCCACCCAGTCACTGTCACCCTGTCACCCAGTCACTGTCACCCACCCACCCAGTCAGTGTCACCCACCCACCCACTGTCAGTGTCACTGTCACCCACCCACCCAGTCACCCACCCAGTCACCCAGTCACTGTCCCACCCTGTCACTGTGTCCCACCCTGTCACTCTTCCCACCCAGTCACTGTGTCCCACCCCGTCACTGTCACCCACCCAGTCACTGTCACCCACCCAGTCACTGTCATAGTCACTGTCACCCACCCAGTCACTGTCACCCACCCAGTCACTGTCACCCACCCAGTCACTGTCACCCACCCAGTCACTGTCACCCACCCAGTCACTGTCACCCACCTATCCACCCAGTCACTGTCACCCACCCAGTCACTATCACCCACCCACCCAGTCACTGTCAAGTCACTGTCACCCACCCAGTCACTGTCACCCACCCACCCACTGTCACCCACCCACCCAGTCACTGTCACCCAGTCACTGTCAAGTCACTGTCACCCACCCACCCAGTCACTGTCAAGGTCACTGTCACCCACCCACCCAGTCACTGTCACCCACCCAGTCACTGTCACCCAGTCACTGTCACCCACCCACCCACTGTCACCCACCCACCCACTGCCACCCAGTCACTGTCAAGTCACTGTCACCCACCCACCCAGTCACTGTCAAGGTCACTGTCACCCACCCACCCAGTCACTGTCACCCACCCAGTCACTGTCACCCTGTCACCCAGTCACTGTCACCCACCCACCCAGTCACCCACCCAGTCACTGTGTCCCACCCAGTCATTGTGTCCCACCCAGTCACTCTTCCCACCCAGTCACTGTGTCCCACCCCGTCACTGTCACCCACCCAGTCACTGTCACCCACCCACCCAGTCACTGTCATAGTCACTGTCACCCACCCAGTCACTGTCACCCACCCAGTCACTGTCACCCACCCAGTCACTGTCACCCACCCAGTCACTGTCACCCACCCAGTCACTGTCACCCACCTATCCACCCAGTCACTGTCACCCACCCAGTCACTGTCACCCACCCAGTCACTGTCACCCACCCAGTCACTGTCACCCACCCAGTCACTGTCACCCACCCAGTCACTGTCACCCACCTATCCACCCAGTCACCCACCCAGTCACTGTCACCCACCCACCCAGTCACTGTCACCCACCCACCCAGTCACTGTCACCCACCCAGTCACTGTGTCCCACCCAGTCACTGTCACCCAGTCACTGTCACCCACCCAAGGGGGAGAGTGATGTGAGGTGCAAGGGGGGGAGAGTGATGTGAGGTGCAAGGGGGGGAGAGGGATGTGAGGTGCAAGGGGGGGAGAGGGATGTGAGGTGCAAGGGGGGGAGAGGGATGTGAGGTGCAAGGGGGGGGAGAGGGATGTGAGGTGCAAGGGGGGAGAGGGATGTGAGGTTCAGGGGGGGAGAGGGATGTGAGGTTCAAGGGGGGAGAGGGATGTGAGGTGCAAGGGGGAGAGGGATGTGAGGTGCAAGGGGGAAGAGGGATGTGAGGTGCAAGGGGGGAGAGGGATGTGAGGTTCAGGGGGGGAGAGGGATGTGAGGTGCAAGTAGGGAGAGGGATGTGAGGTGCAAGGGGGGAGAGGGATGTGAGGTGCAAGGGGGGAGAGGGATGTGAGGTGCAAGGGGGGAGAGGGATGTGAGGTGCAAGGGGGCAGAGGGATGTGAGCTGCAGGGGGGAGGGATGTGAGGTGCAAGGGGGCAGAGGGATGTGAGGTGCAAGGGGGCAGAGGGATGTGAGCTGCAGGGGGGAGGGATGTGAGCTGCAGGGGGGAGGGATGTGAGCTGCAGGGGGTGGTGGGATGTGTGTGGGGTGTAGGGGGGTATTGTGTGTTTGATGTGGAGGGGGGTATTGTGTGTTTGATGTGGAGGGGTGTATTGTGTGTGGGTGAGGGGGAGAGATGGGGGTATGAGAGATAGATGGGGAGTATCGCAATGGTTGATAGTGTTGGGTTCTGGGGGAGATATGAGGATGATGATGGGTGCTGGAGGAGAGATGATGATGATGATGATGATGATGATGATGATGATTTTACCCGTGCGGCCCAATTTATTTTTCCTTGGAGCAGTTCGGCCCTTCGCACTTTACGAGTTGTGCAGGCCTGTTCTAACCCGTTAAACGAGTACAATAATGCCGGTTACATCTATAGATCCTTATTGCAAGGGGACCAGAACAAAAATAGGAGTAGAATAACTTGAATACACTATAAATCCCCATGGTGAAAAGAGGAACATGCTATTTTTTTCAAGGCCCCTCTGCCAGCAAAAGTTAATACTATAGGGTAGACTATGTTGGCATAAAACAGTCCTTATCGGATGTCTACTTCTAGGTTCCTGTGTTTCAATACATGCATAAAGCTTGAACAACACTTTGTTTGAGCAGCATATTAGATATTACATTTGAAGAGGGAAATAATTACAATGCTCACAATGAATTAAAGGTAGAATTCTCTTGAAGGATAACATTTCATGCTAAGCGAGGGCCAAATTCAACAGAAGTTTAAAAACAAATACCAATCAGGGTTTTCTGCTTGGCACCAGTTAACCTCAGTGCTGGTCTGGCAGGATGGTCAAAGCTGCACTAAATGAATGGGTATCTCTCCCTTGGAATTCCTGCAATTCTTATGGGTTTTTGTGTTTGTGTAAGAATTGTACATTATGGCAGAAGCCTGGCATGCAGTGGTTTTGTGTAGATTTACTAGTTCACTAGCATTTATCGGAAGTTAAGGTTGCAACATTCCTGCTTTTCCTAGGAACCATCACTGGCGAAATCCATATTCAGAGGAAATAGACCCCAAAAACAAACAGAAGGAGAAGAGTCTCTAGAACTACTGACTGCTTTAGGTATTCTCACCTTTAAAATGTATTTTTTGTGCCTTGTATCAGCCCCTTGAAAAACATGTTTTGTTTAAACCATAAAGCACTTTGACCTCCCGGTTCTTGAGATACTACTTGCCAGTGAAGTTCTCAGCATTACTTCCTGGTTGCTCCCAAGGAATGAAGTGGCTGTCCAATAGAACGCCGCAACGGATTACATGTTTCATTTCGCTGGGCCTTACTATTGGCTTCAGGACATGCAAGACCTAGTTGGCCATTTTGTTTTCCTTGGAGGGGAAGAGAGACCGGGAAATATGTCAGGAACTATGGGGGGTCCTCCAGAGCTGAAAATACTGCGGTTCAGCCCTCGTTTCCCATCCTAGAAGGGGAGTAAAGGGAAAAAAGGAGCAGCCGGCACTGCGTCTTTAAGACTGTTTACATGGGTGTAGTAACAGTTCTACACCCCTGCACAGGTTTAATGGGAAAGTAATGGAATGTGTGTGGATACAGTAGAGGCAACTCTTATTCGAACAAAAACCAGTGGCAATTCCCCAAAAAACCCAGGAAACACCCAGGTACATTCTGAATACATGCCTTAAACTTTCCTTAAACTAGCCCCAGCATTTCTGCATTGATTAATGGCCTATCAGATTAACAGCGGGGGTCCCTGGCAGTCCCATTCAAACTGAATAGGACTGGCAGGGATCCCTGCTGTGTTAATCCTATGGGTCGTTAGTCAATGCAGAAATGCCTTAAACGTGCCTCAAACTAGCCCAGAACATACCCAGCACATACCCAGAATGTAACCCGGCTAGTTTACGGCAAATGTTAGAATAAACGTTGCCTCTACTGTACTTCTATTACCTTTGGAAAATGAGATATTCCTGCATAAAGAATTATATACTTGCAGTAAGTATTATTAGTCAAATTGTGAATATCACATTACACTTTTAAAGCAGCCCATTCACCAGTCAATCACCAGTATATCGGTTTGCTTTAATCGTATAGCACCGGGGTGGGAAACTCCAGCCCCCAGGGGCCACCAACAGGTCAGGCTTTCAGGATATCCCTGCTCCAGCAAAGGTGGCACAATCAGTGGCCCATGAGGACTGGAGTTGCCCACCCCTGTGCCATACGATTAAAACAAACCATTTCTGGAAGACTCAATGCGATTAAAGATGCAGCGGCCGTTATTCGACAATTTACCGGTTTGAATCACGCACTATAGTGTGTGTAGGTCCGAGAAGGTCCGCTGCAGACTTAATGGCCCATAGGATTAACACAGCAGGGGTCCTTGCTGCGGGAATCCTACTGGAGTCTACTTGTCTGTAAGAGACGCGCAGTAAGAAATAGGCTGAATCAGTCACTGTACCTGCGCGCCTCTAACAGTCGATCGCGGGGGTTTTATTTAATTTTAACTTTACAGTAATGTAGCAGGGGGTATCCAGAGCTGAACCGCATTGATTTCAGGTTCTGGGACCCCCTACTTCCCGAGTTACAGGCCCCGTTATTGGGTGCCGGTATCCCTCTGCTTTAAGATCCCACGTTCACGTGGCCCACAGGATTTTAACATGGGGATACCAGCACAGGGCCTGCATCTCGGGAAGTAGGGGGGCCCCGGACCTGAAATCAATGCGGTTCAGCTCCGGAGACGGCCTGCTACAATACTGTAGTGTTTAAAATTAAATAAAACGTATGTGATCGCCTGTTAGAGGCGCACAGTTATAGTGCCTGATTCAGCCTCTCTTACTGCGCCTCTCTTACAGACAGGTAGACCCCGGTAAGATTAACACAGCAGGGACCCCCGCTGTGTTAATCCGATGGGCCATTAGTCTCCAACGGCAAATTTTGAAAGGATTTCGGGGTGATCTCGAAAACCAATTCGAGAAATGGTCGGATAGTGGCCGCTGCATCTGTACGTGAGCAAGCATTTGTTTATTGATCATGCAACTTTGATTTGTATAATACAAAAAAAGTACTGAATGAAACTGCACAACACGTCCAAATACAATTAAAAAAACAAAAAAAAAACAGATATTTTTACCGACAAAGTAAAAAAACAACAGTCAAAGCAAATGTCCAAATAATGCAAAAACTGCAGTTTACGAAAAGCAGTCTGGCAAAGTCACAGAAATATAATATGTGGTATGAAGCTTTTTAAAAACAAGAAGAGGTTGAAGTTTGAACATATGGAAGAACAGTTCTCCAAAGAAACGCAGCGGTAAAGACTTAAGGAGCATAGTGTTCAATGTACAGACATTTCTACATACAGTACAGTATGAATACAAAGAGGTGTTTTTCCTTTCTCATTCTGCTCAGATAAAATAATTATCTCGCAAACTCTGTCTGCTTTGGAGAAATCGTGCTGCCAGCGGACCTGCAGAGTAGAGAGATTAGAGCATGGACTGGAGTTGGGTATGAGTTACAAGCTCCACCCTATTGGAACATATCATACTGTAGTAAAGTCATTAGCAAACTATGAACGGAGAGAAGTGTAAAAAAAACAATTGAATTTACGGTTCTTTACTTTCAACCTGACATGTTAACTCTCACTGACTTTGTCTTACTGATTTACTGTATTTACTAATCACCAGCCCTCAGACCTCCATGGAGACTCATTAATAAAATCAGTATTTTACAAACATCATTGTATTTTGGGGTCCAGAAACCTCAAACCTCCGACTGTAAAGTGCACTTATACCATGTTAAAAGGGTATACTGACTTGTGTAAGGTTTTTTCTGTGTTTTCAGCACAGCCTTTGGCGCAGGCGAAGGGCAGCTAAAAGGTGTGAGCCGTTCGCTGATGTTTGGTGATGTTATAGCCGTTCAATTTCAATCTGAAACTCATGAGCCCTTCATTCCTTGTACTCAATTTTCCAACTCTATCTGTGCATGAAATGTCTGAATTGACTGTACAGGCATACCCCGCATTAACGTACGCAATGGGACCGGAGCATGTATGTAAAGCGAAAATGTACTTAAAGTGAAGCACTACCTTTTTCCCACTTATCGATGCATGTACTGTATTGCAATCGTCATATACGTGCATAACTTATTTAAATAAGGCATTTGTAACAGGCTCTATAGTCTCCCCGCTTGTGCACACCTTTGGTACAGGTAGGGAGCCGGTATTGCTTTTCAGGACGTGCTTACTGGCGCATACGTGAGCTGCCGTTTGCCTATTGAGCGAGATGTACTTACTCGCGAGTGTACTTAAAGTGAGTGTCCTTAAAGCGGGGTATGCCTGTATAACCCTATTCTTTTAATGTAACCACGTATTTTTTATAACTCTGTGCCTAGGACATACGTGAAAACGAGCGGTAACTCTCAATGAGTTACTTCCTTGTAAAACATTTTATAAATAAAATATATTGTATTATGTTACGCTGAAGTACTTTATACAACATGGATATAGACAAAATAATCAGATGCCCCTAAAAAGTATATTGAAATCAATCTTCAGTGGCACTTTATTTATTTATTTTAACAAATGTAATATATCACAAAAAAAGGATGATGAAGTATGAGATTAAAATATAAACAAAGATGAAATATATATGTATATATATATATTAAATTACAGATACTGTAAAAAATAAATAAAATAAAAAAAGCTTGAACTGACACTTGGTGCCTCCAGTATATCAAAAGAGGACATTCAGCAAAATGTCTCAAATTCATTTCAAAGCCAGCTCTTACTGAAGCTCCTCATTCAATGCCTTAAGTAAAGGGGTTAAGCCTCCTATAAATGCATAGTTAATATTGGAAGAGTATTTGGGAGGTCCACCCACCCAGATGAATAGAACATTTCACCATAAGAAACCCGACACTAACCCTTCTGCGCTGGAGAGCTAAATGAATGCTTTAGTTGAATGATAGTTAAAGAATGCTGCAATTACACAATGGCATGCGAGTGAACATCAGGGATGGGCGTCTGAAAGAAGAAAAAAACCCAACTAGGAAAATTGCCTACAGGTACAGATATTGTCCACATTCCTACCTGTATTCTAACATTAACTGTATATCAAAGTTAGAAGACACAGTGAGCTACTCTATAGATCCATCAGTCCCTGTCAGATGTTAGGATGAATGTGGCAGGATCCAATTATGGAATTATAGTTTTAGCATCACTCACTAATGTGAAAATGGTTTGTGAAGGTGAAGCGCCCCAGTGAAATGCATCTCAGAAACAGAAACCCCCAGTACACACACCTCAAAATAACAATGCACCAATACCACGTTAAAAAAACCCAGAAGAATTGCTAATGCTGGGCCAGTGCGAAAGCTCCATCAAGCCTAATGTCTTGTCTCTAATAGTCTTAGATGCACTACAGGTGATCAATGGAAAAAATATTATTAGTGTTTAACGTTAACTCTATTTATCAACCTCTTCACTAAAGCCTTATCACAGCATTAAAGCATTGATAAGAGGCTTTTTAACGTGGTCATACGTCAGCGTTATTTATTTTGTTCACGCAAATGTTGTTGATATTTTATTTTACCTACATCAGTAGAGGGTGGGGGTCACAGAAAAGAAGAGGGAGAGGAGAGAGGGGTTTGGCCGTAGTACAGCAATGAAGCAGCACAGGAAAGCAGTTACAGATCATCAGGAAAAGCAATGACAGTGTTGGATCCAGAGCCCTGGGTCCTCTCCAGCAGTCCACCTAAGGGTTCTTATCTGTGTCAACCAAACCCATTAGATCAGTACGTCCGCGTTATTTTTAACGTAGCATATGCAAATGAGTAAATAATACTAATTCACGTGCTAGTCATTAAACTCCGATACCTGGTGACATTGGGTTACCATCCGAATAATATTGCCAATTTGTAGCATCTACTGCAGGCTGGCGTTAAGCGTATCTTGCCTGCGTATATGTGTAGAATAGCCACTATATACATAGGCACGTTAAGACTAGCCAATCTAAAATAGGTGATAACAATACAGATTAACATTTTAGAACAATGTATTAAACACTTGGCCGCCCAATGATCAATCCATGACTAGCTGCACTCTTGGGTTACGAACGACTTAATACTGTATGTGAACATATGGATGCTATGCTTTTTGTTTTATTTGTAGTGTGTATATGTTGTTTGTTAACATATTGGGTACCTGAAGGCATTCCGTTACAATGCAATTGTAGCCTCAGACATCAAAGGGCTAATGTACATTTCTGCCATAGTGTCTTGTACGAAATCCTATTATAGAGTCCTATTGCGGAAAAGTGATAATTCCCCCGCCCTCCACAATTGCATCTCTAGTGCTAATTCACACGGATTTGTAGGAGTTATCACTAGGGCTATTTTAAGCGGCAATACTACTTTCCAACTTTTTTTCTTATTTGTATATAAAAAGCATGTGACAACATATAATTCTACATTCTTACCTAAGCGGGCAATCGTTTGCTGCTTCTGTTATAAATCTGTCAAAATCCTGATTGTGTGCCCAACCTAATGGCCGCCTTTCCGTTTTAAACAATTCTTCAGTCGTGTAACTCAGCAGCCACAATGTATCCTTATATTACAAAGGTAACATTGCTTATTGTTACAGTTTACAGCTCAAACTTTTGGGTACATTTGGTACAAATTATCCCAAACAGGAAAAGATCTTGCACTGCTTGGGGGGTGAGCTAAAACATGCTGTAGAAATTAAAGGCTGTTTTAAAATTCATTAAAATTTGCATAACGAGTGGAATACAAACAAAAACCACAGTCACTATTCTGTAATAATACAGAACTGGTTTCTTTAAATAAATAAAGATTTCACATTTTACTGCTTTAACACAGATTAAACGCAATTTTCATGTATGCAAATGAGATAAATATCGCTCTCTCTTTATGAATAAATAATTCTTCCTGAAAACACTGGCAATTCTAAAAAATATCGCCGCCATCCTATTTCTTAACACTATATAGCACCGCAGCAGTAGCAACCTTTAGTGAATCTAAGCTCATACAGTAGTGCCAAGAACCGAATATCCAATCCAGGCTTTAACCTTCAAGAATCCTTTTAATAAACAATCCAGTACAAGAGGGGCCTGAAACGTATTAGGTCCCCCTCCCCTTCCCCTCCCCCAGGCTCAGAGGGAGCTAAAGCTATTAACTGCTAACTACAATATTGGCTGCTGTTTCCAGTCATGCTGAAGTAACGACTTTTACAGGTTGGTTTTGTGTTGAGTGAAAAAGTGCTTGCTTTTGGTTTTATATAAGCTATCCAATTATTTAAGTAGGTGTTACATCGCAAATACAAATGGTTTTTGAATTATATCAATGGGTGACGAACAAGCTTTCTGTACATTGTCTTATTGTAAATGTATGGTGTAAAGTATTTCTTGCTGAGGCAGCACATAGCAATGCAGGCCATGATTTCCTTTATAGATGGCATAGTATACAGACCTGTCAAAAGGTGCACAGACCACCCGTCAAGATTCAGCTCGCCTGTCCACGAAAATGTATCGCATCCTACAACAAATCTATTCTCTACCACCAATATGGCTACTAGAGCGTTGAATTACATCATAGAATTACAGTGAAACAATAAATCTCTGAGTTAGAGAGAATATGTTGTGTTCTCAAAGAGTAACCCAGCCATACAAATATCTTGTACAGGGAACAGTACAGTTCCACCTAACACAGAGCTCCCCAACTCCAGCCCTCAGGGACCGCTAACGGTGCAGGATTTAAGGATAGCCTCATTAGCACAGATGGCCCAATCATTTTGACTGAACCACCTGTGCTCTAGCAGGGGTATCCGTAAAACCTGCAATGTTAGTGGTCTTTGAGGACTGGAGTTTGGGACCTCTGACCTAACATATCTTGGCGCTGTAAAGAATTGTAGACCTTATCGATGTAACATTTCAGTCTTCAAAATATTGTTTTCGCTATAGCTGACCACAATGACAGCAAATTTCGACCTAAAAGTTGAACTGTAAAAATACCATAATATCCCAAAACATACAATAAATATTGCTTTTATCAAGGGTCCTCTTACACAACAAGATTTTTGATTTCATTGTCACAGAAATGATTTTGTTCAATAAAGCAACTGAAACATCATCTTAAAATTATATGTCATAATGTACTTAGAATAAAGCAATGGATTAATACAGATACATCATTCCACTACAATTGCAATTGATATCTACAATAGCACATTTTGTTCCATTGCAAAGCACAACCATATGTTTTGGTTACAAGTACAGTACAGCAGTTCTTTTTGTATGTGTATGTGTTTTAACACACAGATGTTGGTGCACAGCTCATACAACACACACAACACACACAAGATTTTCCCTAAATCAGAACAGAGATATCTGTTGGTGCATGGCCATACCAAGTCTTGCTTCCTCAGTGTGTAGTACTGCAGGACGGGGCTTACTTACAATGTGAAGTTTTGCATTAATATGCATGTTATAGCTTGGAGTACGTGGTAACATACCTATACATCTGACCCAGCCTTTTATGTCTAACTATCATATCCATTCTAAATTCGATTTCCACAGCAAGTTTTTTCTCAAAAAAAACCATATTGGATTTATTTAAGTGCAGGGCTCTTCAGTGTTATTTCTCATCTGTCCCCTTTGAAAAACCAGTAGGTGAAAAGTCGGGCCCCTTCTTCCCCTGGATCACGTACAACTGTTCTGGCTGTTCCCTACCTGTATGCGGCGGCCCTGATCGCAAGGTAGTTTCAGATGTTTAACAGGACTAAAATATATATTACTGTAATAACATACCGACAGTGTAAACATGTTACAAAAAAGTTTAATGTTTGCATTGCATATTTTTATTATCTTAGCTAAAAGGTGGGTTTGTGTGCGAAAGCAACTAACGCGATTAGCAGGGAGAGATAGTTTATGGGTCACAAGTTGAAAATCCCTGATCTATAGTATTGTGCAAGTCTGTAAAAGCATTTTCTGAATATACTTTATTTAATTCCCTTATAACAAACATTTACACCAGTAGTGATGAGCACGTTCATGAACGTGAGAAATGTGAATATACATTGTTTTACCCTCTGAATTAACACCTAGCCTTCACTTTAACTGGCTGGGAGGCAAAACACTGCTCACAAATTCTACATGACTGCCTCAACATATTCATTAGGAAACAGATACATCTGCATATCTGATGGTGTATATAGATTTGCATTACAAATATTATAATTTTGCATTCATAAGAATGAAAGCATTGCAGTAATACAACGTTAAATATGAGCATAACCTCTTCCTATGATACGGAACAAATAGAGTTGAGACTTGAGTGATGCATTTTTGGGCTGACTGGGGAATAACCCATGAGTTATTTGCAAAGAGGAATTTCATTCCATATTATCAGTGTCTGAATAAATGTGCCCCTCCCTATTACTCATTAATTAAACTCTAATCCAAGTTGCGGTGTTGGCTACAGTTGACAAGCATGGACACCATCATTTCACATCCCAAATTACAGAGACATGTGATGTAAGCTCTCTTTTCATTTTGTATGGAGAATTTACAGTAAAGCCGCTGTGAAATAATTAACTGTATTTTTAGCTGCTTAAAGGAATCATGCTGATCTTGTTTTTATTAGTTCTGGGGAGTTTCCAAAACAGTTAAGAGTTTCCTGGATTTTATTGACATTTAAGCAGGAAAATGCCTTTAGAATATAAAAGGGTTCTGTGCCAGAAAAATGTGGACAGGAACAGAACAAAAAGTTGACAAATAAATAAAGAAGCAAGTCTGCTGCTATAGGCATTTAATAAGGCCCGAGATATTACATTGCATTGCAATAACCAGTGTGTAAAGTAGATAGATAGGAAAGTCAGACTGAAGGATGCTATTGCTCCCACCATTGATGTACACTGGTTACATACTATTACATTGTTACAACCGTATATTGGTTTATAAAGAAAAAGCTGCCCACACACCTTATAGAGCCTGAGACATCCCAGCACTTCTGGGAACCTCACAATGAAGCTTCCTGCAAACTACATAGGATGGTGGCAGGTGAGGGAATCCTTGCAAGAATGTATTGCAGAAATGACTAAAGCATCAAAACCGACTGAAAACTTGACGCTTTTATGAAATTCCACACAAAGGTAGTTTCCTGTGCTTCCCGACACATCAAGTTACAGTCTTTAGACTCATTTTGGGGGATAATATAGGGGACAGAAGATGATATTTGCCTAATAAGACTAAATGTATAACAGGTGAATGGAAGGTTTTTGAGGCATTGATGTTCGTAAATATTGTGTATGATTCAATATATGTAGTTCTCACATACATTGTATTTGACTTTATATATTTTCACATGTAAAAATATAGGTTTATACATTTATCATTTTTAGGGAATGACGCAAAATATTTTTGACCAATACATCAAAAAGTTGGGTTTTCTAAAATCTATTTTCAAAAAGAATTTCTTAAATAAAATTTAAAAAAAAAATAGCAGAATATCCAGACGTCCCCAAGAACAGAAAACAAATCTGGTTAGAAAACAAAAAAGATTGACGAGAGGACTGCGGAAATAATTCATTCACAAGTCAGGATCCTTATCCCAGACAGAAAAACACAAGATAGGACGTGTTTAAATCACGAGGAGCCCGTCTTTCTCGTGCATCCACAGTAAACAACATAACGTTTTGTTTTAGCATATCGTACTTCTACCATCTACTGTATGTTGCAATTGGCCTTTAATGTACTAAAACAGCCAACCTCAAACAGTACATACAGAGGCCAAAACCAGTATAGAATACTGTCACTTAACTAATCTCGAGTGGTTTACTTCTTCATAATACGGTAGGCACGTAAATAGTACGGTCCACTTACCATGTGGAGGAAAGGGCTCACGACCGGTCAATTAATATGGCCCTTTAAATGCGCAAAAACTATTTATTTCCCATTAACGTAGGTAATTTATCAAGAGCTTCAAATGGCAAAACTAGTGGAAACAAACGAGACCAGATTTAAGAAGGATGAAAATGTTACTGAAAACAATGGCATCAATCTGGTACAGTTGAAAGCCAATATGTCTGCAGTGTTTACAGTAACTTAACTTAAAATAACGTCAACTGTGCACGAAGTGGGACTGCACTTTAAGTAGGTGCTGACCGTTTTATGTACAACGAATGGGCATTTTGAGCATGAGAAGAGGTGAAAAGGTAGAGAATGAATAAACTGAAAGACAACAAAGGAGGTGTCTGGTATCATGGAGCGGAGGGAAAATGAAAGACTGAAGATGTGATTTGAGAAGTAATAAAGGGATGCTGACAAGGTCAGCGGAGTTACTTCTACATTGTCTGAGACATACTGAGAAAGAGTAAACAAGGAAGTGATTGCTTCAGGTCAGTCTTGAGAGACTGTTGGATAGTATAGTGGTTTAGGATGCATTAGGAGGAATGAACCCGACCTCAGAACCTGGAGGTGGAAGGCTTGAGAATAAGGAGGGGAAATAATGACGAGGCTTCCTATTTCCACACAGGGGCTTATGGCCTTGTAACCACATCCCCTGTATCGCCATATGATAATTAGGTTGACTGTGTTGTTGCATGTAAAGTTTCCAAGACTTCATGCACTTCCCAAAACACAAGTCTCGTTGCTTCATTGTTAGAAACTGCTCAATAGATGTAAATTATACTCTTAATAAACTAGTCCAGTGAGTGTAAAACCTCTTTTTAGTGTCCTGAACCAGACCAGGTTACTGTGGCAACCACCCAACAAATTCAGTATATTCGTATAGAAATGATGTGCATTCACCTGTTTAAAGTGCATTAGTTGCCAACAACCTGGTACAGAAGGTAGGCGATCCTTGAAAAGAGGTATGAGAACAAACTACTAACCAAGGCCACTTGTGTCTCCAGATTACAAGGAGATGCTTCCTCTCCTTCCTGCTACTGGGTCTGCTTGTCTGCCTCTCTCCACATGGGACGCCGAGATGCAGTCACTGCTCCGTCTGCAGACGACTCCAGTACTCCCACGTTCCTCCGTAGATCTCGCGGGATCGCGAGTGTGACATCACCCGGCTCGTCTCTGCACCGGAGCGGGGAGTCCGCAATGTTCATAATTGAAATTAGTATTGTGTCTTGGAATCGAAGTGTGAGGATTTGGGAGATGGGGGGAGCTTGATATATGTAATCTTAAGCTTTGCCCTACGCGTTTCGTCCTATTCATTCCCAATCATTCCCCAGATGAAGTCCCTTCTGTTTTCCCCATATATAACTATTGTGTATAGTATAACACTGTGGCAGCATTTATCGTTGTAATTATTGTGTTTATGTGCGCACTTAATTTATAGTTTATATATATATATATATATATACAGTGTTCGACAAACCTATACATTTGCTCGCCCCAGGCGAGTGGATTTAACCCCCGGGCGAGTAAATATTGGCCCAAGCAGCACACGTTTGGTACTAGGTGGCGAGTAGATTTTTTTGTGTGGCGAGTAGATTTTTGGGTGATTTGTCAACCACTGTATATATATATAAACAAAAAGCGCATAAAAGTTTTATTAAAAATGAAAGGGGAAAGACATAGGGGGGGGGGGAAACGAGCACAATTACAAACATACGATAAAAAATAAGCATTTGTGATGAATCAAAGATCACCGCCAGCAATGTCTGCTCCGGGGAACGACGTCCTCCGATGACAGGCTCACATGAGTGGAGGGATCCAGTCGATGAAGTATTCAGACCGGAGGAGGAATGATGCAGCCGGGGTAGACTCACGAGCTGCTTACTAGAATTCCTGTAGTCTTCCGAACGCACTTCAGACCACAACGAACCCTTGAATGATGACGTAGTGTCAGAGGGAGGAGTCCTGACGCGTTTCGTCACATTGAGCGAATTTTTCAAAGGATACCGAGGTAGCTAATACAGGTAGTATAAATAGCCCCATGTTGCTAAACAACATCAAAAACACAGGATTAATAGCAAAAAATTGATTAAAAAGCTGATACATATTAATTGAGATACATAATGAATCCATGGATATACATAAAAAATGAACAGAAGAAAAAACATAAAAACTATATATAAAAAATTGATATGTATTGACAATGAGACAAAAGAAAGCTAATAAATGTGCAAAACAAATATTTGCAGAGACAAGGTAGGAGGGGGATGCGCACAACATACTCTAGTGGTCAATAGAGAATATATATTACCTAGACCACCGGACAATGAGACTGTTGAAGATTAGAACAAAACCGGACAAACTACAGTCCAGTACAAGCTCCCAACAAACCAAACAGAGATTGAAATTTTATGAGTCATTACTGACACAAGTGAACTCTCTTCCCATGAGCGCTAAAGACCATGTCTGTACATACTGTGCTATATGTATGCACACACAGCTGTCTCTTACACATACCAATACTCCTTGTTTTTCCATCCCTATACACCAATAGGGACCACATAGTATCCACACACACTTTTAGTTATGCTACCATCTCTCACATTTCTACACCTACCCACACCATTTATATTAACTCACACGCCACACACCCCTTTTGTAAAGCACTGTATACACTGTGGGCTCTCCATTCATTTATATTCACACAGATATAAACACACACTCTTACATCACTAACTTTCAGGAACCATTTAACACCTCTAGCCATAAATCTCATCCACACCGGGGGAAGGACAAGCACAGATAACATTCCAAGAGACACTGTTTTTAAGTATACCCTTTGCTTGCTTCATTCATTGTAACATCGCCGGAAGAAGAGATCAGTGTATCTCGAAAGCTCGCACAAATAAAAGCATTTCGTTAGCCACAGAACGGTATCATCTATTTATTTTTTGATTATTGAAGGCTAACACGGTACTGATACCTCTACATGAATATATATATATATATATATATATATATATACACACACACACACACACGGTCCTCGCTTATCCGACAGAATGCAACCCGCAAACCGTCATCGGGAAACGGGCCGTCGGATAGCGGGTCCATGTTAATCCGCGGGGGTGAGCATCGGATAAGCGGTTCCAACGTCAGATAATGCGTCCAGCGGACTGCATAATGAGGCGTCTGATATCCCATTTGACGGAAAGCAGACCGTCGGATACTGAGGACCACCTGTATATGTATATATGTACATACAGTATAAACATAAAAACACCTGTATTATGAGCTCTCACACACACACAAACACACACACTGCCCCCTAGCAGATTCCTCTCCATTGTGCTCTGGACATGTGACTGTAATGGACATGAGAGCAGCCAATAATAATGGCTGTGGAAGAGGAGGGACTATGAGGGAGAGGAGCCTTTAAAAATGGGGTTGGGGGAGGGGAAGTCATGTTGAATCAGATTTGCGTGAGTCTGAGTGCCATCAGATTCAGTCGAGGTCTGCAGAGTGTGCACGTGGCATCAGGAGCAGAGAGCTGCAGTTCCAGATGTGGACGAAATATCGAGCACCACTAGAGGTCACCCTCAATGACTATAAAAGCACAGTGGTACCGAAGCACCCCTTTTCGAAGAACAGGCCTGAAACAGGTTCAGTATTCTGTCCCTTGAACCTCCTGCGGACTCTGTTGTCGATACCCCTGGGCTTACGCCAGTTACGCTTAATCTTGACATAGCGATCTGACCCGTGCAGTGTTGTTGAGGATTGTATAGTAACCTGTATACTGCGTGTAGTGATCCTCATCTGAGGATAACAAGGTTAATTAGATTGTAAGCTCTTTGGGGCAGGGACTAATTTTTCTAATGTAATTTATGTCTGAAGCGCTTATTCCCATTATGTGTTATTTATATGATTGTCACATGTATTACTGCTGTGAAGCGCTGTGTACATTAATGGTGCTATATAAAGATATACATACATACCAGAGTCAGTGAGGTGCAAGTAAATAAGTTGCATCACTTATACTGTGTCATTCTTGCCGTCTGACCGTAGGCCATGTCTGGCTCCGTGAGTTATTAACATGGAATCAGGGCGTGTGTGTATAAATATACATTTATAAAGCACCCAGTGTATACTGTACAGCACTTTACAAAAGGTGTGTTTCGGAGTGTACAGTATACCAATGGTGTGGGTAGGTGTAGAAATGTAAGAGGGTATAGCATTACTCTTAATGTGTGTATTTAGTATTTGGTCCCTATTGGTATATAGGGATAGAATTACATTGTACATATGTGCATATGTGTGTGCATTCATATAGCTCAGTATGTATAGACATGGCCTTTAGCACTCATGGGAAGAGAGTTCTCTTGTGTCAGTATTGACTCATGAAGCTGCGGTCTCGGTTTAGGCCATCGCTAAGTGTCCCGAACAGTTGCATAAATTTGTATTCATGCAACCATCTCTTATTCAGTGTTCTAAGATTAACTTTGAGTATGACCACCTTCAGACCGTTCATCTTGTAGCTAGTCGGAGAAATGTTCACCGACAGGACTGTCTCTTGTTCCACGTATGATGCTGTGGCAATGCAGATTCACTCTTGTTTAGCCCCTGTCCCATCTCACCTATGTAGTGGCAGCCCCCTGGGCATTTCATGCACATGATGAGACATTCATTTCAATGATGGTGAGAGATAATTAGAATGGGCTGACACTGTCCATAATATGGACAACTGAAGATTACTAATACGTGACCAACATGAATCCTGAATGCTCAAACAATACAAACACACCTGGGGATAACCAATGGGAAAGAGTTCCAGTCAACCAAGTAATTCTACTAAATCAATCTGGTTGGAGTACCTAAAAACTACTGAAAGACTCCTCCTAAGGCTTTGCCTATAGTGCCGCCGACGGCGACATGATGGGTGACGTCACCCGTCGCCACCGGTGAAATTTATATTTCGCCGGTCAACGGCATCGTGGGATTCCCGCAATTTGATTTGTTAAAGGGCCGTGATGCGACAGCCCTTGAAAAATCACATTTTGCCGGCGGTGGGTTTTCGCGACGTTGCTCATGCGCGTGCACTATAAGCGCACGCGGCGGCAATGCTTTTGTTTATGGGCGAATTTGCGTCTCCGGCACTATAAGCACGGCCTTATGCTTATGTATATACGAGTATATATAAAAAAAAAAATCTGCTGCATTATAATATCAATCAATACTTAGTATTATTTTATATTAGCACTATTAGTAGTAGTAGTATTAAATAAGGCAAAGGGCATTTTAAACATGTAATAAACATTGTTTATAAAGTATCTTTTAAAAATAATTTGCCCTTCAATATGAAATATGGCATTAATGTCTGAACTATTTTTTATGTGTTCCACTTGCCGCAAATTGTATTGTATGTCTTTATTTATGTAGCGCCAAAAGTGTTCTCCGCACTTCAAAGAATATAGTACAGGGAATTATAATACATTAAGCGCAGCAAAATCAGACAATAGGAAAGGAAATCCCTGCCCCGAAGAGCTTACAATCTAAGAGGTATGATGGGAAACTTACAGAGACAGCAGGTGAGGGCATAAGTGCTGTAGATGGTAGTGCTTGGGTCACAATGGGTGGAAGGAGTGACTGGGTGTTGGGACAATAGCCATGAGTGCAGGCTATTGGGATGCTTGATTTGTGGTGCAAGTTTTAAAGTTGGTCAGGATTAAATCAGAAGGTTAACACCATTTGAATGGGAGGAGATGGCAGGGAGCCCTGTGGTAGAGCAGGTGTGTTTATGTCTGGGTTCATGATTAGGAGAAATATTTCCAGCAGCAGGAAGGAGTAGAAAGAGGGTGTGAAAGAAGGATTTGTAGGGGTGCTTTTAATTGAGGGGTAAGGAAGTTGTTGGGAAAGTGGTGTATAAATAATGGTGCAGTGTATGGGCATAGACATTAGTGGAGGGGAGGAGAGATGACGAAATGTGGATAGGAGGAGAGTGGGGAAGTTGGAGAGAACGGAAACGTTTACAAAGGAGTGAGGGGACATTAAACAGAAAAAGCAATAGGGAGGGTATAGTGAGATGCAGGAGGGGAGACTAAACCAGGTATTGGATGTATTGGAGGGTAGGAAGAGTACAAATTATCACAGCATTTAGAAAAACAAGTTCTCACAGTTACAAGGTTGTAGTTTTTTTTGAAGTGCAGATAGGGCTAATATAGTTAATAAAATACTCTGCAGCATTTGTTACTTGCACTGCTTTAAAAAAAAAAAGTTATTTATTTAGGTAATCAATGTGGTTGTGACTCTGTAGTAAAGTTATGGCATTGCTTGTGGTTGGAAATGCTTGAACAGGATTTCATTAATAGTGCATCCTAGATGGGTGTTTGAAAGCCGTATGAGACGCAGCAATCAAATGGTAGACAAAAAAAATTCTCTCAGGGTTATGTTCATTGACAATTTATGCCTCACACTGACATTATAAAAATAAAATAACGAACACCATATCCATGAAATAAATATGTTTCATAAAGATATTACAATCAAGTAACGGGTAACATTGCTGTAATGCTATAAGACGTGATCATGTCTAAAGGAAGCCAAGAGACATTACCATTGATGATAAGGACCAGAAAACACTCTCGTTTCAACAATAGTAATCCATCGGCAAATCTTCTACAGTCACACACCACAATGATTTGCCACTGTGGATGCAAAGCATTGTGGGGAGTGACTTTGGAAGCCACGGCTGTAATTGACAGCTATCAGATCATCCCTCAGCAAATCTGATTGAGCCACCAGTGCTGAAGCAGGGACTGATTGAGCCACCCGTGCTGAGGACTGGAGTTGAGCACCCCTGCACTAAGCCATACTGGCGCTTGATGAATCTGCCCCATAGTCCTTTATTATTGCTATGAAGCTGCTTCCCCATGTTAGAGAAGATTTAAATCCACAGTCATTAGAATAAAGCTGAACTCGTCTCTTGCACCGGGGAGCAGCTTCACAGCATATTGAATCAAGGCAATAGACGTCGCTCACAAATGAGGCAAGTCGTTTGTGTTTAAGAGTGTGAAACTTGTCCCTTAGCCCTTTGGCGTAGCAACTATGTCTTGCGGTCTGGCACTCCAGGGGCCTCATGACGCAGTAGATGTCATTCTATTTGCTCATTATTCCAAAAGGAGATCGCGTTCTGACAGGAAGAGTGATCGCAATGAGCCGTAGGGGATGTGGCACTATGGTGCATCGGGCCCTGCGGCACTCAAAGGGTTAAAAACATAGGGGATACAAGAGACATGAGCCAACCTAGAGCTATAATCCAAATTTAGGCAAAGTTACATAGTTGCATAAAAATAATAATAAAAATAATAAGTTTTTTCTTGTATAGCACTGTGCATAGAATTTTTGCCGGCACAAGCCTCGTAGAGCTTACAATCTATGTTTTGGAGCCCGAGGCACAGGGAGATAAAGTGACTTGCCCAATGTCACCAGGAGCGGACACAGGGATTTGAACCAGGTTCCCCTGATTCAAACTCGGTGTCATTGTTTTTAGAGTCAATGTCTTCACTCAGTGAGCCGCTCCTTCAGTGTTTACTCTACATCGGGTGTTCTTAACATTTTGTCATGTTAACATTAACATCACCCCATACTAATAATTTTATATATGATACCAGTACCATTTCAATATTTTAATTTCATATGAATGACGGAGTTTAACCACGCCAGTAGCTCGACTGAATGTTTAGTATAGGGCCCTTTCTGTTTAGTAAGTACGTGTAACAAACAGAGACAGAAAATCATGGGTGGATCACTAGAGATCACGCATTGATGTGGCAGGAGATAAAGAAGCTTTCGCACAATGTATCAGCCACGTGTTATTCTAACAGAATAACCGCAATAAAATGTTACAAATAAAGAAAAGAAACGAATGTTTGATGTCTCAAGTTCAGATCATTTTTAATATTCAAAAAAAGTGATCTTCAACAAATTCCAGCCTCTTCTCAATCACCCCCTGAACCCTCTTCAATCACCCACTGGGGGTGGAAACACCCCTGGTTAAGAACCCCTGCAGTACATGGTAGAAAAAAAATACATATGTCCATCAAGTTCAACCTATGCTAATGTGAATGATTCAATATTAAGAGGAGCCCAGCAGGTTATATAAAGGGAGAGCTCATGCAGTGTCATACTGCGAGAATAGATGCATAATGCTATCCAACGTTTCACTTTACAACAAATGGCATATCCAACGCTTTACAATGCAACCCTATGGGCCGTTTTTCAACGCGTGAATGCGTTATCCAACGCTCACCGCCACTGATTAACATGGGACTCACTTTACAACAGTTTCACTATCCAACGCTACTTCCAGAACGGATTATGTTGGATAACCGAGGACTGCCTGTACAAGACAAATCGTATAGCCAGATACTCTTTATTAATAGTATTATTTTATTGGTGTCCCTGTTTGTATTAATACACACACGCGCGGTTACGGAAGTATATGAGTAGCTCCATGGCTGATAATTAACACCTCATACATAAACCTTGGCCCCCTGCAGACACACTTACCAGAACGCCCTCCTACTGTCTCTGTGCGTCCTTCCTTCCATCCAATTAGATTGAAAGCTCTTCAGAGCAGGGACTCCTTTTCCTAAAGATTGTCACGTGTATTACTGCTGTGAAGCGCTATGTATATTAATGGCGCAATATAAATAAAGACATACATACTGTACACTCACATACGTCAACATGTTTTAATGAGCCTCATTGGTATATAAATCCCTTTCCCCCTTTTTGAGTGCTGTACCCCTTTTTGTAAAACGTACAATACAAGTTGAAAAAAATAATAATCTAAGAATTGATGTCCAGAAGATCTCTGCTTGATGTGTTTAATGCCTCCTCCCCCCCAGAAGATAAGTGCTGGTGCGACAAGCAACTTCACAGACTGCCTTTCCAGCCCTTTGGCTACAACTAGGTCAACACAGGGCGATTTTACTTTTTTCAACCTTTTGATAAATGAGACAAAACAGTGATTACACACACAGCTGTCTCAAAAGCAAACACTGTGCAGACATACACAAAGGAGGAGACCTTACCAAAATATGCCTTATTTTAACCCTGTGATGAACAAATCGGACCTGTAATGCAACTTTGTGCCATCTGCTCTGCTAAATGTAACGTGAACACCGCCTTTAAGCTCTTCTGATGGGACTACTTTAAGGAATATAAATCTAGGCAGTAGTTTTGATGCATTTTCTGTGACCGCTTTCTCTCTCGGTCCAAGTCGCACTTGCATCTTTCTAGAAGTCATTTAGGGAAATCATTTCGGAATAATTGTGGTTTATTCATTTGCTGTGTTGCACTTATTTCAACATAATATAATATACTACTGTATTGAATCTATATATCAAAGCAAGCTTGACACAGTGAGGCTTTTTTATGTCGCTTCTCTGGGCTTTAATGTATGAAGGTACTTCCTTTCCATTTTGCCACACAGTGTCCTGATGGATGATGAATACAATGTCAAACTCTGCAACACCGTCCCTCATTTTAATCTCTCTTTTTTGTTTGGAAACAAGAGTTCTGAGGTGGAGTAAAACCCCCCAGGCCAAGATATTAATCAAATGGAAGAAACTTAATTAACAAGCATACGTAGTACACATTTGATGCAGATACTAGACAAAAATTGTACAATGCATCGAAGGCAGCACTTTTGTGCCTTGATACACGGCTTCTCTGAATGTCTTATATAAGGTAACACGGAGAAGTTGCAAGGTGATAATTCTGTAGCCCCCACTTTGGTATCACAAGGCTAATCCTTGGTAGCCTAATCATACAGATGCAGCGGCCGTTATTTTCAGGCATCACGGCGCCGTTTTCGTGTGCGCTGCGGCACTCCACGCGGCATGAATGCAGCCAATCGCCTCAGGCACACGTGTTTATCGCGGTTGCTTTGTTTGAATTTTATGGATTGTGTGCAATTATATGCAATGAAATGAATGAATTGTAATGTGTACAGTACAGTACTGTACTGTGCTACTGTGTCAATGTCAGGTGTTTAAAAGCCAGAACACTAAAATGCCCTTTCATGCACTCGCGTCTTAAGGCGGTACGGTTGGAAGTAATCCCGCGCCATCACATGGGTATTCCGAGGTATAAACCCCGTGATTTCGTAAAATGATGGCCGCTGCATCTGTAGATGAAAGAGGACACCCTTAATCATGCCCCCCCTGGTCTAACGTTCGTGAAAAAATGGCAGGGGTTACGTGCCCCTCTTTAGAGCCCATCCCACCTTCCAGTGCGATTCCCCGAGGGTACGTTAGTTTCTGAGTTTGATATTCCTGTTAGTAGTTTAGTACTGCAGCAAAATAGAAGATGGAGGCTGACCCGGATAGGGTTTAGCTAGAGAAGGGGAAAGTAACACATGCAACCACTGCATTTACACTGAACAACCTGGTGGAGGAGTTTGGAGACAACCTGGCAATGTCGCAGTGGAATGCCTGAATCCTAATGTGTAACCAACATCCATAAGCTTATTATCCCCGGCCCATCCGAGAAATAGAAGTGCCATTTCTGGTTTGAGGCCCTATGAACAATGGAGAGGGTAGTTAATACCATTGAAGTTGCCCGTCTTGAAGAAATCACTGTATGTTTGACCTCAGGGCTGTTCAAGAAGTTATTTATTCTTTATAGAACAAAATCCCTGGCTTCCAATATTTTTTTTAGTCCTCTATGTTACGGTAGAGAAACCATCAACTACATCAAGTGTGGCCCCGTGTCCGGGAAAAAGGGAGGCTATATTATCACATGGTATCCCATCTACTAAATGCCTCATTGCCAAGGGAGTGTCAAGTACATTCACTTTATGCTACAACAGTAGGGCTTTTAGGATTTAAAATTACAGGTCCAGATGTATTCTATTTGTATTTCTGTGAAGCTAGAACAGTTTTCCAAGACTTTCAGTTTCAACATTAGCTGCATACCTACCTAGCTAAAAAGCCTTTGAAGCGATTAAATATATTTAGGAAAGAAAACGAGAGCCGGCTCGGATTGTAGCAGCATAACATGCTGGGAAGCAAACCTGAAATAGTTTACTTTGAAGTGGTTACAGGACTAAGTGCTACAGGGACTGAACTGCTTTTGTAAGGCCCACTCAAGTGGTATTATTCTTATGCTGAGCCCGTAACCTTTTTACCTTTGCAGCTTGGCCCCTGCTTAATTGCAACTTGTACCATCATCTAATCTATCAAGCTACAGGCCTATCTGAAAAAGCTCTTCAGAGCACAGTAAAAGCACAAACAGGAAAGAAAGCAGAGACAGACGCTTGTGAGCTGATAGTATTTAAGCAGACTGATTGTACTATAGGACACAACATTTAGATTAAATGTTTCTGGTACATGCATTCCATCATATTTCTAAGGCTATTTCTCTCAGACTTTAGACTCGGGTATTTGGTGTATTACGTTTAATAAAGAAATAGATGACGCTGGACACTTCCTGAGAACACATCAGTCCAAGTGTTAAAAGATGTATGAGACGTAACTTTGTTCTCCAGATTCCATTGGCAAATAGGCTTAAATAATATTATTGAAATACCATTACCCTAACTTCAACACTATCCTGCTGTTCATCAGCATTTTAATCATCTGGTTTCTGGTACTGCATTGGAATAGAATTAAAAAAAAATCCCATACAACCAATTATAAAGGGCTTTGTCTATTACAGCTCACAAAGTCATAACTATTTGGGTAGATTCCCGCAGCTCTTTGCACTACTCCTGCCCTACTTGTTGGCTTGCACAGAGCTCTCATTAACTATTAACACAGCTTTGATTCTTGCCCTAAAAATCACAGAAGCACCATATTACCAATCCCGATACATGCCATTCTCCCTCCCCAAATGCTATATAGCTAGTTTACGTATTGCACTAAATCCACGAAAACTCACAAACGCCTTCCCAACTCTTAAACCCTTTGGAGTTTCATGTACAGTACATCTTCAGTCTCTCTGGAGTCACAGAACACTTTAAAATTTACATATACCTCTGCGGGAACCAAATCCCCTACTTAATGTACCTAAAAACATTACTCCTTGTAGTGGGGTGTTTTCCTCTTTTTATAGTACACCTACATATCCTATAGAATGTATACACAATAATATCAGCAAGAAATGATGGCACTGAATAACTAAGAAATCTTGTGACACTATTGCACCTGAACTCCTAATGATCTCCATGGAACATAACAAAATAGCGTTCCATGCTAAACGTTTCAGATATTGCCCTTTCTTTAAAGACCTATAACCCAACCTGTGTACAACTACGATACCAATTGTTTTTTTACAGCCTTTCCATAGATCGGGTAATATTTCAACATGGAATCCCAGCCAGGTCATGTTTTGAGGAAAATCAGCCAATCACACTATTCACATATACGATAATTGTGTACATGTTCGCTTGGCAGTTCAATGGTTATTACTACAATCCAGTCCAGTTGGAGTTGAGGACAGTTTTAACACTACTGTAACCTAAGAGATGGGAACAAGAGACAAGTTTCCCCAAAATATTATAGATATGCTGCTGTGGCAACAAGCTGTAAATCTGCAGGTAAGAGCTGTTCTATGCCATGATTGCAGCAATTGTGGCTCTGGCCAGTTCTCCAGTCATTATGTTGCGCTTTGATTTATACAAGGATAAATCAACTTGTAGGCAATCACTGTAAAAGTTGCATTGGAATGATGTATGTTGAGGTTACACAGGGTACATGTTATGTTTTGCAAACACAGTTTTGATGTAAAGCCCATATACGTTTGCTCTATAATAATTAGACATGAAAACATCCCGTCAATGAACAAGTCATCTCTGGCGTCTAAGAGCAGTCAGTGGAGACATTTCAGTACCATTCAAAAGTGACTCCTATGCCAGGCGAACAACCAGACAGTGAAGGGATTTTGCTGCCAAGATCTATTCCACACATTCTCATACCATGAACCATTTAAGTGTTAATCATTTGGAGGGTCATCATACTTACACTTTGATATAAGGGGATTAACAGAGCTATGTATAAAATTATTTAAAACAATACTGGGCCTGTATATGAAAAACATCCTTTTATGCTCACACTAAAGGAGAGAGCTGCTTGGCGTCAAATTTTGAAAGGCTTCATGGACAACCACTAATCTTTGGGGAACACCAGTGGTCCGGGGAAAAGCGTTTGAGAACCACTGATCTAGTTCCAATAAACAATTTGTTTTCTATTTATGTTTAACCAATTATTGATGAAGTACTTATTTAGTGTGTTACAATGGTCATTATCACTCTGGGGTATATGAATTCATTAATTAGACTCCACCAAATTAAAAGACTCTCTCAACATCTCCTTACTACCTTTTGCATGGTTTTATTTACATTTTTATCCATGTAAGTGCAGATTTAGACAAAAGCAAAACGAAAGTCTTGCTAATGAAGTCTACTAGCAAGGGTATCGCTAAGGTTATTATATTGGCTCAAATTAAAATAATGTAAAAAGTTGTAACGTACAATTGAAGATCCTAATGTTGACCAAATACGTTTCTGTAATCGCTTACATTAAAAAAAAAAAACAACCTTTACCTTTGCTAACTTAAAATAATGCATGTATAAAAATTTGTTTCCAGTAATACAACGTACATTTTATTGACATAAAAAAAAAAGTCTATGTTGACCGTGAAAAAGTTGCTGGTTAATTTCTTACACGTGGTACTTTTCTGGTTAGTTAACATGCATAATTAGGGGAATGAGAAAGGGTTCCAGACTTTTTTTTTTAACTCTTGAATTGTACAATTCTGTAATGTGATATCGTTAGAAATATTACAAAAGGAGCATTACTTTTCACCATGTTGCCATACGTGGATTGTAATGCAAGGCATCTTATCTGTTAAATCAACGATGAACAATGGTCTAGACAGGCAAAGGTCAAGCTTTGCTGCAGAGTACTTGTCTGCCCCCAGGCGGAAGCCATTGGAACTGTCATGAAAAACAGACTATGCTAAACCACACTTGTACCTTTTCTTTATACAGCACACATGATGCAGGGGAAATGATTTTGTTCCCACAGTATTACGGACTCTTCCAGCAGTCAATACGGCACATTTTCCAAGTGCTTCCCAAATAAAAATGGCAACTTTTGTAAATGAGACAATCTCTTTGCATCTGCATGCATTTAAAGCCCTGTCCACTTCACTTGTATATTCATGGTTTTAATTGCGCCTTCTGCTACTTAAACAAAAATGTTGCCCTAGCAAACAAGATTGTACTAGTGCCCTTTCTTCAACGAACATGACTGTTCTCTCTGTCTTAGGAGAGTGTCATGTTGACATTGATGAGTTCAACACGTTTGCCTTCAGGACAACGATCTGTATTCGCTGTTCATTTCTCTTTATAATTTACCTACAAAACAAGCAAGCGTCTCCAAGAGAATCAATGCAGTATTCACTAACCAATGGAGCCATTTTTTTACACGACACATTTGGGTAAGTGGAAAAAGCAACTTTCATACAAAGTTCTTGCCACCTAAATATTTTGCAATTGGAGACAGACGTACGCCAGCCTGAGACCTTCTGAGGGTCATTATAAGTGGTGTTAATTCTTATGATCTATACCTTTATTTATGTGATTCACCAAGAAACATTACTATGACACCAAAGCGCTTTGATGTCAATTTTTTACCTCTGTGATTTTAGTATTTCAAACTTTTGAATGTAAATCAACCAAATGGATATAAAAAAAGAAATATACTGAAATATACTGAAATATACTGTAGTTTTTGTCGTCATCTAATCCAAAGGTTCTTAACTCCAATCCTCAAAACTGCGCCACTTGTGCTGAAGCAGGGATATCCTTAAAACGTGACTTGTTGGGGGATCTTGAAGACTGAAGTTGAGAATCCCTGATCTAAACCATTAAATAGAAAGTATTGTTTTTCTTCAACCATCATAGTAGATATCAAATCAACAAGGTTAAAACTTTTTTTTTTAAATCTTTATGTTTAATATTTAAAAGCCATTCTGGAATCTTTAACTTCTTTGCATTTATTTGCTCAGTGGATGATGGCTGCATATTGATTGGTTGGTGAAGCAAAATATCCCATCCTTTGCGTATTACAAACCTGCCTTAAATCTTGATGCAATTATTTTCTCAAACCATGTAACATTCTAGTTCTTCTTCGGCTATCCTTATTTGTATGCATCTTTCTGAATATGCGTCATCAAGAACTGAACCCCGAACGTCAGAGAAGGTCTATATCAGGTGTGGCCAACTCAAGTCCTCAAGGGCCACCAAAGGTCAGGTTTTCCCTGCTTTAGCACAGGTGGCTCAATCGGTGCTGAAGCAGGGATATCCTGAACAATTGACCTGTTGGTGGCCCTTGAGGTCTGGAGTTGGCCACTCCTGGTCTATATCATCCACATTTTCCTAAGCAGACAAGCACCCTAATCTGCCTACTGGCCTGAGTGACCGAGCAGTCACAAAATCAAGAATGTCCTTTTAAATAGAAGATTGGCACATTTTTGCCATCAACTCCAAGGCAATCTTGCATACAAAGGACAGTTTTACTAATAGACTTATGGATAGAAGTAGTGAAGGCCCAGGGAGCACTGCGAGTACGGCAGAGTTTCATGATCTTTTTGTCCACAAAGACCACCTACTGTATTTACATTATCCAATTTCTGAGGCATCCTATCGTGTAGTAGGAAGTTAATACAAGATTTTACATTTATAATGCCATTTGATATTACGGGGTCAACACTTTCAGTATGGGAACAAATTCAAACCTATTCTTTTTATTACTCGTATACGTAATAATCATTCAACTCAAATATGCTAAAAGCCCATCATCATTTGATAGACAGATACTACAGTAGCTATATGCTATTCTATATACAGTAATTAGTCATACATAACTGGGGCCTCTGTGTAAAAGGGACTTCTCCTTGTTTGCAAGAAACTAGGGGAAAGTCATTGTTACAAAGTGTTTCCAGGTGCCCAGAATGACCGACACCAGGTCTCATCTATGTTACAATCCATGCTCTGCCTGCAATATAAATGCAAAAGTTGCGTATTTCAAATGAGTTCCAGTCACCTTCAAACAGTTCTCTGTTACCGAGACCATGATTTTGAGAGGAGGCCGGCTGTGCGCTTAGTGGAAAACAGACCAGAGAAAAGCCCGAAAACTGAGAAAACACACACACAAAAAGTATGCAACAGAAACATAGGTTTTCTGAAAATTAAATGGGAGGAAAAACAGGACAATCATTTCTGAAGTTCAGACGTGGGTTTGTAGAAAGCCACGGCAGACATATTCCCATGATGGTGTAACATGAGACTTCCAACGGTTTCCTTTGATGCACAGCAAGCACAGAAAACAGTGTGGGAACTGAACATTAAAGCTAAAACATGTTTTGTGTTTTTCTTTGAGCTCAGCGAGCAGTGCTAACATTTCATATTTTGGGGGAAAGAAAAGACTGGAAATGTCTTGGTCACTTGCTCTTTTCAAATATTTGAATGGCTAATTAGTATGTGCTCTTTTCCTACAAGGAATAGCCCCACTCAGTAATAGGCTGAACTAAAACTACGTAGGTGACTGTTGCTTTTTTGTTTTAAATCAATTATAAATATTTGCAATCATTATAAAGCAGCAAAATTGCTATATATTATTGCAGATTGCCTATATACAGGTAGTCAGCATCACAGTTCATGTCGGTTCCTAAAAGTTACAAAGTACGTCTTCAATACGTACTTATAGACAGCAATTTATTAAATTAATATCCGATACATATATTCATCCTGGCAAAGACATCCATCAGAAACTAAAACTCCCATTCACACAGTATAACGTTTGACGTCCTCAGATCCCTTGTGAGAATACCATGATACAGTATAGGAAATGGTTTGATTTGGGTTTTTGCCTTTGCAGAAAATCGGGGAATGGGTAGGGTTCCCTATTGAAACCAAAGCACCCACTTTTTTGAGATACCCAAGTATAGATATGGACCAGTTTTTTTCCCCCCAAACACATAAGGTAAAAATATTACATCTAACTCAAATGAGGGAAAAAAATAAAAATGTTAAACCAGTTTAATCAGAGCCCAGAGCACCACTTCTTAAAGTCTTTAATATGAAAAAAGATTGTGCTTAAATAAATTACAAAAAAAAAAAAATCATTATAAGAAGATACAGTTACAATAAAGGCGGAACAGTTTCTTAAAATAAAAGGATAAAATCCCTAAACTTTACCATGTCATAGGTCCTGTCGCAGAAAGGTCACTGGCGTAGAAGAGAATTCACATGTCCGATTCAAAAACACACCTCTGTTAAATACGAACATAATTCAAAAGTAGGCCTTTTTATTCTAACTTCCCTTCATTGAGAACACCATAAGCCCACCCTTGTCGTAAAGAAGCTACTGGGTTGACAGTTTAACGACTTAGAAGAAAAACAACTTTGACGTTTAAAGTCTGCCTAAATATATGAAATACCTCATATCTTAATTCCTCTAATACTTAGACAGATGCTATCTGCACCGTTATATCTGTGCACTTCACATGCATGCCTGCATCTACAATTTGACAGCCCAGTATCTATTTTCACAGGAGAAACAGTTATCTGTCTTTTGCACCTGTTACTCATGCAGTGTGTGGAATAATTTGATTTCTCTAATTGCAATGGTGACAGATATCCATTTGTTACTCTTATGAATTGCTGCAAGGCCCATCATTTCTTATATTTAATGTTCTTCAATTAAGTGGTGACCTGTTTGTCACCTCTCTCTGGGATGCACAGGAGGTATCAAGAATGTTACAGTTTTCTTTGAGGCTGACAGCCCAGGATCTGGCTATCGTACCCAGCATCCTAAACTATACATATATCACTTATAGTGTGCCATCAGTGATAGCACCCCCCACATTAAGCCCTGTTTGTAGATCAGCACAGACACAGGAAGGGTCTTGACTGTCAAACAAATTCTTGTATTTTAACACAACTAACCAACCAATGTGAACTCCTGATGTACCAGATTGATTAAAATATTCGATATTCCACGCCATTTTTATTACACAGTCCTTTCAAAATGTTAAGGGAATAAGGAGACGGAGCCTCTTGGCCTGTGAAAGAGAAGGACATCCTACAAGTTATTATCAGGGGCATAGCAGTCATAAGTAACAAAGCCCAGGCTTCAGGAGCAAGTAGTTCTCTTTTTTTTATATTTAGGGGACATGGATGAATTCACTTTGTTTTATTTATCGGATTGGTAATTACCGGTAATAGTCAATAAAATTGGATAAACTTAATGAAAAACACACACACACACGCACGCGACCGCTTTCTGACATATAACTTTACGACGAATGGCATATCCGCCGCTGAATAATACATACCAAAACAACATGACAAAATATTTATATTTAGTGTAGTGTACAGTATTGCAAGCTTATATTTATATTTCATTATTACATGATTATCAATCATAATTCCTGTCCTGTACACATTATTGCCCAAGTTCAATATTCTGGGTCATTCTGTGTTAATAAAACCATCTTGGTAAGGAACGTAAGAGAGGAGCCCGGCGCGCGCGGGAGCAGCATTGGTCATTGGGAGACAGGTGTCTCAGCGGGGCCAGCGCCCCCCCCCCCCGCAGCCCCTGCCAACTAATCCCCCCCCACGCCACCACCTCCCCCCGCAGCCACCGAGCCAAAACCGGAGGACTGGAAGAAGTAAAATTGCGCACTCACAAACAAATCAAGAACATAAGCAGATATGAGTATACTCAATCGCCAACAGTGCAGGATACCAGCAGGGCAAACGTCTCAGGGACTCCACCGAGTGTAGCAGATACACCATTCACGTCACCTCTGTATGCCAAGTATTTCCTCACTCCAGTCAGGATCTCGCGAGAGTAGTGACGTCAGCGGGAGTATTTAGGTAACCTCTGATTCCTCACCGCAAGCAGGCAGGCTCTGTGTCAATAGAACAGCAAAGCAGACGTCCTGGAGCTCCACCGTATGCAGCAGACAACACCACTCGCGTCGCCTCTGCACGCCGGGTACCTCACCACTCCGGTCGGAGTCCCGCGAGAACTGTGACGTCAGCGGGAGCTTGTTTCTAACTCCTCACCGCAAGGCACTCTGTATCCGTCGGACTCGAACAAAGTGTCATTCAAATAGAGTCCCATTGCTAATAAGTTGTGGATGCGCATATAAAATCATATAAAATAAATCTGAAACACACCCTACGCGTTTCGTCCTTAAGACTTCATCAAGGGGTATATAAATATCATGGAACTGCAAACCTATTATATACATATGTTAACCAATCATAGCTAGACAAAGCTAATTGCGTAATTGACAACATGAGAGAGTGGTTCCAAATATTAACCACATTCACTGCTGATACTTTTTGAATAAATTAAATCAAAATAATAACAATATATAATAATAAAACAATACATAATGTACTATAACAATAATTTCAGGGTAGTGAGAGATAACCAATCCACACAAGCATATAAAGAATTATACATGCCTGTATGTTGGGTTGAACTGCGTAAAAGAATAATGTTATAAATGGGAGAAAAAAAGAGACACAGAGGGAATCAATGCATTACACAAAATGTATCCATCACCATCAATGTATAATACATGATGAATAATTATTGATATCATGATAAAATAAAAAGAAATTAAACTGAAAACTATATATATATATAATAAATAAAACAATTAAATAATCAACATTATTAGATGAGGATACACAAAGAGAACAGAGCACAGATGAAGAGACCAATGGTGGCATTTGAACGAATGTAAACAAAATAAAATAAAGTAAGTGTATGTAAATATTAATTATGTAAGTATACTGTATATTGTATGTTATCTAAATAATTATTATCAACAATAAAAATAATAATAATATATTAATATATATTAGTGACTAATATAATGAATCAACACATAATTCATCATTTGTGATTAAAGATAAGCATACTCCAGAGGGAACAAGAACACTTGTTCAACCCAGACATCCAGAGAAGCCAACCCATGTGAATAACTAGTGTAAATCAAACTAGATGAACCATATATGATTATAACAATATTAAATTGGATATTACTAAATGACAGATGCCACCAGAGGGAACAAGACACCTTGTTCAAACCAGACCTCCAGAGAGACCCGTCACTTACAGGGATAAGAAATTTGCAAAGGAACAAGAAATGTATAAATGTATACCACTGTGCTGATATCAATGGTATCATTAAGGCCATTGGGGTGTAATGTACCCAGAACATAAACCCAATAGGTTTCCCTAATACATAACTGTTTAAATCTGTCACCGCCCAAAAAGGAGGGTGGAATATGTTCAATGCCCATGATGGAAAGGGAGCAAGGGTTTTTACCATGAGTATTAGTGAAGTGACATGATAAGTTATGTAATTGATAACCATGTATTACGTTTCTTCGATGCTCAAGGAATCTAATACTTAGGGCTCTAGAAGTGCGGCCCACATATTTTAGGCCGCACTGGCATGATATCAGGTATACCCCATATATACTCAAACAGTTAATATAATCATTTACTTCATAGGAAGTACCATTGCTATGTGAAGTAAATCTATGATTTTTATTCAAATGCCTACACGTAGGGTGTGTTTCAGATTTATTTTATATGATTTTATATCCGCATCCACAACTTATTAGCATTGGGACTCTATTTGAATGACACTTTGTTCGAGACCGATGGATACAGAGTGCCTTGCGGTGAGGAGTTAGAAACAAGCTCCTGCGGACGTCACAGTTCTCGCGGGACTCCGACCGGAGTGGTGAGGTACCCGGCGTGCAGAGGCGACGCGAGTGGTGTTGTCTGCTGCATACGGTGGAGCTCCAGGACGTCTGCTTTGCTGTTCTATTGACACAGAGCCTGCCTGCTTGCGGTGAGGAATCAGAGGTTACCTAAATACTCCCGCTGACGTCACTACTCTCGCGAGATCCTGACTGGAGTGAGGAAATACTTGGCATACAGAGGTGACGTGAATGGTGTATCTGCTACACTCGGTGGAGTCCCTGAGACGTTTGCCCTGCTGGTATCCTGCACTGTTGGCGATTGAGTATACTCATAACTGCTTATGTTCTTTATTTGTTTGTGAGTACGCAATTTTACTTCTTCCATTCCTCCATAAATTTTATAACTTACTACACTATGAGTGCGCCTGTTTTTTTTTGTTTTTTTCTTAGATATCCCTGAGGGATTTGGTGGTCCCTCTCTTCAGGCTGCAAAGACTCTGAATGACAGTGTTTTTTGGATTGGACTTTCACTTGTATTGTATATTTTACATATATTTTTTCTGAGATTTTTCTTGTTTTTTATTATTATTTATATTCTGTTTTTTATATATATGGTATTGCTTAAACATCTATTAATTCATCATCCTCACACTACAGTCCTGTGTCATTTGGGATCTGGTTAGGCGCTAATACTTATTCCCCCTTTTTTTTTGATTATATATATATTTAAAACACGTCACAAAAACATGGAACCATATATGAACCTTGCTATAGTAAATGCCATATAGCAAAATGAAACTGCCTTCCACCTGTTAGACCGGCCGGTCATACATGACTAGCTATAGGTCTACCTGGAGCTGAATTAACGTGCCCTAGTAAAACTCATGTGATGCCATCACGTGAGTTTATACTTACATTTCTCATGTACTCTGTGACAGGATTGTTTGCATGTCTGGTATTTGCAGGACCCTTGGTACAATTAAGTATATTTACTAGGGCACATTATCCAGCTCCAGTTAGCCCTATAGCATTTCATGTATGACCGGCCGGTCTAACAGGTGGAAGGCAGTTTGTTTGCCGTATCACTCTGAGTTCAGCGTGTTACAAATTGCATTGGGTATTTTACACTTCATTTTGCTATACGGCATTTACAGGCAGTCATCGGTTATCCGACACAATGCGTTACTCAAAATGGCGTTGTAAAGCGAAACGTTGTAAAGCGAAACACGTTTTCCCATAGGAACACTGTTTAAATGAAAGGTTCCGTTCCTTAAGGCATTTTTAACACTAAAATACACCAAATATTTTGTGCGGGCAATAAGATATGCAGCACACACATACATTATATAGTGTATATACTGTATTATATATATATAATATAACATAATAAATAATATATTATATAGTATAATACAATATTATATAGTATAATATTATATACAGTATATACGCTCTTACGAAGCTTTGCAACGTTGTTTATGTGAATGTGTATATATATACACACATACACAACGTTGCAAAGCGACGTAAGAGCGTTGGATAAGCCATTTTGGCGTTGTAAAAATGAACATAGATATGCATTGCATAGCGTTGGATAAGCCATTCGTTGTAAAGCGAAGCGTTGTAAAACGAGGACTGCCTGTACTATACCAAGGTTCATATGTGGTTCTTGGACCACATTAGGAGGTTTTGAGACTGTTTAATTACCTGTTTTTGTGACGTGTTATTCCAATAAATTTTGTTATGTTTTGTACACACCTGAGTGCTTTATGTGGGATACTTTTCTTTTTCATATCCTATTTTATAACCAGCACCGTCAGTAGCTTATTGTTTAATAGGTTTATTTACTGATTTAGGTTTTGTTATATTCTGGTCAGTTGCAGGCTTTTTTGTATATATATATATGGGGTGTAATGGAGGCAGCTGGGATCTTTGTGGGGAAAGTGCTGTGTTATCAGCGCCCTGAACTCTGTGTTGAGAAAACATACCTAACATTTTAAGTGAAATAAAGAAAACATTAAGCTTTACAAAGCCATAAATGCTGGTAATGAGTGAGAGTCACTCTAAAATGAGTATTTTGGGCTAGGATATTCAGAAAAATAACACATTAGTATTGAGTCAGGGTATCATTGAGAGCCGATACTAGGAGATAATTGCCACGAAAAGGGGATATTTGACATCTTTCATAACTCATGGCTCTAGCTAATCTCCAAACTATAAGATGCACTATACTGCCTTAGGCTAAAAGTGAGGGAACTGACTTTGAAGAATACTAAATTGATTGTGCTCAATATTTGGATGCAGGCTACTAAACATTTATTGTCTTGCATGCTTATTCTCTACTATTAGGATTACACATTTGCAAGTATAAATCAACTCCAGAAAAGAAAATTGTTATGATATGCAAATCTATTGAAGATCTGTTCCTATTTAAGTACTAAACAACAGTCAGGTAACTTACTATGCAATTTTTTGCCATGTTAGTAGCTAGTGGCAGCTGTCCATTAGAACCATTTGCATATACAGTACTGTAGTAACAGCTAGAAATGCTTCTCCTGTAGAAATGTTTGAGGGCACAAACTAAATTACTTGTTACATATTTAAAAACATCTTGCTACAGCTGATTTAAATCCCTTTCTTGGCCTCTAAAGGTAAGATTACATCATGGTATCCACAATGCTATGGGTTCTTACTGCTATAGCAGATCAATGACACCTACAAAAATAATCTAAACTTGAAGACATCTTAGATTTACTTTGGTATTTTATCATCACAATCAAATGCATTTTTACCAAATAGTAACTTGAAATAAAAATAATAATATTTCTGAGGTTCATTAAAGATGGCCACCCTTGCCAATTCTTTATCATAGCAATTGCTGCAGCATGTCCTGAACATTCGCATCACCAGGAAATTAAGTATTTGACATTAATGCTCTGGTATTAGCTAGTGTGGCATATGTAATATCAAAAAAAAGGCTTCACATCGGTAAGTGCTTCCTAAATATTGCAACTAAACCACCTATAGCTAAAAACAAACTGTTTTCAAAACACTGAAAACTGTAACAATGGTATTTGGGATCAAGGCAACATTTCTAAAGTTACAAATAAGAGCTACAGATCAGAACCAACTCTAATACCATTACAGCCCGTGTCACCAGTTTTAAATATCGGGCATCTGGTTTGACTCCCATTTAACATTTGCACATTGATACCCTGACATCTCAAAACTATGCCAAACTAGGTGTACTTTACAGGAACAAATCCTCCCTAAGCCTGCTGATCAGAAAGCGCATTGCACAGCAGATGCCAATTATAGACTATGGGGATATAGTATATGGTATACAACCCCAAACCCACCTTGGCAAACGAGATACCCTCTACAACTCAATATGCCCCTTTTTCCTTCAATGTAACTACATCACTGTGAAATGCTCAAAGAACTAGATTGGCCATCACTTGAGTGTAGGCGCAAAATTAATTTTTCCTGTCTTGCCATCAAATAGTTTCTGGGCAAGCTACCCATCTATCTGAACAAGCTCCTCACCCCTGCCACATGCAGCACTTATCTGAGACCTGACTCCAAAAGACTGTTCACGGTTCCAAGGTTCAACAAGGAATCCGGACGCTGTTCCTTCTCTTACTGTGCACCTCACAACTGGAACAATCTACCGGAGACGCTCAAAGCCACCCCAGGTCTAAATTCTTTCAAAACTAAAGTGGTCTCACATTTGAATCTGGTCTGTAATGGTTAGCTACGCCTATAACATATATTATCTTTAACTGCTCATGCGATGTTTAAATATAATGTATAACCCTGTTTATTTAATGCAACCATGTACCTGTCATCATAACTCTATGCCCAGGACGTACTTGAAAGCGAGAGGTAACTCTCAATGTATTCCTTCCTGGTAAAACATTTGATAAATAAATAAAACAGAACTCATAGGGGACCCCTTATTAGAGGAGAAAACGGCAGGTTTTGAGGCAGTACAAATAGTGATGAACAGTCAGACATGTACACACCAAGTTCTCTTATTTAGTTACAGGGGAGCTCACTCCAGGGTTCACTATACGTATGTCTGCTTTTCAGAGCTCCTTGGCCCTGCGGGCGAACAGGAAGCCGTGATGTCATCAGGTGCGGCTTCCTACTGGCCCATGTGATCAGGAAGCTGAAAACTGCAGAAGATACCGGCACCCCCTTCGGAGGCAAGTATCTCCGCAAGCAGGGGGTCCCCGGAGCTGAAATTAATGGGTTTCAGCTCCGGAGACCTCCTGCTTCAATTCTGAATTATAATAAAAATGTAAAAAAAAAAAAAACAGCTTGAATTGCGCCTTTAATTACGATTTAAAGTTTTTCTTCTCAATAAAAAATTATTAGTAATATTGTAATGTTTTTATTATGCTGGTTTACTTTTGCTTTTGTTTAGGTTTAGCTATTCATTTAAACTGCATTTAGTGGGTTTAGGACAGCCACCCGCCCAAAAATGTGTTCCCCTTTAATGGCACGCCTGCCTTAGGCTGCGCTTATAGTGCCGGCGACAACGACGTTGCGTCAAACAAATGCATTGCCGCCGTCAGGTGCACTTATAGTAAGTGCGACGCGACGGATTGGTCGCGATTGCTGGAAGTCATCTCAATTTGATTTTTCCAGCGACCGTAGCCTGACGTCGCGGCACTATAAGCGCAGCCTCAGACAATGCAAACTGCCCAGCCAGGTTAGTAACCCCAAATATATAAAGCTCAACCCCGTTATAACACAGTGCCAAACACAGTGTTATAAGGGGTTGAGCTGTATTTAATCCCGAAACAGCCTTTACATTTCTATTACATGACATTGTTATCCAGCCGGATACTGATCTAGAGAATAATCCGTGTAAACAATGCTTTCGCGGACTGAGTACTTTGTGGCCACAGTGAATTTCCCAAGATCGACTTCATAAATCCTCCCTGACATATCGCAACGGCTTCAGCATTCTTTCCTCCGGTAAGTATTTAAACAATACTTAAAATCAGTACACACAATTTACATTATGTTTCTAGTTATGATGGGATCACCTGGGGTTTGAGGCCTTCATGTTAAAGCTTGTAAACATACTATAAATATGGAGCTATAAAAAAAGGATAGAACGGGTTATACAGCATTGCACTTTAACATCAACGTATGTTGAAACAAGGTCATGTCAATTGTATCACACCATAGATTACAAAACGGCTCTTGCTCAGAAATTGAGCTAGACACCTGATAAAATAAAGAACTTGCTATATTGTAAGCGGCAATTCCATCGAATGTACGGTATTTTTTTATTTTTACTACTCTGAACAGGGGGTGCTCCGATGTCTGGGACACCTCCACACCGGCTCAGGAGCGGCGCTTTCTGTGCGCGTTCCCGGCTGGAAGATTTAAAAGAGCAGTGGGGTCAGGGCTTGCTCCGACGGCCAATACAAAAGCTGCGCCATCGGCTTTCTATCTGTGACCAGATTGAGTTTTTCTACGTCAAAATCTACACCACCACTAACATCAAATATATCACTGAAATTGGTTCAACTTCGCCTCACATGGAGCTACACCTCTAAGGAACATGAACACTAACGGCCCACCCTAACAGAACGGTTAAAATAATGATACAGTTAAAAAGCAAATGTTATATTTTAAAAAAAGTCAGCTCATCTTCCTAAGTGAGGAAGATCTTGATTTTTAAGGTCTTACAACGGTAGTATGATTGTACCATTTTTTTGTCATAGTGCAGCATTTATCAAACCTTTGCCCAAGGCACCCCCCATCCAAACCATGTTGGGTGTAACACCCAGAGAATCTATTTATATACCAGACAAAAGAATTCACATGCGATTGTCATTTCATTTCTAAAATCTGGTCAGAATTCCCAGAGTGTTACGAAACTATAGGATAAAAGTTAGATCCGGTGAAAATGTCCCATTATTTGCAAAGAGATGCAGAACTGTGATTTTAAATATGAATTATGTTAAAACACAGAGCACTATAACAGTGAGTGTACCCTCCTCTCTTCACTCATGTTCTGCTATAATTTTCCTTCCTTACTTGTTCTTCGCTCGTGTCCACCCTACGCAGGCTCTCGTGCCATATCAAAAACCACCCCCTACCTGTGCTCTGTATCATACCAACAGACACCCCCTGTGCTATATGCCACACTAACACCTTGTGCTCTGTGCAATACCAATAACCACCCCTCCCTGTGCTATATGCCACACCAGTCACCCTCCCTGTGCTACAGTATATGCCACACCAATCACCCTCCCTGTGCTACAGTATATGCCACACCAATCACCCTCCCTGTGCTCCCCATCATACCATCACCCACTCCCTGTGCTGTGCGCCATACCAACAACCAACCCCCATGAGCTCTGAAAGGGTTAAAATGATTTATTTCCATTGTGTTACTCCCCCCACTGGACTTATCAAGCTCCTTGTTACTCTACTTGCTGACCTCAGCTCTCTTGGTGGTGTAACTTACTCTGCTATTTAATGGTTAGAACAGCCTCTCCCTATTACTTAGACTAATGGAATTTCTTGGTCATATTGAAAAGCTTATATGTTCTCTTTTGCTTGATAAAAACAAATGCATGACCGTTTGCTCAAACCATACTGGGCTTCTTTCTCAAAAGATATGAATGTCTCATGTTGCTCCAGTTGTCACTAAAACCATCAGTTATTATAGAGTATTAAAACTTCACTGTACATGTAACCGTAATTGTCATCACGGTATTTTCTATACCAGAGCAGTACAAAAGGACCTCTTGGAAGTTGCTGGGTTACACATGATGAGATACTACCCCCTCAAAAGAAGCAGTAACGGTGATTTCAGTTCTATCCGAAGCAACTCTACTGCACATTCAAGTCCAATGAGATTTTGCACAGGAGCATTAATATTTTGTTTTTCAATCACACACTCCCAGTGAATTGGCCATTGTCACAAGAAAAGTCTCCTATACATAGCAGTAAAATCAGTGCCCCCCACCGTCAGGAATGCTCTTCTGCATTCTATATACCGTAGGTTACACCCTTACTGGACAGAGGCAGCGCAAGGCTCTAGTACAGCAGTGCGCAAAGTGGGGGGCGCGAGATTACCGGCGGGGGGTGCGGGGTTTACAGAGGCCCCGCGCACGTCCCAAAGGCACTTAAATTAAGTGTCGGGGGAGCTGCAGGGCCGCTGTAAACCTAACTTAACGTGATTCAGCCGGCACCTGGAGACGCGTCGCCATGGCAACTTGCCGTCAAAATGGCGCTGCGGGGTCATGTGACGTCACGTTGCGATGGCAACGTGACGTCATAACGTCCAGACACCAGGAATCAAGGTAAGGAGGAGGAGGGAGGGGGGCGTGCGGAGAGGAGGACATCCGGTAGGGGGGCGCAGGGAAAAAAGTTTGCGCCCCCTGCTCTAGTAGATACAATGATCTTGTTCGAGGGCAGATTTGCTGTAGACTGTGATCCGTACAATGCACAAATAGGAGAATTCTTCACAGATGAAACATATAGTCCAGAAATTTATAAGAGCAAAAAGACAAACAACAACTTTACCTTTAGGAATTTTAGAAAAGCAAACAAGATTGTGTACAGAGAACAAGACTGCATCATAGTATGAAACGCTCTCTAAATATATTTTGTTGGGGTGGGGGAACTGCTGCTATAACCCTTGAAGTGCCAGAAAGGCCTACAGGGCAATGCTTCAGCCACTGAAATGCTAGATGACTCATAATATAAATACATCCTTAAGAAATTATTGTTGGATGTCTGAAAAAAACAGGGAAGACATACTCCAAGCGTAGCATGTAGTTCACATTCTTTCAATAAGACACAGCACGCTATAGCTTACATCGCAGCGATATTTACTGCTTGTATGTTTATACAGTTCAGTTATTGTAGCCTTTCAAACAAGAACCCAGCTGTATGTACTCCGGACCCTCGGTGTCTTTGTGATGCGCCATCTAGGTGTTAAAACAAAGATTACTGGAACGTAAAGTTATTGAGTGCCATGTTTTATTAAAAGGAATTTCAGTACTGACTGGAGCATGGAGTGCTCCTTTCTGGACTTGTTGACACAGACGCTTCACATCGGAAGCAGCTTGGCAGGAATGCCAGCATCTGCACATTTGGAACCCATTGGTATATGTTTCCACTAAAACAATAATGCTTGAAAAATTAAATTTACGGTGATTGGCAATTTTCTGTAAGAATATCTGCGTGGTACAGAGAACAGCAAGATTCCTGCTCGTCTTTTTTTTTTTGCTTGCGGGGGAGCTTCATTTCTGAGGCTGAAACACGAATGCTGTGTGTGAAGATTTTCTATCTCTCGCTCTCATCAGCTGTAACGTGATACGAGGGAAAGGGGAGGGAGGCTTTGTAAAAACCGCTCTTTGTAATACTGCTTTTTAATAACCTTCCTAATGGTCGAATTAAAGACCCTTGGATAAAATCATTTCATCCCACATAAAACAAACATTGCCTTTTTCTTTTTAGCTCGGTTTTGTACGTTCTATTATTTCCAGATGCTGCTCGAGGGGCCACAGGGTTTTGACTTACGAATTAGATGCAGAAAGAGACAGCTGCTTTCTATTTGACAGCTAAATTAAGTATAGAATCAAAGAGGAACCTTAAAAGTGGCCTTCATTTACCCCATTAGGGAAGTGCAATATAGGGAGGAAAGGAAATGGGAAGATAGGAGCCTCTCAGCACGTTACATTTTCAGTTTAACCCGCTCGCTTAGAAGTTTGGAAGCACAAATGAAATCAGGCTGAGCCTTATTCTAGGTAGCATTGCTGAACGGTGTCCTGGCACCTGCTAGACACTGAAAAAATGGAGAAAGTCAATGCATTGCTGGCCTCTCTCTCAGGGGACAAGTTAAAGAGGCAATCCAAGCCCGTTTTTTATTTGTTTTCTCCTCCATTTTTTAAATACTGGATTGAAGCAGGGGCGCACCGGAGATGAACCCCGTTAATGTCAGCTCCAGGTAAACCCCTGCTTCCGGAGGTATCTACCTACATAGTGGGTGTCGGTAGGCACTCCACGGTTCATATTATGGCAGGTTTTCAAACCTCCCAGGCCCCGTGGCCAATAGGAAGCTGAGACGTCACTATATAGAGTTTACATGCACTATAAATCCCTGCCCATGTAATAACCAGGGACCGATACAAAGAGAAATAAAGTTACTTCCCGAATCTGATCACTGGGCATCTATAATAGAATTCTCCCACTCCAAAACATTTTAAACATTACCCCTGGGTACCGCTGTATAATATAATGTGCTACATCCTCTTGTAGACTTAAAAGATGTAACATGTACATTTTATATGAATAAAACATTCTATGTAAACTACATTTATTTACTAAAGGAAGTAGGTTTTGAGGGGTTGCTAATACACAATGACATGACCCAAATAAATGATCAAAAATCATATTATATGGGTTCAACAAAGACTTTAAATAGGCACATTTTAATACACTGAGGAATCATTTACAAGGAATACAATTAGGATGATATTTTTGCAGGAAAAAAGATGAAGATAAATGTGCAGTCTTGTTAGACAACTACAATTATCACGTCGGTAATAAATATAAAATATACACGTCTAAAGAACGAGTCGGACCTCTGGGCCTGACCCAGCGTTCCCCTCCACCACACCCAATGATTTGGATGGTTAAATTAAAAACCGACATTTTTTTAATGGGGGGCTAAAGATCCTTGAACTTTCAAAAAAGCACATTGCACCTACTTTTATTATTCATATTTTTCACATTTGTTTTTTTGGAAAATAAAATAAGGTTATTTTCTGCAACTGGGCACAAAAAGGCAAATTATGGGCTCCCAATGAACTTAACAGAGTATCATAGCATGAAGTTTTATAAGGAAGATAAAGTCTTGGCTTCAGCCATTTTCACGCACCTACAGTATATGGCAGTCATGCTCACATATTACAAGGTTAGCTTGCAAACAATACCATTTGATGATAAAAACACTAAGGGGTTGGGTGGACATATTTTTATTGTCTAGACTAGAGGTTGATGATAGAATAAAGCTTTTAAGACCAGTCAGGTGCACGTCTTATTGAGCACGACACTTCATATACACCTTTACTTAATTGCTTTTACGAGTTATAGTTCTAATGCCTGCAAGAGGATGTGAAAGCTAAACTCCTGCTGCAGTCAGTGTGTCTTCACCACACTGCTTGTGGTTGCTTTGTCACATGTACAGTACACGTGTATATTTTATTTTTACCGCATTTGAGACATGCAGTCATTCTTAGAGTCTTTTGAGGTTGTCTTTTGGTCTCGGAGCCCGACAGGCTGTGGCAACTAAAGGTGTCATGGGCCTCGGCTTTTTCAGATGTTTGCTTGATACATTTTCTCACACAAGAGCCTTGAGTTTGATACTCACGTAATCAGGGAGTGGGGAGTCATCTGAGTTGAGGGATCCTCTCAGAGATTGTGTGGCTTGCTCCAGAACTTTATTGTGTTTTTTAGACAGCAATGAAAACAAACTGAAGAGGGAAAAAGAATACTGTTATTACAGACGGATTCAGATAAGGATAAAACCTACGCAGATCCATACACTTTCAGAATACACAACTACAGCAACACAATGCTTCACAAAAATAAGGGCTTAATGTATATACTGTACATACATATAGGAGTACACAATATTTATAGGTCATCATCTTCAGCACCTGTCGTTGCACTGCTGGATGAATACCTCCCAAATGGTCTTATACATGCATACATGCACCATAAGAGATATGCCTAAGACATTAAAATAACAGACTTACTTGCACCTCTTACATTTCATATTATGTGGGCTAATGCACAATTATCAATGCAGTAACTAGCATGCACTAGTCTTGCCTTTGTCGTTCTAACATTTCTATGTACAGCACGGCCTACCATGCACAAGACAACATATTATTACTGGTGGAAAACGTAGCCTTGTAAGACCCTTGCATAACCTGTTGATGTACCCCATTGCCCGAGTCCAAACCCCAGGACCAATGCAAACACGCCACTTCTACGTTGCCTTCTCATCCACAGAACAGATGTCCTATCCTGCAGTAGTATTTTGCTCTGAAGAAAGTTTCATGTAAACACATTTTGTTGCGGTCCTCTCAGATAGGGATTTTCTAACAACCGCTCTATAGCAGCGGTGCTCAACTCCAGTCCTCGAGACCCCCCCAACAGGTCAGGTTTTCAGGATCTCTGCTTCAGCACAGGTGGCTCAATCTGTCCCTGCTTCAGCACAAGTGGTGCAGTCTTTGACTGAGCCACTGATTGGGCCACCTGTGCTAAAGCTTTGATATCCTGAAAACCTGAGCTGTTGGGGGGTGGGGAGGGAGAGGAGCGCTGAGGACCAGAGTTGATCACCCCCCTGCTGTATAGCCATGATCACATAACTTTGAAGTGCTGCCACATTATTTCTACGATATAGGAACTTTGTTTCCCTAATGAGCCTGTAATAAAAGCAGTGGCTACTGCATGTTCGTGATATTATTGGGCTCTTTGAAGTTAGGCTTTTGAGCCTACATTTGCAAAGCTATCAAATATATCTTAAATAATGAAACAAGAGTTAAAACTGGTAGAGAAGGAATGAAATGGCAAAGTGCATTCATTTTATTGGTACGCCAATATATGTTTCTTAGTAGTACTGGGCCTTAAAAACAAGTTGTTTAAATTGAGCCTGCAGGTATTTATATAAAAGAAACATTAAAGGCTATTAGACAAAACATTAGACGAGATAGAGGAGTTAGAGCAGGACACTGCTGAAAAGGATGCTCTCTCTTCTGGTTTAGATGGCAAATCATTAGCCTCCCGCCAAAGTAGGTGTGTATATAAATGTATGTTTACCTTTAGTTATATACAGTAGCATAACAGCTGTACTTGGTGCTTTAGAAGAGAGACAATATAGTACAGGGAATTATTGTACAATACTGTAAGTGCAACAAATAAGATCAGACAAAAAGAAAGAAAAGGAAATCCCTGCCCCGGAGAGCTTACAATCTATGTGGTATGATGGGAAAATTACAGAGGCAGCAAGTGAGGGAATAAGTGCAGTAGATGGCAGAGCTTGGCAGGAGCGATTGTGGGTGTGGGACAGTAGCCATAAGTCCAGGCTTTTGTGACACTTAATTTAAGAGGCGAGTTTTAAGGTTTGTCTTGAAGGTGCTTTGTGTTTACCGAGTGTAAGGGAATTCCTCAGGTAAGGGGCAGTGAGGGAACAGAATTTAAGGTGAGAGAGCAGTAGAGGTGAAAGGGGTGGAAAGGAGAGAGTTGTGGGTAGAATGCAGGAGAAGAGCAGGGGCATAGCGTGAGATCAAAGCTGATATGTACGGAGGAACAAATGAGTGGAGAGCCTTGAAGTTAAGGAGGAGAACTTTGTGGGATGGGAAGGAGAGGGATTTAAGGAGGAGATGAGCAGAGATTATTTTGAAAGAAAGTGAAATTATTCTAGCAGCAGAATTTTGGCTAGATTGCAAAGTATGATTGCAAAAGTAGATAGCAGTATGTTACAATAATCCAGACGGGAGAGGATACGGGCATGCATCAGAATTTTAGTAGTAGTGTGACAGAGGAAAGTGCAGATATATAGAAATATATATCAACATTACCATTCTTACGTCCGGTAAAGGAAGACTGCACTCAGATCAGTATAGGCAAAAAAGTCTGTATTAGGCATCAATATAAAATGAACAGGCCGCCCAATCCGACGTTTCGGTTCCGGAGTGGAACCTTTCTCAAGGGGGGTGCAAAGACAGACTGACACACAGACCTATATATACCCTCACCACATGTGACCAAACACCTGTGCTCAATTACCTGTTGACTGCTACACCCATAGGAGTATGATATCCGGTGCTCAGGCTGTATAGCCACCATCTTGGAGGGGGGGATCTAATGAGGCTAAGGACTATTAACCCTGCATATTCCCTAAAGCGTCTATGACGCCATGGTGACAGGCCTAAGGTGTCTATTAATGCACAGCATGCAGCACAGCCAAATGTACAGGGAGATATGTAAACAGACCAACTCATGTACCTACACAAGTGCCCACTACCAAGTTGTTAATTATGAAACATAATTAAAACATACCGTGAGAGAAAAAATAAAAGCCATATGGAAAACAATCATTCTAATAAATAAGGGATTAGGGAGTTTGAACACAAAAAGGGGCATACATCCATCCATACATATCAAGAAATCCCAGAGACAAGTGCTATAGAGAAGCCAAGATATTAAAGAAAAGGTTGAATGACTATGCAGATGGCAAAAATAGCTCCCGGGCACTATGCACTCACTGGACATGCAACAGCAGGGCGATATACTTATATGACCCAGAGCTAGTTACAAGAAGCACCCAAGATTGAGGTCCTCATTGAGACCCTTAGGGGTCACAGTATTAAGACTATAGATAAGTCTCGCTTCCATTTGTAATAGTAACTTAATCCTGTTGCCGTCCCTACTTGAAACATGCGCCTGCGCTATTGGCATGCACCGAAACGTTGCCAAGCTATGTTTAAGATCTTTGAAATGTCTCGCCACTGGTTGGTGTCTTAAATCCTCATTGTCCATGGTCTCCAATAGCGCCTTCCTGATGGATGATCTATGCATTGCGATCCGCTCCTTCAGCATTTTTGTAGTTTCCCCCACATAATGAAGTCCGCATGGGCACCTGATAATGTACACTACATAACGTGATTCACAGTTTAGGAAGTGTGAGATTTTGATAGGGAGCCACTGTGTGGGTGGGCATATGTTTTTCCTAAAAGAAGGTATTGGCAATTTACGCAACCCTTACATTTGTATACTCCAGGTGTCTTTTTCAGCCACATAGTGCCAGTAGAATATTTTTCCACGGAGTCAGAGGACGTTAGTGTGTCTCCTATGTTCTGTCCTCTCTTGTAGCAAAAGAGTGGTGGCGACTGGAATTTCTTTCCAATTTTCTTATCGTTTGTCAAGATGTGCCAGTTGTTCTTAATGCTGTTTTGTATCAGCCTTGAGGACGTGCTATACGTTGAAACAACATTAAATTTATCACTATCGGATGTTTTGTTGACCGGTATCAACAGCTCTGTCCTAGACTTGCCTCTGGTTTTGATAAGGGCCTGTTCTATTTCCATGTTGTCATACCCTCATTGCCTGAAACGATCCGCCATCCTCTCTAATGCAGAATCCCCTTCCAAGGGGTTGCTGGTTATCCGTACTGCACGCATCTGGGAGTAGGGAAGACCCTTCTTCAATGTAGCTGGATGGTGACTTCTGGCATCTAATAGGGTATTTCTATCCGTAGGTTTGTGGAAAACCCGTGTGCCAATTTTTCCGTTATCTAGGAAGACCACCGTGTCCAGGTAGTTGATTTCTCTTGAACTGTGGCTTTCCGTAAACCTGATGGTTGATGGTATTCCATTGATATGCGTCACATAATCCATCAGGTCTTGCTCCGTCTCATCACATAGTATAAAGGTGTCATCTATATACCGATTATAATGTAGAATGCATCCAGTATGTGGTGCGTCATTCAGGAGGTGGGTCTGTTCATAAATACCCATGAAGAGGTTCGCATACGATGGGGCCGTATTCGACCCCATCGCTGTTCCCATCAGTTGAAGGTAATAAGACTTCTCAAATTTGAAAAAGTTTTAATGGAGGATTAATTCAACAAGAGTGACAAGAAATTCCGTGGGCGGTCTCAACAATATCGGGTGTCATCCAAGTTGGTCCCTGATAGCTTCAATGCCTTCGTTGTGCGGAATATTCGTGTATAGACTTGACACGTCTAACATCACTAGTAGAACCCCCGTGAGGTCTTGATCAATCCTTGCCAATTTGCTGATAAAATCCGTAGTACCTTTAGTGTACGTGGCCATCAGTTGTACAAACGGCTGCAGAAAAAAAATCTACGTACTGTGAGATGGGATAGCAGAGAGAGCCCCGCGCTGAAATAATCGGTCTGCCGGGCGGGGACGTCAAAGACTTATGCACCTTAGGGAGTGTATATAGCACTGGTATTACTGGAAAATCCGGAGTCAGGAATGCAGCAGTGTCATCCGAGATCCATCCATTATTATTACCCATCCTGATGATAGCATCTACTTCTTTTTTGTAGTTTGCTGTTGGGTCGCCATGTCTCTTATAATGACTCGTATTGCTCAGCTGCACCAGTATTTCTTCCCGGTAATCCTTATACGCCATCACCACTATTGCTCCTCCCTTATCCGCAGCTTTGATAATGATATCCCTATGTTCTCTCAAGGATTTCAATGCTCCATGTTGCTCTCTGGATAGATTGTAGAAACTGGTCTTGTAGCTTTTAATTGTCTGTCTTTGAGAAAGGTTCCACTCCGGGACCGAAACGTCAGATTGGGCGGCCTGTTCATTTTGTATTGATGCCCAATACAGACTTTTTTGCCTATACTGATCTGAGTGCAGTCTTCCTTTACCGGACGTGAGAATGGTAATGTTGTTCTATTATTATTATTATTATTATTATTGACTGGCATCTGTTGATGTTTTTGTATCGTTATTGTTTAGTAACTTAAGCATTGTGGTTAGTGGTTTGCGCCTTTGTTTTTTCTTTACCCTTCTAAATATTGGAATTGTGTGTTTTCCTTACATTGTGGCAGCATCCACTTACACAGATTACTGTTCGTCAGTTATATTTGTGCACCTTTCTTTATATATATATATATATATATATATATATATATATATATATATGATGAGACCCATCAAGGTCGAAACAGCTGTCTGTGGGTGGTTTTCTGGGTATGCACCTTAACCCTGGCTGTGCTCAAAGCTGTGACCATGCAGCAAGCTTAAGCCTATAGGGAACCATGTTAAAAATGGTTATTGAGGCAAAAAGTGACACTGTGTGCTCATTTGCATGTCATTTCCCAGAATCCCTTGCTGCAGTGGAAGTGCTGTATGCTGGGTGATAATGGGGAAAGGCGGGGTTGCAGACCTGCCTAAGACATGCAGATGAGCATACAGTTATATTTGCATATAAGACGAAGAGATTGCTGTGGAGCCTACTGTCCAGGTTATATATTTTATTTGCACTCATCTACATTATTGCACTCCTGCTGCTTTGCTAGCATTTTGCTACCAGCCATTCAGACATTCAAGTTCCTGTTTACACTGTGAACTCTCCCCGGCTGAAACCTCGCTGACATCATCGAGTTCACGCGAGACTCTATTCAGTGTATGCTCTGTGTAGCACCGGAGAGGGGAAGGCGGCGTCCCTCGTGGCTCTCGGTCTCTGCCAGGACCTAGAGGGGCTATTGTGGCAAGACACACCGCGGACATCACACCGAAGTCCTCCTCCTTGGGTTCCTGCATCTGAACGGGCTGAGTTGTACTCAAAAATGCATTTTTATCCCTTACTCCATAAATTTATTGTTATACAATTTTACGCTATGAGTGCGCCTGTTTTTTCTGTGGTTTTGTATATATATATATATATATATATATATATATATATATATATATATATATATATATATATATATATATATATTGTGACAGAAACCAGGGGATGGTAATGAATTCCGTATATAGGGCTCCCAGGATACTAGACAGTTTCTATCCTGTTTGGCCTGGGAGTGCAGCCTTATAATACATACACTCCATCCCACAGTTTGGCAAGCGCTGGAACTGAGGGATGAGAGATCCAGACCAGAGTTTGTCTGCTGCCTGATTTCTGTCACCTGTCATGCTAATTAGGAATCAGGTATGAAAGACTGATTTCCTGTTTGCTCTGGTCTCCCCACAAGAGCCAGGAGGCTGGAAGGCTGCTGAACTACAGAGGGGAGAAGCCTCTTCCCCAAACAGGTTCAATCTTTCTGTTCATTTGTGTAAGACTGCAAAAGTACCGTGTTTTGATGTTGGAAGTGGAAAAGCCACTTCCAACCCTGAGTCAGGGATATCTAAGTTAAGTTATCGCTCAGGTGAGCAGCTTTTGTTTTTGATCTGTTTTCTGTTGTATGCACTGTGGCAGTCTCAGTGCCTGGGACTGAATAAACCAGGCATAGCCTGTTTAAAGGAACAGTACGTGACGCCTCATCATTTAACCTACCCTAAAAGACCGTGTTCTAAACAGTCCCGGACAAACGACGGAGCCCCGGAGTAAGCCGTTTGTCACATATGGTGGAGAATGCGGGCAGAGCACTAGGGGGTCTGCGGGTTGAAGAACTTTGAAAAAAAAAAAAAAAAAAGTTTTTTTCATCCTCTGCAAACAAGATGGAAGACGTGGTGGGTGCGCTGGTACGCAATGTCGCTGCCCAGAAAGACGCGAATGAAACCCAGCAACAGCTGTTAATAGCCCAGCAAGAAACTAATGCAAACCAGCAGCAGACGAATGCAGCCCATCAACAGCTGCTAATAGCCCAGCAAGAGATTAATGCCAACCAGCAACAGGCGAATGCCAACCAGCAACAGGCGAATGCAAACCAGCAACAGACGAATGAAGCCCTGCAAAATGCGAATGCAAACCAGCAAGAGACAAACCGCTTGCTGAGAGAGGAGCAACAGCGGTTTGCTCAGGGCTTACAGCAGGAACTCGAGATCCTGAGGGGGACTATCAGAAACCTTCCACTGGCAGCGGCAGCCCCAGTACCGAAAATGACCAGGGCAAGCCACTACCTTCAGAAGATGGGACCCTCGGATGATGTGGAAGCCTATCTTCTCACGTTTGAACGCACGGCACAGAGAGAGGGATGGCCAGAAGCTGAGTGGGCTGGTCTAATCGCACCCTTCCTAAGCGGCGAACCCCAGAAGGCTTACTTTGGTCTAGAGCCAGCCGAAGCTAACGTCTATGCAAAATTGAAGTTCGAGATCCTCGCCCGCCTCGGCGTAACCACGGCTGTTCGCGCCCAAAGGTTTCACGCATGGTCCTTCACGATGGATAAAGCCACCCGAAGCCAGATGTATGACCTCATCCACCTCGCCCGGAAGTGGCTACAACCCGAGATCAACTCAGCCAGCCACATCGTGGAACGGTTGGTCATGGACCAGTTCTTGAGGAAACTTCCCTCTGCCTTACGCCGTTGGGTCAGTCGGAGTGACCCCCACAATGCGGATGAGCTTGTGGCCCTCGTAGAAAGGTACAATGCAGCAGAAGAGCACCCGCAACCCACAGTCGTGGAGCAACCCCACTACCCGAGGTTCCAGGACTCTTCCAGAGACGGTAAAAGGGTACCGGGGTTAAGGGGCGCTGAAGAGCGGCGACCACCTTCACGCAGCACCAGCAACAGTGGTTCGCACACTAAGGGCAATAGCCAACATGGGGAGCCGGGAAAAGGCTCTAAGTGGGACACAGACTATGTACCTAAATGTGTAAATTGTCATGAGAGGGGCCACACAGCAAAAATCTGCCCACTAAATGATGAGCCCATGCAATGCAACAGCGTGGAACCTTATTCGCTGTTGTCCCAATGTATGGGCCCTAGCCCAGAGGACCCCTTGAATAACCATCTGTGGGCATTTGTAAAGGTTAATGGTAAGAGGGTTCGGGCACTTCTTGACTCTGGGAGCATGGTCACACTAGTGTCCGAATACCTCTTGCCCATTAAGAAGAAACAGGGAAACAGTTCACAAAGAGTGGCAATTTGTTGTATACATGGGGATAATCATGAATATTCCACTGTTGATGTTTTTTTTGAAACAGAGTTTGGTTCTTTAGATTTCAAGGTGGGTATTGTACCCAAACTGGCACATGATGTGTTAATAGGGACCGACTTTCCCCATTTTCTAAAAATGTGGTCCCCCGCTCAGAATAGCGCCCAGAGTTCAATAGCGGACCATAATGAAGTATTAGAAGAAACAAATCCTTTCCCTTTTTCAGAAATGGAGGTTGACGAGGGCCCAAATAAGAAGGGGGAAAAGGAGGAGTGCTGTAAAATTCCCTTCCCCATCACTACTTTGGTAGGGAATACCCCAAATCAAGATGTTGAGCAGACACTTACCACCCCAGAACCGGATAAGACCCTCGCTGACATAGAGGTCAGTCCTGGGAGTTTTAAGAAGGCCCAGTGGGAGGACCCCACATTAGCGGTAGCAAGGGGAAATATACGGGACCAGAATAGTACTCCTGGCCAACCAGATAGGTCACTTGCTTACCCCTACTTCGAGGTAGAGAACGACCTAGTATATCGGGTTGATAAAAGGAAATCAGTTACAACTAAACAATTGTTGGTACCACGGACATTCCGTAACGTAGTATTACACCTCGCACATAGTCATCCATTGGGGGGACACCTAGGGGTGGAAAAGACAAAAGAAAAGGTTCTTCGAAGCTTCTATTGGCCTGGGGTTCTGGCAGAAATTACGAATTATTGTTCCTCATGCCCAGAATGTCAGATCACCGCCCCGTTCAAGGCGTACCGCAGCCGATTGGTACCCCTTCCCATAATAGAGGTACCATTTGACCGGATTGCTATGGATCTAGTAGGACCCCTAATAAAGTCTGCTAGGGGACATCAGCATATATTGGTAATATTAGATTATGCCACCCGATATCCGGAGGCAGTTCCCCTACGTAGCACCTCAGCTAAAAACATAGCAAAAGAGTTAGTAGTTCTGTTTTCCCGGGTCGGGATTCCTAAAGAGATTCTATCTGACCAGGGAACACCATTTATGTCCCAAGTAACGAAAGAGCTATGTAAACTCCTAAAAATCAAGCATCTCAGAACCTCAGTCTATCATCCACAAACAGATGGTTTAGTGGAAAGGTTCAATAAAACCTTAAAGAGCATGTTACGGCGGGCGGTTGATAAAGATGGGAAAAACTGGGATTGTTTGTTACCGTACCTGTTATTTGCCATTAGGGAAGTTCCCCAATCATCCACTGGCTTCTCCCCGTTTGAACTATTGTATGGCCGACACCCAAGGGGCTTACTGGATATAGCCAAAGAGACTTGGGAACACGAGGTTACCCCTTACAGAAGTGTAATAGAGCATGTTGCCCAGATGCAGGACCGCATTGCTGCAGTCCTACCCATAGTGAGGGAACACATGGAGAAAGCTCAAGAAGCACAGAGGAATACATATAATAAGGGTGCTAGGGTCAGAATTTTTTCTCCAGGTGATAGGGTACTAGTTCTGGTTCCCACCGTGGAGAGTAAATTCCTTGCTAAATGGCATGGGCCATATGAGGTCTTGGAAAGAGTGGGAGAAGTAAATTATAAGGTAAGACAGCCAGGTAGGAGGAAACCTGAGCAAATTTACCATATAAACCTACTCAAGCCCTGGAAAGATAGAGAAGTCTTGTTAACCCTAGTACCCCCAGGTCCGTCAGAGAATCAAGAAACTGACCCAGAGGTTAGCATAGCTGAAACCCTGTCTGTTCATCAGAAACGAGAGGTTCAGAATTTAGTGAAAAGAAACAAAGAAATCTTCTCTATACGGCCAGGTAGAACTAGCGTAATTGAACATGACCTAGTCTCTGAACCGGGGGTCCGAGTTAACCTTAAACCGTACCGAATCCCAGAGGCCAAAAGAAAGGCTATAAGTTTAGAGGTTAAAAAAATGCTAAAACTAGGTGTAATTGAGGAATCCCAAAGTGGGTGGAACAGCCCTATAGTCTTAGTCCCAAAGCCAGATGGTACAACAAGGTTTTGTAATGACTACCGGAAACTAAACGCGGTGTCAAAATTTGATACTTATCCTATGCCTAGGGTAGATGAACTTGTAGAGAGACTGGGCAAAGCCCGATATCTCACAACCCTAGACCTAACAAAAGGGTACTGGCAGGTTCCCCTCACAGAAAGGGCAAAAGAAAAGACAGCCTTCTCAACCCCAGACGGCCTCTTTCAGTATAAGGTGTTGCCTTTTCGCTTACATGGAGCTCCCGCCACATTAAAAAGAATGATGGATAAAATTTTAAAACCACATGCTCGGTATGCTGCCGCCTACCTGGATGATGTGGTAATCCATAGTGAAGATTGGCAATCCCACCTTCCAAAGGTCCAAGCTGTGCTTGACGCAGTCCGGTCTGCTGGACTAACTGCTAACCCCGCTAAATGCACTATTGGTCTGGAGGAGGCCAAGTATCTGGGATATTCTATTGGCAGAGGTTTACTCAAACCCCAAACACTCAAAGTGGAGGCGATACAAAATTGGCCAAGGCCAGTTACAAAAAAACAAGTAAGGACCTTTTTGGGGTTAATTGGGTACTATAGAAGGTTTATTCCCAATTTTGCAACTAAGGCAACCCCACTAACTGACCTCACAAAAGCAAGAGGACCGCTAATGGTAAAGTGGTCCCCCGAAACCGAACAGGCCTTTAGAAGCCTGAAAGAAGCTCTCTGTGCCCAACCAGTGTTGGTCACACCTGACTTCTCCAAAGAGTTCGTAGTCCAAACCGACGCATCTGAGGTAGGGCTGGGGGCGGTACTCTCCCAGGAGTCTCAAGGTGAGGAGCACCCCATCCTTTATTTAAGTAGGAAACTAAATCCCCAGGAGAAAAATTACTCCATAGTAGAGAAAGAGTGTCTCGCAATAAAGTGGGCTGTAGAGACGCTCAAATACTACCTGTTGGGGAGAAAATTCCGGTTGGTCACAGATCATGCACCCCTTACCTGGATGTGTCAAAACAGGGAAAAGAATGCTAGAGTGACCAGGTGGTTCCTAAGCCTACAACCCTTTAAATTTTCTGTGGAACACAGGTCAGGGCACAAACATGGCAATGCTGACGGGTTGTCAAGGATGCACTCCCTAATATCCATGGTCGCTCATCCCTCGAGGTCTGAGCTGGGGGGGAGGATATGTGACAGAAACCAGGGGATGGTAATAAATTCCGTATATAGGGCTCCCAGGATACTAGACAGTTTCTATCCTGTTTGGCCTGGGAGTGCAGCCTTATAATACATACACTCCATCCCACAGTTTGGCAAGCGCTGGAACTGAGGGATGAGAGATCCAGACCAGAGTTTGTCTGCTGCCTGATTTCTGTCACCTGTCATGCTAATTAGGAATCAGGTATGAAAGACTGATTTCCTGTTTGCTCTGGTCTCCCCACAAGAGCCAGGAGGCTGGAAGGCTGCTGAACTACAGAGGGGAGAAGCCTCTTCCCCAAACAGGTTCAATCTTTCTGTTCATTTGTGTAAGACTGCAAAAGTACAGTGTTTTGATGTTGGAAGTGGAAAAGCCACTTCCAACCCTGAGTCAGGGATATCTAAGTTAAGTTATCGCTCAGGTGAGCAGCTTTTGTTTTTGATCTGTTTTCTGTTGTATGCACTGTGGCAGTCTCAGTGCCTGGGACTGAATAAACCAGGCATAGCCTGTTTAAAGGAACAGTACGTGACGCCTCATCATTTAACCTACCCTAAAAGACCGTGTTCTAAACAGTCCCGGACAAACGACGGAGCCCCGGAGTAAGCCGTTTGTCACAATATATATATATCACATTTTAAGTTATGGTGAAAAAGGCAACAAGAAACCTCCACCGTATGGCATATAGCAAATAAAAAGATCACTTGTGAGCACATTCACATGTCCTAGGCCTTGCCCCCGCTGCCTACTACAGCGTCCGCTGTGACGGACGCTGCACGGACGAGAGCCCTCCCCTCAATGGCGCCAGGCCCTCTGCGAGGGGGGGCCGCAGCGCTCGGGCGAGAGTTGCTCCTGCTCTCAATAGAATTGAGAGCAGGACTCGCGTTGAGCGATTAGGCACGCCCCCCGGCGGTTCAGCCAATGAGGGCGAACCTGCTGGGTGACGTCATGGCCGCACCCCCGTCACTCCCACCCCCCCGGTCTCTCCTCCTGCAGTGAGCTGCAGACAGGGGAATCGGCTGAATGCGCCGCCAATATCGCGGGCGCGCGTTACAGCGGCGTGACCGGGGCCTTAGCCTTAGGCAGGTCTGCAACCCTGCAGTTCACCATTATCCCCAGCATACAGTGCTCCCACTGCAGCAAGAGATTCTGGGAAATGACATGCAAATGAGCACACCGTGTCAGCTTTTGCCTGAAATCAATTTTTACATCTAACCCTTATATGCTAATGCTCGCTGTTAACACAGCTTTTAAGCACAGCATGGGAATCAGATGCAAAGCCAGAGAAACCACTCACAGACACATACATACATATATGCACATATACATATACACCACATACACATACATATATACACACCACACACACATACATATATACACACCACACACACATACATAAAAACACACCACACACACACATACATATACACACCACACACACATACATATATACACACCACACACACATACATATATACACACCACACACACACACATACATATATACACACCACACACACATACATATATACACACCACACACACATACATATATACACACCACACACACATACATATATACACACCACACACATATATACACACCACACACATATATACACACCACACACATATATACACACCACACACACATACATATATACACACCACACACACATACATATATACACACCACACATACATATATACACCACACATACATATATACACACACACATACATATATACACACACACATACATATATACACACACACATACACACATATATACACACACACACATATATATATACACACACACACACATATATATACACACACACACACACATATATATACACACACACACACATATATATATACACACACACACACACACATACATACACACACACACACACACACACACACACACACACACACACACACACACACACACACACACACACACACACACACACACACACACACACACACACACACACACACACACGATGTATAGAAGAACATATGCTGGAAAGTTACCCTACTATGAAAGCTTGAACAATATACCCGGCTAAAGTGGGAAAAGTAAACGTGCAAACCCCCAAATATGAAACATCAAAAAGCAATTGCCCTCATTCTCCGGATGCTGGACTGTCCCTGGGCTTGGCAGCATTCAGGAACAAGACATTAAGGCGGAGGGTGCCAAGAATCCCCGGAGGTTAAACAAAAGCTGTAATTTAAACCTAAACCGGCTACCTACAACTGCCGGACTCTCTCTCGGAAGCAACACTGCAAAAACTGGAAACAAGCTTTAAAAAAATTCAATGAGTGAATTTGTAAACACTAAAACGTGACCAAAAACCGCTTAACTTATATGATATCCTATTGCATTTAGGCTAACACAGGTGCAAATAGGTGATGGAAATTCAAAGCAAAGACAGTATCATAAGATCACTTATAGACCCTAATAAATGCACACTAGTGCGTCTACAAGAAGGTTGGACTAAGTATATCCAGAGATTCAAATATCCCCTCAGTGGTCAGGCTACGATGCTGTTGAGACACATACTCCTGTAGCCGAGAGGCACATAATGAATTCCATAAAAACTCCAAGTGGGCAAAATAATAACATTTTATTCAAAACAGCAATAACGACGGAAGTGATAGTATATACAGTGAACGAGATATAAAAAAAAACCAATAGCGAGGCAGCTTGTGGGCAGAAGGTCACATGGAAAGTATCCACCTATGACCCCCGTATATTCATATGCATAGATGCCTTTAATCAGTTATTTGCCCATATTCATTGCATCCAGAGACGGATACTAATGGGTTAACGTTACTGATACCAAACAGCAGGATTCGGTCTATTCCCATGCAAGAAATATAGCGTTAGGGTTGCATTATGATCCAGAGTTCCCACATCAGAGGAAACCTCTGAGAAAGTGTAAAAACCTAAATGCCTATCTTAAGATGTGGTGCAATCCACTCTCATAGAACCAGATATGGGTTGTCACGCTGTAATTCTTCTATTACAGCACTTATTCCCTCACCTACTGTCTCTGTAAGTCTCCCACCATACCTCTTAGATTGTAAGCTCTTCGGGGCAGGGATTTCCTTTCCTATTGTCTGATTTTGCTGCACTTATTGTATTATTATAATTCCCTGTACTCCTGTACTGTATTCTTTGTGAAGCGCTGAGTACACTTTTGGCGCTATATAAATAAAGACATACAATACAATACAATACAATATGGTTGGATATTATCTGTTGTCAACCACAGAATGGACGTGTATTAATAACCTGTAGAGTCAGTATAGTCAATGCCTCTACTCAATGTATGACTGATGTATATAAGGTTCACAAAACAACTGTAGTCAGAGCCGTGAAGATGTACACGTATATATAATGATATATAGCTATAGCGCCAGTCACCCAAACAACAGGGTTAAACAACATAACCAATGTAGCTGTTCAGAGACATTGTAGTTATAAATGTATCAAATAGCAGTCTATTCAACCTTAGTCAAAGTAGCTACTGTGTTGCTGTATGCAAATTAGTTGCATTGGCGTTTCTCAGGTAGTGAAAAAATGAACAGCATGATACAACCCGTTCCGTCGCTGGATAGTCAATCAGGCCGTCTGCCTCCGAGACGCCACTGTGGTTTACATCCATTTACTTCCAATCACTTACAAGATTTTTTAAGAAGACTCACTTACAGGATGCAACAGACCCTGGATTTTGCTCAGCATATAGAACACGCGGGATTTTGCAGTGGATACACCATGTACCACATACAAGTCGTACAAGAAGTGATTTCCTGAAGTAATTAATACGATCTACCACTCCGTTTAGGATTCGTAGATTACAAAAAAAGCATTTAATTCTCTCTACACCTCAGCGGTCCTAAATGCACTAAGAAAACAAAATATTGATGAAGCTTACATTGATATTATAAAGAACATTTACGAGAATGACACATCAAACATTAGATTATATGAAGATACAAGCTAGATAAGGATCAGCGAGAGTGCGACGGAGACGCACCGTTTCACTAAAGCTTTTCACTCCTACACATGAAGAATTGTTCCAATCATTCGACTGGAAGAAAAAGGAATCAAAATCAACGATGAATATTTGAGTCACCTATGATTTGCAGATGACATTTTTTGCTTCATGTCCAGAAAACCTCCAGCAACGAATTAGGGAACTTGCAAAAGCAAGTAAGAATGTGAGACTCCATATGAAAATGAACAAGACCAAAGTGCTTTTCAACAAACGTGTAAAGTCTGCAAAGATTGGAAAACTGGAAATGGAATAGAACTAGAAGTCGAAGACTATGTCTAAATTGGCCGGCAAATAACAATGGATGGGAACCTTTAGAATTAAATCAATAGGAGAATGAAGATGGGATGGAGAGCATTTGGAAGAAACAAGACAATATTTCAAGGGAGCCTTCTACTGTGCCTCAAGAGGAAATGTTTCGAGAAGTGTCACGTGGATGTGAAACTTGGACCCTAAATGCGAAGATAAATCAGAAGCTTCAGACAACGCAATGAAGTATGGAAAGATGTATGATGGATATTACCCGAAGAGACAGGAAAAAAGAATGATACATTTTAAAATCAAACAAAAGTCTGCATCATCATCACAAATGTGAAGAAATTAAAATGGCAGTGAGCCAGACATATCGCAAGAAGAAATGACTATCATTGGACAAAAATGCTATTCGACTGGATTTCAAGAGAGATTAAAAGGACAAAGACGACCACGAAAAGTAAGATGGGAGGATGAAATCAGAAAATTTGTTGGAGCAACAAGGAGAAGAGAGGCTTGATATAAACCACATCCAAGTCAAACAAGAAGTGATTTCCCAAAGAAATGAATACGGTCTACCACTTATATGTAGATTACAAAAAAAGCATTTGATTTGGTGTACACCTCAGTGGTTTTAAATACTTTAAGAAAACAGTGTTGAATAAGCGTACATTGATATTACAAGAAACATTTATGAGAATGCCACTTCAACCATTAGATTACATGAAAATACAAGCACGATAAGGATCAGCAAGGGAGTTCGACAGGGAGACACCGTCACAAATGCTTTCTACAGCAACACTTGAAGAATTGTTCAATCAAACTCATCATCACTGAATACTGGAGTCACCTACGATATGCAGATTACTTTGTTTGCCATACAGTATGTCCAGAGGACCTCCAGCAAGAAATCAGCCGAAGCAAATAAGAAAGTGGTCCTCCATATGAATCTCAGCAAGACCAAAGTGATGTTCAACAAATGGGTCAACTTTGCAAAGATCTAAATAAACGGAATACAACTAGAAGTCAAAGACTATGTCTACCTTGGCCGGCAAGTGACAATGGATGGAAACCTTTTGAATGAAGATGAGTTGGAGCATATTTGGAAGGAACAAGACAATATTTCAAGGGAATCTTCCACTGTACCTCAAGAGGAAAGTTTTTTACCAGTGTATTCTGCCTGTGCTCACATATAGATGTGAAACGTGGACCCTAAATGTGAAGTTAATTCAGTAGCTTCAGACAACCCAAAGAAGTTTGGAGAGATGTATCCTGGGTATTACGCAGAGACAGGATAAAGAATGAATGAGTATGAAAGCAAACAAAAGTCTGTGACATCATTGCAAGGATGAAGAAATTAAAATGGCAGTGGGCCGGACCATCATTGGACAAAGATGGTAATCGACAGGGAAATCAGAAACACCAAGACAACTACGAACATTAAGATGGGACGATGAAATAAAAAGAAATTGTTCGAGTAACCTGAGGACGAGAAGCTTGCAACCGCAGTACCTGAAAGATCAGTGGAGAGACCTTCATCCAGCAGCGAATCAACAAAGGCGATAAAATAAAAATAATATAGCCCAATTAAGACATTGGAATTCAGACCCTGACCAGCATTGTTGGCTAAAGATTGAGTCTCAGTACTCCCACACGCCTTCTCTCCCGGCTTGTCTTTGGTCTATGGATAGAGGGGACATGGCGGCCCACAAATTCAAACTGGGGGCGATAGAACATACTTGGGAAATTTGACTCAAAACCAAATTCCAACTTACGTCGCCAGGTTCGCAATTAACACCAATCTATGATCACCCAAAGTTCCCCCCGGATGTGAGACAAAACAATTTGCGCAATTTAAGTCGAAAGGGATCAGAGCGGTCGCGGATCTGTTGAGCGATGGAAAATTCCTGAGTTTCCAAGATTTACGCACCAAATTTGACGCTCCTGACTTGGAGACGTTTAAATATCTCCAAATTCGGCATTTCCTACAAAAAATATCCTCAACACTACAATATCCTCCTCTCACAAAATTTGAGAAACTGTGCCGAATAGGCACATACCAAAAAGGCTTAATAACCACAATTTATGCTGGGATGGAGAACCCAGCGAACCCTCCCGCACACGACTATATGCTCAAATGGGCCGCGGAATTGAACATGGTTATTGACAGAGAGGACTGGGAGGGAATCTAGGGCTCTGCATCAGGAACTTCCATCTGTACCACAACCAAGGAAAATATATACAAAATATTATATCACTGGTATCTTACTCCAGTGAGACTGAAACAAAGCTCCCCTCTGGCGTCAGACCTATGCTGGAGAGGCTGTGGACAAAGAGGGGACATGGCCCATATCTGGTGGCTGTGTCCAGAAATTCAGAAATTCTGGCTTATGATTCAAAATGTAATAGAAGAGGTCACAGACCTCACAATCACTCTGGATCCTCTACCTACTTACTGGGCAGACCAATAGAGGAAATTGATCGCCCAGTAAGGAAATTAATCTCCTTCATTTTGACTGCAGCAAGATGCTCGGTGGCGCTCTCCTGGAAGAAGGTGTCTCCCCCCCACAAAACAAAGCGTAAAAAAAAGACTAAACCAAGTCATGCTTATGGAAAAGCTGACGGCCTTCCTCAAACGCTCAACAGAGGATTTCTATAAAATATGGGAACCGCGGCTGACGCATTGAAACTAATCGAATTACTTCCCACTAAAATAAAATCAAAAGAGGTTTGTCCCCAGAAAGGAACAAAGAAGGGCCGGCGACCTGAGGAAGGGGAACCCCACAACACACACACACACACACGCTAGACCTACTGTCTCACTCTAAATAATGATGTAGTAGTACATAGGAAGGTACAATAATCGGGAATAGGAAGCCGTGATATCACCCTGTGCGGCTTCTTATTGGCCCCTGTGACGCGGGAGCTTTAAACTGCACAGAGATACAGGCACCCCCTTCAGACAAATATCTGTGGAAGCAGGGGGTTCCTGAAGATGAAAATCACTGGGGTTCAGCACCGGAGACCACCTGCTCCAATCCAGTATTTAAAAAAACAAAAAAAAACAGGAGGGGGTGGGGGGGAGGGGGTGGAAAAAACGTCCTGGAATACTCTTTTAATCAAGTTTAATTTTAAAAAAAAAAATGCAGTACCATAAACAGGATTTCCTAATAAAACCAGAGCATCAAGAAACTAGTGTGGAAAATTCCTGGAACTAAATGCACTTAGCCACAGAGACAAAATATTTATACCGTTTGCATACACAGGCCCAATGAACAGAGAGAAAGATTTATTTTTAAACTGCTAGAATATTGTTTTATGACCTTTGCATTTCCAGTTTGCTGGAAACGGTAAAGGTAATTTCTATCGGGGGGGGGGGGGGGGGAGATTTTGAAAGCAGGCTCTCTTGGAAAAGCGCTCTCGTGTTAGCATTGCTTTTTAAATGATCTGAATTTTGCCTGCACATGTGTCTTTCCTTTATATTTCCATACAGAAAAAATAGTGAACACATTAACTAGAATGACAATTAAATCCCATTAAAAATATATAGACTCCAAGGCTGATACATATTCAAGGTGATTCACTTACATCTTGTCTATGTAACTAAGGCGGCGGCCCCGCTGCCTGCGCTGCACGCGCGCCTGTGAACAGGCGACACGCGCAGCCGACTCCTCTGGTCTGCAGTGAGCTGCAGGGGGAAAGACAGGGGGGGCGTGACGGGGCGCGGTCGTGACGTCACCCGGCAGGTTCGCTCTCATTGGCTGAACCGCGGGGGAGGCGTGACATAGCGCAACGTCGCAACTCCTGCCCTCAATTTTCTTGAGAGCAGGAGTTTGTCGGCGCGGCGCCCCCCCGTTGCAGCGGGCCCAGCCCCTTTGTGGGGCGGATCTGGTCCCTGCAGCGTCCATCACAGCGGGCGCTGCAGTAGCCAGCGGGGACCTGGCCTAACCGTGTCCTGTTGCGCAGCACACAGAATATTACCTGCCCTCTAGAGCACAGTCTACAACCCTTTTTTTTTAAACGCTGATCTCATTAGTTATGTATTTTCCTGATAAACTTGGCAAATTTAAGAGCGCTGATGACATCACAGACATCTGGATGACACATTGGGATGGGAGAAGGGAACCTTGCAGCGGCTGGAACAGGAACCATGACTGACAGATGCCGAATGCTTAACTAATTTAGTGGGGTAGTTATGATGACAAAGAGCAGCTGTCTCTTTATGCAAACACAAATATAAAAAGCATCATACAAACTAGTGAACTCTATGTAAGGTTCTCTGGCATGTTTGAGGCTGCAATATATTTTTTTGGGTCAGTGAAACTACTACTATTTTGGAGCACTCCAGAACTTCGAGACCAATACAGCTTGTGCATCCACCATAGACAGAGTTGACATTTTGATTTTTCGCCAAGAACAATAACCAAACTGAGCAGTGCGATTCCACAAGATAACTTCCAGTGCCAGACGACACATTCACCAGGTGTTTAGTGCCATAAGGGATTCTTCTGGAATAGCACTGCTTATTAGATATGGGCCCATATCGCCTGTTATGGATATTGGCAATATAGTTAGGTGGCTTTTTGTGGTGTGATCACGTTTCAGAACATTCTGTTTCACCAGTTATTGCCAGGGTTGCCACAACTCCGGGTTTGACTCTGGGTGGTGGCGGCGGCTCCTGGTATCTCCCCCTGCAACACCTGTCAACATGGCCGCGCGGCGTCAAATGCATGACATTGCCATGACAACAGGAATGCGAAGCAACGTCACAGCGCCACATGATGCCCATTGCCATTACAATGGAACGCTGTGTGTCGTGACGTCACCATGACAACTTGACTACACGCCTCGGCGCCATAAAGGCACCCCATTGTCATGTCAACGTGATGCCGCATGACGTCACGTAGCATCCCGTTGTCATGGCAATGCGGCGCCATTTGATGCTGCGCAGCCGTATTGACACGAGTTGCAGGGGGAGATGCCAGGAGGATGTCAGAAGGATGCTGGGAGACGCCGGGAGATGTTTACAGAACTCCACATTTGAGCATCCCTAGGGGTTAATTTATGGGGCAGGAGAAGTTAGAATTTGATCCAAGTTTGCTCAACGTCACATCTTTGCATGGAAATGCAGGCTCATACTTATGAAGAGAAGCTCAAGGTTGAATATCAACCTGCTCACAAGTTATTTAAGTGTTAATTTTTGTTATTAGATATGCAGAATATATTCAGGCTACTCTTGAATTCAAGAAATACCGCTTGTAAGCAAAACTAATATAATAATTGACTGTAATTGCTATTCTGATGTTGGATCCATTGCAGTCACCTTCATATGACATGGCTAAAAAGTAGGATGTTTAAATGATAAACTTTATAATATTTTCCGTGACATTATAATAGATATGTAATGTCTATTGTATCTGGCATCTTTTTAGAAAGAAAGGTATACAGGGATGTACCAAATAAGTAACCACGGGAAGGATATTGACTGACGGAGTAGTAATCTGATTGCCATTATTGGAGTCAGGAAGGAATTTATTTTTACCTTTGGAGATAACATTGGATGACATGTCACTGGGGTTTTTGTTTGCCTTCCTCTGGATCAATATACTGTAAGTACACATATAGGACGAGTATCTTAATTTAACATACTGTAGGTGAAATACGATGGCCATACTATGTGCCCTTTTTCAACCTCATCTACTGTGTAACTATTTGCAGCAACTGAAGGTTATTGCAATGAAATAGGGCTACTATATTTACACCGAGGCCCCGTTTCTATCAACCAGAGTAAATAACATTCAGACAATAGGGGACGAGACTACTTATGGAGGAGGAATGTATTTACCCTCACTATATTAAGTCTACTAGAAGTTCTCAGTAGCGAGTTACACAAATAACTGATGAAAAAAGGGAAAGGGACAAAACAAGCTGTACATTTTCTGCCCCATTTTTAATCATTTAGATCCAATCACAATATCTATCTATACACACACACACACACACACACACACACACACACACACACACACACACACACACACACACACACGTAAATAAACCATGATAGGATACACAACACAATGCCTGAAGCCTTGTACTATTAACTAGGTCAGACAGACTGCTTAAAGCTATACATGGCTGCTGTAAACTACACGTAGGGACAAGGCAAGAGCAGACATATACTGTATTAATCTGTAAAGACGTTGGCAGTCTTCATTTTTTCGAAGAAAGAGAGCAAGTGTGTAGCTAGTACGCTTTTTCCACCGCCATCGGACTTGGCACAAGTAGCAGAGCAGCGCAGTGGGTAGTTATGATTGTCTGCCACAGGTAACACCAGGAAAAACATGAGAATTCATCAAGTGCTAAATACTTATTTATACCATGTTAAAGCAGCAGTCCAAGCTGCCGTTTTTGAATTTTTTTCCCCTTTAATATAGGCATCAATACAATCCACACAATGAGAAGTAATTAGCTAAATTGCCGATCGATCTGTTCTCCAGTGATCGGTCTGTGAAGATTCGGCTCTGAAATTCACTAAATGGCTGTCAGTGCAGCAGAAGAGAGGACCCACGATGCAAAGTTTTGTGGGGAAAATTATGTGACCAGGTAGTCACTAGATACAATTGGTGCACTGCTAGACAGGGCACAGTTCAAATAGGGTGTGTGCTAGAGTCTGTTCAGAAGAGGAAGGGGATGCGAGTTTGTAAATGGTTGCTATAGAAATAAAAAATGCTGGTTACATTATAAAAGATTAAAAATCTCTTTCAGAGGGGTTTAAAAAAAATGCTACAAGTATTTTCTCATAGTACAGAACTGATTTATTAAATAAAACACACGTGGGATATTGCTTGGTCTGAAGCTTTAATGTGTTGGAGATTTGCTCATACTTGGTTACATATGAGAAAGGGACTTCTGTGCAACAGGCAATGGGTGCGATTTGGTACTATAGTTACTCCGATATATCAAACAAGCTGAATATTTAGAAGCATAATAAAGTAAAGTGTGCACCTTCAAGATTTCACAAATCAGAAGAGGCAGCTACATTGTAAACCAGGGATTCCCAACGCCACCCTCCGGAAACTTACTGTATCTTGTGCCAGGGGTGGGCAACTCCAGTCCTAAAGATCACCCAACAGGTCAGGTTTAGGATATCGCTGCTTCAGCACAGGTGGTGCAGTCGAAGACCGAGCCACACATGCTGAAGCAGGGAAATACCCAATACCTGGCCTGTTGGTGGCCCTTGAGGATAGGAGTCACCCACCCCTGGCAAGTCTCAAAAAGACGAGCAAGCAACCATGCTGATTAATCCACAAGGAAGACACAGATCATCCACATGGCTGCTGGTTCTGCGTTTTCTTAAACACTCCAGCAGGCTGAAGCTATAGAAATAGGAGTTACACATACTGTATGTTGCTCAGAGTGCTCATTTCCAAGTCCAAGCCCAGAATCTGCACATCTTGGGTTGCATAACTATATACTGTATTAGAATGACTGAAAGAAGCTTGTGGAACAATCACATACAGTCTTGTGTGTTTACACTTCAGGGAAAACCCCAACACATACAGACTAAATGATAGGATAGTGTCCGATGATGAGCCATTCAACTTCATTAATCACCTAATCATCAAACTGTGAAATTAGTCAAGTAAACCAATTAGGATAAATTGCTATATGCAGCATGCTTTACTTTATGTATCATACAATAGGCACAATTAATTTAACAAGTGGGATCCCGTGTCATTTCTGCCGATAACTCAATTTGAACCAATTGTATTTAGTTGTTTTTGTTGTAACGTTGAACGCACCCTTAAGAATTAGTTGTATAAACCAGGACATGAGCAGCCTTGAAAACAATGCTGAGAGAAGCCTCCAATGTAAGAGAGCAGCCAATAACTGTTATGCTGTTATGATTCATTCCTGTGTTTGTGCGAAATGTTCCACATCTTAGACCATGATATAAAATACAAACATGTGCCCTCAAGTGGCACCGTCACTGCATCTGTATTGTCTTCAGTTTTTATGGAAATTATCCTCATTTCCACACAGGATATTAGGTACTTTTTTTCTGCTGTGACATTTTAAATTCCAAGTTTAGTTCCTTTTGAGACAGATTAGATAAAATCCCACAACAAAATGCAAGCCTAGCTTTCTATGCAACAAATATGTGCCTTACAGTATGTGCAATGTTATATGTCAGGAAACCGCTAAAGCAACATTAGTTAAGGCAGCGCTGCGCAAACCTTTTCAGCTGCGGCCCCCTTCCTGGGAGCCGCAGCGTTCGCGCCCCCTCCCTTAAAGGCCCGGCTTCAAATGACGTTGCGGGTCACGTGACCCCACCGTGTCATTTGACGCGCGTCGCCGAAGACCCGGCTGCCAGTAGGTAAGTGAGGTTACAGAGGCCTCACGCCTCCCCCGGCATTAAATTAAATGCCGGGGGGGGAGAGTGCGGGTCCTCTAACTGCCCGCCCCCCCCCCCCCCCCAGTTTGCGCACAGCTGAGTTAAGGCATCAAGATTCTTTTCACAATGAATGTTGTTACTGAGACACATCATAGATTTGTGGCATCATGGAACACAGGGACATTCTAAACTGTGGGTCAACGGCCCCAGATTCACTCAAATAAAATAAAAAATAAATAAACTAAAAGGCGGCTAAGCTGTAACATGCCTCAACTGCTATTCATTTGAATTGGAGTTAATACGTGCTAAAGCTTAGCACCTTTCAGTGAATCTGTGTGTCGGAGTGCAATTTCTGACTTCGTCAAGTACTCCGGATCCCTTCCCAGATGAGATCATGCCCTTCTTTACTACTTATGCAGGAATGAGCTAAATAACTAGGATTAGGTTTCACTTGAGTGAGATCCATCACTGAAAGTTGAAAAGTGCAGGAGAGCAATCTTGGAAAAGTAGCACTAAGAACCATACGCGCAAACAGAGGAGAAACCATGCTGGCATGTGTCAGTCATCCAAGCACCACAGGCACGGTGGATAATAGGCATAACCCTAACACAGGTATTAGTACATAGAATGGATACTACGGAAGGACAATTTAAGCTATTTTATGAAAACGTGGATCTTCAGGTACACAATAGGAGAAAAAAAAACACCCATGACTTAAGAATACATATACTGCTAGCCTATATTAGTTATTTTTACTGTATCAGGTAAACTATTTATTCCAAATATTTTATCTGAAAAAATAGATAGATATCTATTTTTTTTTTTTTTTTTTAATAAAGTGTGCAATTCTACACACACACCAAGAGGATTTAAGTACCCGACTAGCACCCTCTCTATCCACCTTTAAGACCCACCTTAAGGCCGCTTTCACACTGGGGAGTTCGTGATACAGCGTGCACGCGCCTCTGTCTGCTGGACGATGTGTGATCATCCCCAGCAGACGGAAAAAGGCGACATCCAGGAAGTGTGTGTGAGAGCAGGTCTGTACGTGTGCGTGGGTTTGCATGACATTAAAAATTCTAATTAAAGATAGATGCATATAAAAAAATATATACTTGGACTTTGAAGCCATTTATCAACCCCATTTGAATGGTGGAAATTAATTTGCATGTACTATAATATCCAGGCTCATACACAGCCGTGCTGCATTGCCTGCTGTCTCTAGAGAAGCCACATACCAATGGATAGTGGGACGTATCTCACCAACACTTCAGGATTTCACTGCCCAGAACTGCCGAGTTTCTGCTCAATTTCAGCAGCCAATCAATGTAAACCATATAAAGGGAAGAAAATATATAATAGTGCAGTATATCCAAACACCTGTGGCAATCTGTATGGGGATCAAGATTAGGAACTCACATTCTCCCAGTTAAAATACAGCATTGGAAGACAATCTGAAGACTCTGTGGTTTGCAGGGGGGTCTTGCTTAGTGTACTCTCCCTTGTGTCAGTACAACAAACCCTCGGCGGAAACAGAGATAACTCTAGTGCAACATTGTATGTTCACTAATGGTATATTCAATAAAAGCAGTGATAATTTGCACTTACATTAGCACCATGTGCATAGACACATAAAAATCAAAGCGCAGCAGCAGTATACACCATCTACCCCACTTCCGGGATCGCGTCGCATCACTTCCGGCCCGGCCCGTCGCGTCACTTCCGGTTTCGCGATCGATCTCGAAATGGATCCACACGGGTTCTGGGGCATGGGGGGCACACTCTGGGTTGCTGCTGGTTCACTCTACGCGTTTCGTGTTCAGCGGGGCCTTAGCCTAAGGAATGTCTTAGCACAAGTTTAACAGGACAACAACATATCCTGACTGATGAGACACTGGGGCTTAACCAATCAAGTGCGATAGCGCCGATTGGGTGGTTAACGCACAGAAACTATCAATCAAGTCAGGGGGCTTTCTGTGCTGGGGCACTGATTTGGCACTAATGCACTTTGTTGAATATGTCCCAATGTGTCCTCCTACCCGGTTTGTAGTTTTTTTTGTAGAATGGAGATGTACAGATTCGCTTTCGGGTTCATTAAAGGAGCAGTTCCACCTACTATTATTGTTTAGACCCAATTCGTTTACAAGTTGGAACCAGGGGTCACCCAGGATCAAACGGTGAAGGTTACCACGTTTTAAATCTCGCTCAGGGAAAAGAAAATGGCTGACAAATACCAGGCAAATAGGAAGGTGCAACTTCATGGCTGTGGCTTTTTATTTCAGGGGTGCGCAATCTTTCCCCCCTGCGCCCCCCTGCTCGCAACCCCTTCTTACCATGTCTCCGGCATCAAATGACGCAGCGGGGTCACGTGACGACATCGCGTTGCCATAGCAAGGTGACAAGTGACCCCGCTGCGTCATTTGACACCACATTGCCATGGCGATGCACCGCCGGAGACAAGGTAAGAGAAGTTACAGAGGCCTCACGTGATCCCTCAGCATTTTATTTTAATGCCTTGGGGAAGAGAGCGGGGCCTCTGCAACCACTGCTCCCCCACAGAAAATCTTGTGCCCCCCAGTTTGCGCAGCCCTGTTCTATTGGATCGCAATTTAAATCCCCTTTAAAAACCAGTAAGTAATACTAGTAACTTCACCCGTAAGTATCGTGGAAACTGGGCGGTTTCTGGAGCTAACAACAGCGCGGCTCAGGTCTGGAGGAGACCCCCCCATTTCCGAACCCTGTACAAAAAAACGTGTGTGTGGTTGTTTTTTTTTTTTTTTTTAAATAAATCAGTTCTGTAGTATTAGATAATACTTAATACCTTTTTTTTATTGTAAAATTCAACTCTTAATGCTCTTTTTTTACAATTTTTTTTAATACACTGAGCATCCTTTGATTTCTATAGCAGGTTTTAGCCCACCTCCCCAGCAGTGCAAGATTTGTGTAACACTTTCCTGTTTGGGATAATTGGTTGCCAATAATCCCAGTAGTTTGAACTGCAAACTGTAACAATGTTACCTTAGTAATATAAGGATACATTGTAGCTGCTGAGTTACACTGACTGCAGGATTGGTTTGAAACTGAAAGGCAGCCATTTAGTGAACCCTGGGAAACAGGATTTTGATGATCGATCACAGGAGAACCAGTCGATCGACATCTTAAGTAATTCGTTTTCACTAAAGTAATGAAATGCTGCATATATTAACACAAAAAAAGAAAGAAAAAAAAAAAGATTTTATTGCCTCTTTAAAATGCTCACTAAAAGTATTAATTCCCCCGAACATTCCCCTGCCCCTCCCCATCTTCTGGTTAACACTATAGTTTCTACGTGTTTATCGTTCCCATATAACTTCAAGGAAAAATATACCCAAACAGTTTTACTATAAATACCCCTTCTTCAAATATTAACATTACCCATCACACGACACCGCTCCTGTGTGTGTTTGTGTTACAGCGCTGTCTGGAGCAGCATCTTTTTATCTTTGTTATGACATGCACATCATAGCACTATTAGTTTAAAAAATGATTAGAGATGCAAGAAGATATAATAATGATGAGCAGCACAAACATTAAAAAAAGAAAGAACATGCTTAACGGGAAATAGGAACCAATGAGTGTGAGCGGTGTGTGGGAGGAGCTGCACAGTTGGAAGGGTTATGGAGTAACACGCTGAAAGGTAACTCGGGGCACTTAACCAGAACCAGAGATCCTGAATCCAGGAGAAAGAAATGTAATCCTCCAAGGACATGAAGTATTGTGCGGGTCTTATGTGAATGTAGTATGTTAATCGCATGCAACTTCATCTAAAAAAAAAACAACAACAATAGAAGTATTTGAATCGTTTGAGTGCCGGAGGGGTCATGGTACTCGAGTGCCGGAGGGGTCATGGTACTCGAGTGCCGGAGGGGTCATGGTACTCGAGTGCCGGAGGGGTCATGGTACTCGAGTGCCGGAGGGGTCATGGTACTCGAGTGCCGGAGGGGTCATGGTACTCGAGTGCCGGAGGGGTCATGGTACTCGAGTGCCGGAGGGGTCATGGTACTCGAGTGCCGGAGGGGTCATGGTACTCGAGTGCCGGAGGGGTCATGGTACTCGAGTGCCGGAGGGGTCATGGTACTCGAGTGCCGGAGGGGTCATGGTACTCGAGTGCCGGAGGGGTCATGGTACTCGAGTGCCGGAGGGGTCATGGTACTCGAGTGCCGGAGGGGTCATGGTACTCGAGTGCCACGGCTCCTACTGCCAAGTGTGGTCACGTGTCGGAAGCAGTCACGTGACCCGCAGGGGATATTTTCCAGTCCTCCATTTCGTGTCCTGCGCCCCCAGCAGAAAAAAAACAAACCTCTCTGAGCATGACGCAGCACAGGGGTTACCAACTGCAGTCCCCACCAGGTCAGGTTTTCAGGATATCCAAGCTTCAACACAGGTGGCTCAATCAGTCCCTGCTTCAGCACAGGTGGCTTAATCAGAGGCTCAGAGACAGGCTCTGATTGAGCCACCTGTGCTGAAGGGACTGATTGAGCCACCTGTGCTGAAGCTGGGATATACTGAAAACCTGACCTGTTGGCAGCCCTTGAGGACTGGAGTTGGTTGCCCCCGGAGTGCCAGTCCCCACGACATAGTGATTACGCCCGGTGGCACGCAAAGTGTTAACATCGACTGGCGGTGCAAATCAAATTCTACGCCTGTTGTAATCCATTTCAATAACCCTGACCGTGCCAAAGTGTGCTGCTATGCAAAGTGTCGCATTGGTTAGACAGTTTTTTGGAGGAAATCAATGGGAGGTGGGGGTGAGGGGGAGGGGTTCATCTGGGTAAAATGTAGAGTTATAAATGTAGAGATAAAAATAAATTTTTATAAAAAGAGCAATATCTCCTGAAAATGTAAAGCTAGGGGAAGATTTCACAGTTATGTATGTGATGTATGTGATCACAATCTGAAAGTCAGAAAGAAAAGTGGTTTACATAAAATCATTTTTTGCTGAACCGGCTTTATGGGATATCACATTAAAAGGACAAGGGCATCATGATTATAATTTGGATTAAAACCCCAACCCACCCTGCCCCCAAATGGTGCCGCTTAGCCGTGATCCTGTAAAAGGATAACAGGATAACCAGATTTTTTTAATCTTGCCCTTTAATGATTTGTATTCTATTTCTCCTCTCCCCACTTTATTTACACTTTATTTTTATTATGTTTTGCATTTTTATAAGGTGGAATCTAACATGTTGTCTTGAGTCATACACAAAATCGACATACACATTAATAATCCCTGTGCTTAATATTCAGGCATGCATATTATATACTTGTTGCTACTGTACAAGTATTATTATCCTCATATTGTTCAGTGCAATACAAGAGTAATGCAGCCAGGGTTTATATACCATAGAAACTCCTATAAAAACACACAGAGTGACACTATGTAACTCCATGAAGAGAGTGAAAAAACAAAACAAAAAAACAAAAAACAAGATAGGGGGTGAGAGAGACAGAGGACCCTAAAAAAAAAATGAAATAAAAAAAATCGGGGCCGGTTTGGAAAATCACGAGGCCCGGTGCAAACTGAGTGCGGGGCCTCTTACACTCCCCAGAGGCCGATCTGTGGGGAGGTTAGAGTGGTGGTGTTGGACGGAACCAACCCAGGAGTTCCCGACACTGAAGTTGGGCCTGGCTTCCGTGATCGCTGCCTGTGTGTGCTCCCTCCGTCACTGCCCCGGCTCCACGGGTGGGGTCCCGGGGGAGAAAGCACAGGGCCTCTGCAAGTGCAGGGCTGGTGTAGTCACACCGATGGTACCGCCATCACACCGGCCCTTAATGGAGCTGAACTGTCCACGGAAAAGTGTTTCACAGCACATTGTAAATGGCTCGGAAAGATGGCGAGATTGTGAAAAGAGAAGGATAAAGAGAAAAGTGGAGGGGGAATCTCGTTTACACGCACCGTTTAATTTAATCTGCAACCTTGTTCCAGAAATGCATGTGTGTATCATAAGCTAAAGAAGGTTGTTTTGTTTTTGCCGTTTTCTAATTTTTATGGGGGATTAAAAAAAATAATAAAGAACAGAATGTTACATATTTTCAAGAATGTCTTGAATATCTGTGGTTCTCTGAAAACATTGTATTGGGAGATGACAGTTTCAGAAGACAATCATTTTGATGTAGTTAAGAACATGGGGCACATTGCACAGTTTGGCATGGTCTCGGAACGGGGAGCTCATGTGCCCTTTCACAAGAATAAGCCAGTCTAGGTAACACCAGGGTTCTATGATGGCCAAGGAATCCAGCACTGCCTGTGCCCAAAAATACAGAAACCCAACACAAACCCAATAGGATGGCAAATAATAATAATAACTATGTCATGTAGATCTATTCTTCCAATTGAACGCAAAGCATGTCACAATTATAGTATAGTGTGCGGAACGCAGCCCATGGGACGGTTACAGACACAGTCCCTGCCTAGGTGAGCTTACAATAAATGGTTTTGGTGCCTGAGGCAAAGGGAGATAAAGTGACTTACCCAAAGCCGACACCGGGAATTGAACCAGATTCCCCTGATTAAAACTTAGTCGTTGGTTACAATAAGCGTGCCACCAGCTGGAACCACTGGGGGGGGGGGGGGAGGGGCACCCAAGAGCACAGTTCTTTTTTTACACCAGGTACCTCCCACTATTCCTGGGAACCACAAGACTCTCAATGGAGACAAAACCACTAAGTACTACCCAGTAGTTTCTGGGGGCAATGGGACATCTGCCAACTCAGAGGTCACAGGACCCCCAGAAAGCACAGCATGTTAAAAATAAACTGTAATAAAGTTGGTGGGTAGCATCATAGAGCACATGAGGTAGCAGTCAGTCATCAGTCAGTGAGGTACTTAACTAAAGGATTAATAGAAAGGACACAGTACTAAACAAGCTAACATACAGACAGAGCAGATAAACAAAAAGGCGGGGAGAGAAACATTGCACTTTCACAGCTGAAGCCATGGATGCCTATGGGGACAGAGGAAATCGTGGAGCAGGGAGTTTGGTGCCAGGTGAAAGGCAACGTTCAGGTCCAAAGGGGGCAGCCAGAAGGTAGGCTCCAAGGTGAGGCTTGCCATGAGTATATGTTATCCCACAGTTTAAGTCTGTTAGCCACTTGCCAGGCAGGGATATGTAGGGGGGAGCATTTAGACCCGACCTGGTCCACAATTCAAACCAACCAGGCAAGGGGTTGGTGAGGGGTTTAGTAGGCAGCCAATTAGGAGGCTGCATTCCCACAAAAAGACTTCTGGCGGAAGCATGAAACTGGGGCACAGGAAATATTCCAGGTTCAGATGCCAGATGAATGCAAGGCCAAAATCATCATGATGACCCTTACACAAATAGGTACAATGCAGGATCCAACACTGTTACAAATGTATATGATTATGTTAATGCTATTGTTTTCACCTAATAATGAACCTGATTATAACCGACAGACTCCTCCATATACAGTAGTGGAGTGGTCATGGGACCTTCAATTAAAAACTATGCATTTTGTGACTGTTTGGGACATTGATTTGTTACATTCTCAATGTTATTAAGATTCTAAGGCTGTGCTTATAGTGCTGCCTACGGTGACTGCGACGCCGCACAGTGCCGTAGCAAGTACATGCAGTCCATCGTGGGCGTGACCGCGACAGCGCTGCAGAGCGACAGAGCGGTCGCCGGTAGTCAAAGGATTTTGACTATTTGACGGCACGTCAGCGGTTCAGCCAATGGAGGGCGAACAACTCACGGCCAAGCCTCCGCCACACCCCCCCCCCCCCCGGTCGCTCTCTTGTCTCCTGCACTATAAGCAGGAATTGCTATTATAACGGCGACGTCACGCGGTCACGTAGCCAGCACTATAAGCGCAGCCTAGGAGAACAGTGGAAAAAACTTTCTAAAGTTGCAGACAGCATTAATAACATGCACAAAAACAAATGATTTGCGGTATATATTTCCAATCCACAACAATAGCCCTTTACAATGGAATGCCAATGCCAATTATTACACAACAATTAATACACAACATGTGAGCACTGTTAGTACTTAAAGGTACATTCCCAGCTCCACAACAATCTTGTTGCATTGTTTACTCGTTCAGTACTGGAGCTCTGTGATGTGTGCCTGGTATTATCTAACTCAGCGGTGCGCAAACTGGGGGGCGCGAGACTGCCTGCGGGGGGCGCTTCCAGAAGGCACTTAAATTAAGTGTCGGGGGAGCTGCAGGGCCTCTGTAAACCTTTACTTACCTTGGCTACACACGCGTCGCCATGGCAACGCAGCGTCAAATTACGCAGCGAGGTCATGTGACGTCACGTTGTTATGGCAATGTGATGTCATGATGCCGGAGCCAACGCCAGTGGGGGTGAGGGGGGCGCGGGGGTGAGGTGACCGCCGGCAGGGGGGCGCAGGGAAAAAAAGTTGGGGTCCCCCTGATCTAACTGAAAGGATTAGAACAGAGGTTCTCAACTTCAGTCCTCAAGATCCCTCAACAGGTCAGGTTTTCAAGACATCTCTGTTTCAGCACTGAGCCACCTCTGCTGAAGCAGGGATATCCTGAAAAACGGATCTGATGGGGGGTCTTGAGGACTGAAGTTGAGAGCCCCTGGGCTAGAAAGTTACCACCTGCAGATTCTCTACTTCAAGCAGCAATGTCCGACATAAGAATACTTTAATACTTAGAAGTGAATTTCGGCAGCAGTAAAAAAAAAAGAAAGTACCGTTAATGGATATACCGTAAGTCAGCCACAGCAAATTGGGGGGCACGAGATTTTCTTAAATGCATGCTTGCTAACGCAAGAAGCCTGAGGGGAGCTTGAATTAATAGCTGCAAGGGAGCAGTATGATATCACAGGCATTACTGAAACATGGTGGCATGAATCTCATGACCGTGGAGTTACTTTAGAGGGTTATTCCCTTTTTCGGAAGGATCGAACAAATAGAAGGGGAGGTGGAGTATGTTTATATGTTAAACCGGATCGAATACCTATTATAAGGGAAGATGTTTGTGAAGGGAATGATGAAAATGCAGAGACATTGTGGATAGAAATTAGCAGTGGAGGTAAAAGTACAAAGAAAATGTTTGTGGGAATATGCTATAAACCACCAAATATCTGTGAGATTGAGGAAGCTAAAATACTTTTGCAAATGGAGAAGGCATCAAAACTGGGTCATGTTTGCATAATGGGGGATTTTAATTATCGAGACATACTGTAGACTGGGGCAATGAGATTAGGATTACAACAAAAGGAAACAGGTTTTTGGGGGTGTTTAAAGACAATTATATGACCCAAATTATTGAGGAGCCAACCAGGAGAGGGGCAGTTCTGGATTTGGTCATATCAAACAATGTAGAAGTAAACAAAAATATTCATGTCTGGGAGCATTTGGGAAACCGTGATCATAACATGGTCTCATTTTAAATAAATTATCCAAAATCATATTACTTGGGTTCAACAAAGACTTTACATTTTAGAAAGGCAGGTTTTAATAAACTGATGATTAATCAACAAAGAAAACATTTGAATGTTGTTTTTGCAGGGAAAATGTGTAAAATAAATGGGCAGTCTTTAAATAATGGTAAGGAACGCACATTCATCAGTGTGTACCCTTAGGTAATAAATATAAAAGAAACAAGTCCAAACCAATGTGGCTAAATAATCAGGTAGGGGAGAAAATGGAAAAGAAAGAGGCAGGTGTTTACATTCTATGGGACCCATTCACCAAATTTTAATAAGTGACAACGCTTGTAAAGTGCACTTTTCAAGCGATGTTGCATGTGTAGCTATTCACAAAGCTTCGATAACATGGCAATATAGCTTGAAAACAGCTTTTTAACAAGCGTCATCACTCTTGCTATTACAAGCCGTGCGGTAGCTGAAAAAAAATGCTCAAACTCGCATTTTTTGCTAGTACTGTAACTGCTATTCACAAAGCTCTGATATGCACATCGCGGGTTAAACACTCGCCTTTTTTTTTTAATCATCACCTAAAAGGTGGCGAGATCGGAATCGCGATTTGCATGAGACAGGGTTTATTTTATTTTTCCTAAATAGAATCCGGGGGTCTACGGAGCCGACCCGCATTCATTTCAGCTTCGGAGACCCCCTGCTTCAAACCTATGTTATTAAAAGTAAAATGTATACAGCGTATAGATTTTGCAAAGGCTTTTGATACGGTGCCACACAAGAGGTTAGTGTACAAAATAAAGCAAATTGGACTCAGCAAAAATATTTGCACCTGGATTGAAAACTGGTTGAAGGATAAACAACAGAGGGTTGTGATAAATGGAACTTTTTCAGGTTGGGCTAAAGTCGTGAGTGGAGTACCTCAGGGATCGGTACTGGGACCCCTGCTTTTTAACTTATTTAGTAGTGACCTTGAGGCTGGCAGAGAGAGCAAAGTCTCCATCTTTGCTGATGATACTAAATTGTGTAAGGTAATAGAATCAGAGCAGGATGTCATTTCTATCCAGAAGGACTTGGAGAGACTGGAAACGTGGGCAGCTAAATGGCAGATGAAGTTTAATACAGATAAATGTACGGTTTTGCATTTGGGAAACAAGAATAAACAGGCGACTTACAAATTAAATGGGGAAAAATTAGGAGAATCCTCGATGAAGGATTTAGGAGTGCTTGTAGACAGCAGGTTTAGCAATAGTGCCCAATATTATGCAGTAGCTGCAAAGGCAAACCAGATCTTATCTTGCATTAAACGGGGTATTGGATGGAAGGGAAGTAAACACAATTATGCCCCTCTATAAAACATTAGTTATACCACACCTTGAATATAGAGTACAGTTTTGGGCACCACAACATAAAAAATACATTATGAAACTAGAGAAAGTGCAGAGAAGAGCCACCAATTTATTAAAAGGGGATGGATAATCTGATTTGAGGAGAGGCTAGCTAAATTAGATTGTTTACATTAGAAAGGGTGTCTAAGAGGGGATATGATAACTATATACAAATTTATTAGGGGACAATACAAGGAGCTTTCAAAATAACTATTCATCCCAAGGGAAGTACAAAGGACTCTGGGTCATCCTTTAAGGTTGGAGGAAAGGAAATTTCCAACAACAAAGGAAAGGGTTCTTTACAGTAAGGGCAGTTACAGTGTGGGATTCATTACCCATGGAGACTGTAATATATAATAGATATCTTCAAAAAAAAAGATTGGACATCCTTTTATAAAGGAAAGGTATACAGGGATATACCAAATAAGTAAATATGGGAAGGATATTGATCCAGCGAGTAATCTGATTGTCAATATTTGGAGTCAGGAAGGAATTTATTTTTTTCCTTATGATATATCATTGGATGATATGTCGCTGGGGTTTTTTTGTGTATGCCTGCAAGTACAAAAACAGGATAAAGTATCTGTCGTCTAAATCTAACATAAGTTGAACTTGATGGCCATTTGTCTTTTTTCAATTTCATCTACTATGTAACTAGAGTAAATCTGGTTAGTTTTAGTGTTATGGAACATACACAGGATGAGGTTACCAGGGGGAGGTAAATCGTGACCGCTGTTTATCCATGTTCTGGTGAGGACCAGGATTCCAAGTGCTATGGTTCATTATTGTCTGTACCAGGGGTGGCAAACTCCAGTCCTCAAGGGCCAGCAACAGGTCAGGTATTACAAATATCCCTGCAGGGATATCCTGAAAACCTGGACCTGTTGCTGGACCTCGAGTACTGGAGTTGGCCACCCCTGGTCTATAGTGCTACTAACTCATCCACTAAAAATGTTTTTGAGGAAGTGGCATTGCTGCCCTAGGGATTGTAGCTAAAGAAGAAGACAAAACAAGACGACCTGGAGAACAGAGAGCAAAGCACTGCCTGGCGTTCCCATTGAATGTTCCCTTCATTCCTAGACATTGTGCAGAAATAAAGTTCTTCAAAGGGTGGGGTGAAACAGGACCAAATTGTGACCTGAAATGCGTTTTTTGCATGGTTTGGACAAGCGAGAACTGTTAAACAAATAGAGAGAGGGGGCTTTTCCCACAGCATCACCATTCTTGCAATTAAACGGACCCCGTTGCATCCACTGTTTCTTATACTCTGTATTTGTTCGTGAAAATGAAGTAAACTGAAATGTACTTCAATCGCTTATGAGGGAATGATTAGACGTTACTATATAGACTCTCTCTCCATCAGACCACGTTAAGCTTACAATTCTGCAGCACTGTGAATCGTCTTATTTCCGTGCCGGCTGCAGTACCTTTTATTGGTCTCATATTGAAATGAAATGCAGATGCTGCTTAACATTCAAGACCACACAGGTCCTTTCATCTATTGTCATAGAGGAAGGACCCACACAGCCTTAAACTCTTCTGTACAGTCCCTTTATATGTTAATTCAATAAAAATATTATGACCTGCAAAGAACCCAATGTTCCCCACGACAGACCGAGCTACCAGAACTCTACTGGAAATTATTCAGCAAATAATTGGGGTGTTTTACTGGTGCTGATAATCGGTTTTGGACAACGGAGCTGTGGTAATTTGCTTTAAAACAGCTTTAACACGTGTTCTGTGTTGATGTGAAACATCACATACTTAGCATATGAACAGTGTTTGAATGTGTTTTTTGCCACATCAGATGCTGATGTGGTCTGTTTCTTCCAAACTATTTATAACTGTTTACAAGTCTGTTGACAATAAATGGGCCAATTCCGTATTAACAGTAACAGTCAAATACCGTCTGGAACATATTTAATTTTAACCTCTTTGTAGCCCGTAGGCTGCGTTTATAAAGCTTTTGTGTACTGCGTGGATTTGGCTATTATTACAAACTTCCCTTAAGAGCCTTTCTGTACCATCCATAATGGATTGATATTATTTTCAGGCTGCTTAAATTGAGAAAAAGGAGACGTTCCTTACTTATTAGATACATCGAGCACGGACACGGGAAGATCAAATTCTTTTTTTTAAACATACACACACAATCAGGGCCGCCAACAGAAATCGTGGGGCCCGGGACAAACTTTTTGAGCAGGCCCCCCCCCCCCGTGTCTGCGGTATTGCCCGCCACCCCCCCCCCCCCATTTCACATCTCACGAGCCCCCTCTCTTTCCCCCCCATCCCATGCATTTCTCTCCCTTCCATCTCACGCTCCCCCCTCTGTCCTCTTCCTCCGTCAATTATCCCACGCTCACTCATTCCACCACCCCTACACACAATTCCCCCCACAAGATATATACCAAAAAATTTCCCACCCCCAAATGCATACAAAAACCCCACCTACCCAATACATACATACATACATACATACATACATACATACATATAATACATACATACATATATATATATATATATATATATATACACACACACATACAAAAATGACCCCAACCCCCCCCCCGATGCATATAAAAATTACCCCAACCCCCCCCCCCGATGCATATAAAAATCCCCCCAACCCCCCCCCCCGATGCATATAAAAATTACCTCAACCCCCCCGATGCATATAAAAATTACCCCAACCCCCCTCGATGCATATAAAAATTACCCCAACCCCCCCCGATGCATATAAAAATTACCCCAACCCCCCGATACATATAAAAATTACCCCAACCCCCCCGATACATATAAAAATTACCCCATACATATATATAAAAATCAGACTTACCTGCAGGGGGGGGGGGCTGCGGGTGGTGGCGGGACGACAATGTCCTGCGGGGGAGGGGGGTGGCAGTGCAGCGGGGGTCCCCCGATGCATATAAAAATTACCTCAACCCCCCGATGCATATAAAAATTACCCCAACCCCCCTCGATGCATATAAAAATTACCCCAACCCCCCCCCGATGCATATAAAAATTACCCCAACCCTCCCGATACATATAAAAATTACCCCAACCCCCCGATACATATAAAAATTACCCCAACCCCCCCGATACATATAAAAATTACCCCAACCCCCATACATATATATAAAAATCAGACTTAACTGCAGGGGGGAGGGGGCTGCGGGTGGTGGCGGGACGACAATGTCCTGCGGGGGAGGGGGGTGGCAGTGCAGCGGGGGTCCCGGAGGCTGGTCAGTTGCCCCCTGCCCCGCTGCAGGAACGCCGCTGCTCCCGCACGTGCTGCGGATGTGGGGGGTGGGGGGGTGGGGGGGTTGGCAGGACGGCTCGGTGGCAATGGGGGGAGGGGGCGGCAGTTTTGCCCGATGCTGCGGCGGGGAGGGGGGATCCCATGACGGCCCGGTGGCTGCGGGAGGGGAAGTGACAGTGCTGCGAGGGGCCGGGCGGCTTGCCACAGCAATTGCCGCCGGCCCCGCTCCACCTGTCTCACGCTGCTGCTCCCGCCCGCGCCGGGCCTCCCTCATGCCGGCGGGCCGGAAGCTTAACGTACTTCCGCCGCTGCCAACAGGGAGCCCGGCGCCGAGTGCAGCGAGGGTTTTTTATTATTATTAACTGGCACTGACACACGGGGCCCGGGACGCCAGTGCCCTTCCTCCCCCCCTCTTGGCGGCCCTGCACACAACTTTATATATCAGTATTTGCTATTTTACAGCAAATGTTATAAGTCGGTGATATGTGACATCTCTGCTTATATTTGTAAAATTAGCAAACTTTTGTCATCCAGGACTTTTGGGAAAGTAGCAAAAATGTCAACGTTTGCAAAAATCACAAAGAGTTAACATTGTACGGAGGCACCAAAATGCTTGTGCCCTTTTGGTATTTGGTTTACACTACGATTGGTGAATTATTCTAGTACAAGGGTGGCCAATTACAGCCCTCAAGGGCCACCAACGTGTCATGGCTTTCAGGATATCCTTGCTTCAACCAGCTGATTGAGCCACATGTGCTGAAACAGGGATATCCTGATCCACTGGTGGCTCTTAAGGACTGGAGTTGGCTAACGCTCTTCTAATATTTCAAATGTTTCATTGGGGGGGGGGGGGGAGGAAGCAAATACTGTGCAAATGTTCAAAAGATGTTTACTTGAACTGTTGAGGAATTTATCAAATTTCGGCAACCACTCGCAAACTGAACTGGAACAGATGTGCACATCTCTAGTGACGATATATTTGTTAATAAACACAAGCATATTCGATTCTTTATACCCATACTATTGCCAAACTCTACACACTACAATGAGCATTTTAGAAAATGGAAACTGCCCCCAGTTTTACGCGCAGCCCAACGCCGCTTAATCCCCCCAGTTTTACGCGTAGCCTCACTCCGCTTAATCCCCCCAGTTTTACGCGTAGCCTCACTCCGCTTAATCCCCCCAGTTTTACGCGTAGCCTCACTCCGCTTAATCCCCCCAGTTTTACGCGTAGCCTCACTCCGCTTAAATAGCATCCACCTCATTTAGCAGTGTCTAAGACATATTAAAGTGAGAGTGGTTATCACTGACATTTCTTTCCTCCATTTCAATGTCTGAGATGTAGTTTAATAGATTTTTGTTAAATAGAATTAGGTGAGCTCAAACATACCCAATATAACAAAAATGCATCAGGAACACTGTATATCTGTCAATGCTTTAGGAGTGCTGCTAGGGAAAGAGAACTGACCATACATGTATGGAAAACAAATACAAAAACCCTGCACTACTTTCCAAATTGGCTTGCAAAGTACTGTATTAATGCAATGGTACAGTTTTGATTGATCCCAAGTCATTTGGTTGCATCTTTTGATCAAAATAATGATTTAAGCCTGCTAACCCCGTCAGGGTGAGCTCCATTTAGGTAGGTACCTACACTACACTATATGCAGTACATAATATTCCCAATTGCCCTGTGGACTACACATCTTCACTATTACAAGAGAAGGTAGCAAGCTAGGACCGAACAAGAAGGGAACATGTGAAAGTGCCTAAAGGGTTAAATGAATGGAGCATTTATGCTACAGTATGTGCGATTCAGTGCAATTAAAACTGGCATAAAAACAAATAAAATTCCCTTGGTGTGATGAAAAAATGGTTGGGCCCGCAGGATGTGGGACTATTAAAGCCGCCATTATATTAGCCCCAACTAGCCCAGCCGAAGCTGCTACCGGCCCCCCCTAAGGAGGCAAGTATCTCGGGAAGCATGGGGTCCCCAAAGCTGAAATTAATGCGGTTCAGCTACAGAGACCCCTGCTTCAACTCTATTGGGGAAAAAAAGAAATACATTTGTCACCAGGATTGCCTCTTTAAATCGCGTTTATTATACCTTGACGGAGGTTCATTAGCAGGCTTCAACTATTTTTTGATGCAACCAAATGACGCCTTTGTTAAAATATATCATTTCCCTAAAATTGCCCGCCGATGTGGAAAGTAGCGCGGGGTTTTTGTATTTCCCATATTGTTTTTCTTGGTCATCATATTTTGCTAGGTTACAAGGGTTACACATAAAAGAAAAAAAGGTTAGAGCTGGGTTGGATCAGCCTGTCCTGGTTACACAGAACTGCCTGGCAGCTCAAGTTCCCCCTCCAAGCCCTTCACATGCGACTCCCTTCCAGATGTCAGCTCTTGGTGGGAGACTGGATGGAAGAAGCAGCGATGTAATGGGAATTCTGTTCCACCTCTGCACTCGCTAGATTGACATCCCTCGGTCTCACCCAACCATTTACTCATCAGCTAATAAGCATAGTTATGAAGAGGCCTCCTTTGGACATATCAGTTTGGATGACATGATAATGATGCTCAAAAACTATAAAGAGCTGGTAAGCGAGAACTCCTTTTCATATCAGCACTCCTGTAATTTAGTCATCCTGTTTAAACAAGCATGTCGTTCGCATAGAAAATAACGCAGATAGAAAAAAAAAACTAAGTGATCTCAGAAAAACCATGCATCAGTGAGCATTCATTCCAGGGCTGTGCGCTTATTTGCCTCCAAGTGAAGAAAAATTGTTTTATACTATATCCCCCTACTTTGCTTTTTCTTACGTCAACAAGTTAATACATCGGTGACAGGTATTCTTTCTCTGAAGGAATCTGCATGAGAAATATTGGCTATTGGTGTCAAGACCATACACACAGTGTTTACATTGGGGATATGTTAAAAAGGTATTTACTTTATATTCAGCTAAAGCATATACACCTGCAAATACCATTTGCCTTTTCAGGGCAGCCTGGTAAAGCATACAAAGGCTCATATTTACTAAATGGTGCTAAACCTTAGGACACCTTCGTGGTCATTCACTGTCATACATTGGGGCCAAAGTGAGGCCTTTAGAGAAGCCGTGGGGTCTGCATGATGATTCGAATTCAGATACTATGCGGGGCTGTCTCTGAGTCTTAAATGTGCTTGTGTAGTGCCTAAAAAATACGGCAATTTACAGTAACTTAAATGCATTCCCACTTTGTCGCCAGTAGAAACAGCAATACCTTTCAATGTCACCTATTGTACAGTATGAGATAATAGGTAGGGCTTCAGAATTGTGCTAGATGTGGATATTTAGTAATATGTTAAGAATATGGTGATATCTTGCAAACTGTGCCTAAGACCAGTATGTGTGTCTGTGTTTTTTTTAATTAAATATCCGACCACTGAAATTCAACTACGCTTGTCCCTTAAAAAAATAATAATTAAGGATTGAAATTTGTGTAATGTATTTATCGCCTTTTTACCAGGTAAGCGATTAGACCTATGTTGGCAAAACGTACAAATATTTAGAATTTTAAAGCAAAAACACAGTACATATATTTGTGATGATGTTACTCATCTTTAATAATGTAAATGTACTCAACTCAAACATATGTTAGCCAAAAGCACTGCACCTCTCAAGTTCCTCGTAGCTGTCTCGCTTTAGGGCATGATCCTATTTCAGGTTTCATAGTGGAATCTCCCCCCTCCCCACCAATACAGAGAGATATGCTTAGCAATGTGGTTAATTCTCCCTCTGCGTCTGTGTGGGAGGAGGTGGTAGTGGGAGGTGGTAGTGGGAGGGGGGGGGGGGGGTGTGTGGAGAATTTTCGGCACACTGGGTGGAATGCCACTATGAAACACTTGACTGCGTTTCTTCAGCCTGACAGTCAGCATGTTTTATGCAGTGTTGATATTAAGCGGGATTGATCCATTAACATTTATGTATAGAACATACTTTCCAAGAACTGCCCACTGAAAATAGCTTTGCAGTAGGAAAGAAAACCAAGGTAAGAGGATTCAGCAAAGTGTAAAACACATTCTAGACGTGCACAACATTTAGAAGTGCTACCTCGAGTCACTGGTCAAAGCAGCACGGTGGCATCGTCATATAAAAAAATACTGTATTACACGGGAAAAACTTGCTTAATTCCAATACTTCACTAATTCTTCTACTCTGAATCCGTGTCATGTAGCACGCAACACTTGAATTATAAACAGAGAATACATCAAAAGAACAGAACACACTGATGTAAGAATATTAATCCCTTTAGTGCTGGATGAGTCAGGCACGATCATTTCAATACATTTCAGGATAGATTTCTTAAATTGTGCGATAACCTGTATGTCATGAGCTTTCATTCCCCATTATGCTGCCCAACAGAACTTTTTTACGTGTAATTTGGCAGCCTTCTCAAGTGTGGAACAAAGAGGAGGTGAACATGTAGACTAAACCACAGAAAATCCCCACATAAATCACACTAAAAAACAGCTTCTCACTACCAGCACTACAGGTTGCATTGCTCACTTTTTATATTATTTATTATATTAGTGAAGCAGGGAAGCTGAACCCCATTAATTTCAGCTCCGGAGACCTCCTGCTTCCAGAGATACGGACGTCTGTAGCGCTGCTGGTATCTCTGCAGCCAGGGAAATAGTGTGCCGAACATAATGGGGGTGTTTAAATGTCCCGCTTAACGCGAGCCAAGAGGAAGACGTGACGTTAAATGGGTTATGTTTACATTCTACAAAAATGTTGAAATATGTAACAAAATTGTATGGTATAATAGTATACAACTACAGGCATACCCCGGATTAATGTACGCAATGGATCCAGAGCATGTATGTAAAGCGACAATGTACTTAAAGTGAAGCACTACCCTGTTTCCCCACTTATCGATGCTTCGGTACAGGTAGAGAGCCGGTATTTCTGTTCAGGACGTGCGGACAGGCGCATGCGCGAGCTGCCGTTTGCCTATTGGGTGAGGGGAATCAGCGCATCACTATTACGGCGGTCTATAGGGCAGAATAAGTGTCCATACTCGCGAAGCGAGCGTACGGACACAGGGGTATGGGGCTATTGAAAATATGCCCTTACTCGCCAGGGAACTTAAAGTGAGTGTCCTTAAACCGGGGTTTGCCTGTATACGCTGTGGCATCATGTGTGACATATTATTATACTCTTACACACTGTATTATGCCTCATTTATATCAATTATAACCTTTTTTAATCATAGATTATAGCTGTTAATTGATCAATTGATATGATTAGGGTATATAAAGAAGTAGAATGTGATAAATGGCGTACTACTCCTGATGAAGCTGCTTAGAGAAACGCATTGAGTCCAAGACAGGATTCAAGTCGAGACCCGATCAGACGCCCCTTCATCTGGAAGTCTACAGATCGCAAGTGACGGAGCTCGGTCACGGAGAATGCCAAAGCTGGTAAGATATCCTAGACACAGATTGACTCCTATCCCATCAAGACATTTACTGTATATGTGCACTTTGTCTTTTACATTGAGAGTGTATTTCATCATTTTGTACCCTTCATATTACATAAAGTTTGCATTGTCTGCAAAAATGTTCCATCTTTTTCTTCTCCGGAGATGTAACCATCACCAGCATTGCTGAAGAGTGGACCATTTGCATTTGAGCTGAAGTTGAAGTTACCGCCCCATTTTCTGTTGTGCCCATTTCCCACCTGGGATATGCGAGTGCGTAGTGCCTTTTCTTACCACACACTCAATTAGGGAACATATTACTGTATATTGTATTTCATCTTCTTCCGGCTCTTAACTCTGCGCTCCCTATGTTTTGAAGAAATTATAACCAGTCCTACCAAGTTAGGCTTGTGGAATAAAAATAAACTAAAACCTGGCGTTTAAAACAGAAAGTCATTCCTTTGCTGGGCAGTGGTATGAACGTGGCTAAAACGATGGTAATATCCAATGGTCAACTCAAGAAAGGTAAGTGTCAAAAATTCTCTAGTGCTGAGTAGATTGGTTTCATCCATTCTGACTGCGGCCAGATGCTCAGTTGCGGCGGCCTGGAAGCAGACTAAAGCCCCCGCAAGAAGCACAGAAATCAGAAGGATAGACGACGTAATGTCTATGGAGAAACTCACAGCCATGCTCCACAAAAAAATGCCTCAGTTTTGGAATACTTGGGAGCCCTGGATAGGGCCACAGGGCCTCCACCAGACCTGAGGGGAGTAGCTCACGGTGGAGGCCCTCCACCCCCCCCCCCTTTGTCCGTCTACCCTCCCGCTCTCCTCATGCCCCCCCCCCTTTTTTCTCCCCCCGCCCTTATCCCTAAATAGAAAACCCCATCGGCCAACACCAGGTTGAACCCACTGATGTCATGATGTCATCTGCCGATGACAATATTGTACCCATGTCTGTAAGTGTTAATGCCAATAAAAAAAGTTTGATACAAAAAAAATTCTCTAGTGCAGTACAGAGGACAAACCGTATTAAAAACCCCATTGAGTGCAGCGAGATGGTTTTCTTTCATATATTGGAGTACTATTTTTTCCCCAGGTTCGCCTCTGTTTTGCACAAAGGCATCAACCATACAGAACTCTCCAAATGCAGGACGTCTTTCATAATACCCAACACGGCAATGCAAGCAGTTTCATCACATCATAGCATCGCCCAACAAAGCAACCTGCTTCAGTACAGGAGCTGGAGCGCACGTTAACCTGTACATATCCAGTAATGACGAGTTTCTGGCTGACGACCACGAGTGATGTGGGCCTTTCAGTGACTACCGCAGAAAGGCGTTGTGGACATGATTAAAATATGCCCCTGGTCCCATGATTGTTTTGTAAAATACTGTACTACTTATGCTGGGGGTTTCCAGGTTACCCACATGCCTCTGAGTAACATGCTGAATTCAGAAAGTAGAGGAGTGGCAATCAGCACACCAACATACTAGTGCTGACTTGTCACTCCATGCAACAATTCATCTAATTGTAATTGTTAAGATACCATCACTTCTTTTATGCTGTCCATCAATGCAGATTATAAAAGCTCCTAGGCAGAGATTTCCTCTGTACTCAGGATGCCATCATCAGGCGAGCAGATAAACACTCTCCTAATCACCGCATACACTGTACAACTGATAATCATGATCAATTAAAAGGGATAGGATCAGAAGAATGGGCAGAACCAAGTGGACTGCTACCTTGCAAACAACATTTTCCACGTAAACAAAGCATCACGGATGATTTAATCTAGCAGAGCTCTGACATATGTTGACACTTAACTGGAATAAAACATTTTTTTATTTTTAAATGTCCATCTAATAATAAATGCAGACTATAAATCAGGGCGTGCACAGTCATTCCCCAGTTAACTCCCTTACTGTATTCGCCCCTGCCACGTCTGTCCACCAATTCACCACCCTTACCGCAAAGTGCACTTCGCCCTCCGCGTCAGCGCACGATCTCTTCTTCTAGCACTCGTCTCGCTCAGAAACGTGCTTCCATCTTGTACTTCGTTGAAATACTTGATGTATTTCACATTATATAATATCGGCGTGATTGATCTTTGATGACGTAAAAAATCATGATTTTGTACCTGGTAGGTGGCTTTAAAAGCCGGTTTCTTCCCCCCCTCCCCTCTTTCGTCGCTGTGTACAGCAGTTAGTAAGTATAGCAATGTCCTAGGACAGGTGTGGCCAACTCCAGTCCTCAAGGGCCACCAACAGGTCAGGTTTTCAGGATATCCCAGCTTCAGCACAGGTGGTTCAACCAGGGACTCAGTCAAAGACTGAGCATCTGAACCATCTGTGATGAAGCAGGGACTGATTGAGCCACCTGTGCTGAAGCAGGGATATCCTGAAAACCTGACCTGTTGGTGGCCCTTGAGGACTGGAGCTAGCCACCCCTATCCTAGGGGGCTGAGCTCATGTTTAATTGCCTGCCTCGGTGGATTCAGTATTCGTACCACTCCAGAATGGTTCATTATTTTTGCAGCATGTTAGTCACGCTAACAAACACTACATGAGAGAAATTCAAATCAGATTTGTGCGCCTTGTTCTTATGGGATTTCCTTTCGGTCTGCTCCAGCTTCATTGTTTTCAGTTCTTCTTGGAAGACTCTGGTATACACTTCTCTCTCAAAAGGTCCCTCTCTCTCCATCCAGTTTCCTGTGATGTTTGAATCCCACCTACTGTTGATCCTTTGGGGCACATCTTCATTTCACACAAATTAAACACGATGCTCCCACTATAATTGCATAGTTTCTCCCCTTCTCAGACTAGCAAGATGGTTTCACTTATGTTTACTGTGTGGTCCTGTTGCTGTTGCATCCCCTGCTAAGCAGCATTTCCACTATTTCCAACTTGGATGCCTTCCATTGTTCTTGTCATGCGATTTCTCTCCCCCCCCCCCCATGCTTCCCTATTGAACTGGCACTGTACAGATTAACCCGTTCCCTTGTCAGAATCTGCACAATGATACAATGTAATGCAAAGACAAACACAATATTGCCGGTTCATCACTGCATATTGTGTTCATCACTTTACGGTATAGCTTTGTGCCCTGTATTGCATTAGGCTGCGCTTATAGTGCTGGTGACTGCGACGTTGCGCAGCGCTGTAGCAAGTACATGCAGTCCGTCGTGGGTGCCCACAGTGGGTGTGACTGCGACGGCGCTGCAAATCGACGGAGTGGTCGCGATCGCCGGTAGTCAAAGGATTTGTACTTTATTGGCGATCGCCGCGTGAGGTCAGCGGCACGTGACCTGTTCAGCCAATGAGGGCGAACCACTCACGGCCACGAACCTCTGTTGCCCTCCCTTGGGCAAGAGCAGGAATAACAATAGCTACAGTGAACGTCACGCGGTTGCGTACCCAGCACTATAAGCGCAGCCTTAAGAGAGAGAGAGAGAGTGTGTGTGTGTGTGTGTGTGTGTGTGTGTGTGTGTGTGTGTGTGTGTGTGTGTGTGTGTGTGTGTGTGTGTGTGTGTGTGTGTGTGTGTGTGTGTGTGTGTGTGAGATATGGACTTTGGTAGCTATAAAGGTGATTTTCTGTTATAAAAGTGGTTCATTTAAAGTTGGATCATAGCAGCAACAAACAGGAAACTTTTTGTGCTGTGCTGTATTGTGACCCTAGCCTCTCTGACCTTGAACACGTACTGTACTTCAAACCTGATTTTCTGAGACTTGAAAACTGGATTTTCCAAAACAAACTGTTTTTAAACACTGAAAAGACTAACAATGGTAGTTGGAACCAAGGCTACATTTCTAAAGCTACCAATGACAGAGCTTCAGATCAGAACCAACTCTAATACCATCCTAGACTCAATATGCCACTTTGTCCTACAATGTAACTACAACACACATCACTGTGAAATGCTCAAATAACTAGATTGGCCATCACTTGAGTCCAGGCACAAAGTTCATCTTTCCTGTCTTGCCTTCAAATACTTTCTGGGCACGGTACCTGTCTATCTGAAAAAGCTCCTCACCCCTACCACATGCCGCACTTATCATCTGAGATCTGACTCCAAAAGGCTGTTCACGGCCCCACGGTTCAACAAAGTATCCGGCTGCTCCTTCTCTTACCGTGCACCTCACAACTGGAAAAGTCTACCGGAGACTCTCACAGCCACCACCAGTCTAAGTTCTTTCAAAATTAAAGCTGTATCACATTTTTATTTGGTCTGTAACTGTTACATACGCATATAACATATTTCATTCATCTTTAACTGTTTATAAAATGTCTATGCATAATGTGTAACCCTGTCCATTTAATGTAACCATGTATTTGTCATCATACGGTAACTCTGTGCCCCTACTTGAAAATGAGAGGTAACGCAATGTACTGTATCACTTCCTGGTAAAACATTTTATAAATAAAATCGTAGATGCATTTAGTGCTATTGAGGTCTAAAATCCAGTTTTCACAACAACCTTTTGAAGACATTCAAGGTAGTATTTTCTGAAATACTACCAGTGCCATGCGCTACCACAGGGAGACAGTCAGAGATCAGGGAGGTTAATGCATGGCTAAGAAAGTGGTGCAGGAAGGAGGGGTTTGGGTTTTTAGAGCACTGGGACTCCTTTTCTGAGAGGTGCCATCTATATTCTAGGGACGGATTGCACCTCAATGAAGAGGGATCTTCTGTGCTAGGGGAGAGAATGCTAAAAAGGTTGGAGGAGATTTTAAACTAGGATGGAGGGGGGAGGGGAATGAAACAGATAATGAACTAAATGGAATAGAGAAGGATACAAGGTGGTTTGGAGGTAGAATGGGGCAAGTGCGAGTTTGACAAGCGGTGAGACACCCATAGTAAATACAGATAATACTAGAAAACTTCTAAAGACTAAACCAAGTGGGCGCAGAAAGGAAGGAGCAGATAAGATAATAGTACAGGCTGAAAAAAAACTTAAATGCATGCTTGCTAATGCAAGATGCGTGACACATAAAATGGGGGAGCTTGAATTAATAGCTGCAAGGGAGCAGTATGATATCATAGGCATTACTGAAACATGGTGGGATGAAACTCATGACTGGACAGTTAATTTAGAGGGTTATTCCCTTTTTCGGAAGGATCGAACAAATAGAAGGGGAGGTGGAGTATGTTTATATGTTAAACCGGATCTAAAACCTATTATAAAGGATGATGTTTATGAAGGGAATGATGAAAATGTAGAGACTTTGTGGATAGAAATTAGCAGTGGAGGTAAAAGTATAAAGAAAATGTTTGTGGGAATATGCTATAAACCACCAAATATCTGTGAGATTGAGGAAGCTAAAATACTTTTGCCAATGGAGAAGGCATCAAAACTGGGTCATGTTTGCATAATGGGGGATTTTAATTATCCAGACATAGACTGGGGCAATGATATTAGCATTACAACAAAATGAAACAGGTTTTTGGGAGTGCTTAAAGACAATTATATGACCCAAATTATTGAGGAACCAACCAGGAGAGGGGCAATACTGGAATTGGTCATATCAAACAATGTAGAAGTAATAACAAATATTCAAGTCCTGGAACATTTGGGTAACAGTGATCATAACATGGTCTCATTTGAAATAAATTATCAAAAAATAGATTTCTTGGGTTCAACAAAGACCTTAAACATTAGAAAGGCAAATTTTAATAAACTGAGGTCTAATGTAGTAGTAATACAATGGGATGATTTTGCAGGGAAAAATGTAGAAGATAAATGGGCAGTCTTTAAAACATTGTTAGAAAAGCACACTCATCAGTGTATACCCTTGGGTAATAAGTATAAAAGAAATAAGTAAAAACCAATGTGGCTAAATAAACAGGTAGGGGAGGAAATGGACAAGAAGAGAAAGGTGTTTAGATTCTTTAAGTCAGATGGGACAGAGACATCGTATCAGAATTATAAACAATGTAACAAAAATTGCAAAAGGGCAATCAAATTAGCAAAAATGGATAATGAAAAAAGGATTGCAATAGAAAGTAAGGTCAACCCTACAAAGTTCTTTAAGTACCTTAATAACAAAAAAATGAGAAAAGAAAATATAGGACACTTTCAGTGTGAGATGGGTAGGCAGATTATTGGAGATAAAGAAAAAGCTGAGGTATTAAACAAATTCTTTGCCTCTGTGTTTACCAGGGAAGAATCAAGTTCAATAGTAGTGCCACAGGAGGAAGCCACAACCTCCATATTAATGAACAATTGGTTAACTGAGGAAGAAGTTCATAAGCGACTTGAAAAATGTAAAGTAAATAAGGCACCTAGCCCCGATGACATACATCTAAGAGTTCTCAAGGTGTTAAGCTCAGTAATAGCCAAACCATTATATTTAATATTCAAGGTCTCCATTTCCACAGGCTCAGTACCACAAGATTGGCGTAAAGCAGATGTGGTGCCTATATTTAAAAAGGGAGCTAGATCACAACCGGGAAATTACAGACCTGTAAGCCTGACTTCAATAGTAGGGAAACTACTTGAAGGTTTAATACGGGATAATATTCAGGAATACCTAATGGAAAACAAAATTATTAGTAATAGTCAGCATGGATTTATGAAGGATAGACCTTGCCAAACTAACCTTATTTGTTTCTTTGAGGAGGTTAGTAGGAATTTAGACCAGGGTAATGCAGTTGATGTGGTCTACTTAGATTTTGCAAAGGCTTTTGATACGGTTTCACACAAGAGGTTGAAAACTGATTAAAGGACAGACAACAGAGGGTTGTCATAAATTGAACTTTTTCAGGTTGGACTAAAGTCGTGAGTGGAGTACCTCATGGATCGGTACTGGGACCCCTGCTTTTTAACTTGTTTTTTAATGACCTTGAGGTTGGGATCGAGAGCAAAGTCTCCATCTTTGCCGATGATACTAAATTGTGTAAGGTAAGAGAATCAGAGCAGGATGTAATTTCTCTTCAGAAGGACTTGGAGAGACTCGAAACGTGGGCAGGTAAATGGCAGATGAGGTTTAATACAGATAAATGTAAGGTTATGCATTTGGGATGCAAGAATAAAAAGGCGACTTGCAAATTAAATGGAGATATATTGGGGGAATCCTTGATGGAGAAGGATTTAGGAGTGCTTGAAGACAGCAGGCTTAGCAATAGTGCCCAATGTCACGCAGTAGCTGCAAAGGCAAACAAGATCTTATCTTGCATCAAACGGGCAATGGATAGAAGGGAAGTAAACATAATTATGCCCCTTTACAAAGCATTAGTAAGACCACACCTTGAATATGGAGTACAATTTTCGGCACCAATCCTAAGAAAAGACATTATGCAACTAGAGAGAGTGCAGAGAAGAGCCACCAAATTAATAAAGGGGATGGACAATCAAACTTATGAGGAGAGGCTAGCTAAATTAGATTTATTTACATTAGAAAAGAGGCTTCTAAAAGGAGATATGATAACTATATACAAATATATTCGGGGACAATACAAGGAGTTTTCAAAAGAACTATTCATCCCACGGGCAGTACAAAGGACTCGGATCCATCCCTTAAGGTTGGAGGAAAGGAAATTTTACCAGCAAAAAAGGAACGGGTTCTTTACAGTAAGGGCAGTTAAAATGTGGAATTCATTACCCATGGAGACTGTGATGGCAGATACAATAGATTTGTTCAAAAAAAGGTTGGACATCTTTTTAGATGTGAAAGGTATACAGGGATATACCAAATAAGTATACATGGGAAGGATGTTGATCCAGGGATTAATCCGATTGCCAATTCTTGGAGTCAGGAAGGAATTAATTTTTGCCCTTAATGGGGTTTTTTGTTTGCCTTCCTCTGGATCAATAAGTAAGTATAGATATAGGATAAAATATCTGTTGTCTAAATTTAACATAGGTTGAACTTGATGGACCTACGTCTTTTTTCAACCTGATCTACTATGTAACTATGTAACATTGTCAGTATCAATTACACACATGATCAATATATGCTAAGTCTAAATATAGATCACTTCGATTCAAGCTTTCCACTTTGAGTCACTATCTTGACAGCTGTGGCCTTTATTAGGTTGGGTGACAGGGTTGCTGGGAGTGATACTTCACTACTCACACTAGTATCTTATCTTATTGGTATTCTTAGACAGTGCTTAATACAAAAATAAGTTCTATTACTTAAATGTCGTTTCATCAGTGTTTTAGTATAATTTAGCTCCTTTCCTATGCCTCATCTATCATCTTATTTTACCCATTTATGTCAACTTCTCTTTGTAGCTTTGGTAACTTATTCATTATTCCTAAATCTCTTGGTGGCCATTGCCCTCCTTCATTTAGGATCTGACATTCCCTTCTTTAGTTCTCTCCTTCACCCTGCGAAACGCACTACATCACATTAGAATGTAAAAGTTCAATACAAATTAAGATGTATACTTGGTTATTGTCTGTCAAACAGACCAGTCATTCAGAGAGACAGCACTTGACGGTTTGCAATAATGCTACCTTCACAAAAACAGTTCAGAGATTAATTAATTAACCGTCAGGTATATTCCGATAACGAGCTGTACAAATCCACACAGTTATCACTTGGGAGAACGCAATCTCCTGATTCTGTAACACCAATAAGGATGAGGTGATTTAATTCTCACTACAACCTGCTTGAATCTTTAAGTGGTACACAGCGAGAGGTTACTTTAAACTGATTGATCCTTTAAGTTTTGGCACTTCATTCTTAATAAATTCCGCTTAGTATTTCATAGGCATACAAATCAATTATTCCTCGAAAAAAATAAATCAGTTAAATTGCGGTGACACAAAGAGCTAAAGAGTTAAATTGGGGGCATGATATTGTATGACTCTGCACCCATGTTGTTATCTCAGGTCCCATGAGCAGAGAAAAGTGTGTTTCATCTCTAGAGGACCATTTGGTTCAGATTTAGCAACAACAACAAAAGGGGGGACTGCTGTTTTTAACATGCATCTTACATACAGTATGACAGATCAGACGGCTAAAGATTTTAAGATGAGTTTTTTTCCAAAGTTTGTGTGTCAGTGTAGTGATGGACATGTCAAATTGATACATCACATTGTATTATATGCATCTCCCTACAGTCTTCTCTAACCACCAAGTATTCTCTGCCGCCCCCACCCCAAGCTGAAAAACATGAGACAAGAGGTTAAAAAAAATGCTTAGAGGCATATGTTTAACATGTCTCACCAGACCCTCTATACATACCCTGTGTCATTTTACACTCAAAATAGGTTCACTTTTTTTTTTACAGCATTGGAAATTGTCTTCCAGAGCTGAACCACACTACTTTACTTACAGGTGAAGTTATCGGTATTTTAATTTATCTATCAGTGCTTTACCAGGATATAACAGTCCAGATAATAGAGAGGAGTGCTGCACACCTCAAAAGAAAACATGATACAATTACCGGTGCTCCAAAGTTTAGAACGACAGCCTGCAGTCAGTCCTGGGTACATGGAAGAAGGAACAGAGGGCACAACGGGTTTTAGCAAATGAAAACTCATTTATTGAGCCAACACAACGTTTCGACCGTGAAGGTCTTTTTCAAGTGACAATGGCATGGCAAAAAGACCTTCACGGTCGAAACGTTGTGTTGGCTCAATAAATGAGTTTTCATTTGCTAAAACCCGTTGTGCCCTCTGTTCCTTGTTCCATGTTACCAGGATATAATACATTGAGTTACCTCTCGTTTTTAAGTAAGGTAATGAAGCTGCTTTTATTTTATTTTGATAGCACAGTATTCAAGCACGGGGTCTCCGGAGCTGAGCCACATGAATTTCAGCCTCAGGAACCCCCTGCTTCCCGAGTTACAGGCCCCGATATGGGGTGCCGGTATCTGCCTGCATTGTTTAAATGTCCCGGTTATGTGGGCTGTGACGTGGGAGAATTTAAACATGACGGGGATACCAGCACACAATAACGGGGCCTGTAACTCGGGAATGAGGGGATCCCCGGATCTGAAATGAATGCGGCTCAGCTCCGGAGACCCCCTACTTCGCACTACTTTTATTTTAATTAAACAGTATTGATCGCCTATTAAAGGCGCGCAGGTAAGAGTGACTGATCCAGTCTCACTCTTACTGCGCGTCTCTTACAGACAGTTGCAGCCCGGTAGAATTCACACAGCACGAGTCCCATTCAGACTCAGGTACCCCCGATGTGTTAATTCGATGTGTTAATTACCGACTGCTATGCGGTGTGCCGCGGACAGTCAAGGCATTGCACATGGTTAACCAGCCCATTCCCACAGCCAAGCAACAGACAATAGCGCTGCATCTGTATATCATTTAATAATAGCTCGTTGAGTGAGCCACCTGTTCTGAAGCACGGAAATCCTTAAAACCTGGCCTGTTGGTGGCCCAAGAGGACTGACCTTGAGCACCCCAGCTTTAGGCTCTATTGGCAAAGGAGCTACTTAAACGAAGGCACGGAAGTGAAAGTAATTAGCAGAAAGTTGCACTATGCGACAGAGGTTAAGGTTGAAGATTAATCCATAATATTTGAATACTTAATAACCACACCACACTCCCCATAATATGTTACACATGGCTTTGAAATATGTCTGTATCAAACAAACAAATCATGCATGGTCAACCACACGAAACAGGGCTGTGCTTAATTACAACATACAACAAATATAAAAGGATGACCTGCACCATGGACTGTGATGGTATCATAACAAGTGGGCAGGAGTAGCAATAGTCTACTGGCAATGGCATTTCCTTTCAATCTAATAAACTTGACCAGCTCCTTGAGCACCAGCACAACGCTTGCAGAGAATATTCTATAGTGACAGGGTGGCCAATGGTGCAGGTCACATCTGTACCATCAAGGTTAATTCAGTAACTGGTGGGCTGTCCCAGTACAGTATGTGTGTGCGACACCTACTGATACACTCATGCTTTGAGAAATCATGAACAGGTACACCAGATCATGCAACATGCAACAGGCAGTCAATGGCGAGCGGAGGTTAATAACCTGGAAGCATAGGATCTGAGAATGTGTGAGCAAGTTAGAGACAAGAGCTCCTCTCCATTGTCACTGAGAGCCGAGAAGCAATGCTGCAGCGTGGAGCAGCGAGAGTGAGGGAAATACAGTTTGTCCAGGACATATAAATATCTCCGCAAGTGGCGGCAGGCATAACTGAAAGACAAGGGGAAGAAAAAGGGGAAGAGAAACAGAAAAAGGGAAAGTTTCCTTTGAGAAATCTGGTCATGTGATTTTTAACAATGAAAGAGGTTCCTGTGTCTCAAACCTTTGGATGTTCATAATTGGCAAAACCCCTTACTTTAAAGCAGTATTTCATGTTACAGGGGAAACTGCACCTCCTTTCTTTGAGAATGAACATGCAGTGCCATGCAATTATGCTAAGTATCCTTATACAGTTCCAGACTCCTTCAATAGCTTTTACCCATAGGGAGAAAAGAAACAAACAGGGGAGCCTCTGGAAAGGTTGATTTTGTGTGTGAGCCAGCTCACAAGAACTAACAATAAACGGGCAGTTCCTCATTGGAACAAAATGAACACAGTGTAATGACATGTGGGGTTAAATGTAGGTGAATGAAACTGGGGGACGAAGGTTGATATTATTTAGCAAGTCCATTTTGTGTGATGCCACTATTTGGAGAAGGACCAGCCATTTCTTCCTCGGGCAAGGGAAGAAGATGGACATATATGCTTTTCAGCTCCCCCAAGGAGAGAGGGGATAGGGAAGGGGTGGCCAACTCCAGTCCTCAAGGGCCACCGACGGGTCATATTTTCAGGATATCCCTGCTTCAGCACAGGTGGTGCAATCTCCAACCGAGCCCCCTGTGCTGAAGCAGCGATATCCTGAAAATATGACCTGTCGGTGGCCCTTGAGGACTGGAGTTGGCCATCCCTACGATAGGGGGTGAGAGAGACTAATCTTAAAGTAGTGAAAAAAAATGTAAATTTGGATTTGAGGATGATAAAACATGTTACTGAAAAACTATTACATTGTAAAGCTGTGCAAAACCTTTGATGCGGTGGATCAATGCATGTTGGAGAAGAGAAGTCGCAGAAGAGGGAGCTGGGGTCAGCAGTTGTAATTTTGGGCAGGACCAATCAGGTTTCTTGGCTATTGAAGTATTGTTGTATTTTGCTCAATGTCCTTTTCCAGGTGAGAACATGAAATGCTGCTTTAAACCAAACAAAGCAAGGGCCTACTTACTCCAAATCTCTATTATGCACTCTACAAACATTTGATTTATCGCCTGGCTTCTGTGTTAACAAAAATAAACGTCTATGGGGATTATTTACTAAATGGTGATAGAAAATCACAAATCATTCAAGTTTAGTAAATAACCACTCTTTTAATCCCAGTAGCTGCCTTCAACAAAATGTGACAATATGGTATATGGTCAAAGTGAGTAAGGATCCCTCTTCCAATTTGACACGGTCCTATTCAGGTAACATTCAACATTTAATAGGAAGAGTGAGTCAGACATTCTCAGATAACAGTTTGTTAGAAACTATCTAAATAGGAAAATATGAATCACATTTACGCATAGAAGTTTATGCAGCGTGCAACACTGTTCCCCGAATAACACAATACATCCTGTTGTAACGCAGAGTATAGATTAGAACAGTGGTGTGCGAGACTTTATTGGGTGGGGCACGGGTTTACAGAGGCCCCGCGCTAAGACGGTGAGGCCTCTGTAAATGTACTCACCAGCTTCTTGTCCACGCGTCTCCATGTCAACGCGGCGTCAAATTATGCACGTTACCATGGTAAGGGGGGGGCGCGATCGAGAACAAGAGCAAGAGCAGGCAGGGGGGGGGGCAGCGCAAGAAGTTTGCGCACCCCTGGATTAGAATACCAGCACGTGGACTTGGTGAATGAAAGTGGGGTTTTTTTGGTTTGTTTTTACAGTGGTCCACATTTCGGACACAGTCGTGGTCCTTTCTCAACGGTCTATGACTGGGACGAAACGTTGACCACTGTAAAAGAAATACTTTCGCTCACCAAGTCCACGCGAGTGCTATTTTTCTAATCAACATCTGGAACGCCCAAATTACTCTGGCACCTAACGGCATCGGTGGCAGTTTCACAGAAACACGAGTGCTCGTTCTGTTACTAGAACGCAGAATACTTGTGGTTTATCACAGCATCTCCCACCATGACACATGAAAGCAGGAGTGGTCAACTCCAGTCTCTAGGGTCACCAACAGGTCAGGTGTTAAGGATATCCTTGCTTCAGCACAGGTGGCTTGGTCATTGTACAACAGACGACAGAGAAGCCCAATGCTACATCCAACATGACAGAATGTTGGATGTAGCATTGGGCTTCTCGGTCGTCTGTTGTATACATATGCCACGTTCAATAGCACTCCATTTTGACACTTAAATAAATACATATATTTTGTGGGGGCTCAGGGGTTCCCAAAAAGAGCTCGCTGGGGTTTTGTGTTTTGTTAGGCTTGGTCATTATGACTGAGCCACGGGTTGAGCTACCTGTGCTGAAGCAGGGACATCCTTAAGACCTGACCTGTTGGTGACCCTCGAGACTGGAGTGGCCGTTGAGGTCTGGAGTTGCCCACTCCTGCACTATTGGGAACACTGAAATCCACTACATCTGCGTATCAACTTTTTGTGTTTTATTTTTCTTAAACTCCCTGCAGATATAACAACTTATTACACGTCAGGCTCATTACCTGCAAAGTGCAGGAGATTAGAAGTACACTGTCGTGTGTGCCTTAAACAACAGTGTTATAAAGTGTTCATGCGAAATAGGTAGAATCAAGATTGAGATTGATAATAACAGCCTTAATTTTGAAGCAAAAGTATTTATGGTAAGAAGCCAACTGTAATCAGAACCATCTCACTAACCCATTTTTAGAAGTATAAATGGCTTTACATGCCTAAATATCCAGTGGCACACACGGTTAGTGACCACATGATACACATTCTCTGCCACCAGGAAAGTGAAGTCTGCCTCTCCGTTTTGATGACAGCTGGATAAACGGTCCCAGTAATGTTAAAAACCACTGAAGCCCTAAAGGGGCCAGCAACACAATGCATTCCTGTCTTCTTCATCTCTAAAGGGGTTAAATGTCCAATTCGGACAATATAAACTAATGGTGATCTGTTTAATAGGTCAAACTGTGGCTGCTTATGTTTTTAATGTAAAAAAATAAATAATAATAATAAAAAAAAAAATCGGAAATATTTTTTCAAGCAACAATTCCTTCCAGAATTTAACAGCAATCTAACTCCTGCAGTGCTGGTAATGTTGCCCCCTGAGAATGTTCTGCTCTTAAAAATAAATAGCTTTTTAGTGTAAAAACAAATAAATCATGATTTACTTTAATCTCTAGTGCAGAAGTGGAAAAACTCCAGTCCTCAAGGGCCACCAACAGGTCAGGTATTAAGGATATCTCTGCGTCAGCACAGGCGGCTCAATCAGTGGCTCAGTCATAATGACCAAGCCAACTGTGCTGAAGCAGGGATATCCTTAAAACCTGACCTGTTGGTGGCTCGAGGACTGGATTTGGCCAATCCCGCCAACCTAGCGTTCCATGGTAACCTGTGGACTGCACAGGGCTCTGGGGAGAGTTCCATGTTAACCTCCTGGGCACTTAATATATCAAACACGAATATCTCCTGAATGAAGCATCCGATTTAAAAAAGAAAAAGCGCATTTGGCAGGTCAAGGAGAGATCTCGTAAATGAAGTAAAAGAAACACACACACAAAAAGAGAATGGCGATAAGCGCAGATTGCTGCTTCAAAAGGAACTCCGGGTGGCATTTGCTCCAACTAAAAAAGATATTCATCTATGCCTTATAGTCTCAATTTCTCCAATAAGAAAATGTCCAGATGAGGCACTAGAGAAAAGGAAAATAAAACACACACTAAACGTTGAGGTGGGCAACTCCAGTCCTCAAGGGCCACCAACAGGTCAGGTTTGAAGGATATCCCTGCATCAGCACAGGTGGCTCAGTCAAAGACTGGTCCACTGATAGAGCCACCTGTGCTGAAGCAGGGATATCCTTCAAACCTGACCTGTTGGTGGCCCATGAGGACTGGAGTTGGCCAGCTCAGGTTACAATGTTGAAACATTTATCTCGCTATAATTTGCTCCATTTTGTCCTCCATGGGAATCTACCATAAATGGCTTATTTTTAATTTTATTTTTTTAAATGAACATTAACTTACATCAGCAACAATATGTGAACATATTTAGCATGTTGGGCTAAGCATTTCTTGGAGACGGCGTTTGGCAGCGAGCGGAATCAAAGCTCCAGAGAGAGGATGAGTGTGGTTTGGAACCCTCCCATCCAAAACAACTGTTCTCAACAAATGAGTTCTATTTTACATGGAAACCTGGTAACCCCGGAGGCCTGAAAGCTTTCTCAAAGAACGCCGTCCTTGTTTATTTCCATACAAACAGATAGTAGTTAAAAGAATAACGGAATCTTTGGGGTTAGTTGTACTAAAATGAAAGCACAAGGATTGCACGCTGTATTTTCTCCCCAACAAGAACACCGATTAATGACTTCGTAGCTGGGGCCACAAAGTCATGTTTCTGGGAACAGCTCCAATACCAGGGGAGTGCCAAACTGGAAGCGTCCCTCTATTTACTGGAAAGACAGAAACCCATGAGTGTATTTACAGGTCCCCCAAACTGGCTACCTTCACCCTGTCCTATAATGGTAAGACTGATGACAAGGATTCTGGGTAGTGATGCGTCAATGAGCACGCTGGGAATGTCCCGTTTAACACCCTATCCCTTATCACATGGACTTCCTAGATCCTTTGCCTGCTATGCTACACAGTGTGTGCAGCTAACATGTGCTGAACCAGTGCTTCCCCTCTGCGGAGCCATTTGCTAAAATAATGAGTGTTGGAAAAGGGACTTCCAAATCAGATTTTCCTTAATGTGTTAACATTTATATGCTGATCACATAGTAGTTTGTTGACTTTGGCCCTCTGAGTTACATACTGTAGCTCCTTGGGTTTAATTCAGAGTCTTGGTAAGCACAACTGCGTGTATTATCTTTAACACCGTGACACAGATAAAACACAAAATGTGTTTCAAGCATGGTTGCACAACAGTAGCCAAATAACTTAGTGTAATGGACGAATAACCCCCTCCTCTCGCAACAGCAAAAACCTTACCTTTCAAGCAGTAACATCCCCGTCCCCCCTAATAAATGATATTTTATTGATCTTAACAGAACAACTGCTTCTCTAACACAGGGATCCCACTGGATCCGAAGACATGCACCATGCAGTAGATGTCACAGTGAGAAAAAGGGGTGGAAGCCACAGCAACCAATTACCCATACAATGTACCCCTGAGTCATTGGCTCATCAGCGAGGACTCTGGCATTGGCCATTCTGATTTCTCTTAGCTTCGAAAGACAGGAAATGGATCACTCCAGAACCAGTTTATAACAATTAAGCGGTTCTGCCTCGGTGATGGAGATGCCATTTTTCAGGTAATGCAAAAGCACGTCCCCCAAAACGTAAAAGTACACAAGAGGAAAAATAAATAAATTATTGGCTGACTGTTACAATGTACATCACCAATAAAGAAAAGTGAAGTGGAATACAGTACAGAGCAGATAGTAGCTTTATACTGGTCACAAAAGGCAGTAATAACATCTCATTTATGTCATAATACATTCTGATTCAATCATTTTGGAAATGAATACAGATTTCTTTAGATTTCAAGGTCACAAGATTATAGAAAGTGTACTCTGACTTCAAATATAAGGAGGTGCTGAGAATTATGCAAATATATGGGAAATAATCCACACACAAGGAGCCATGACTGCAGGGAAGAGAATTGGACAGAATAGCTTGTTTTCTTATAGTGTCCACAAAACACATTATAATTATAAATGCACGTCCGCCAGGCTATTCAGTTTTGCACACGTGGCTTCAGTTTCTTTACTGTAACATTGCAGCAATTCAATTAAAAAACACATTTAGCTGGTTATTAGTTAAAAATTGCAATAGTGCAAAATCTGAGGACTATCGCATGGGAACTCCTATTGTCTGCAATTGGGTCGATTGTCACTTTTGTAGGTTAATACATAACACCCTATGTCTTTTTATATGAATGTGGATTTTATACTCCAACAAATTGGACATCGATAGGCATTTTGGAGTTCAACGGAAGAGGAGTCACTTCCACTTAAGTGACAATAGCGCTGCAATATCTGATACCCAACCTTCGTATGTACGTTTGACAAGAGACATTCAAGGACACCACTCCGTATCTTGCTACACCATCGGTGCCCAAAAGGGGGTTCACAAACCCATAAAGGTTCATGAGGTATCTATAAGGGGTTAACCAAAAAAATCTGTAATGGTACGGTACATCCTAGGCAGTATAGCGGGTTCCTGAGCCAGTGTACGGTCTGCACACTTAGTAAGATCCCAAACTGCATCTTAGCTTGGGAGGTAGAGCGGTTAATTACTGCAGGAGCTTCCAAAGTCACTCCCCACAATGCTTTGCATCCACAGCGGCAAGGCATTGTGGGTTGTGACTTTGGAAGCTCCCGTGGTAATAGATAGCTATACCTCCCCCCCACATACTGTCCGCACACACTACTTCTACAGGCAAAAGTGAACCCAAAATGCATGCACCTTTGTTTGCTACAAATTTAAGGTAGCCCTACCATAAATAATGGAAAAAATAAACTGGTTTAAATCGCAAAAGCTTTTTGTGTGATAACGGCTGATTTACACTTTCCCCACCACTTCCCCTCCCTGCATCTGATGAGCAACAATGTGGAATCCCACTGTGGAGACAATGGGAAGATCTCTATGCTGGAGCAAATGATTCAGTGAGCTTGTCTGTGTCAAACTCAGGAAGGATTACGTTATGTTGCATGTTTGCATGTACAGTACATATGGGGTTTTCTATTGTAGGGAGGCTGTGCTGTGATGTGCATGTACTTGGTCCCTGTGACAGCATCATTTCAAGGGGCATGCTGCTCTGTGAGACGCCCAACGGGAAAAGTGGAGAAGGACAGGCCAAATCTTAACCAAGAGGTTCTCAACTCCAGTCCCCTCAACAGGTCAGGTTCAGCACAGGTGGCTCAATCGGTAGCCCAGTCTCCAACTGAAGGGATATCCTGAAAACCTGACCTGTTGGGGGTCTTGAGGACTGGAGTTCAGAGCCCCTGCCTTAACCTTCAGTGCTGAAGAGGCCAGGAACCCTTTGAGCTGCAATGCATTGTGGGCCCTTTCGGCACGGCCGGAGTTAAACATGTTTGACTTGGATACCAGGGCAAGTTACACCCTTTGAACTTTTGCATTTGCGATATTTGCAGTATTACCTGCTCTGGCCCAAAAGATTTATTGAAATAAATCCCAAACAACTTTTTTTTTTTGGCATGGTCTTGAAAACCACATTTTTGTCACTGTTGATTTGCTGTAAACCTTTGTAAGCATAAGCTTTACATTGTTGCACCCCAGAGATATTGGTTTAAGAGTTTGGGGACTGAAAGAAACCTTGTCTGCCATTATCTAAGAAATCCTGGCTTTGCTGTGAATGTGTCCATTGTTATTGAAGGGATGTTGCGGTGTAGCAATGTTCTTCAGTTATCTAAGATTGGGTTTGGAGAGTTCGCATTTGTAAGGAGCTAATAATAATGTATGGGCATAGGTCTTAAAGCAAGAATGAAATAATCTTAATACAAATACTTTGTCCTTGTAGAGCACAATGATAAGAAGGATGCAGGTATGAATCAGTGATGCAAGGAGCTTGCAACATAATGTAACAAGGAGATAAAGTCTATATGTGCCAAGTGGTGCTAAACTGTAAGCTATATCTCATTTGAAAGGTGCAGTAAAGGTTCAGCATTGTTTATTAAATCTCGGCCAAAGGGTCTTGTGCAAGATTGGAATCACTTCAATAAGCTTGTGCATTCAAGAACAACAAAGTAACCATTACACCACTACAGATTCTTGGGTGGAACTAACCATTTACACGGTGGTCTGCAGTTTACTGAAACACTACAGTAAGTCCGGTTAGAGCCTTGGTGACGTCAACTCAGAATGAATACCTGTACTAATTCAGTGACCCAAAAGCAAATCTGTACACTTCCTCAGTACCCAGCACAGCGCAAAGTTACAGCTTAGTGTACAAAAAAAGCATACCCACAATGAAAGCATTGTTTCTTTTGGTAAATAAATTGTAAATACATTATGTTGGACATCGACCTGCAAATCCTCTGCCAGACTTCTGGGGCAAAACAGCAACCACTGAGAAATAGGATTTGAGGCTAGAGAGTTTTTTTTTTATGAGCGTTTTGTGCTCAAAAGAGCAGTCCATGCTGTTTCCCCCACCCCCTCCCCTTCATTTTTTTCTGGTTTGAAGCAGGGGGGTCTCGGGAGCTGAACCCCATACATTTGATAATTTCAGCTCCGGGTACCTCCTGCTTCCTGAGATGCTTACCTCTGAATAGGGTGCCGGTATTTCTGCAGTTTAAAGCCCCTGGTCACATCGGCCAATAGGAAACCACACCGGATGACAGCACAGCTTCCTATTGGCCCGCAGGGCTTGGGAGCTTTGAAAAGCGGTCATATAATGAACCCTGGAGTGACTACCTTCACCTACAGTATTACGGAGCTAAGTGCCTTTGGAAGCAGGAAATTAGTGGGTTCAGCACCTGCAGAATCCCTGCTTCAATCATTTATTTAAAATAATGAAGGGAGAAAAAAACGGCTTTGATTGCATTTTTAAACTTCAAACCGGTAACCTTTTTTTAACATAGCAATCCAAAAATGGGTGTTATCTGATCCATGCGGATCCCACGGTGTGCCGGTGTTTGACACACAAACCTACAATTATGGCAGCCAGGTCAAAAGTGCAAAATCCGTGTTGCAGCTGTCTGCTGGCCAGCCTAGACCGGGCATAACAAGGATTCTATTTTCTGTCCAGGAGGAAATATTCATCCCCAGAGGAAATAAAATTATAAATAAATAAAAACAGGGGTTCTCAAGATGTCGGGGGACCATGGATCAGCTCCAGGAGGCACGTCGGTTCAGGAGATTAAAATCTCCTCCTTCCACCCGCCCCCCCCCCCCCACACAAAAAAATATATACAAAACCTGAACCAAACTCACCAAGTTTAATTCTTCATGCCATCACACTTGAGATCCTCTCGATAGCTCCAGTTATTGGAATGCCTGCCTATTAATGGATGCATGCGTGTACAGTATATGCAATAAAGTATCCGGCCGATCCTTCTCATACCGGGCACCCCAAAACTGGAACAACCCACCAGTGACTCACATCCACCACCAGTTTAAGTTCTTTCAAAACCAAGGCTATCTCACATTTTAATCTGGTCTGTAACTGTTATATACGCCTATAATATATATTATCTGTAACTGTGCATGCAATGTCTTGTATATAATGTACAGTATAACCCTGTTCACTTAATGTAACTATTTATTTGTAACCATGTATTATTTGTCTTAACTCTGTGCCCAGAACATACTTGAAAACTAGAGGTAACACTCAATGTATTAGTTTCTGGTAAAACATTTTATAAATAAATATGCATTATAACTTGTACAGGCATGTTTAACAAAGAATTCACTAGTGTAGGGTATTGTTTTTTTAAATCACATGTACCCATCTATAAATGGATGCAACAAGTATGTTATTCTTCTTTCAACAACATAAGTTTGTAAAGGTTTTTTTAATCACTTTAATTGGGACTTCATAGATGTACTGCCAATTATGTAAATGAACAGGAGACAAACCAAGGAAAAGAAAAGATAATTTTTTCAGGGGTGTTTGGTGAACGTCTACTGCACTGGTACTGCTCCATGTAAGTACATGTGACAGCTCTCCTAGCGCACATCCACCCGGAGAGAGAGTCTCTAATCTAATTTATATGCAGGCACCAAGTACAAAGATTTGTCAAACGGGACATATCAGACAAATCTTATTAGAATTCGGAGGAAATGCATTCGTGGCATTTATAGCATGCGGATTATTTACTTACAAAGTGACCATGGCGAAGGATAGCCAAGTAAATGTAATGTCTGCAAATGACGCTGTGTTCATTAATGATGTTAACAAACCCGGATCAAGTAACCAATGTACAAGAATGAGCCGCTTGAGATAACCGAGATGTCCTGAGTGTGCCGAGGAAATTGTGAGGAGAAAGATTTTCAATATTAAATTTGCCCAAGATATTCTCAGAGTGCCTTACAAGCCTATTATAAATTCCCCGTCACTTTCATGCAGCCCCATATGCTCTTTGAACACTATGAAGGGCATCTGTTATGCTGGCATGTATGAACCAGGTAATCCTGGTGTCCTGGAAAAGACACCCATTTGAGCACAGGCTTACACATGGCCGTGTACGTCATATTATATATATTCACTCATTCCCTGACTATTTAGTCTCATGCAGTATGGTGCATCTTGCTGCACATACTGTACTGTATCACAGTTGCACCCCTTTAGTGGTGCATTCAGTCTCACTCTACTTCTTTATCACCTAGCAGTAATTACTGTGTTGTGTGTATATCTGTTTATGATTCTACTTCAATTGCACTGCTAAAGCAACAATACTAATTGGAATTTGTATTTGTTCCTGTGCACCCTTCATGATTTGCACTCTCCTACTCCATTCCTATCACTACTTGAGGATCGTGGGACGACCCTCTTCGGGTTGAGCTGCAGCACATCACTGGGCCAGTATCATATATATAATATACTATTTTTTTTGACGGCCATATCACGTTTTTCATAATATACTACATATTGTATTAGTGTGTTGTGATAGATCCTTTCATTCTCTAAATTGGTAGCGCCTCAGAGATCTTCCTACCATTTGCACCAACATATCCCACAGTTAAAAGCCACTGCCCTACTTTGCCATTTATGTTAAAGAATACAAATCCCTGGTGAACACAAGCACAGAATATCTAAACTCAAAGCACACTTTTGTACTACGAGAAGTTTACGGCCTTTAAAAAAAAGAAAAGAAAAAAAGAAGAGGCTTAATATTTTAGTGAATATTCTTCTATTTTGGACACATAGGTGTTTATTAAAGTGTGACTGTACTGTTTGGCGTTACTACATACACCCAGTAGAACAAGAACGCTTACTAGGGGTCACACTCTACTCCTCTCTCATTAAAAAGGTAGATAAAACCTGTCATTTTACCCCACGCAATATTATAAAAATATGCCTTTTCCACTGTTGCTTGATTGCTAAAACTGACACAGGCCCGCATTCTCTCCCGTCTCGATTACTGTAACTTTCTGCTGTCCGGCCTTCCTGCCTCTCACCTGTCTCCCCTACAAATCGATCCTTAACAATGCTGCCAGAATCACTCTACTCTTTCCTACATCTGTCTCCGTGTCTCTCCTGCTGAAATCACTCTCTAGGCTTCCTATCAAATCCCATATCACACACTCAATTCTCCTCCTCACTTTTAAAGCTTTACACTCTTCTGCCCCTCCTTACATCTCAGCCCTAATTTCTCGCTATACACAATCCTGACTCCTGTGTTCTGCTCAAGGATGTCTTCTCTCTACCCCCTTTATATCAAAAGCCATCTCCCATCTTAAACCTTTTCTCACTGACTGCCCCACACCACTGGAATGCCCTTCCCCTCAATACCCGACTAGCACCCTCTCTATCCACCTTTAAGACCCATCTTAAAACACACCTGCTTAACGAAGCATATGAGTAGATCCTTGGCATATACTTTACACCTTATACATAAACCTCGGCCCCTTGCAGACTAACTTTCCAGAACGCCCTCCTACTGTCTCTATACGTTCTTACCTATTAGATTGGAAGCTCTTCGGGGCAGGGACACCTTTTTCTAAATGTCACTTGTATGTCCGAAGCACTTCTTCCCATTATATGTTATTTGTATTATTTGTTATTCATATGACTATCACGTGTATTACTGCTGTGAAGCGCTGTGTACATTAATGGCGCTCTATAAATAGATATATACATACATACATACTATACGGATAGGACATTCCCAGCAATATAGCACCATATTAAATAAGTCCCATAACAAAAGATCAAGGACAGGAAAATGATGGCGATATATGTACAGTATGTGTGAATTTTCTCCTTGCAAGCAATGGAGGTTCACTGCTATTCTCCAGCTTCTGTTTTATCTACAACAGCACAATCTTCCCTAATCTTCCAATTATGTTTTACATGGGAGCAGCAAGAATTAGTATGTGCCAGTCACCCCTCCCTCACCCCCCAAAAATAGCAGAAGCCCTCAGGAGTCATGAATGACATCAAAACTCAAGATGGCTGCCTCTATCTTGAGCCCTCAGAAGGAATGGCTAATGTATATCGTATACCATATACAATTTTCACTTTAAATCTAAATTTTAGCGGTAGACTATTGTAGTGCTGCTTTCCAGGAGAGATGAGCGTCCACGATGGTAAGGGGAAACAGGACAGGCTTTTGGGGATCCTTCAGGTTCTTTTTGTGGTGTCAGCACCTCCAGTCACAGCAGGCTCCAGGGTTCCTGAAGACAGTCCCCACCATGACAGACTTCTCTCATACCCCACCCAAACGAATGTTACTTATGCAGGGGTATATAAAAATATCTTTATTGAAGCAGCCACTGCAGTTGGTATTACAGCGCATGCTCATATTTTAGCATGGGTCCCAGACCTCTGGATAGTGCTGGCCTTCTTGCAATATGGACGCCTTGTGCTCTTCACAGCACAGATCTTGGGCTGCACTCAGCTCCATGAGGAGCTGAAGGCATGTCTCACTCCCAGGAGTTGCTGGACTGGACAATTTGTAACAGTTCCTCACTAAGGCCTCGGCCAGGCTCCCTGCTTGCTCGCTGAGGCTCAGTGAAAGCGGGTGCTTTCCCTGGCCTTGCAGTTGCTTACCGCACGCGCCGTCAGCGGTAGTAGGGGCTCGCCTACGCTTCCGCAAGCGCGTGGAAGCGTAGGTCTTAGGGAAATTTAAAATTTCCCCGCTTGCCGGAGCGCAGGGCCGGTCACATGAGCGGTTCCCCCAATGAGGGCGAACCAGCTCCGTGACGTCACTGGTCCGCCCCCGGCCCACCCCCAGCCCGCCCCCTGACGGCACGCAGGGAAAGCACCCGCAAGGCCAGGGAAAGCACCCGCTTTCCCTGAGCCTCAGCACGCCAGCAGGAAGCTTGGCCGAGGCCTAAGGCACAGAGGGGGAGGGCACAGAGTCTATACCATGATTGACTGTATACAAACCCAGTTTCACTTCCACCCCGGTTACTCAAAGAGGCAGCATGAGGGGGGGGGGGGGTAAACCCACAGGATAGCCTATCACTGCCTGTAGCTACTAGAGCTTAGGTGACAGGGAGGTGGAAAGATAGCCAGGACCTGCCATGGCTATACTATAGTCAAAGGGAACAAACAGAAGTGGTTTAATGTTATCCGTTCATATTGAGCATTGAAATTATGTGATGACCAGCTGAAGATCACATACTACACGGTCAGATTAAAACCAGGGTTTAGTACAAGTCCGAGTCACACTATATTAGTTGGGTTTTATGGAGCAATTTTATGGGTACAGCAAGTTGGAATATACATGCTGATCGCATTTCAAATGAATACAATAGCAGTCAGAATTATTGACAATAAGAATTGTACAAAGAAATATATTCTCAGAGCTGTACGCATTAAAAGTTTAAGTACTGGAATATAATTAGATTGCATTCAAATGTCTAGACATTGAGAGAACACTGAAATCTATAAACTGAAATCAGTTTTGGAAGGTTTTGTACTGTTCTACGTGTTATTTCTTTGCTTTTCAGAAGAAAAATATTTTTAAGCAATGGAGAAAACTCTCCATTAACAATCACTAACTCACTCACTAGCCAAATAACCATTTTGAATCCAGATTGGAGTGCAACACATTGGGCTCACTGGATTTTAGCGAGTTTCCTCCATTGCTCAATATGTTGCAGCCAAAGGAATAAGATGGATAGAATGTCCCACTGGTACACAGCAAATTATAATGTACCAAAACCCAGCACATTTCTGCATCCTAGCTTCACATTAATGACTATCCGAGTTTACACCTGTTTTAATCTTCTTGGTTACTTATAATCAAGTAGTTAAGGACATGAGATTGTTTTGACCATTTGTAAAGTTTGTACAGGCCTAATTACCACGAAGATCCGGACATACATCTTATAGCACCGGACTGATGTTCTGTGCGATTCTTGGTTCTTTCCTAGTCCAATTGGTCTACAGATACCCAACAACACCAGGAGTATATTCCTTTAGTCGCAGGCCAGCATAATAGCAATTTCACTTTAGGGGTACTGTACTTAAAATAATATTGCTCCGGCATCAAAACAGATATCTGTTTCTCAGTGCTTATTAAAAGCGTACCTGATATACAATCTTTGTATGGTATAATGCCGGCCGGTCACATAAGTAGTAGTGCTCTTTAGCGTGCTATGCAGGACGTAGCAGGGGACCAAGAAATAATGTACCTGCATTCCTGTGATCAGCTAGGGGAGAGATATACTACAGGTATGCAAAACGAACACTTACATTTACTCTTGTCCTAAAGAGAATTACCAAGCTAGAATACAATAATATATATATATATTATATAATAGCAGTCAGAATTATTGACAACAATAATACAATTATTATATATATATAATATGCATGCCATAGCACAGAAAGAAGTGTTGGTGTAAACTTCTCCTATATGAGATGTTCAGTTTGGCCGTGCACGCAAGGTATAAAGAACATTAGTTCTTTTCGCTATACTTTAGTTTGAAACCAAGGCCACAGGGGCTATCCTGTATTAGACTTTTATATTACTATGGCTCAAACTGCAACTAGAAATGTACATCGTAGCGATTGCTCAATTCTTATTAAAATCACTAGATCCAGATGTAATCGCATTCCTATTGCTGCCAATAGAGGAGGTTGGGAACAGATTTAAAAGTGGTCAGGAATTCACTCTACACATCAGCCCGTACTGCGAATGCTACAGCATAGAAAGGAAAATCAAACATGTAAACAGCATACAAGGCTGCATCGACAACAGCGGGCTTCTGACTGTAACCCCTAAAGTGCCAGGCAACAGGGTATTGCAATGTGGTGGATCAACTGAAAGAACAATGGCTTAGAACGTCCCAAAGACTACCAAAGGAATACAAAGATTAAGGACAGATACAACATATCCAGGAGAAATAGCAATTTGATTAAAGTTAAACAAAGCACTATGGAATACTGTAAAAATCACAATTAAAACTGAAACCAAATGGCTCTGAGCCAAGAAGCTCTGAAAAGAAAGCAGACAAAGAAATGGTTAAGACAGCAAAACCCGCAGACAGCATGTGACAGAATTGGGAAATGTTTTACAAATGTGTCTCGCCGCTGAATTACCTCCTATTAAACATTTGCAGACAAGTGGGCAGAATCAATGTCGCAGCTTTCTTCCTGTTTTCTACCTCTTTTTTTTTTTTTTTTTTAAATCATATTTGTCATTCTATGTTCTATTTTTACCCAGCGCTTGATGACAACGCAGGGGAATCATCATTAACTTTGACCATCTTTGACTTACCGACTCCATTCCCACTTATTGGAGGGGAAGGTCTGCTTTGTCGCAGAATGAGCTGGATATTCCTTCACTAAAAAGCAACTTCTCTTTTCCAAAATCACCCAGGGAAATATATGCCGACATAAAGAGGTCTGATCAATACTTTGCAGTTCTGCATTTGTAATATGGCAATGATTGCAAACACGCTAGTCAAACATTTTCCTTTGCTAGTGTCTGCCTCGTGTTTTTCTTCCGTTTTTATAACCCTATCTAAGAGAGACGTGCTACGCACAAATGTGGTGATCTTATTTTTTGGCCGAAGAAGACACCCGACTCCAACTCCTGATGCAAATAAGAACAAAGGACAATATTCAGACTCTCAAATATGACATCAAAACATTTTTACAGATCCTTTTTTTTTTTTTTGCTTTTTAGGGATCAATCAACTGATTTTGTATGTATGTCTTTATTTATATAGTGCCATCCTGGAACATAGGGCTTCACAGCAGTAATACAGTATGCGTGACATAATAATATAAGACATAATGGGAATAAGCTCTTCAGACATGAAAGTAACAATAGGAAAGGGAGTCACTGCCCCGAAGAGCTGACAAACTAAGTGGTAAGTAGGAAGAACTTACAGAGACAGTAGGAGGGCGTTCTGGTAAGTGTGTTTGCAAGGGGCCAACGTTAGTTCATATGAGGTGCATAGTATCAGAGTATCAGCCACAGAGCTACTTCATTAACGAGGTGTGTTTTAAGATGTGTTTTAAGATGGGTCTTAAAAGAGGTGGCGAGACAATGCTTGTCGGATATGGAGGGGAAGGAAAAACCAGAACACTTAGCTCACATTGGTCCAAGGTAGAGCTACACATTTAATGAATTACCTTCTAAGTCTGTTGATAAATCTGACAGATACTTTACCATCTAACCTAGTACACTGTCAAAGCAAAGGCAAAAACCAACTGAAACATGGTGGCACATCATTTGTTTTGTACCTTGTTGTGCAACATAACTGTATTGCACCTAGTGACTTAGTTAAAGGATTGGAAGTAACGAGTGGATCGTAATGTAACATTGTTACATTGAGCCAGCCTTGTTAGTGGAGGCCCATAAGGTTCACTACTTGAATTCCACTCTTACATTTCTTAACTAATGAAGTACAGGTCTGTGTGGCTTATGTTTGTACTGACATGCATGGCTGTGCCTGTATATATTTATTGTGTCCAAGCGTGCATTGCTGTACATCTAATTCATGCGGGCACAATGTGGCGATGCAAACAATCTCTTTTTTGGTGCCTGGGGCAAAGGGTGATAAAGATGACTTGTCCGAGGTCAAAAGGAGAGCGGATATTGGGCCTTCGATAAAGGTCAACTGACTTCAAAGGCATCGTTCTTAGCACTTTGCTACTATGCTGATGACACTAGACTGTACCCGGCAGGTATCATCAGTGACGGATACAATACTCCTGCACAAGAACTTGGATGAATGGGAAACATGGACAGGTTCATGAGAGATTACGTTTTGTACTAATAGATGCAATTGAGCAGCCATAATAAATGGGTATATGCAACTCTAATCAGACCAAACTGAAGCAAGGTTGAGTAGGTGGTTTTATAAATTCTAGTATGTAGCATACAGCACAAAGGCAGTGAGGACTCCGGCAAACATTCAACACAGGTATAGGTAGGAAGGAGAAGAACATCATTTTGCTCTCGTACAAATCTCTAGTAATTATTAGTTACAGTACATTGCATTTTTAACATGGAACACATTTAAGGTGTTACTGAACCATTAGTACAAAAACATTCACACCAAGTTGGTAAAAAGGGATTTATCGTCTTCCTCATAAGTGTAGCCATGCCACCCGTGGCTACTATTCTACCCTTCTCCTGGCAGTAAGCCCTGGTACAACAGGCCTGCCAGTAGTCATCATGGGGTTTTCCACTTCACCTTTGGTGCTGCATTTGAGTGACAGCAGTTGGTGGAACATCCTGTTGTAGCTTTGATAACGGGGTGCCCGTCTTCTGGCTGTACTTAAAGGCAGACACCGCACTAAAAAGTGGGGTTGTTCCTTCCCTCTGAGGAAGGCAGGTCACAAGTCTGGGAGCCTGAGATTGGGGCCTTCCCATGTGCACTTCCCTGCGGGGAGGAGTGAGTGTGATTATACCTCTGCCTCCGCTAGGGAGGTGGGGAAGAGCTAGGACGGCTGTGGGTGCCCTTGGCCTGTAGTGACGGTCCAGGGACCATCTCCAGTGATAGCTGCGAGTAAAGAGACAGTAACCGGCAGAAGACTGCTGAGTAGCGGTGTTTTACTGCGAAGACTGTAGTAATAAACTATTCCTGTTTGCAATATACCTCTGGCCTGGTGTGTGATCTAACTGGAGGGAGAGTACAAGTTCTACCGTGGGAGATCATCTCCATAAGTATTATCTGGGGTATGGACCCCCAAAGCCTGATCCTGTGTCCCAAAGTCATCGCGGACAACTCAGCCCTCTTGTTATCAGCAGGTATGCACCACACACACTGTAATGGCCCCTATCTGCGATTGGGGGGGAACACCGTTACATAAGGAAGAGGTATCAAAAGTAGACTTGTTCACTTTAGGAAAAAGGAAGCTACGAGGGATGAAACACATCTACATGTGGCTTGCAAACACTGTGGGGACACATATACATTGTAAGGGACATACTAGTATGGGGACACCATCTTTAAACTGAGGGAAGAAGAGACACTAACTCAGGGGTTCTCAACCCCAGTCCTCAAGACCCCCCACCCCCAGGTCAGGTTTTAAGGCAATCCCTGCTTCAGTCCAGGTTGCTCAATCAGTCGCCAGGCACTGGAAAATTAACACAGCAGACAGTGCCACCTTACGATACAGAGCGAGCTTATCAGCTTATAAGATTTCTGAGGGCACAACTGGGTCATCAGGCGTCTACTGCTTATACTAATGCTGCCAACAGACGTCTGCCTTTTTTATATTTATGAGGACGCCAAGTGCTTTTTTTAATCCACTCTTAAAGAAGCAGTTCATGGAAATGAACATGCTGTACTAGATAATGACTCGACAGCTCCTTTCTCTTGAAGTATACTTATCAGACAGAAACTTTACAAGTCTGCCATGCTGTGTCTGCCCACTACAGCGGGCCATTGACCTGATTTTATTGTTAACCCCATCTTTGCTCGTCCTTGTCCTTTTTATATGTGGCTATGTCCTTCTCTTTTTAACCAATGAGAACTGAGGCACTGAATGTATTATCATAAACACCTACAGCAGAATATTCAGTGACCTTACCAGAAATGGGAACACTTGCACAATGTTGAGACAGTTATAGATACAGTTTTAGCTATGTGATTTCAATTCACTAATGTGTTTTTTTTTTTTTTAACAAATTGTTTTGTATAATGATGCTGAAAGAAAAATTCACAGAACGTCTTTGATGTTGGCAGAATCGTATACATTGCATCACACTAAGACAGTAATTGCACAAGCCAGAATCATTTATATTGCAGCTTTGGTTCCCATAAATGTCACTGAAATGCGCTATAGTCTGTGTGAGACAGGAACAGAAGCAGACTATGCAAAACGTAAAAATACAAGGAAAAAAAGAAGGACAAATCAGCACACGTATGATGCATTTCCACTTAATCAGCAACCAAAGGGATTCTGTGTCTAACTGCTCCACCAACCTCAATAAATCTCTGGCACTGCCAAACCCGCTTTCACCAGAGATCCAGACAAGAAGGATTGTGCCTGTTTATTGCCAGATTAAGACTGCAATGCATTGAAATGCTTTCGGAAACTGAAGAAGTTAAGGTTCAGGCTCGAAAAAGTATTAACCACTTTGGCTCCCTTAACCCCAGTTGCTGTGTTACAGGCCACTCTGGAAGTGAAAGGTTTCAAACGCTCACCAGGACACTCTTAGGCCTAAATTCACTATAACGTCAAACAGCTTCCCAGTGCTGGAGAAGAGATCAGCTCCACTCAAATGGACAGGACCAACAGCACAAGACCACTTTGCAGCATATTGAAGGTCATTAACCGTTCCGCTACCAGAGGGGCGTGCACCGCCTTACAAAGCAATGTAGTGCCAAAGCTGGTCCTTCTGGAAACAAAAGGGTTAATGATACGTCTATTTTACAGATGGGTGAAGCTTTCGCCAAAGTTCGGGAACCAACGAGAAATGCCCACCCCCCCCCCCTTTTTTTTTTCCCCATGAAAAAAAAAAGTTGCCTATCAGTCAGAACCGAGTGGCAGCACGATCACAATCCTGCAAGCACTTAGGTTTATGGCGCGCGCTTCCATCACAGCCTGAAACAGGCCTTTTGCAAGAGAGGAGGCAGCTCTATTTCTAAATTAAAATGCTTGGTGAACCACTAGACAATTGTAAGACTTTGCTGCGAGTCACAGCGAATTGTAAGACTTTGCTGCGAGTCACAGCGAATTGTAAGACTTTGCTGCGAGTCACAGCGAATTGTAAGACCGTGCTGCGAGTCACAGTGAGAGTCACAGTGAATTGTAAGACTATGCTGCGAGTCACAGTGAATTGTAAAACTGTGCTGCGAGTCACAGTGAATTGTAAGACTGTGCTGCGAGTCACAGCGAATTGTAAAACTGTGCTGCGAGTCACAGCGAATTGTAAGACTGTGCTGCGAGTCACAGTGAATTGTAAGACTGTGCTGCGAGTCACAGTGAATTGTAAGACTGTGCTGCGAGTCACAGTGAATTGTAAGACTGTGCTGCGAGTCACAGTGAATTGTAAGACTTTGCTGCGAGTCACAGCGAATTGTAAGACTGTGCTGCGAGTCACAGTGAATTGTAAGACTGTGCTGCGAGTCACAGTGAATTGTAAGACTGTGCTGCGAGTCACAGTGAATTGTAAGACTGTGCTGCGAGTCACAGTGAATTGTAAGACTGTGCTGCGAGTCACAGTGAATTGTAAGACTGTGCTTCGAGTCACAGCGAATTGTAAGACTGTGCTGCGAGTCACAGTGAATTGTAAGACTGTGCTGCGAGTCACAGTAAATTGTAAGATTGTGCTGCGAGTCACAGCGAATTGTAAGACTGTGCTGCGAGTCACAGTGAATTGTAAGACTGTGTTGCGAGTCACAGTGAATTGTAAGACTGTGCTGCGAGTCACAGTGAATTGTAAGACTTTGCTGCGAGTCACAGCGAATTGTAAGACTTTGCTGCGAGTCACAGTGAATTGTAAAACTGTGCTGCGAGTCAGTGAATTGTAAGACTGTGCTGCGAGTCAGTGAATTGTAAGACTGTGCTGCGAGTCAGTGAATTGTAAGACTTTGCTGCGAGTCACAGTGAATTGTAAAACTGTGCTGCGAGTCAGTGAATTGTAAAACTGTGCTGCGAGTCACAGTGAATTGTAAGACTGTGCTGCGAGTCACAGTGAATTGGTAGACTTTGCTGCGAGTCACAGTGAATTTTAAGACTGTGCTGCGAGTCACAGTGAATTGTAAGACTGTGCTGCGAGTCACAGTAAATTGTAAGATTGTGCTGCGAGTCACAGTGAATTGTAAGATTGTGCTGCGAGTCACAGTGAATTGTAAGACTGTGCTGCGAGTCACAGTAAATTGTAAGATTGTGCTGCGAGTCACAGTGAATTGTAAGACTGTGCTGCGAGTCACAGTAAATTGTAAGATTGTGCTGCGAGTCACAGTGAATTGTAAGATTGTGCTGCGAGTCACAGTGAATTGATGGTGGAAATGTGCGATTTCTGAGAACATTTTAGCCCTTAAAACTTCTGTGAACTGTTTTGCTGGGTCACACCAGCGAAAACGTTTGTGATTGCATTTCGGAAAGTTTTGCACTTCTCTAGTCTACTTGCGGCTGTAAAAAGGTGCAGCAGGGAAACCAGCTAAATTCTGACGTTTCGTTTGTACTGAATTCGAGATAACTGCAGCAGAAGATCCTTTCATTTAGAGTGGAGCTTCGTCATATTGGGGAAACCAGTCCTTGTTTCACAACATAGCTAAAACTTGCAGGCCAAGTACATGGACACCTAAAAATATATCTCCGTTCAGATAAGCTACATACAGTAGTTCACAGGACATCCAGCCTCATTCTGCAGCATGGGGCATATCCATAAATGTACAAATTCAGTAATCCCTGTCACTGCTGGGGAGAGGGGGGGGGGGGGGGGCAGCAAAGAAATGCAGAGTAAGGGGATTAACACAGATCCAGCCTGAAATGTACCGAAGACAGGAAATAACATGGTTTAGAAATTATAATAAAACTGCTGCTGCCTTTTACAAGGCGAGTACACGAGTCACAGACATGCAGCCACCTCTAAGTGGGCCTTGTCTATGAAGCTTGTAGGAGGTAAGAATGTGTGCTGAGTGGGCAGCCAGCGGTGCCCACACTGACTTTAACGCTCTGCAGCACTCCTGTACATTCTGTTCAAGTCTAAGTGTTTAGAAAAAACAAGTTCTTCATTAACAAAAGGGCCTGCAACCCCTTTCCACAGTAAGGTAGTTCAAAAGAATCTTTTTTTTCTTCTTTTTAACAAACAAAATGAAAGATAAGCCTACTTCTGTGTTTCTTTGAACGGTTTTGTTATTGTTGGAAAGAAGTCATTTTTAAAATACGAACACGTATGTGCTGAGGGTTAAAATACTAGATGAGCCCTATTCCCGCTTCCGTAGTGTTCACCAAACAATAACACCGCAAGGAACTGCAGCAGGAATAATGTAATTAGTGTTTATGCAGCAGCATGTGAATGAATCAACATTACTCTTGCACACAATGCAAAGTCAATTTTAGGTGCAAGAGGCATAACCGAAACAACGCGCAAAGTGCACATGGAATGAACACTCCTGATGATGGATGCCTCTTCACAAGAGAAGGGCTAGCAGTGGGCTCGGCAGCACAGACAGAACTCATCACACTCACATCTAGTTGCGTTTGTAAGAAGTGTTTGTTCACATACTGTTTTATGAATACAAATCAATGGCTGCCCAAAAGTAATTCTGCACATTATAAAGGCTTTAAAATAAACACTAAAATGAAGTGGCCGCACTTACGTCAGGTAATAAGCCAGACTCCATGAAGCTAACCTGCTGCAGTCTCTTGCATTTACGCTGTGTCCTAAATGCTACTCTATGAATTTTAGTAAACAGCTTCACCATTCCCCAAGTAAAAAGTCAATTGATCCAAGAGGATGGTTTGCCACTAAATCATCGGGGGTCAACAGGCGGCCCAGGGGCCACATGCAGCCCTCGGAGGGTTTACCTGGGGCCCCCAACTGTTGGGCACCCCAGTAGCCCACTCTCCCTCAATCCCCAGTGCAGAGGGAGTGGAGATGTTGCTGGTGTAGATCATAGCTTCTTCACTGAGCGGTCTAGTGGCCGTGCTAATCAAGTCCACATGGTAAGGAGAGGGCACTAAGAAGCCAACTACAGTTAGCAGGAATAGGCTTATACCCATGATTGCAACATCCCTTCTGCATGTGCGTGCGTGCGCCTTTTTGGACGGCTCCTGAGGTATACAGTATCATGTTACCACTGCACTATACTCTTGCCTTCCATATCAAACAGTTGGAACTTCCAGCACTACCTATCCTCTCATTATTCAACAGTCTAGTTCTCCCCTTTGAGCAGGGGCACCCGTGAAGGATTTTTCAAATCTCTGGGTGCCCCCGCTCATCAGACCTTACTTATCCCCTCCTCACTCACACCACACCCAGCCACCCCTTTCTTACACAATCCACATTCACCCTCACACATCATAACCACCCTTTCATTAACACACACTCCACATTTATCCCTACACAAAGTCAACAAACCACTTGCCCCCATAAAGCCCTTACTCCTCCTCCCCTCAGCCTTCCCATACACACCTAGAAAATGACAGCTGCTTAACAGGCACATCCCACTCTGTCTGGAGATGGAGGCACTTCTTTCTCTACTCTTTGACCAGATGAAAGGCGAGGGGGATCACAGCCTCAACTCCAGGTACCACATGTTTCCCCTCGGGGCCACGGCCCCCTTGGAAGAGGGTCATGGCACACTAGGGAACCTCTGCAACCTGGTTGAAAAACCCTGGTCTGGCATATCGGATACAATGCTATTATCTGTATCCAACATGCATTTAACACCCTTTGCTGATTGAGTGGTCAGCAGCCCATTGTAGAGCAATGCACCCGCTTGCCCCTCTAGCAGCAAAGTGGTTGAAATGCAGAATACTGAACAGAGGATGAGCGTCATCTCCTCAGAATATGGCAGCTGAAAATAGTTGGGTAATTGGTTATTTTGGCTCTTCGCAGCTCCTAGCAGTTAGTGTACGTGTAGCTGCAAGCTGCGGAGGAAGCAGCTCCTTCATACCTTGTCTTGCTATGCCTCACCAAATACAATATGCAAAACAAACCATGAATAACCAGTAACTTTCATCTGTTTGAACATCAGGTTCAGATACCAGCAGCATAGGCATCTCATGCTACAATCTTGAGACCCAAATGCTGCTACCCCCATAGTGGAAAACACAGAACCGATTTGCATGGTTGACCAGACACAAAGCGACATAGGTCTCCAGCAGTGCTCTCATACACTATAAATACTGTTCACCAAGGGATACAAAACATTGAGATACATTCTTCAGGCACTGCAGCTTATATGATATGGGAAGCACTGTGTCATTGTGCTTATTCTTTTCATAACGCAAACCTCTGGGATAAGTCTGAAAATACTAACTAAAATGTTGACCTGCGTGATATAATTATTTCAATGGAAAAAATGTAAGCACATGAGATATCAATTTGTTGGAGTGAGCACTTACGGGGAGATTTAACTACTCTGCTTTCAAAGGAAAGACCCTTCAGAAGTAATGAGATCAGTATGTTGGCATGCACAGCTACAAACGCTATTCTAAATTGAGCAGAAAGAATACATGTAGTAACAAGCATTAATCCATTCAAGCTATTACATTTAAGAATCAGTAAAGTCAGGCTTGGACTGGCCCACGGAGAAGCTACAGAAACCCTAGGTAAGCCTTTCAAATCAAATCTCTACTATACAGTCTTAACAAAGAGGACTCAGGACAGTGTTATGAGTCTCCCTCTGCTGGATGACAATGGAAACCACAATGGCTGTACAGTGCATACTGAGATACCCATGCAGCTCACAGTGCATCCTAAGATCCCCATGCAGCTCACAGTGCATCCTGAGATCCCCATGCAGCTCACAGTGCATCCTGAGATCCCCATGCAGCTCACAGTGCATCCTGAGATCCCCATGCAGCTCACAGTGCATCCTGAGATCCCCATGCAGCTCACAGTGCATCCTGAGATCCCCATGCAGCTCACAGTGCATCCTGAGAACCCCATGCAGCTCACCCTGAGATCCCCATGCAACTCACAGCCCATCCTGAGATCCCCGTGCAGCTCACAACACATCCTGAGATCCCCATGCAGCTCACAGTGCATCCTGAGATCCCCATGCAGCTCACAGTGCATCCTGAGATCCCCGTGCAGCTCACAGTGCATCCTGAGATCCCCATGCAGCTTACAGTGCATCCTGCGATCCCCATGCATCTCACAGTGCATCCTGAGATCCCCATGCAGCTCACAGTGCATCCTGAGATCCCCATGCAGCTCACAGTGCATCCTGGGATCCCCATGCAGCTCACAGTGCATCCTGAGATCCCCGTGCAGCTCACAGTGCACCCTGAGATCCCCATGCAGCTCACAGTGCATCCTGAGATCCCCATGCATCTCACAGTGCATCCTGAGATCCCCATGCAGCTCACAGTGCATCCTGGGATCCCCATGCAGCTCACAGTGCATCCTGAGATCCCCATGCAGCTCACAGTGCATCCTGAGATCCCCATGCAGCTCACAGTGCATCCCGAGTTCCCCATGCAGCTCACAGTGCATCCTGAGATCCCCATGCAGCTCACCTTGAGATCCCCATGCAGCTCACAGTGCATCCTGAGATCCCCATGCAGCTCACAGCGCATCCTGAGATCCCCATGCAGCTCACCCTGAGATCCCCATGCAGCTCACCCTGAGATCCCCATGCAGCTCACAGTGCATCCTGAGATCCTCATGCAGCTCACAGCGCATCCTGAGATCCCCATGCAGCTCACAGTGCATCCTGAGATCCCCGTGCAGCTCGCAGTGCATCCTGAGATCCCCGTGCAGCTCACAGTGCATCCTGAGATCCCCATGCAGCTCACAGTGCAGGGGAAGCGGGTCTCAGAGTGGCAGACCGTGCAAGAGAAAAATGAATCAATACAGGTACAGTATATGGTATAGCCAGAGGAACTTCCCCAAAACGTTAGAGCAGAGGAGTAGGTGAGACAGAAGGTATTGATATATCCTTGTGATTTGTTCCCTATCTGGAACTTACTCATAAAAAGGTACAGTTCCACTTCAGTCCTAATTGAATATTTTGTATGGTCTCATCACGCATTTGCCCGTTAAATAATCCAGTAGTGTCTAATTTTGATCCGATATAAATACCTTTTTTGTGAATATTAAAAATGGACATCCAAGATCACTGAAACTTACTATAACAGATTGCTATATTTTATTACCTCATGCATCAATGTATTACTGCAATGACGCACTGACAATGTTAGTGTTACATTGTAATACAAGAAAATATAACTCACGCAAAAATGGATTGTTGCTGCACTCTTTCCTTTGTTCAGGGGTTCTCAACTCCAGTCCTCAAGAAACCCTAACAGGTCAGGTTTTAAGAATATCCCAGCTTCAGCACAGGTGGTGGAGTCTTCAGCTGAGCCACCTGTGCTGAAGCTGGGATATCTGGAAAACCTGACCTGTTGGTGGCCCTTGAGGACTGGAGTTGAGAACCCTTGCCGTAGTTATTTATGAGCCCATAATTAGCGCCAAGGGTAGCCAGGCGGCTTCTCCAAAAATACTGGAAATAATGCTGAAAGGTGCAACGCGCTCGACACACACACACACACACACACACACACACACACACACACACACACACCTCTCCCCGCTCCATGCTGTTTCCTCCTCTCCTAGCAACACCCCCCCACCCCCACCTCTCATGGCTCCATGCTGTTTCCTCCTCTCCTTGCCACCCCCCCAAACCTCTCACCGCTCCATGCTGTTTCCTCTACTCCTTGCCACCACCCCCACCCCCCCAGGCTCCTGACACCACCTCCTGATTGGCTGCTGCTGGGTAATGCAGCCAATCAGGATGGAGAAAGCGGCCCAGCCCCCTAGCAACAGCCCTACTCAAGGAACTCTTGCGGCCCCCCCCAAGCCGGTCAGGTCACTATGTCCGGAGAGGTAATACTGATATACACATAAATGCCCAGTATTATCTCTACTTCTATCTCTTTTACTGGAGAGAGGATCCAAATACAGGACAGTCCAGTTCAATACTGGATACCTGGCATTTATTTGTAAATACTTACACACACACAACACACAGTAGGTGTAGTATGATTGCCAACACATCCCAGGCTGATCTAGGTCGCTACAGGTTCTGAGCTTCAACCAGTGATTGCACCAAATAGCTCTGACACTGACACTATTGGCAATACTGTAGGTGCAGCTGGGCTTTTAAGAGTTACAGGGCATTCTTGTTGGAAAGTATGCAAGTCAGATTCAGCATAATTAAGTACAAAGATAAATCTGCATCCATAGAGGTGAAGGCGCACAGCAAGGAGAGTGGGTCAAAAAGCTAGTTTAAAAATATTCTTTATTGATCCATAAAAGAAGAATGGAGGGGCAAAAAAACCCTCCTACATGTTTCGTGCACCAAGCACTTTATCAAGGGGTGTTTTTTTTTTTAGTGTTCCAGGGCCCATCCCAATGATGTTCTGTGCAGGGGGTTGCGTCTTTGTTCAGTTCCTTCACGGAATATAGGTCCCCATTAAGGATACCACACCGCAGGATTCTTCACTTAATCATTACCCCTTAGGCTGCGGTCCCAGTACACCCTGTGCGCACGGCGCGGCGTGCACTGTGCGTGTAAGCACCGCCCCTCAATGGGGCTGGGCCCACTACGCACCGTCACGCAGAAGGTGCATCCGCGCCGTGCGGCAGGGTTTTTCACAACTCAATACAATTGAGTTTAGTCCTAGCGACGGAGGCGTGGCCACGCCCCCACCGGCGGTTCACCCAATGAGGGCGAACCAGCCGCGTGACGTAATGGCCACGCCCCCGCAAATCCCCGACCACACCCCCTCCCGTCGCAAGCTCCCCTCTCCCTGTCAGACCGCAGATCGCGGTTAGCGCTGTGACAAGCGCCGCCCCCCCCCGCCGGGCGCGCGTGTCACAGACATTACTGGGACCGCAGCCTTATGGTGTTTTTTGGACTCACAAATTGTGTACTTACAACAGACCCGGCATTGGAACGCAGGTTCCACACAAAGAATGCTATACTGTAATTAAGTACAAAGATAGCCTACTGCACATATTCAGAGTCAGCACCAAAACAGTAACAAAAATCTAAACAAAGCTCAAAATGTCAGTACTTCCAAATCAAGAATACAAAGTGGCAATTCATGCTTGATTGAAGTGTCTAAACCTGCTTGTAGAAAAGGACTTTAGATGCATCATAGAGTAATGTATTTGCAAAGGCAAAACTGCTCATGCAGGGGAGGGTTTGTATGTGTTTAAGGTCCTATTGGTGAATAATATGATCAGAGCCTATAATAACAAGCACTGACCAGTTCTCCGCCTATGGACCCCCTGCCTTCCTTAGAGCCGAGAGTGATCTGTGTCAACAATCCAATTACTGTACCTCCGTTTTTCAGCAGCAAAATATATTGTAATGGGATTGTGGCTACTGCATTTTAAGAGAGTTGCAGCAGATTAAAGGGAGGGCCTTACAGGTCCAGTTGCCTCGGGCTTCTCCACAGCCATTTCACTACAGGAAGATGGAAATATACAAGTCCAGGGCTGTGTCATGCACGAACAGAAACACTAAATTGGTTCCCAGAGCTTTTCTTTAAATATACATATATACATATATAAAAAGCTTATTCTTTCACCATTATCTGCATTTCCTAGAAAACACGCCAAGTATGCAGACAGCCCGCATCCACAGATAACACGCAGTATCGCTGCATTCATTAGACCGTCAGACAGCTGTCTCATGGGAAGGATCCTGCCAAGAGCCAACTTCATTTAAACTTTAACCCTTTCACCGCAGAACAACTTCTTAACCAGAGCTGGCGTAAGGTTCGTAACTACCGGATGGGGTTTGTGGGAGTTTTTTTTTTTAGCTCGAGTCAATCATGGCACAGAAGAGATGCAAATAAAACTTACAACCCTCCGTCTTGCCAGGAGTTCTCAGTAAACTGTTTACAGCTAAACTATGATACCGACATGTTCCCCAAGCATAAACCTTTTGGTTTTGGTAGCCAATGTAATCCATATCTAAGAACTATTTTTTTTTTTTTTTTCTCGTGTGTTATCTTAAAAAAGAAAAATGTCAAGAATATTCCCATAAGAGTACAGGAGAGCAGAACCAGGCGATTATAAAGAAAAGTACAAAGAAGAGCATCTTTCATTAGAGCAGCGAGTGTTGGTGTTTGAAAGCAGCACAACATGCTGTCCGGTATTTCTACACGGAATGAGATGTTGGGTCACGGCCGTTTTTCCGCGACCAAAACTCCGCCGGCACTTCACCTCAGACGAACCCTCCACCGCAGCCGATTTGCCGCTGGAATCTCGGTCGCCAGCCACTTTCAAGCTAAGTTTTACTACTGGGTAGGGGGTTAATTTAAGGGTTATGGTAGGGGGTTTACTTACATTAGCGACCAAGTGCACGGTGGCAGAGTGAGATGCGGCGGAGCACCGGCGGCCTTTTGGACGCGGCAAAACGGCTGCAACCAACTATTCTAGCCCGATTTTTACATGCCTCCAACTCATGTCTCTACAGAAAACAATGTATTACAGCAATTGAGATATATATAGCAGGGGGGTCTCCGAAGCTGAACTGCGTTAATTTCAGTTCTGGGGACGCCCTGCTTCCCGAGATACCTCTTGCCGGTAGCAGCTCCGGCTGGGCGCTGTGTGGCGAACATGACAGCGGCTTAGATGTCCCGCAGGCCAATAGGAAGCTGTGACATCATCCCTTGGGGCTTCCAATTGGCCCACGTGACAAGAACATTTAAAGCCTCCAGAGTTGCTACCGGCATCATCTAAGGCGGTAGCTCGGGGAGCAGGGGGTGCCCCTGTAGCTGAAATTAACACAGTTCAGCATCCGGAGACCCCCTACTTCAATCCTATTTTTTTTTTCTTAAACATGTTCTGCTGCTTTAAATTAGCTCCAACATACTCTTGCCTGCTACAGTATGTCTGCAACGTTCAGCCTGCGCTGTCCTCTTATTTCTAATCAATAGTAGTATTACAACAATGGAGTTTCTTTATAGGTGGTCAGGGTGGGTTAGACGGATCAGTAACCCTAATTAGGAGTAGGAGCCTAAAGTATTATTTTTTTTTTATTCTCTGAGAGACTTTAGATGGTTCTAGCCATACTGACTCAGAAAGGTCTGTACATTAATTGCTGTGTGAAAGCACCAATTCTACTTGGCAACGTGTATTGAATTTGCAATAAAGTTAACAGGAGTTTCATAATTTAAGATGTACTGTATTTAATTATACGGCTTTGCATTAAAAGTCATAAGCCAGATTTAAGAGTTCCCACAAAAAGTATATTACATTTTTTTTTTAAATTGAAAACTGGTGAAGATTAGTATATGTAATTAGCAAGAGGATGGACAGGTAAATACAGTTTCTTAAATAAAAAAATAAATACTTTAAACAACTAAAGTGCTTAATGCATATACAGATGTAGACAACGTAATTGCATCTGCTGGAGTGCTCCCCCGGGTAAAATATCACAGTTGCCCGCCCGCTGCTCGTACACGGTTAATTCAAAACAACGGCCGCCTCTTGCTCTGCTACGTTGTGTACAGGTATGTCCCACTGCAGGGCGTCAGTAGGGTTGCCAGGTGTCTGGTTTTGAACAAGCCACCTGGCATCCCTATGCGTCGGCCATCACAATAACGTTGGTTACATCTGTGGTTCAAAGTGGCTGACCAAAGCATTCGGCCGAAAATGCCCACCGACTTTTTATATACGAAAAGGCCCCAATTAGTGTTTATTGGTGAAGCACCAACATATTCCGCGCTACGTTGGTGGTACATCAATTACAAACAGAATGATATACAAATAAGGACAAGCATGCACAAACAGATACCGTAGGTAATGAGGGCCCTGCATGCAAAAACTTACACTCTACAGGGAATAAGGGGCAATGCTGAAACAAACGGTAAAGTGGCTGCTCAGTGTGGGACGGAGTGTGCCTCAGGGTGGAGTATGGTCCAGCCCCACTAAGGTTTTGAGGTGTGGATGTTAGGGGGTGATAGATAACATGGAGTTTGGTCGAGCCGTACAGCTGGTACCAAGAGGGTAAAGTGGGGTGGGGAGGAGTGTAAGGTGGTGGCAGGGGTAGATGTTAGGGGTATGCCAGATAGGCTTCCTTAAAAAAGGCTGGGGGACAGTCTGAGGGTGTGTGGGAGGGAATTCCAGATAGAGGGGGGAGCCAGGGCGGAGTCTTGTACGTGGGAGTGAGAGGAGGCAATAAGGCAGGAGTAGAGGCAGATGCGTGGGCAGAATGGATGTGGCGTTAGAAATATATTTGGGCATGAGGTCTGAGATGTAAGGAAGGGCAGCATTGTTGAGAGCTTTGTAAGTCAGAGCTGGGTGTTTAAATGTAATTGTAGAGGATATGAAAAGCCAGTGTATTGATTTGCGTAGTGGAGCAGCAGAAGTGGATCGTTGAGATAGAGGAGTCTGGCAGCAGCATTTTGGCTGGATTGGAGTTGGGACAGGCGGACAACGGGAAATCCAACTAGGAGGTTGCAGCAGTCAAGGCGAGAAGAGATAAGCGAGTGAATTAGGATTTTAGTCGCGTCATGAGTCAGAAAAGGGTGTATCCTAGCAATATTTCGGAGGTAGCAGGACTTAGTGAGGGCTTGAATGTGAAGAATGAAGGGAGGGCAAAGTAAAAAACGTCCCATAGGCTGCGGGTTTGGTCCGCTGATGAGATTGTGGTGTTATTGACAGCGATGTAGGGTGACAGTGCCGAGGGGGAAAGATTATTAATTCTGTTTTGGATATGTTAAGCTTCAGGAAATGGTGGGACATGCAGGAGGAGATTGCGGACAGCCAGTTGGTGACCTGGGAGGCGGAGAGGGCAGAGTAGGAGAAGGCAGAGTAGGAGAGGGCAGAGTAGGAGAGGTACATTTGGGTGTCAACTGCATAGAGATGATACTGAAAGTCAAAAGATTGTAATACTCTCCATCAGGCACAGGGGTGGGCAGCTCCAGTCCTCAAGGGCCACAAACAGGTCAGGTTTACAGGATATTCCTGCTTCAGCACAGGTGGCTCAATCAATGGCTCAGTCTTTGATGGCACCACCTGTGCTGAATCAGGGATATCTTGAAAACCCAACCTTTGGTGGCCCTTGAGGACTGGGAGTTGTCTACTCCTGCCCTAGGGGGGCAAGCTCATGTTTAATTGCCTGCCTGGGTAGATACTGTATCACCACCACTCCAGAATCGTTTATTATTTTGTCTTCGACTAAGCCACTGATTGAGCCACCTGTGCTGAAGCAGGGATATCTTGAAAAAGCAACCGGTTGGTGGCCCTTGAGGACTGGAATTGCCCACCCCATGTCTAGCGCCTCACCACTAAAATGTATGCTGCATTAGGGTAATGGGCATCTCTGTCCGCCGATGTACTGTGGTATCATCTGTTGAACGTCACGTAACGCTGGTCTGGAAGTCTAGTCTCGTGGCTCAGAAACCTCAGACCCTGTTCCAAAACTACAACTACTAACCATGAGGGTATTTGTAATGGAAGGATGCACGCTTTAATGAACCCCTGCTCGTATAAATGCGATTGCACCATCCCGTGTAACTGAAAAGCCGAAGAACAGTGTCAACATTACCAGTTTGTAGACATAACAAAAACATGCCAGACTTTAAGTACAACTAAACTGTCTCTGTTTCGTTCATTTAACTAATTTGCTCCCGAGTTCCTGTGCCTATAATGCAGTGCAAAGACATATGGAATAGTACAGTAAAAGCAGACACTGTTTGTTGTAAATGTGCAAATTCCCTCCCCATCTTTTGTTACTGATGGTTATTTTGACCAAGGAGATCCCCTATAGTCGCTGCCGGTGAGAATGCAATGGTGACCTGGGATAGAACAAGATGGTCGCTGATAATTTCATCACTTCTGAGCAACACAGATTTCTGATTTGATGTTAAATCATGAATACATTTGACGGGAGCACTTTGCAAAGTCATAACCGTGAGGGGTTATTCTATAGCTTTAAGGATTTCATTAAATATATGTGGATAAAGCTCAAACAGGTAACCAGCAGAGATTGATTAGTACATGAATCACCTCAAACTGGTTAAAACATAAAAAAGATGAACTAAAAAAGTTAAAAAAGGAGAAATACTTTATTTTGTTACGGGAATCCGTTAATTTGGACCCTTTTTTAAACATACATAACTTTGTATGAGCTGAGTTCTAAAAAAAATGTAGTCATAATACTGATATTAACAGGATATATCCCCATCAACATGTGTGCGCCCTCATCAAGAGCCTGATTGTAGACCTAATGGCAAAGATATTGGTGGCATTAAAGCTTGAGCACTGTCCCATCACTATTTGTGGGATTAGGAGTTGATTTAACATTAGGTGCTCCAAGGTAGTTAGTAGGTGGTCTTATGATAGAGATGTTCGATTAGTGCCACTGCCCATGCGTAACGTGAACGTGGTTTGCAATCCTACAAAGACGTGGCTGCTTTCGTTTATTCAAAAACGGTGCACAAACCAGGGATCATCAACGAGAGAGTATTTGTTAATCAAGTATTTCATCTACCCTTATCCACCCCAGAAAGGCCAATCAAGATACTGTATACGAATAGAGGTAGAGAGGGGGCTTTGGCTATGCAAACACGTGCTGAACACAGGGATATGGCCCAAACGAAAAAGGAGGAAATAAAACCCCGAGCTCTAAGCTTTCACGTGTTTACAAACTAAAAGTTAAAAATGATTTATGGGTGTTAGGTTATGGCAAAAACACCACACACATTAACTCCTAAACATATCACTGCCGTTAGAGCACTATGTTGCTAGGAGGAACTGCCCCTTTAAAAATCAGACTGTAAATCTCAGAACCATCTATTTGAGCAACAACATATTTATTTTTAAGTGCTTTATTTGCAAAATACCAAGAAAGTGACAGGTAAAATAGTCCTTATATTATCTATGCTTCATAAAATATGTACCACAAGACTAACTGCATCGGAAAGAATGTGCCAAAATTTATAGTGTTTGTATCCTCCACAGCCGGCTGTGACTCTTTTAGATGCAGTTTGAATCCCTTTTTCCATTGTGTAAATGCAGTGCGTCGCATCTCTCTTTCTCCTGCCGTAAAACAGGACCAGCAGACAGGGTCATAAATACAAGTCCTATTTCCACAGCTTGATAGCATAACATTGTTTGATGTTATAAACCATGGGCATGTGACCTTAAACAGAGGGATGGAAATGTTCCCACGTGCCAAGAAACGGCGCACGTGATCTGTCTCAGTGGGCGTGCAGTTCCCAACAAAGGAAACTTCTGGTGTGCCAAAAAGTTAAGAAAACTCCCTTTTTATACACTGATTTTGTTGGTAAGCAGAATAGTTGCGAATAAAGTTTGCATGAGCGAAACGCGTGTCGTGTGCACGTGACTGATGTCACTGTAGCAGAGTGGAGAATGTGGTTCCAGCAGCACATTGGGGCAGTCAGTCTCTGTCCTTTACCCACAAAAATTAATTTATACTGCTGCTATTTAAACTGTAAAATAATTCCCCCGAATGAAGGGGAAAAGGCTTCCATGAAATAAATAGGGTCTTTATTACCTCTTACTCTGCACTCTAACTCTGTCCTCTGATACTTATAGTAAGAGGGCTAGTCCTTACAGTCTTGAGGAACAGTGTTGGTTCTGAGTGCCATTCTCTAACTATTATTCACTTTCCCGCGTCAAACTTTGTGTCTTCTCCGAGTCTCCTCATATATTAGGTACATTGTTAAAGGCTACTGCATATTTTCACGGAAATATTTCGTTTTATCAGTAGGACTACAATAGTCAATATACAAATAACCAAAGATTTTCGGTTCAAAATAAAAGGCACATCCATTTCAGTGTGGATACAATGGCTCTCCTACTGTAACAATACCGAACACAGTGGAGAATCAACTACTAGAGTTTCTCTATGAAAACTGTACTTATGCCCTTTTAGTCCAAAATATGGTCAAACCGCTCTTACCGTAGGAAAATTAGGAGTAAAGGAGAAATAAAAATATTAAAAGTGGTTATAATTCAGACTTAACCATCTTTGCAAAATGTATCCACAAAATGTATCCATATTGTGTATGGTCACCTGGTAGAATGGCAATGTGCAGACTTTCCTCCACCCATTCTGGTACCCTACCACTGCCAGGACGTGTGTGACAAACAGGGTTGCCATCACTCGGGGTTTGACCCGGAGACTACGGGTTTTGGCCAAGTATCTCCGGGCTCTGGGTTTACCTAGTAAATATCCGGTTGGAGGCGTCTCCTGGCATCCTCGTCCTCCTCCCAGCATCTTCCCATACAACTTCTGTCAATATGGCCATGCAGCGTCAATGGCGCCGCATCTCCATGTCAACGGGAACATCACAGCATCACTTAGCATCTCGTTGTCATGGCAACCGGTGTCAAGAGATGTCACACGCCATTGCGTGGACATGGCGACGTCAAGTGACGCCTCAGTGCCATAAGGCGTCCCCGCATAGCCATGTTGATGGGTTGCTGTGGGAGATACCAGGAGGATGACGGAGACAAATGTAAGCGCTAAATTTAAAAATGTTGTCTCTGGGTTAGGCCAGGTCCCCAGTGGCTGCTGCGGCGCGCGCTACAGCGTGCGTGCCACACACCACAGCACAGCTCTCTATGGGGCAAGCCCCAGTGGCCGTGTGTGTGGGTGCACAAAGTGTGGTGACACATACGCTGGCAGGGAAGTCAAGAATTTTGTCTTCCCGTGACGCGATCACATGGTTGGTGCGCAGCCAATAGCAGGGCAGATATACCCCGTCATGGCCGCACCCCCCGTCATGGCCATACCACCCCCGTGCATCACATCTCTCCCCTACAGACCGCACAACACGGCTTTCAACTGTGCACGCGCCGCTAAGCACACGTGCTGCAGGTAACACTGGGGCCACATATCTTTTGTCACCAGGGTTACCACCTTCAGTAGAAGGTGGCAACCCTGGTGACAAAAGACATGCAGATATGGTCGGTGTGAAGGGAACCTATGACTGCCCAAAACAACTGTTGGTAATAGAGGGAAAAATACTATCTGCCCCCTTGTCTAATTATCTGTCTAGGGAACAAATGGGCCCTATTAGAAATACCAGTTTATGCAGATCCGATACAGACGTATCTACCAATTATTCTGTAGAAGAAGTTGATTTTCATTACAACAAAGGTTTACATTGGCATTACCCTCTTGAAGCCAAGTTATTTGTAATACTAATCAGAGTATTGAAAAGGATAAAAGAACAGAACAGGCCCCTAATCAAGCTGTACATTGTACTTAAACTCTTTAGAATTCACACAAATAGTACAGTATTACTTACTGTATACACGGATTCCAGCCCCACACCCGCATGCTTCATTTTGCCCGGTAATCCCACATACACCATGTTGTCTCCCTGAGCTATAAATCCCTGCAAGAGGCGGCATCATAACACACCAGGACTTTCAAGTTTAAAACAAGAATATGCCATTATTGCAAAATAGATTCTTAGGTGAATACAATAGAAATCTGCTCAATTTTGAATGTCCTTGTGAAACCCTCAATATATTAATGGTTAAAAGTTGTTAGATCAGTACAAGCCGTTCTATTTATTACACTACACCACTGTTGAGCAAGTTATATTACTACTTAAAATAACACAGACAGCTAGATGATTGCGGCCACTTCTTGTCTGAGAACTCTAACCACTCACACCATGCTGAAAAGTCCCCAACTTCTCACAATCATTTGCAGAGCTTTTGTGCTGTCTGTGGAACGATAGTGAGATCTTGCTCCCCACACAAAGTGTTACTGATACAAATAAGGAGTTGTCAGGGCTCACCAAGACGTGTGTCTTTTCCCACAGTCTCACACACTTCACAACCACGTTGGCATTACTACAGTACCACAAATGATTATAAAAACATGTATCACAATGTGTAGAATTAGTTTAGAACACTTTAAATACACAAACTAAAGATCCACTTTATTTTTGATGCCATTCTCTCTGAGATATGCATTCACAGGCTCTAAATAAAAAATTAAAACTAGACCTTAAATGGTTTCAAGACTGCCTTAGCTGCCATAAAGCCGCACATTCATGCTTCAGCTTCTTATATAAGGGAACCATGGATTTTCACAATCACTGGACTGATGGCTTAGATTAGATTATACATTGATCCTCAGTATAAGTATACTGAAAAGATAAAGCGAACGCAGGAAAAAAAAATCTATATTTTATGGGTCTTAAGGGCAGCCCTAGTCTTTTCCTAATGTTGGAATCATTTATCACCCTCTTAAAATAATAATACTATATTGTCCTATGTAACACTGCAGTGTACTGTATACAGAACACAGGATTTTGCCATCATCAAAAAGCCTATGTGATGCATGAAGTACAAGAAGACTTACAGTATGTAGCTTCTTCTCTCATAAGGAGCTGGCACTCCAGGCCACTTCCACTTCTCTCACAGTGAGTGTATGTGCCAACGCATTTCAAGCGTTGCATGCATGCTCCAATTTATAGAAGGATAACAACTTGTTCTAATTTTTTACCTCGTTGTGCACACATACAAATAGAAATCTAAAGCTGCGCACACAACAAGATAGAAATATGAGCCATATGGAAAGTATTCTTGTATACACCGGGCACTTTCATGGAAACCAGGTGACTATTTTATCAACAGAGTATTCCAAAGTGAATTGATTTAGTCTCAGATAATCAGATGACCGGTGATGCGATCTGCCTGTTATCACACTGTGATTCTATTCTGTCCTATTCCATGATGCATCCTGAAATGTGTGTATATATACAGCTCAACCCCGATATAGCGCTATCTGCTATAACGCGGTTTGAGCGTGGACCCCAAATTTAAATTTTTTTTTTTGCACACACACTGCACACACCACACAGCACACAGTCTCACACAGTCTCACACAGTCTCACACAGTCTCACACAGTCTCACACAGTCAAATACACACACACACAGTCTCGCACAGTCAAATACACACACACACACACACACACACAGTCTCTTTAAGGGAGCTTGCTCTCGCAAGACGGAAGCAGAAGCAGGAAGCAGAGACAGGGAGAAGAGCTGCCAGATGCTGGGTAAGTGCTGTGTGCTGTTGCCGCTGCCCCACCGGGTCTGGGAATGCTGGGAGAGTTCTCAGCTTTCCCCCCTCCGGCAAACACAGTACCACCACAAAAAAAAATTGTTTTCGGCGGCCATTTTTTTCCGCGACCCCGTTTATAACACGGTGGTCGCGGGTGGCCCCCGAGGACCGCGCTATAACGGGGTTAAGCTGTATTTATTGGCCCAATGTTTCAGCTACCCACTGGAGCCTTTATCATCAAGAGCTCTTGATAAAGACTCCACTGAAGCCAAAACGTTGGCCCAATAAAATACATTTGTGCATATTTTTGGTGCACCTATCCTTTTCTTTTTGTACAGCACCTTAAAGGCACTCTAACAGCAGCACACTACTCACAAGTAGTCTGGTCTATACCATTTAAGTGTGTGCCCCAATTCACACACAAAATCGTGGGGAATTTTACGTTTTTTTTAATTAATCTAGTACTTTAGGGGTTAATGTGGCTACAGATTAATTTAAAAAAAATAATACAAATAAATGTTTTATGTCCAGGCTTAGTTTTAAGACTGATCTAGAGATAAGGGCATTTGTTTTGCCAGAGAGGGGATTCAATTATGGCTCTCTTGACATTTTTATAAACAGGACACTTTTAAAAGGTACTCCCAAAGCATTCCTGAGATACCCCGTGTGCATCCCAGAGAGGTGACAACAAGGTCACCACTAAGTTGGAGGACTTGATTAAAATGAAGAAATGATGGGCCTGACAGTAATTCATAAGAGTAAGACTGAGAGATTTATAAATCATTGCAAAGAGACAAATGCAATAAGGTCATACACTTGAGGTCTAGAAGGTAGCCAAACACAAATGAGTCACTCAAATTGTCAAAATGAGTCTCGCACACACACACTATTTGGGCGGGATTGCGGCTATAAAGAGACTAAACAATAGGCTGAAACACAGTGGCTGTAATAGGCGACACCTCCTCACGTACCATTAACTGATAGTAGCAAATGAGGTCTTCGGATTAGCAACTCTGCTTAAACACGTGCTGCCTAACCAGTCTAGGATAATTTACCGCTGCCAACTTGCCGGGAAGATAACACCCTAACCTTACCCCAAAAGCCTCTAACGTTAAGTCCTTGTGGCCTGACAACATTACCACGTACCGTTTTTAAAAACGCAAAAAAAAATTATTAATAACTATGTAGATCACTGCTGCACCTTCATGTATCCAGAGTGGATGGTTGACGATAGAATATAGAAGAAATATTATGCAGATTCTACATGTCTTTCCCACTGTTCTTAACATTTTATTCCCATGCCAATGCATAACAAACCTACATTATGCATCAGCTAACATAGGGAGAAGGAGCAGCTCTTTAATGTACAGTATGCTGTTTAACTACAGATATAAAAGTAACTGTGTGTGTGTGGGCAGATCTAAAAGGAGTTCTAAGGCTTGGGAGGTAGACAGTGTCACATATAAAGATAACACAGCATACAACAACTAAAAATTTGATATTTCCACATCCGCCAAGAATGATCCTCGTCACACAAATACTTAACTCCCTTCATTAGGGGCCACAGAAACTGTTCCATTGTACACATTGTGCTAATTTTCCTCAGTGTTTTTCGTGCCATAATTGGCCATTCACTCTGCGAGACGCCTGCTCCCCTCAGCCCCAAAGGACCTTGTTTTATTTCAGTTGCGCTGCAATTGTGCACGTTTACACATTTTACACGATAAAACGTAGCAGCGCCATATTTGGCCAAATGTCGTTTCGCCGAGCGCAAAAAGGAAATATTCGTTATTAAGCACGGGGCATGAAGGCAAGTCGCAGGAAAACAGGATCCATCGTCCACAAGGAAAATGTGTTACTAATCCTGTGGTCACTTTAGACTACACAAAAAAATCCCACGATAAAAAACATATATATATATCTTTTTAGATGAAAATATAATCCCTAATGGAGTCTCAAATCCTCAGCTGCACTGCATTGGTGCAGAGTAGTGATGATTCATGGAGGCTGATAGAGTGCTTTACTGTATCACAGACTACATTAGAACGCAGCCCTTTGACATCCCTTGAAGACATCATGCTGCTTGCATTTCATTCACACACATCCAGTTACCTGATGATTCTCTGAGCAGCATATTGATGAAGTGAGCGGAACTGGGCTGACATGTTTGCCAGTGCTGCCAAGCAATTTGTGTGAAGGTACTTGTCCTGTAAATGGGAGGAAAAAAAACATGCATTTTATTTTTAACCACCACTTATTTAAAACTGGATACAGCTGTGTTTTCAACCCCTTTAAAAAAAAAACATAATCTTTGTGCCGAACTATACCTAATAATGTTAGAGTAAGGTTTAGCATTACAGGCACTACAGACAGTACTGCAGGCACTACCTCAGATTAATGCAGGGGTGTGCAAACTGGGGGTGTGCGTCATTTTCTAGGGGGGCAGCTGCGGCGTTTACAGAGGCCCCGCGCTCTTCCCCAAAGCATTTAAATGAAATGCCGGGGGAGCACGTGAGGCCTCTGTATAGTCTCTTACCTGCTCTCCTGACTTCTGGTGATGCGTCAAATGACACAGCAGGGTCACATGACGCCGCATTGCCACATGACATCGTGATGTCAGAGACGCCGGAGAAAAGGTAAGGGGGTTGTTGATGTACGGGCAAATGGGGAGAGCAAGCAGGGGGCGTAGAAGAAAAAGTTTGCACACCCCTGGATTAATATATCAATCTTCTAAAAAAATAAATAAGGCAAAAACACAATGGCTGTAATGAAGTTTATTAGCATAGGGTCAGGGTAAAGTCAGGTTACATGAGGTGAACTGTGCGTTATCTTCAAATAACATGACAGTATTTGTGTCTTGGCTTCACTTCCATCCAGACCTGCAAATAGGGCTTTTGCAGGAGGGAGATCGAAAGAAAGGGGTAGAGAGATCTAGGAAGTAAGGGAGAAAGATAGAGACGGGTGGGAGAGAGAGGTGGTGGGGGGAGAGGGGAAGGCGAGAGAGAGACGGGAAGGAGAGAGGAGGAGAGAGATGGGAAGGAGAGAGGAGGAGAGAGACGGGAAGGAGAGAGGAGGAGAGAGACGGGACGGAGAGAGAGACGTGAGGGGGGCGTAGGTGGCGACAAAGCGGGGGGGGGGTAGAGAGCGAGGACTGAGAAAGAAGACAGGAGGGGGAGAAAGAGAGCGAGGACAGGGAGAAAGAGAGCGAGGACTGGGTGAAAGAGAGCGAGGACGGGGTGAAAGAGAGCGAGGACGGGGTGAAAGAGAGCGAGGACGGGGAGAAAGAGAGCGAGGACGGGGTGAAAGAGAGCGAGGACGGGGTGAAAGAGAGCGAGGACGGGGTGAAAGAGAGCGAGGACGGGGTGAAAGAGAGCGAGGACGGGGTGAAAGAGAGCGAGGACGGGGTGAAAGAGAGCGAGGACGGGGTGAAAGAGAGCGAGGACGGGGTGAAAGAGAGCGAGGACGGGGTGAAAGAGAGCGAGGACGGGGTGAAAGAGAGCGAGGACGGGGTGAAAGAGAGCGAGGACGGGGTGAAAGAGAGCGAGGACGGGGTGAAAGAGAGCGAGGACGGGGTGAAAGAGAGCGAGAACGGGGGGGAAAGAGTGCGAGGACGGGGGGGAAAGAGAGAGCGAGGACGGTGGGGAAAGAGAGCGAAGAGGGGGGGGGAGAGCGAAGAGGGGGGGGGAGAGCGAAGAGGGGGGGGAGAGCGAAGGGGGGGGGGGGGAGAGCGAAGAGGGGGGGGGAAAGAGGGGGGGAGAGCGAAGAGGGGGAGAGCGAAGAGGGGGGGAGAGCGAAGAGGGGGGGAGAGCGAAGAGGGGGGGAGAGCGAAGAGGGGGGGAGAGCGAAGAGGGGGGGAGAGCGAAGAGGGGGGGAGAGCGAAGAGGGGGGGAGAGCGAGGATGGGGTTGGGGGGAGAGAGCGAGAAGGAAGCATATGTCTAAATAGTGCTAGAATCAGTGCACTTATTTTTGTAAAGCAAGTTTTAGACGTTATTGTGCCATGAGAACACAACATTTCAAGTGAAAAAGGCCAACAGAGAGGTTGTCGTGTTCTCATGGCACAATAAAGCCTAAAACTTGCTTTAGAAAAACCGAAGTGCCTTGATTCCTCTCTTATACTGGATACTGTTTGGATTACTCACAGGTTTTCCCTGGAATCAGGAGCACCGGTAACTACTGTATCTTTTTTTTCTTCAATTTGGTGCGTAGCATATACCTCTACTTTGAAATGGTGCTAGAACCAGAGGTCATGCTCTGAAGCTGGAGGGTGCGAACAAGACAGCCAATGATCAAACAGGGTCTACATTTTTACAGAAGATGGGAAAATGGTCCGATTAGGTGGGCCAAATGCTTCTCATCTGCCGGCAAATGCTGTATTTCGGTGTTACAAAGAAATAAAACATTTTGAGTTGCAACACCGTGTCACATGGTTGCAAAGAGCATTTTGCTTAGAGCTGCTCTCCAGCTTTAAATGACCCCCTTGGGTAATTGATTGTGCATGGCTAAATTGAAGCATTAGGTAATGCGGTCACTTTGTAATATAAGCTGCTACAATTAATTCTTATTTGCAGTGCTCAATCTCAAATCTGGAAGTGGGTACAGAGGATTTTTATTTTAATTAAATATGTGCGGAGAGCTGATGTCACTGTGAATGCAGATTCCAGCTCGTTATTGGCCGTGATCGCTGGCACCGTTTGAATTCAGAAATCTAAAATTCCCAAAAAGTGCAACCAAGATTAGTCACTGTACAATATTTAGCACAACAAGAACACATTTACCTGGCCACATCGTCTGATTAGCAATTGATGTTTAATGGTATAGTGCATTAAATATTGGGACTATTATTAGCATTGTTATTAATAGTGACTGTAATTAGTAGTGACTGTAGAAAGCATACAGTGCAGTAGTAGTAGTAGTACAATATAAATAGCCTGATAAACTAATATACAATGTTATTGGTTCCAAACCATTATTCCAAGAACCGATACCACCCCCTGGGATGTTTTGTGCACATCCCTTCTCCGATTCCATAAAAATTTAGAGTTGGACATGTGCTTCTCATTTATTGCAATGCTACTTAAATCAGCAGAACCTTTGGGACCAGAACCATCCCCTATGTGGGCTACAACTACAAATAGTTTTTAGATGCATCACTGGGGTTGGATTACTTTTCCCAATTGACATACAAATGGATTATTGATGGTTTACCCGCTGCACTTCACAGGAAACAAAGTTTCATGATCACATCTTGATGATATTATTGGAGACCAATAATAAATAAAGCAATACACAACAATTCAGAGGAACAAGACCCTTCATCATGTCGTACACCTACAATGGTAGATACACCTGATGAAAGGGTTAGCCCCCAAAGCGTTGTGCGCTGTCCCTAATAAAATAATCAACATTTCTGTTGAGGGCAGTCTTTTCAAGACCATGTTTTGGGCCTATACAATCAATCCACTTCCCGGTGTGTTTTTGCCCTTCATTGCAGAGAGGCGGGAGCTGCTGGGAACTGTGCCAGCATTGGCAATATTCTGTTACTATATCAGGGACCCGAAACGTGATCTAGCAAGGGATCCTTGGGGAAAGGGTCAAAAACACTTAAAATGGTTTTCCTACCAATAGGTAAAGATAGCATAGGCAATGCAAATAAAGGACCCCATCCTATACCACCAAGGTGCAGGAGCACTTCAACGTGGTTGACCAACATCTTCAAATCCTTTACGTGGGCACATTCTCCTAGCTATATACAAGAGAATAGAGATGTGCCTATTTTTGTTGCTGCATTTAGCTAATCAAGCAAAATGTGCCAATATTTGTTCCCAAAATACGATATAATGATCTTTGCCAAGCATGAAAAAAAAAAAATCAATGGCAGGGATTCATCAAAGCGCCAACCATTCGCGGCCGAATCAGCGAGACCCGCCATTAAAGTCAATCCCACCCAACGTGCATGGCAAATTCCAACAAAGGAGCAAATGGCTTCAGGTCACATGGCCCTTTACACATGGCTAGCATCACAAAATTCAGTATTTCAAGGTCATCTGCAACAAATGTGTGCACCCAAGTGATCCCCCGAGCAATGTGAACAAAAACGGAAGATTGAAGCGGAAACGCGCAAATCATGATATTTAAGCTCTTAAAAAAAGAGAGAACGTACTGTATTGTCACACGATGCTTTGCCATGTGTGGGGCTAATCATAGTAAGGAGCAATAGTAAACACAAGCCTTACCCTGGTGCGAGTCATGTTGTATTGAATGGTTCTTATTACCACTAATATGAAGAGGCTCCCCAGGGAAATCTCTGTCAGAACGCGTTCCGAATACCACGTAATGTTCTTCAATATCTGCAACGAGGAGGAGAAGAAGGTGTCACTTAGGGTCTGTCAGTGCAAAATCCAGCTAAACACAGGATATGAGGCTGACCTCTTCCCTTCATCCACAACTATTTATTTATTTTACTTGCCTTATTTGTCCCTTTTTTATTTACTTTTGTAGTTATTATAAACTGATGCCTAAAACCATTACCTGCTTAATGTACTGTATGTGACGGCAACAGTAACCAGGCTATACAATAAAGGTTAAGCCCTCTGGTTGCCCTTGGGTCCCTGGCAGCTACCCAGCACTATAAGCCAGGGGCCAGGTATCATTACATGCAAAGTTAAAGTGACCCCTGCTTTTCCACTTTCCCTTTACCCCAGACTCGTGAAACTTGCTGCGTGTAAGTTTTAGGTGGGATATTTGGGTAAGAATGCAATTATTTTGTTTGCAGGAGTTCGGGGACCGGAGCTACCAGTAGTACCTTAATTCAACCCGGCGAGCAGGCATGATTTGCTGGTACGTGAGTGGAATCACACCGGGGCTGCCCCGTCTCCACCCAGACTCCTGGTTTTCGAGCCCCGATATCTCAGTCCCGATATTCCTCACAGTCATGAGTCTCCCCAAGGCCCCCATGTATTAAAATATGTTTTGTGTACTTTATACATTTATTATAAGGCTCTATGCAGTCGGCCAAGGCATTTGTTTAAGGTGCCAGCAAGCCTGCATAGAGTCTGTAGTTCAAAGGGGACACGGGATGTTGAGAGGTGTCGGGTTGCTAAGTGCCGGGGCAGGGCGGTGTACTGAGTTCGGAGAACAGAGACCCCCTGCGGGGAGGACCCTCTGGTCTGCCAGACTTAGTGGAGCCTGCCCAGTGGGTGGCAATGGGTTGACCATGGGAAGCGGCAGAATGTCGGCGCTTTCCCATTGGTCGATTCATATGTCCCGCCCACGGGGCATCCTGAGCCAGCTTGACATGCCCCCTCCGACGTCAGCCAAGAGACGGGCCCGTTTCGATTGGTCGCTCCTCCTACCTCCATGATAAGGAGAGCTTAGCGGAGTGTATGTAAGGAGACGGCCGAGGCAGAGAACCAGACAGACAATCTAGTGACTTTTTCAAAGTTGCTCTTTTCGAAATAGGAGTGCAACCAGCTTCGTTTTGAAGCCAGAAAAATTTGCCTCGTAGAGACTAAGGCCGTGCTTATACTGCTGGCGACGGCGACGCAACCGATGACGTCACCCGCGAAAGTTATTTGTTTTTGCGTGACTGTCGCCAGTTACATCACGAAAGGGGGCGGGCCGCGGTCTCTGATTGGTTTAGAGACAGTCACATGTGGCGACTGGCTCTAAAAAAAAATCAAATAGACCCGGCTTCAAATTTTTGGGTTACGACGTTGCTCCGTCGCGCTTACTATAAGCGCTTGCGACTGAGTCAATGTATTTGATTTGGAGCGACGTTGCGTCGCCGTCGCAAGGCACTATAAGCGCAGCCTAAGTCAGACGCAAGGACCAAGTTCTTATTTTAGAACGCAGCGGTCGCGGCTAGGAACTGAAGCCGTAAAGAGGACCAGGAGAACCAGAGGTATATCCCGGTCAGGGTAAGCTGATCCAAGCGAGCGCCCTGCTCATAGGAAAGCTTACATTTTTCCTCCAGACCTCCAGTAAGTCTATTTTTAACTGTTTCTTGTGTAATTCTTCTTGCTGTACGTGGGTTTACCAAAATAAACGCAATTTGTTTTTACAACCTTGTTTTGCCTAATGAATGATCCCGGTAATATATAAATAGTGTTAAAAGTACCTGGTCTCCCGTGACAATGTAATATAGCTTATTAAAGTTATTTTATTTGTACCTTTTATGATTGTGAAAAATGATAAACTGAGTCTCGTACAAAATGTCATAATTTGGGGTTTATGCATGCTATATATATCCTGTACCATACTCCTAATCATCCTTGATAATTCAACTATTTGTGATTTACTGGGCACCCTTAGATCCGGATCATTTTACAATGAACTATGTGAGCAGGATAAAAATAAAATAATTTTTAAAAAGGGAAGCACGGACAATTTGTATGATAAATTTCACATTAGCCCAAGTAGAAGTACAGTTTTAAATGTTAAGCACTCTCTCCTTTAGGGAAATCTAACCATTTCCATATACAGGCAGTCCCTGTTTTACAACGCTTCGCTTTACAACGAATGGCTCTTACGACGCTTTGCAAAGTTGTTTATGTGTATATAATATATATTATATAATATACTATATAATATATTACATTTTATGTTATATTATATATATATATATATATATATATATATATAATACAGTATATACACTATATAATTTATGTGTGTGCTGCATATCTTAATGCCTGCATAAAATATTTGGTGTATTTTAGTGTTAAAAATGCCTTCAGGAACGGAGCCTTTCATTTAAACAGTGTTCCTATGGGAAAACGTGTTTCGCTTTAAGACGTTTCGCTATCCAACGCCATTTTGAGTAACGCATTGTGTCGGATAACCGAGGACTGCCTGTAGTCAGAACTCCTTCACTGCTCTTATGATATCTATAAACGTTGCAAACACGTGGCTCTTAGAACGTAGATTAATGTGTTCCTGCAGCAGGGAGGGGCCGGAGTCTAACCAGCGGAATGAGACATCTGGCCACGCCCGTTACGCCGCAACCAAATTACTGGCGGCATTCGGCCACAAACTGACCCCCTGCCGCTGGAACCACCGCCGTCGGCCGCTTCTAAAGGTACGTTTTACTTGTTAGGGGTAAGAGGTTAATTTAAGGGGTTTTCGAGGCTAACGTAGGGGTTTTTAGGGTAAGACACTTACATTAGCGGCCGGCGAAGCGCAGGCGGTCATTTAGTCACGACCAAACTGTCGCGACCAAATGGCCAAGACCGCTCACCAGATACATTTGCTTCTCAGTAGGGGGCTCCATGCTGTCTTTCCTGGGTTCCTCTGCCTCTGGGTGATGTAATCACTCAGAGGGGACCCCAAGAGCACATGCAGCCCCCTTGCTACAGGAACACAGCAAGGATCACTACCCCACAAATCATCAGCACATTATTGTTTCTTAGGGGTCTTCTGGTAATCAATCCAAAACACATTGCATACAGTATACATTTCCATTGTGTTTGAACACTTTAATTTCACAAGATCCGGCTGGCACATTTTTATTCTTACAAATACAAGGTTACCTTTCATTGACATTGGTAGTGCCATTAATCCCATCCCCATATATGCAAGAATAAAACTCTGCCCTGAACGGCGCAATCTTTATAGGCAGCCTTCGTATAACCGTTTTTGGGTGACCCATCGCAGGATACCTTTAAGAAAATATAAGCCATGTCTCGGTGCATCATGTTTAGTTATTATAATTACATGAGAAAGTAGCGGAGCGTCAATCTGTGTAATGTTGATTTGGGACACACCATCCGTTTCTCATATAAAAACATTACCTACAGAGAAAGGAAATGTCTTGGATGTTATATTTGTTTAAAGTAGACACAATGATGGGTTGTTTGGGGGGTAATATGGTCCAGTCAGACAAAATGTAGATGGCCGCCCATAATACATACTGCTTTGGAAGAAATTGCTGAAGTCACATGACCTAATATACATTTGGCATCAATACCTACAAAACTGTATGGGTTAATTAGGATTTATTACATAACTCAGACAAATCATTGTTTAAAAAGGTCATTGCACAAAGCTTCACTTTCCCTTGGCATCACACGGGTAAATTGCCATGGCAGTGACGCAACTGCAACGCCAACCCCATGTAGAACAAACTCCTGCGGGGATAATATCTGCCGTGCTCATTTCAGGTTGATATTTCAGTTTTAGGATGTTGCATTTCGGAGAAATCACACTAAAAAGCACAATGAACACTAATGCCTCCATTAACAAAAATAGATGTCAAGGGAAGTGAAGTACATGGGACTGCACTTGTACATTCATAATACAGAGAGAGAAAATACCCGCTATTTGGGGGTATATATTGTTTACATTTCAAACCAATTACATGGGAGAAGATAGGCCAATGCACACAAAAGAAAATAGTAACCAAGCATAAATAACATCCTGAAATGCTAAAAACAGAAATGAAATGTCTGAAGGGAGAAAAAGCCTACAAATAAACATTTCTCTGTAATGACTTCTCTGCCCCACCGAGTTCCCTCTACTCACTGCCGTTATTCTGCACTCATTGACTGAGATTTGTATCGGTACCATGTGAAACTGTGTATTACATGGCTCTTACCCTTGTGTTTGGTATATTCATTTCATTTTCAGATTTTAGAATATGAAGTCCTAAAAAATATGGTTCCAGACATGGGCTAAAAATGCATGCCAGTGATTTAAAATAAATACATAAAATACTCCTACTGGGATTCACGAGATGAATCGAACTTTAGTTGCATTTTTGAGTGTGTATCTGCGTAATATCTATGTTGCCAGATTTGTTTTGTTAATCTTGTTATATCAAAGGGCATTAGGCATGGACCAGTAGCATTAACCAGTTGCAATTAATTTCAAACTCCAATAATTCTTCTGGGTGTCTATTCTCTATGTAAAACGGCTTTTGACAGACGGTCATGTCTGTTCATACTCATTATTACTTTATGCAGCAGCTAACCAGTTTCCAGGTGCGGAGGGTTCCAGGCACAAAACGCAGCTACAAGAACCTTTCAAACTTTCATCCAGTATAACAAAGAGAAATGTAATGAGTAAGCAATCAGGAAGATGAACAATGCCAGACACTCCGTCCAACTCTACATGCAGGAACAGCAGCGAAAGTGTGCGGTGATCAATAATATGAAAAGCAGATGGAAGAGCAATATTAATCAAACCAGTCATTCCTCTCTACTGTCTTTCATTCACTTTTATAAAAATGGCACCGTGAATCCTAAATAGGGCCGGATTACTTTAAAGATTATTTATTTATTGTTTTAAAAGGCGACTGAAAATGAGCCAGCGGAAAATGTTGGCAAGGAATTGAGATGCAACTGGAAAGGTGCCTGGCTGCCAGAGTCAAGACATCAGGGAAACATGACACAGACCAAGACCAATAAACAGTGCCGTTCCCAGTAAACAAAACGCGATGCTGCTATATTGTGCTCTGGGAAAAGGAGAGGAAGCAGGGAAAGCACAAAGTAAAGGAATAATATAAAGGAAGCAAAACTTGGTCAACTACCATAACATGGCCAAGAAAAAAGTGCTGTACTGCTGGGGTGCGGCGGTTGCAGGGACCCTGTGGCCCCATGGCAACGTGGCGTCATTTGATGCCGGAGCCAAGGTAAGGAGGGGGGGGCGCAGTCTGAAAAGTTAGCGCACCCCTGCTGTACTGGACCATACAAGTAAAAGCAAGGCTAAGTACCGCAATAAACAAATTGCATTTAATATATAAAGGAAGTGGAATATATATATATATATATATATATATATATATATATATATATATATATATATATAAATATATATATATATATATATATATATATATATATACACACACACACATAGAATAGATGAAAGCAGGCACTCAAGGGCTTAAAAACAAAGTTAATTTATTGCAAAGCTATCAACGTTTTGGCTCTATGCAGGAGCCTTTACAAAAGACTCCTGTAGAGAGCTGAAACGTTGATAGTTTTGCACTAAATTTACTTTTCCTTTAAGCCCTGGAGTGCCTGCTTTCATCTTTCTGTATTCTGGTCCCCAGCAGTTTTCACCCAGGCAGGACGCCATTTTTACTGGAGTGCCACCAAATTATAGTGTGTGTCTGATTATATTGCGAGAGAGAGCTGCGAGAGAGAGCTGAGAGAGAGAGCTGAGAGAGAGAGCTGAGAGAGAGAGCTGAGAGAGAGAGAGAGAGAGCTGAGAGAGAGCTGAGAGAGAGAGAGAGCTGAGAGAGAGAGAGCCGAGAGAGAAAGCTGAGAGAGAGAGCGCTGAGAGAGAGAACTGAGAGAGAGAGCGAGAGAGAGAGAGAGCGCTGAGAGAGAGCTGGGAGAGAGAGAGAGAGCTGAGAGAGAGAGAGAGAGAGAGAGAGCTGAGAGAGAGAGAGAGCTGAGAGAGAGAGAGAGAGCTGAGGAGAGAGAGAGCTGAGAGAGAGCGCTGAGAGAGAGAGCGCTGAGAGAGAGAGCGCTGAGAGAGAGAGCGCTGAGAGAGAGCGCTGAGAGAGAGCGCTGAGAGAGAGAGAGCTGAGAGAGCGCTGAGAGAGAGAGAGCTGAGAGAGAGAGAGAGCTGAGAGAGAGAGAGCGAGAGAGAGAGAGCGCTGAGAGAGAGAGCTGAGAGAGAGAGAGAGCTGAGAGAGAGAGAGAGCTGAGAGAGAGAGAGAGCTGAGAGAGAGCGCTCAGAGAGAGAGAGAGCTGAGAAAGAGCTGAGAGACAGACTGTTATAAATTTGATTATGTTGAGAACTTCATGTGAACATGCTTATATTTTCTTTTTTTTTAAAAAGATTAGTATTTTTAGTATATAGTATCAGTACTAATAGCATGTCATATTGGTATGGTTTTTAATCCTGTTATATGGTGACAATAGAGAGCTGTCAGGCACTGCAGTGCATTACCAGCTCTTCAAGCACTGAAGTGATATGGGGTGTAAACAGATTTTAAAGCTCACAACAGGCCAACAATTTTAGATGCTTAAGAGTTCTGTTTTAATAGAAGTCTTTTTTGTATTCAGTATTTTTATGTAATTATGTGCATTTGTCACTTTAATTGTATATGTACGCTTGAATGCAAATACGCATTGGTGTAAGATTGGTATCCCCCCTTTCTTGATATTACTAAGATTGAAGGTTTTTGTCACGCTATTCTTATACAGTATAACTAGTGTCACATATGGCACACCTGTGAGCACATGACCTGCATACGGGACAAAGGTTAATACACAGCTCGCACGCTGTCCCACTTTTCACCTTCGCAAAGGTCCCTCAAATGAACAATATCACCCCTCAATCCATCCCCATATACCATCTGTCACGAACAGCACACAAGTGGACACGTGACTTATATATGCAACCAGGGTTAATACACACGGCTATTCTAACCATCTCACTTTTCTCCTCCGCAAGGTACTTTCAATTAGTTAATATTAACCCCTTACTCAAATGCAATCAGATCTATCCACTGTCACCACAAATATGCAAAAATATGTCAATTCATATATCTGCCAGGGTCTCAGGTCCCTGTTTATTATAGAAAAAACTATGCTCTTAGTGACGGTAGCGGGTGGCCGGTCTTCATAATAAAGGTTAAGCCCGGCTGGCTGCCCCTAAGAACCGTGTGTCAATTGCTGAAAGTGTCAGCTCTTGGGTCTAGTTATGCGCCTTGATATGTTTCCCTGTAATTCTGTGGCCATTATACGGTCCCCTGCAGGAATGTAAGCTAGGGATGCCCTGTGTAGTTGGGATCCCTGTTAGGAAATAGCTGCACGACAGGCACTTTGGGACCAGTAGGTTAGGGGTGGACATTGGGAAGCAACTAGGGTTAAAAACTGTATAAAGTATTGCTGACCAGAGTTACAGGCAGTACTGTTATGTTACCTGCAAATAGTGCATGATTTGCGGGTACACATCTATAGATGAAGACGGGTGAGTTATGGAAGTCCCATGTAAAGCATAGGGAAATAGATAAAAGAGATTGTCCCCGCTCTGCTGGAATTGACAAAATACGTACTAGAGGGGGGCGGGGGGGGGGTGTCTGTATAAATAAATATATATTTATGTATAATTGACAGAAATGTAGACCTTATTACAAATTTGTTCAAGGCAATTGCAGAGGTCTGTAAAAGAAGCTCTGGAAGCAAAAGAATTAACCAGTCACTCCAGTGGGCTTACCCAATGGGCAGGGAAGGGACAATGCGAGTGGTACTTCTAGATAGCCATAAATTAGTACAAAAGCACAGTGGCAATACACAGAGAGAAGTGCAAACTGTCACATGATTGGTCTCCTTAATGAACATGAAGAAAACCGTCATTTGACTTTTTTCATGATGCTGTGAATATTAGCACAGACGTGGAGTTATACTACTGAATTTCTTCCTTTGCTTTCAGGAATTAAGAAAGCAACCAATCACGCACAATTTGCAATGTGGGAACTTTAGATACTATGAAGGTAATTCTATCATGTCCCAAGCAGCCATTTAGGCTGTTCTTGGCTGAAAAGCCATATTGAAGTCTACAGGGTTTATTAGCCGAAAACGTCTCGAACAACCGCTATGGACAATATAGCATTACCCCATAAAGCAGCTCTATTATAAGTACTCAAAATTCAGTCATTAAAGCAGAAGTTTTACTCCATTATTTATACTTTATCTGAACTGCTACTTCCTGATCTGGGGATCCCCCAATAAGTTTCATCATCATCTCATCACAGCCCAACGTTGGACCCTGGAGGGAGGATGACCCAAGGTAACTGGGGGAACATTACGTTTAAGGTACCTGGGATAAAGCTCTGAGGGACACAGCTCATGCTATAAAATAGAAACGTGAACTGTCCGGAGTGCTGTTTTAAGCGTCTGCACAGGCCCATACGGACACAATCTGGCATGTGGTGCAATTTCTGTTCCATAAAAATCCTTTTACGAAAAAAAATGTTCTGTTTTTCTCTTTCCTTTAATATTTTTCTTGCGCTCTTCTTGCTTTGCAGCATAATTTCCACCACGCATTAAATAAACTATTATAACGGTTGCAAATTAGGTAGAACTGCATATTGAGTGACCTGGTATTGAGAAAGCATGAAGAAATATATACAGAAGACTGTGTTGGGTCTACACTATATACAGGGGCTTGAAAAATGCATTTAACACTTGTGGTTACAAACACCCTCAGCACAGAAAGGCTAAAACAGCAGTTCAAGCAATATCCTACGTGTGTGTGTGTGTATGTATTGTTTTTTTTTTTTTAATAAATCAGTTCTGTACTGTGAGAAAATACTTGTAGAATTTAAAAAAAAAATGTTTTAAAGACCTTTTTAATGTTTCTAATGTAGGAAGCATTTCCAAAGTGACAGCCCCCTTCTCCTCCTGATAGGCTCTGGCTCTTGAGCCCCGCCCTCTCTCTAGCAGTGACCAATTGTATCTAGTAACTGCCCAGTCAACCATATTCCAGGACTACATTGTACACAATGATGTGCAAGAACTGAATTAAATAACCCGGAGCAAACGATCGATTACAGGAGAACGGATCGATCTGTAGCTTAGCTAATCACTTGTCAGTGTGCAGATTGTATTGATGCACAAATTGAATGGGAATTTGTTAAAAATGGCAGCTTGGGTGATGCGCATGCGCGGCTGGTTGAGGATGGCTGCATAGATACACAGCTCCACCAACCGCCGGCACAATAAAGCAATTAATCACTAGCAAAACCAGCATTTTCGGAAAAAAAAACATAGCGACGGCTGTCTAAACCCTTACCAGTCAGGATAAAAAGCCCCAAAAAAGGATGGCAGCTACAAGACAAAAGACCCGACGCAAGTCAGATGTCAGGGCCTACTTCACCGGCCAAAGCAAGGCAGGGACTGCAGAGATGTCGGCAGTATCTGATTTAGATTCAGCCCAAGACGCGGAGGGCTCCAGAGCGGCAGCAGAGCAAACAAAAGTCATTAAAAAAGAAATATCACGATTATTAATCGATCTCAAATCTTTCTTCAGAGGAGAGGTGGAGGGGCTCAGGCACGACCTGGTACAAATAGGGACGAGGACCAACGACCTGGAGGAGCGCATGGACGCTAGCTCCAATGCCCAAAAGGAGACAAACTCCCGGGTACAGGCGCTGGAACAGAGAGTGGCAGAGTTGGAAGCCAGACAAGAGGACGGGGAGAATAGGGATAGAAGAAACAACCTCAGAGTTCGGGGGATCCCAGAAGAAATTCTGGACCCAGAAGCTTTACTATCCCGCTGGATGGCCTCAATACTACCAGGCAGCCCGGCCTCAGACTTTAGGATGGACAGATGCCATAGGGCCTTACGATCCAGGCCCGTGCCCTCCAACCCCCCTAGGGACGTGATCCTCCGGCTCCACTACTTCTCTGTCAAAGAAGAGGTGAGCAGAATAGCCCGTGCCACCCCACACATTACCTTCGAGGGGATTACCCTTCTGATCTTCCAGGATCTGTCCCCTCTAACGTTGGCCAGACGGAGAGCAGTAGGGCACATAACCAAGGCCCTAAGGGACAACGAGGTGCGCTATCGCTGGGCATTCCCATTCGCCCTAGTAGCCATCAAAAACGGCAGACCGCAGGTGCTCAAGCACCCCTCAGAAGGGGCAGCCTTCCTTAAAAAACTGGGAGTGCGGGGACCACAGGACAATGGGGCGGAGGGAGCCCAGCAGAGGAAGAGGACGGACTCCCCGCCAGGAAAGCAGGGCACCTCTCCCACGCCGGAGAGGAGAATAAGCAAGGAGGGGGGAAGAGGGAACAGCCCGTAAATGCGAGACACTATAACGTTCGCGAGCTGCAGTTGCGCCCGTTGCGCAGTTTAAACACACCCTGACACACAGGCTACGCCAGAAATCCCCCTACCGTGAGACTGCCGAGGATCCAGAGTCGTCCCGCTACCGAGGATGGCAGCATTCAGCAGATGGCCATAGCACATGGGTCCCCAAAATGGCGGATTTCTACCTACTGGTGAAGAAGAAGGACGGAAGGGCGCGAGCTCTACAATGGCGGCGGGGGTTTCGGCGGGAAGGTCTGCTCTGCCGGCTGGATCCGCCCAGGGAGCCTCCCCCGATCCAGCCCTCTCGTCCTGGCAGCCCGCCGCAGAATGAGACTAACACGCCCACACCGGTGACGTCACGGGAACCGTTCTCGCGAGAGCTAGAGGAGAGGCGCGGCTAATAGCCCTGGTAGACGACAAGAGGACGTCAGATGAGAGGCGACTAGTAGGAAGTGCAGCGATCCCCTCTGGCGGGGGCACGCGGGCTCCTCCGCCAGGGAAGCGACCACGGGGCATGCGGAACTCCTCAGGAAAGACCTAGCGGTGCAGAAGGAGGCTGCCTGGCCGCTTGAGGAGGGGATGCACCTGAACGGGGGGGGGGCGGGGAGGGGAGGGGGAGGCGAAGGCCCTTATCAGTGACAGGAGGCAAAGGGGAGAAGATAGCATATACATGCATAGCAGTCATACATACAGCATAGTATAGTAGCAAGGTATCGTATACAGAGTATATATAGTATAGAGTAGATAGGGGAAATAGGAACATGATTGAGGACAGAAGAGTACAGGAGTGATGCAAGCAGAGGACTCCCACTAGGGATAACAGAAATGCGGCAGCGAGGGGCTGGGTATGATCCCAGGGGGAGGGGGAGAGGGGGAGAGCACCCGAGCCTGGAAGCAGGGAGGAATAGATGGACTGAGGTAGAAGCAGGCAGCGGTCGAAAGAGCAGGAGGAGCACAGGGTGTGAAGTTGTAGTTTCAGTTTTAGATAAAAGATAAGAGCTCACGATTAGAGCTCAAGGTAGTTAAAAGATTAAGTTTGGGTTAATAAGAGTTAATAAAATAGATAGAAGTGAAGACAGTTGCTAGGTTTTGTAACGCACAGAGCGGCCGGCGGGGAGGAGTGCAGCCACCACTCTGCCTGCAGGCATGTGCGTCCGCGCCAGGAGGGGGGTCATATCCCACCTACCTGGTTCTGACCCGGAGATCTGTGGCGAGTTCTGGAAGCCACAGAGAGGGACCAGGGGGGAGGAGGGTCCAGGGAGAAAATATCTCCTCCGGGCATTGAACCCGAGGTCTCTTAAGACCAATACGGTTCTCATGATGTTTATATGTGTTATATGTTTGTATTCCTCCCTCATGTTATTTCCCTTTCCCTCTCCAGTCCCAACAGGCGGTGGGTTGAACAGGCGCTTCTGGAGTCTACACTACAAAGTTCACGAACAGAACATGTCCAGGGTCTGGGGTAAGATCAGATCGGCTTACATATTAGGTCCACACAGACACTTCTACATAAAATGGAGGTAATTTTTATCTCGCAAAACGCCAAAGGGCTCAACAGTCCACGCAAGCGAAGAGTCGCTTTCACTGAGTTCAAGAGGAGAGGGGCTGACGTGGTCTTCCTACAGGAGACTCACTTCAGCTCGCGTAATAATCCGAAATTCCTCGATTCTAGCTTTCGGAAGTTCTTCTTAGCATCAGGGGCAGAGAAAAAGAAAGGTGTAGCTATCCTGTTTCAAAATCACACCCCCTTCCAGGTTGAAAAGGTTAAAAGGGACCCAAAGGGAAGGTACCTGGTGCTGGTCGGGCTCCTTAAGCAGGTCAGAATGACCTTAGCGTGTATAAATGCACCAAATGAAGGTCAAATAGACTTTTACAACACATTCTTTCAGAAGCTTCAGCTATGGGCTGAGGGACAAATAATTCTAGGTGGCGACTTTAACAGTCATGAATGCAAAGGTAGACAGATCTACGTCCCAAAAAAATAATAAGAGAGAAGGGAATATCTCACTACTGAAAGGCCTCAAACAGACTAGCCTGGTGGACATATGGAGAGAGCAGCACCAGGGAGACCGCAGTTATTCTTTCTACTCCCACCCTCATGACAGCTACAGTAGGATTGACCACTTCTTTGTATCGGGCAGAATGGTCCCACAAATTTCCGATACAAGCATACATGATATTACTTGGTCGGACCATGCATCGGTAGAGCTGAGATGCATTCAATTGAATAATGCCAGCCCAGGAGCAAACTGGAAGCTAAATGAATCAATAATCAAAATCCCGGAGATCCAAACCAAAGTGAAATCTGAAATATCAGATTATTTCCGGATAAATAGTGGCAGTGTGGAATCCCACTCACTGTTATGGGAGGCTCATAAGGCCACGATTAGGGGGGTATTAATCGGCATAGCGGCAAATAGGAAAAAGAAAAAGGAAGCCAAATTATCCCAGCTTTATCACAGGTTACATGAGCTCTCTATCCTACATAACCGAACAGGTAGAGATGATGCCCTGAGGGAGTTGAAGGATGTTAGAATCCAGCTAAACCTCCTCCTTACTTCCCGGGCGGAGAAGGACATGAGTTGGACGCAGAGGAAGTTCTATGAGAAAGCTAACAAACCGGACACTATGCTAGCCACCAGACTCCGTAATAGGAAACCAAATTTTAACATTCAATCTATAATGACAGCAGGAGGCCAGAGTTCCTCAAACCCTAAAGTCATAGTAGGGGAGTTTGCGAAATTCTACGAACAGCTATATAATGGAGAGAAGGTAGTTCACAATGCTAGGACAAGTAGTAATCTACAGAAATTCCTAGCAGACGCAGCCTTGCCACAAGTAAACAGAAAGGAGCGAGAGGCTCTTCAACGAGACTTCACGAGGGAAGAACTAGAGGCGGTAGTAAAAAACTTAAAAGCATCAAAAGCCCCAGGCCCGGATGGGTTCTCCAACCTGTACTATAAAAAATTTATCGGAGTCTTAGCTCCACACATGCTCCAGCTGTTTAATGGAGTGTTGGCGGGAGAGCCCTTTCCGGGACAGATGCTCCAGGCGTCAATCTCGGTAATTCATAAAGAGGACAAGGATCCCACTAGCTGCCAAAGTTACCGGCCAATATCATTAATTAACACAGATGTAAAAATCTACACTAAATTGCTGGCCAATAGATTAAATGTAATCCTGCCAGGGCTCATCCACCCGGATCAAGTTGGCTTCATTAGAGGTAGACAAGCGGCCGACAACACTAGAAGAATTGTGGATATAATAGACTTTATGGGAGCCAATGAGATTCGGGGTGTGGCCCTAAGCTTAGACGCGGAAAAGGCCTTTGACAGGATTGATTGGCCATACCTGGAGTCCACGCTTGGCGCATTTGGGTTTGGAGGCAAATTCCAACAGGCTGTCAAAGCACTATATACGGCACCATCAGCCAGAGTAGTTCACCAGGGATTCCCCTCGGAACTATTCCCAATTAAAAGTGGTACGAGACAGGGATGTCCGCTTTCGCCCCTGCTATTCGCCTTATGCATTGAACCACTCGCAGCACAAATTCGGAGTAACGCTGATATCGCTGGGGTACAGATCCATTCGCAGGAGCACAAAGTGGCTCTGTACGCGGATGATATCATTCTAACCCTTGCCAAGCCGCTTATCTCGCTGCCTAATCTGTTCGAGCTTCTAGAGCGTTTTGCCCAGATCTCTGGCTTCAAAATAAATCAAGCTAAATCAGAGGCCTTAAGCCTATACATGCCAAGAGAAATGGAGAAGCTGATAGAACTCAACTTTGAGTTTAGATGGCGTCCATCCGCCATGAAATACCTAGGAGTGCAGATCACAAAAAAGGCGAGCTCCTTATATTCGGCTAACTATCCCATACTGTTGAGGACTCTCAAAAAAGAGCTGCAGGAGTGGAAGGCATATGGTATTTCTTGGTTGGGGAGGATCTATAGTGTCAAGATGAACATCCTTCCCCGAATTCTATACCTGTTCCAAACTCTCCCGGTTGCCGTGGTCAGAGCAGACATTGCAGGGCTCCAAAAAGCTATTTATCAATTTATTTGGAAAGATAAAAAACCACGGATTAAAGGGAAAATTATGCAAAAAGCCAAGGAAGCTGGTGGTCTAGCAGTTCCGAGCGTCATATCCTACTATAAAGCGGCACAATTGTGCCAAATCACGCAGTGGCATGGGGACCCGGGGCTCAGGAGGTGGGTGGCACTGGAGAAGGAGGTGTGCGCCCCGCTTGAGCTCAGGGACCTAATCTGGTACCCGAGGACACGGGTGAAGGATATGCTTATTCCACTATCCTCTGTGCTCAACTCACTCTCGGTCTGGGAGGCTTCCAAAAGTAGCTGCTCTTTGACCTCCAAACACACACTGATGACTCCTTTATATGGCAACCCGGACTTTGCTCCTGGGCTGGCAGAAAAATGCTTCCCGCGCTGGCGGCAATTAGGGATTAGTCGATTGAAGGACCTGGAGGTTAAGGGCAAGATCAAATCTTTTGAACTATTACAGTCAGAAACGGACTTAACACTGATTTTATGAGGTACCTCCAGGTTCGGGCATTTTATAACGCACACCCGGTGAGACCACCGCTGACTAAATTTGAACAGCTCTGCGTGCGCGGAGCAGACACGCGGGGACTGATTTCTGCCTTGTACAGAGAGGTGGTGAATACTGACTCGGACAGGACAGTCAGACCCCGCTTCGTGACACAATGGGAAGAGGATCTCCAGACACAACTAGAGGACGAGGACTGGGCTGCGGTGTTCAAAGCTGCGGCCTCGAGCTCCATATGCACGACATTGAAGGAGAATTCATATAAGGTATTATTAAGGTGGTATCTCACCCCAATCAGATTAGCTAAATTCGTCCGGGGGGCTTCCCCGCTCTGCCCCAGGCGGTGCGGGGAACAGGGGGATCTGGTGCACATGCTGTGGTCTTGCCCGAGATTAGTGCCGGTCTGGACCCAGATCCGCGATTGGCTGCAGAGGATCTTTTTAGGGCTCACAATACAGCTGGACCCGTGGCTATTTTTATTAGGTAAACCTACAAACGAGGTATCTAGATCGGGTAACAAGCTGATAGCACATTTTGCTACCGCTATGAGGTGCGAGACCGCAGCACTGTGGAATCAGAATGCAATTCCTTCTATTGATAAAATCAGGAACAGAATTTGGTTCATTTGTAGAATGGAGAAGTTAACGTGTTAAGTTAACGACTCAGCCGACAAATTTGAAAAAGTATGGTCATTATGGCTTGCCCAGACTGATATTCAGGGGATGAATGAGGCCACAATATGGCTTTGATAGTGATAGGTGGGTTCTCCTTGGATGTTGGGCTGGGAGCCGGACGGGACGATCGGACAGTAGGGCTCCCCCCGCGGTACAGTGGTGAATCGATTCACCGACCAACGAAAATCTGATGTGATCCGGATTTGAGCTCCTCTGAGAGGTGAACTGGAGCAGAGCAAAGGCAGTGGTGGTGAAAGACTCCTGCGAAACGTGGAATCAGCGCTTCTCCCAGGCCGCTACCCCCCATCCCTACCCCCCCCCTCCCCCCTCTTTTTCCTTGTCCTTAGATGTTGTCAGTCTGTCTGTGTACTGTCCTGTGGTCCCCCCAATGTTCGTCCGTTACTTGTAAAGTATTCCTGTAAGTTTGGTGTATACCTGATACAATTGACAACATCCTGTTTTCTATGATGTATATGCACAAAAAACTAATAAAAACAAAGTTGGAAAAAAAAAAAAAAAAATGGCAGCTTGAACTGCACCTTTAACTCAACAGTACAGGTTTGGGAAAACTTCCTAATAATTATTTAATATGTCATACAGATTTCACGGCCAAAATCCTATAACATGACCACGGACCTCAAGAATGACCGTTATTTTTTACACTAACTGCATGTGCTTTATGTACAGTACTTAGCCACCTCTAGACCGATAAACATGGCTTGCATTGAAAGATGAATCTGTTTGGTTATTAGAATGGAAGAGAAGACACAGATAGTGGGCACTGATGACAGTGTGTGAAGCAGGGGAGTCTGGCTCAAATCACAGTGTCATGTTATATTATAATTAAAATCAACATGGCAGAAAATGTACTGTATGTATGTATGTCTTTATTTATATAGCGCCATTAATGTACATAGCGCTTCACAGTAGTAATACACGTAACAATCATATAAATAACAAATAACACAAATAACAGATCATGGGAATAAGTGTTTCAGACATAAAAGTAACATTTAGGAAGAGGAGTCCCTGCTCCGAAGAGCTTACAATCTAATGTTAAGTAGGAAGAACGTACAGAGACAGTAGGAGGGCATTCTGGTAAGTGCGTCTGCAGGGGACCAAGCTTTATGTAGCATGTGTATAGTAATAGCCACTGTGCTACTCATATGATTCTTTAAGCAAGCAAGTCTTAAGGTGGGTCTTAAAGGAGGATAGAGAGGGTGCTAGTTGGGTATTGAGGGGAAGGGCATTCCAGAGGTGTGGGGCAGTCAGTGAGAAAGGTTTAAGGCGGGAGTGGGCTTTTGATACAAAGGGGGTAGAGAGAAGACATCCTTGAGCAGAACGCAAGAGTCGGGATGGCGCAAGGCGAGAAATGAGGGCTGAGATGTAAGGAGCGGCAGAAGAGTGTAAAGCTTTAAAAGTGAGGAGGAGAATTGAATGCGAGATGCGGGATTTGATAGGAAGCCAGGAGAGTGATTTCAGCAGAGGAGACGCGGAGACAGCTTAAGGAAAGAGGAGAGTGATTCTGGCAGCAGCGTTAAGGATAGATTGTAGGGGAGGCAGGTGAGAGGCAGGAAGGCCGGACAGCAGGAGGTTACAGTAATCGAGACTGGAGAGAATGAAAGCTTGAGTCAGAGTTTTAGCAGTCGAGTAACAGAGGAAAGGGCGTATCTTTGTAATATTGTGGAGGGAAAAGCAACAGTTTTTATATACGTTTTGAATGTGAGAGGAGAATGTGAGACAGGAGTCGTGTGTGACCCCTAGGCAGTGTGCTTGGGCTTCTGGGTGAATGATAGTACTTCCAACAGTAATGTGGAAGGAGGTAGTAGGGCCAGGTTTTGGGAGGGAGTATGAGGAGCTTTGTTGTTGCCATGTTAAGTTTAAGTCGGCGAAGGGCCATCCAGGATGGTATCGCTAAGAGACATTCAGAAACTTTGGTCTGTAAAGCAGCTGTAAGGTCGGGGGTTGAAAAGTAAATTTGTGTGTCATCAGCATAGAGGTGATATTTAAACCCAAGAGATGTGATTAGGTAACCTACAGAAAGTGTGTACAGAGAAAACAGAAGAGGTCCCAGGACAGAGCCCTGGGGTACCCCCACAGAGAGATCGATAGAGGAGGTGTTAGCAGAAGAGACACAAAGTACGATGGGAGAGGTAAGAAGAGATCCAGGATAGAGCTTTGTTACGAATACCAAAAATATGGAGACTGTGAAGGAGAAGAGGGTGGTCCACGGTATCAAGTGCAGCAGAGAGGTCGAGTGATATGAGAAGAGTGTAATGACGTCTGTCTTTGGCAGCATGGAGGTCATTAGTTATTTTAGTGAGGGCTGTTTCAGTCGAGTGAACAGTGTGGAAGCCAGACTGTAGAGGGTCTAGGGGAGAATAGGTGTTGAGAAAATGGAGCAAGCAAGAGAATACAAGACGTTCAAGGAGTTTAGAGGCAAAAGGCAGGAGGGAGACAGGTCGATAAGTTAGAAAGACAGGGTCAAGCTTGCTGTTTTTGAGTAATGGTATAACTGTTGCATGTTTGAAGGGAGGAGGGAATGGTAGCAGAGTAGAGGGAGGAGTTAAAAATGTTTGTGAGCGTAGGGATTATAGTAGGAGCAAGAGGTTTTAGGAGATGGGAGGGAATGGGGTCAAGATGGTAGAGGGAAAAGAGTAGATCAACAGTGAGGAGCATAAAGTGGAATCAAAAACTGGGAGGGGTAGTTGGAGAGGAAGGGGAGAAGCGAGAGAGAGGAGATGAGGTGATGATCAGAGAGAGAAAAGGGGGAAATGGAGAAATCAGAGAGAAACGTTTTAGTGAAAACCAGGTCTAGGTAGTGGCCATCCTTGTGGGTGCTGGCTGCAGTCCGCTGTTGAAGGCCAAAAGAAGAGGTTAGAGAGAGAAAGCGGGAAGCCCAAGGGAGAGAGAGAGGTCATCAATGTGGCAGTTGAAGTACCCAAGGAGAAGAACAAGGGAGTCTGAAGAGAGAAGGAGAGCCAGGATTCAAAGTGAGAGAGAAAGGCAGAAGGAGGATGAGTAGAGGTAGGCAGACGATAGATGACCACCACGTGGACAGGGGGAGGAGAGAAGATCTGGACAGTGTGAGCCTCAAAGGAGAGAAAAGCAAGAGAAGGAGGAAAAGGAAGGTTATGGTAACAGCAAAGAGAGGAGAGGAGGAGCCCAACATATCAGGGTGCGGAGTGAGGGGAAAAGAAAGGCCAACATAAGAGAGGACAGCTTCCAGAGCAGAGTCAGACTGAGTGAGCCAGGTCTCAGTTATAGCAAATAGGAGAAGATAATGAAAGAGAAATAAGTCATGCACAGAGGGGAACTTGTTAGAGAGGGAACGAGCATTCTAAAGGGCACAGGAGAAAGGGAGAGAAGAGGGAGGGCGGCAGGGGATGGGTATGATGTTGGAGGGGCTGACACCAGAAAAAGTAGAAGTTGCATTTGGCAGGCGAGGACGAGAGCATGTAGAAATAAGGCATGGACCAGGATTGGGAGAGATATCCTCAGAAGCAAGGAGGAGAAGCATGGATACAAAGAGAATGTGTGAGGATGATTTGTAGGGGTGTGTTTTAGTGCAGGGGGTATAGCTGTGTAGTGTCAGAGGATGTAGGTAAGAAAGGAGTTCATGTGAACTGAGAAGTGGTGAAGGAAGGAGTGATGGAGATATATGAATAGAGTTAGAGACATAATGAGGCTGGTGGAAAGAAGTGCATAATTTGAAAAGAAGTGAGGTCACATCAAATATAATTAGTAAAGTTAGCATCACTGCAATAGTAAAGTGCTAAGACGTGCTGTCTTGGATAGATAATATCCTCCTTTCCCGCGTAGATCAAATTCAGGAATCAGGGCCAGTAGGTGTTGTCCACTTGTTCACTTTTTTTTAACTTGCTTTTAAACTCCACTTTGCCTGCTACTTACAATGGGCTACTTGAACATGGGCTGCAGACTGCTAGGCTGTGGTTATATGGGCCTAAGAAGTCAACTGACTGAATTAAGTTCAGCCCCGCCTGCTTAATTAGCACATATGAAGCACATTAAAACGGATGGTTTTTCTAAATAGCGAAGGTCTGTGTGTATGGTGTCGAATAATACATATTTGCTTTTTATGTATACCAATTATAAACTGTGCATGGATATGCACCTATTTATACTACAGATATGCAGCCACTACTTGGATGGAAAGCCAACACAAGATCTTGCAGAAATTGAAAACTTAAGAATAATGCAAAGCTGTGATAGGACGGTGCAGTACATTACAGAATGGGTTTCTTGTGAGAGGAAACTTTTAATAACTGTTCTTATCTTACAAGCTGAAGTTTTTTTAAGAGTTGAACTTTTCCTCAATGCCATAACTGTACGACTACAGCTCACAAAATGCCAGGTCAGTGTCACATAAATAGAGCGTCTATGTATGGACAAATACCACATCTCTAAATATGAAGTCTTGGCCTGAAGAACATGTACCACATACATGAAATACCAGATCTCTCACTCCCAGGAGAATACTAAGTATAGGTTTTGTTTTTTCTTCTCACCACCTAAACACTTTCAGTCCTGAAGACGTCTGTATCTCACTGCACAGAGGTGTAGGCCAATGTAACTGCATAAGGGTTACATCCTGACAGTGAAAGAGGGGTCTCATGAAATGGGTCTCATGAAAATAAGTCATTAGCAGCCTACAGAGGTTAATTTATGCTATGTACAAAAGCCCTTGTAATTAGCCATGGGGAAAACAATACAATGTGTGGGAGTTTATCATTAAATCCCACCCAACAAAAAACTACATTGGCAATATTCGGACTTTTTAACCTGGTCTCTCCATTATCGTATTCAGGCATCTGAAGGGCTCCGATCGTGTTCCCCAACAAGTCAGTGAGAAACGGGAAGATGACAGCCCATGTCAGGACTTCCTTACCAGCGAGGAGAAAGGTTTGTTTTGACATCACAGGAGGCGCTATAACACTCCAGGCCGCGATTCATTCTTAGACTTTCAGCTAAGGATTTGGGATATCTAAGAAATGCAACATTTTCTATTTGTAAAACTTGTCCAGCACATTCAAAAAAGCTGAATGCTCAAGAAGCTGCTCTAATTCACTATTATTGGACTGGCTGACATGATCGAGAGCTAGTAGTTTATCCATTAAAGTAGTAATCCAAAAATGTGTGTGTTTTTTTATTTTGAAATATTACCTGAAAGTGGGGAATTATGTAAAATAGATTATCCGACATTCCTTGTATGCATAGTCATTGCTTTGCAAATGGCTCTATACCAATGAGTTATTGGAAGGAAAGAGCACTGAAAGCTGCAGTCTGCGCTACTCATTTCTTTAGCAAAAGTTTTATATGACCTGACCCATAAGGCTTTGGAGCTCCCCAACTGCAGGGAAATTCATCGTCCCTCAGATACCTCACACGTTTCATGCCTAAGCACTTTACCAAGGTGATAGATCACACCTTGATAGAGTGCTTAGGCACGAAACGTGTAGGTACGTTTCATCTGGCTTCACCATCTTGCTTGAGCTTGCAATAAATTGAACTTCATACTGTTGTCCTGGATTTTTAATCATTAATTTTTGCCTGATTTTTGGCTATTCCTTGCTGTGCTCTGCATCTCTCTACAGCTTCTGGATATCTTCAACAACAGACTGAACTCCATGGATGCCTTAGAATGATGCAACAAATTGACAGGTAATAGACTGAACTGTCTGCACTGCCTTGTCATTATACTGTATGAACTTTATACTGATACACTTGATTGGGAAGATATTACTGTGTTTTATTTTGTGGGTGGTCAAGTGGACACCACTAGACACAGGCCCATCCTTGTGTTATACTACATATACTGCATATTGGACATTCATCAAACATCCAGGAATTTAAGAAATTTCATATGAAATAAAAAGAAGAATTTTCTTCTATAGAGCCACGTGTGATTCCTTTGAGAACCATTTCCTATATCAAACAACAATACCATTTTGTGCCCACTAGGCAAGTATTAGATGGAAATAACTAAATAGCCAACCATTTCCCATCTTTGCCTGTGGCAAAGCGGCCACTTTCGACCAAGCGACCAGCACAAGACTGGAGCTGGAATACCTCGATTGAAGTGAATGTGGCGTAAGGGATCTTAATAATGGTTTCTTCATGTGAGCAGCGCTGTAGATAGAATTTTGGCAGACACAGTCCCATAGAGCTTACAATCAATTTTGTGGTGCCTGAATCACAGAGAGATAAAGTGACTTGCCCAAGTTCACAGGGTTTGAACCCGGTTCTCCTGCTTTAAACTCCTGGTGTAATTGTTATCAGAGTCCGTGCCTTTACTCACTGAGCAACTCCTACATGCCTTATGGCAGGGGGGCGCAAACTGTTTTACCTGTGCTCCCTGCCGGCGGCCCCCTCACCTCCACGCCCCCCCTTACCGGCGTCATGGCGTCATGACGTCACGTTACCATAGCAACGTGACGTCACATGACATTGCGGCATCATTTGACGCCGCGTTGCCATGGCGACGCGTGTGAGAAGCCGCCCGAGCCAAGGTAAGTTAGGTTTACAGAGGTCAAAAAAAGGAAAAATAAAATAGGGAAGCGCAGTCAAACGGGTAATGGTAGAATGACACCTTTATAATGAATTTATAACACAAAATAATAAAAAGCAATAAACAACAATTGTTAAAAGAATGTCAATAATAAATAATGTCCATAGGATCTAATTCACTAGTGAGCGGCGATCATAGTCGGCTGCTGCTGAAAAAAAGTCAGAGGGATGACAACAGGTAAGAAATCCTGGTTCAAGATCAAAAGTCCTGGGACCAGAGTAACGCCCCAGATAGGTGCACAAATCGCGGGGGGATGGAATTGTTAGTGGGGGGGGGGGGGGGTATGCCGTTAGTGAGCCAATGCTTGATGTGCTCACCCAACCTCCACTGGTTGCTACGGAACGGCCCGTGGGTTCCTCCCGAACCAGCTCCTCCAAGTCTCGATGTTAGAGACCGACTGTGTCCAGCTCACCGGGTGTGACGTCACTTCCGGACGTGACGCACTAACCCTTCCCGGCTGTAACAGGGACTATTCGATCCTCCTCCGCAGCGTTGGTAGCAGACACACGCTGATAGCAAAAATGCCGCCGCCCTCTCCAGAGCACGTAGCAGTGCTAGCTGAATCCAATCACAAGGACAAGTGAGAGCACAGACCCCTGACTCCTCCTCCTATGCGTTTCACCAATAAATGGCTTCATCTAGGTTTACAGAGGCCCTGCAGCTCCACTGGCACTTAATTTAAGTGCCTTCAGGAAGCGCGCGGGGCCTCTGTAAACCCCGCGCTCCCCCGCACTCAGTTTTGCGCCCCCCAGTTTGCGCACCGCTGCTTATGGGACAGCACCATTTATGGCCTTTTATGACATGATCGTGTAAAACAGGATTTAGAGGTGTGCAGAAAACATGGACTCCTGGATTTCTGGTATTTGATGTGTATTTTATGGTATGGTATGGTGAAAGATTTGTCAATTTTTGACCCAATAATAATCCTATTGTGTTTGGTGTGCTATCCATGAAAATCCACTCCTGAAAGCACTGCATTACGGATGTTCAGATATTTTTTGAAAGTATAATGACGGGGTGCGCACGTGAAGTCACAGCGCATGCACGTCTGCTGAAGAGCTCGGTGCATGGCGCTGTCTGTAATTGATTAGAGCCTTTGATCAGAACCTCGCAACGCGGCCAAAACAGAGGCAGAAGAAGGTGAGCGCCCCGGATCTGTCCTGCTTTGAGCATAAACAGCCCGTGACCCCAGCGGAAAGAAACAAGATGGCAGCGCGGAGGATGGACGGAAGCGCGCATTACTGAGCCCTGGGAAGGAGCAGGGTGAAGAAGCCAGAGACACAATCATAACAAAGCAAGATTTAAAGGAGATTAAGTCCATGTTCCAGTCTGCTTTAGACAAAGCAGTGCAGGAAATCTGAAATATCTGCCCTGTTTAAAAGAACTAGAGATCTGGAAGGTAAAATGGACGCCTCCCTGCAAAATCAAGTGAACACAGACTAAGCCCTGAGGCTTAACGAGTAGACAGTCTGGACGATCTTGAAAATAGGGAGCGAAGACAATATTTGTGAATCCGCCACATCCCAGAGTCAGTGACTGCGGAGGCACTGCAGCCTTATCTTAAAAGGCTGTCTCTGTCAATTGACCCCCAACTAGAAGACAGCGATCTGTTAATTGACAGAGCTCATCAAGTGCTGGGTCCGAGATTTGATGACCCTAAAAGAAGCAGGGATGTGGTGCTGTGGCTTCATCAATACGCAGCTAAAGACACGATAATAAAGGGGAGCAGAAACAGGGGTCCAATCGACTTCGAAAACTCCCCCATTCAGATTTTCCAGGATTTGTCAAGAATGACCATAGACAGGCGAAGAGGATTGCCACCGGTAAGAGCAATTGTACAAGAAAAGGGAATTCGCTATCGGTGGGCCTTTCCGTTTCGCCTTATTGTTAACCAGGGAGGACGGCAGGCCTCGCTTCGCTACCCGGAAGTGACTTCTGCTTTTCTTTGGACGCTGTGTCTGGAGCCCAAGAGAAGACTGGATCAACAAGGCCAATCCAGAATAATGGCTCGGATGAAAGGAGATCGGCTGAGGGAAAGAGTGCCCGAGGAGCGAATAAATAAGACCGGCCGAGCATCTGGGATGTCACATGGATGTTTTTTCCCTGCTAGTCACTGGGCCCTGGAAGGATCCATCGGAGACCACAAGGGTTTATCCGACAGACGAGTCCACAACCCAGGCTTCCCTAAGAAGTCCAAGTTGGAGCTGTTATGTTTGTGTTGTTCTGTCCTTCTGTCTTCTGTCCTTTGATTTATAGGTCCGGCTATCGAGATTTTGTGCCCACTGTCTGAGCAACAAGACCAACTCTGCGGAAGAGAGTGGACCCCTCCAAGTATAGAAGAGACTAAGATCTGTTTGGAGCAGGGGAAAGAACTTTTCGTGAGCCCGGAAAAATAATCAATGACTGTTGTTTTAAGTAAGGTAAAACAAAAGGTGCAGTGAGGGGGTGAGTAAGGAGTCCAACATGCCTGACGTTAGGGTGACCCTAGTAGGGCCATATGTGTAGAGGGAGAAAGGGGGTGGCCCGGTATTAAAGGCGTTGCACCCCATTTGGCCACCCCTGACCGCACCAGGGAGACAAGGGGTTAACTGGACTGAGGTCCAGAAATGTGATTTAACCCTTGTTATGACATGTAAATGTATGTTCCCCTGTCCCATTGTAATGTCTGGGTTAATTAGTGTCTGCATCACACACACACTAGAATCCATCCGGGAGCACAAGGGTTAATAGTCCTTTAATGATTATAGCTCTTCCGTAGGTCATAGCAAGTCGCTTTTTGGACCATATGGTGTCCCAGTTCTGGCAATGAGAACTGGGAAGTTTGGTTCTGCCAGACCCAACAGAACCGGATATTTTAATACGTTTATGTTTTATGCTTAATACTGTATTTTAAGGTATGGATAAGTTCCAGAGGAAATTCCTTTGCCCACCAGGATAGCAGATGGCCCCAGAGGCACCCCAATGTCTGGGATTTAAGTGTTGTGCAAAGGGTCTTGTCACCCTCCCTGATGATTTAAGGGTGGAGGAGGCTCAAATTAGAGCAGTCTCCAAGTGTCCCAGTTATCACCTTCCAACAAAGGTTATCTTGCTAGAGAGCCAGATGGGTAAACTGGCTGGCATTCCATTTGCCTATGGGGGGTTACAGAAATGAGACCCCAGAGTTCTACTGCACATGTGCCAGCTAACAGGGGGGCCTGTCCTAAAATGTGTACCCCCATCAAAGATTGGCTGGAGATAATGGGAAACCAATCACAGGTACTTAATGTTACAGATAGAGGGACAAAAGGTTTATAAACTAGCTGTCCACCCTCTCTCTGTTGTTCTTCATGAAAATGGTCTTCATGCAAATGATCCTCATGCCTGCATGTCATCAGGCCTGTTGTGCTATACCATCTTGATTGCTGAGAAGAAATGCCATGCAATGTCTTGGGCTGATTGCTGTATGAAACTGCCAGTCCAGATGGAACTGTTTTCATTATTTGCGTCTTTTAAGTAAGTGTCTATATTTTACTGTTATTTGTACATTTTTTGTGTGTTCACCTTTATCAAGGAATACATTATATTTTATCATATCTAAGTCTCGTCCCAGTTCAAACCCAGGTATATATATATTGATATATAGTTTTGGTGTAAATTACAGCCTGTCACAAGCTACCGTGACAATATGCCCGCCAGGCAAATCCATGTAGGATTTGTATTGCTTGGAGATGAGGAGGAGCGCAGGAGAGTATGGTGATATATGTAAGAGAAAATAACATATATAGTGCAGACTGTAATCATTGCAGGAATGGAATAAATCTATTGAATAGAACTGACAAAAGTCGTAGATAATTTCACATGTCAGAGATCCTTCTCTCTCTGACTGGAGCCCTTTAGACTGTAAGTGCCAGGATATCCCTCAGTACACGGGTATTTGCCATAGTATAATCGGGTGGGGGAGAGAACCGTTGATCGGTCTTCAGTGTAGTTACAGGCAGCTTCACAGCGTCTTGGAGTCTCTCACTGTGTGTTCCGCATACGTCACCGCCGTCGCGTCACTTCCGCTGTCGCGTCACGGCTGAGGGCGGAAGTTCCCACTGGATGAGATCTCTGCCTTGGTTCTGCCAGTCTTTCTGAACAGGTTCCCTCACTACAAACTCTACGCGTTTCGCTAGATGCTTCGTCAGGAGTTCCTGTGATAACTCTTGACGAAGCATCTAGCGAAACGCGTAGAGTTTGTAGTGAGGGAACCTGTTCGGAAAGACTGGCAGAACCAAGGCAGAGTTCTCATCCAGTGAGAACTTCCGCCCTCAGCCGTGACGCGACAGCGGAAGTGACGCGACGGCGGTGACGTATGCGGAACACACAGTGAGAGACTCCAAGACGCTGTGAAGCTGCCTGTAACTACACTGAAGACCGATCAACGGTTCTCTCCCCTACCCGATTATACTATGGCAAATACCCGTGTACTGAGGGATATCCTGGCACTTACAGTCTAAAGGGCTCCAGTCAGAGAGAGAAGGATCTCTGACATGTGAAATTATCTACGACTTTGGTGAGTTCTATTCAATAGATTTATTCCATTCCTGCAGTGATTACAGTCTGCACTATATATGTTATTTTCTCTTACATATATCACCACTCTCCTGCGCTCCTCCTCATCTCCAAGCAATACAAATCCATCATCCTGGGATCTGGAACTGTCCCATCAGAGGAAGTTGAGCTGCCTGTTTACACATTTATTATCTATTCACTATTGGTGTAAGGTGTACTCGTGTATTTATGTTGCATTTTTAACAACAAACACTACTGGTTCATTATTTGGGAGCGCCCAGTCCATCCCTCACAATCATCCACCCCTCCCCCATTTTTGCATTCACTTTTTTAAATCCATGTAGGGACTGGATGCAAAATTGTGACGTTTGGCTGGTTACACTCATATTTTTTCCCCAAGTTAATCTTTTTTTTTTTTTTTTTCTCAAACTTCCCGATTTGGGAAAAATCTCCCCCCCCCCCTTGTTTTTTGCCCTGTTCCCCCTTCTGTTTTCCACAACCATCAAGATTTTGGGAGCATAACTTTCACAATAAAGAGAGTACCGCGATATTGGAAATGACTACTCAAACGTCATTGAGAGTTGTATCTATGAATGTTAAGGGCCTGAACAGTAATGGTAAACGTAGCTTGGCCCTAAAAGAATTTAGGAGTCTGAAAGCAGATATTGTTGTGCTACAAGAAACGCATTTTGACACTCAGGATCCCCCAAACACTTTTAGCGGGGTGAACTCTATAGCACTTTATTTGTCTTCTACAAGCAAAAGTAGACGGGTAGTGATTTTGATGAAGCATGGTATCCCGTTCCATATATTGGAGATTAAGAGAGACCGAGAAGGGAGGTCCCTTGTGGTCCACGGTCTACTTTCAGGTCTACATATTACCTTAGCGAATGTATGTGCACCTAATGAAGGACAAATTGATTTTTTAAAGGGAACACTTGAGTCTCTCTGAGCCATCTGAGAGCTGCCAATAATTTTAGGAGGAGATTTTAATATGGTCTCAGATCCAGATATGGATAAATCCACTTGCCATGGGCAGTTACACTCTCCAATAACTTATAGTGTATCAAGGAAATTTAGATTGTTAATTAAAGAGTTCGGTCTTGTAGACGTCTGGCGCCACTCGCATAAAGGTCAGAAGATTATTCTTTCTACTCAATCCCACAAGACTCCTACTCTAGAACTGACAATATATATGTAACCCCAAATATTTTGGAAATACTGGTTCACTCAGATATAGGCTCTATTACGTGGTCGGATCATGCCACTGTGACGTTTTTGTTTGACCACCCCCCCTTTCCCAAGATTCAATTATTCCACTAGAGAATTAATGACTCGTTACTAAATTATCCGGAAATTAGCTCACAAATTGGAGACTCACTCAAAAACTATTTTCAGATAAATAATGGGTTAGTAGCATCGACAGCTATATTATGGGAGGCTCATAAGGCCACAATTAGAGGACAGCTTATCTCAATTGCATCCTATAGAAAGAGAATTAAAATGGAAAAACAAAAATATTTAAAGGGTAAAAATTGTTATGTTGGAACGCTCACACAAAAAAAACCTGTAGAGGAAAATGTATAAAATACTGAGCCAGGCAAGGGAGGAGCTTAAAAGATTGCATTTGGAAGATGTAGAGAGGGCTCTTAAATGGCCCAAGCAGACATACTATGATAAGGGACATATAGCAGACCGTTTATTGGCAAATAAACTCAGCGGGATTACAGTAGGACAAGGGCTTCGGTCCCCGCTATTGGGTTAAAAGGAGGAGGTGTCACATACAATCCCTCAAAGATTGCAGAGGAATTTGCTACATTTTATGTGGATCTCTATGATCTCGATAATTCAACCCCGAATGCGAAAATTCCGGGCTCGTTCCATATCGAGAGCTATTTGAGAGATTGTAATCTCCCAAAATTGACAGAGGAGGATCATAACATTTTAAATGCAAAAATATCTCAGGTCGAGCTTGGGAGGGTGGTTAGCTCTTTAAAGCCTTCAAAAGCTCCTGGCCCAGCGTTTTTTCAAATTTGTATTATAAAAAGGTTATAGGAATTCTAGGGCCTTGTGTGCTAAATTTATTTAATGATTTTCTCAGCGGAAAACAACTCCCCCCGCAGATGACGAAGGCCAATTGAATGGTGATCCCTAAAGAGGGAAAGGATCCTTTATGTTGTGGCAGTTACAGGCCAATCTCACTTCTTAATACAGATATGAAAATCTATAGTTACATTTTGGCAAACAGGTTGAATCCAATTCTTCCTAGATTAATACATTATGATCAGTTGGGATTTGTGAGTGAACGCCAGGTATCGGATAATACAAGGAAAATTATTAATGTTATTGACCAGATACACAAGTCTAAATTGAAGGCGGTGTTACTGAGCCTGGATGCAGAAAAGGCATTCGACAGGATAAGGTGGGATTTCCTAGATTAAACGCTAGAGGCATTTTGGATTTTCCGGAGTCATTATACAGAGGTGTGTCCCCTCTCTCCTCTTCTTTTTGCCTTAACAATTGAGCCTCTCGTGCTATTATAAGAGCCTCCCCAAATATACAAGGGAACAAAATAAAAGAGTACTAGAAAAAATTTCACTATTCGCAGATGATATTTTAACTATAGCTAATCCATAGGCATCCCTCCTGAATTTACAATCTTCCTTTCAGAAATTTGGTGAACTATCTGGGTAAAAAAGTTAATATGGGATTGTCGGAAGCTTTAAATTTGACTCTCACTGAAAAGGAGGTTGAGGTTCTTAAACGGCATTTTGATTATAAATGGAAAAAGACCCACCTAAAATATCTGGGGATATATTTTACTAGGGACTATAATTTATTATATTAATATAATTATCCTGATCTTTTTTCCAAGATAAATAGATATTTGCAAGCTTGGAATTCTCACTGTATTTCCTGGCTAGGGCGTATTACTGCGGTAAAGATGAATATTCTTCCTAGAGTTTTGTATTATTTTCAGACATTACCAATATCTATCCCATATAGAACTATAAAAGATATTCAAAATGGAAATATGCAATTTATTTGGATGCATAAACAACCGGGAATAGCCAGATCAATAATGTTTGCTGCTAAAGAAGGAGGGAGTCTGGCAGTCCCAAAATTTTTAAAATACTATATAGCCTCTCATATGAAACAAATGCAGTACTGGCATTCACCGAGAGGGGTATATGCCTGGGTAGATTTAGAAAGCTCGCTGAAATACCCGATTGGGCTGCCCTCTTTGTTATGGGTGGGAACTGGGAGACAATTGGAGCCGGCAGTAATCAGGTTTACTTTGAAACTTTGTCAGATGTCCATAAAAAAAAGGGTTATGTCAACTCCATCTAGGTTCACACCCCTGTTTGGTAATCCGGGTTTCTTCCAGGGTTTCGGGGACAGAGTTTTGAAATTTGGAGACAAAGAGGGATTCTGGAGGCGGGAGATTTGATAGAAAAGGACAAGCTAATGTAATTTGAGGAGTTGATGAGAAAGTATGGCCTCCCCCAAACTGAGCTGTTTAGGTATATGCAGGTTCATCGTTTTATGTGCCAGGGTTTCTATGAGGAGGTATCTCCCAACTACACCCGATTTGAAGATCTACGTAAAACAAAAAAATATCAAAGGGGGTTGATTTAATCTCTTTATCAGGGTTTAGCCCCAAAACAGGATACCCCGGATCACAAATATATGGATCAGCGGGCGTTGGATTTTCAGACTGAAATAACGAGGGAGGACTGGGAAGATATCTGGGAAAATGCGGGTAAAAAGTCTATTTGTACGGTAACAAAAAACAATAAAAAAATGTTTAGTTACGCTGGTATTACACCCCCAAAAGACTAAAACATATGTTCCTGGGGACCTCGGATAGATGTTAGAGGGGATGTGGTCAATTAAGAGATCTGGCACATATTTTGTGGTATTGCCCAGTAATGCAGACACACTGGAGAATAGTTCGGAAGTTAATAAAAGATGTAACTGATATTGAGATTCCGATCCAATTTTAATTATGTTGGCTAAACCCTACAGGTGCAACGGGCATTATTTGAACACTTCACACGTTGTATACCTCAGAATACCCATGTCATGGCACGTGATTTCTTCCAACCTTCCCGCCTTAAGACGCGAGTGCAGAAAATGGCATTTTAGTGTTAAACACTGAAATTGGCACAGTAGCACAGTACTGTACACATTACAATTCATTCATTTCTGCCACAGATACGAAACAGAATCCATGAAATTCAAACAAAGCAATCGCGATAAACACGTGTGCCTGGTGTGATTGGCCGCGTAAAGTACAGCAGCGCACACGAAAACGGCACCGTGATTTGTTCGAGTAACGGCCGCTGCATCTGTATGGAAGATGTGAACCACTATATCTCTAAATTGATCCTGCATATCCTAACGGCGGCTAGATGTGCTGCAGCAGCAGCAGCGTGGAAAAAACACTCCCACCATCCAGAAAAGAGGTTATTAGAAGGGTTAATGATGTTCAATTAATGGAGAAACTTACCTCGTTTCTGAACCATACTACTGAGAAGTATGCTGGGGTCTGGGATCCCGGATAGGGGTATGCCCCCAGAGGAAGAGTTGATGTGGGAGTGTTTTGTGCGGAAGGTATTGTCTAAGATATTGTATAATATGTCATGTGATTGTTGATACTTGTAAAGAATTTGGATTCAAAATGGTTGCTTCCCCCCCCTTTTTCTTTTTTGTATCCTTTGCCCTCCCATTTATCTTTGAAAACTTTAATAAAAACATAAGTAAAAAAAAAAAAGTATAATGACTAAAATACAGACATAATATACTTTATCTTCATTTTTTCCCCCATGGAAGAAAATAGTTTCATACAGTAGGAACAAGAAGAAAACAAACAAAAAACCTCACCACTTCATGAATAGATCGGTTGAAACCATCATCTTCTGTGAGGATCAGCAGGATGATGAGGGCCATGTAAACATGGTGGGAGTTTCTCTCTTCGACATGATACAGAATCTCTAATATGGGTAAAACCTTAAAACCAGAAGAGATGCATTAGTGTATCAACAAAAACATTCCAAGATACTGATACCAATGAATGTCACATTTCTTTCTGAATGGACCTGTATTAAAAGAAGTGCTTGGCAAACCCCGTCTTGCAGATCACATTTATGGAGGGATCAAAGCTGTCTTAGCATCTCTGCTTTACTAGGGATCTAGCATAATTGACAATAGACACCGATTCTCCAATCTCATGTGAAGGCAATGAAAAAATAGCCGGTTGCCATGATCTATGGACTATTTTGTAGCCCTCTAACCCCATAGTATCTGATACTAAATATGACGCAGTGGAACTCAACATTGTTTCCTTTACCACAAATTGACAAAATTCAAAGCAGTCGTCACTGGAACGTTATAAAGTCCATACTGCTTGGTAATGTGACCCATTCAGTATCTTATATTCGTGCTGAACAACTTATGTTCAACTTTTCTTTACCTGTTCCCTCTTTACACTGTGATGATATACACAACTGAAATCTGTGTTGATACAGGAGTAATAATTATTGCTTATATAGAATTGTTAGCATTCTAGACTAAACTTGATGTATTAGCTTTTATTGACATATGAGTCTGTTTTTATTGTAACTTTGTTAGTGTGTACAAGGATCTATTCGTAGCCTCACTGGTGAAGTTGCTGCAGACCATCCCACACTGCAGGGAGCGGGTTTCCTTAGCAATTTAACAACGCATTACAGGGAATCTTGTCTCAGGCGGCCAATTCAAAGATGCCTTAAATACACAGTTACCAACCTTTTTTACACTGTGCACCCCTGATAGAAAATATTTGATCCACAAACCCCTAATTAATTAAATCGGTCTTATTGCCTACTCAGACTATTGCTAACAAAACTGTTTGACTGATCCAGGGCAGTCTAGTGTCTGGGGATTGCGGGAGGAAAGCAGTGGCTCAGAGAAAAGACACTGACTCAATGAGTCAGAGTTTGAATCAGGTCTATTGTGATCTGGTTTGAAACTGATTCAGTTGAACAACAATTCTACTTGTTGCCAAGTAGAACAAAGATAAACCAGTCAAACAAAAATTAAATGAACCCAACAAGTGCACTGATGAAGTGCACTTAAAACAGAAGGGTTAAATCTAAAGAACCCTGATTGGTGGATACCGAGCAAAGCACCCCGCCTAACGCCCACTGGGAGGCAAACTCTGAAACCGTCCCAGTGGACTCGGCGTACGAGTACTCTGCCCGAATAAGGGAGTGTACCAGCGCCCGGAACATGGCCACGATGTTTGTCGGGACCCCCCTCCAAACACTGCTTCCTGGTTTTACAAATGGCTACCTTAGCCAATGCCAGGAGCAGGTTGACCAGGAGATCCCTTGGCTTATTGTCCCGGGACACTGGGCACCCAAAAATAAAAAGATGAGGTGAGAAGTGCAACCAGAACTGCAGGAGAAGGCTCCTTAAGAAGGAAAAGAGGGGCTGCAGTCTGGCACAACTCGAATAAATGTGATATACGGACTCCCGCTCGCCACAGAAGGGACAGGCGGTGGGGGAGTCAGTGAAGTGTGCCAAATACTCTCCTGTGCTCAGTGCTCCGTGGAGGACCCTCCAACTCAAATCCCCGGTGGGACGGGGAACCAAAGATGAATAGAGTTCCCTCCACCGGGGTTTCTCGTTCTCGTTCGCAGGGAATACCCGCCTCCAGATGGTGTCTGGGCGGGTGACAAGGGTGAGGTAATGCACTATTTGGAGCACCAGAGAATACAGGACTTTCCTCGGCATGCCGCGGAAACATGCCGGGGACATATCCCCCAACTTGCTGAGGTTGGGGGAGAGAAGAGCCCGAGGGGGTTGCCGTGACTTTGGTTCCACGCAAAAATCCGGAGAGCCGAAGTTGATAGGATGACAAGGCTCTCCGGTCTGCAATACCCCCTCAATGAAGGTGCGGGAGTCGGGGTGGATGGCATCTTTAATCTCCTGGATCAAACGACGAGGGACGCGGGCAGTAAGCAGACCCATCCGGGGCGCGAGCTCCTATGCTCCTACCCAGTCCCGCCGCCCATAGTCCAGGAGATCCCCGACTATGGTCACCTGCGCCAGGATTAGCCGGCGGCAAATAGAAGGTGAATCCAACATCCAAGCCCCCATTGCCGGATTATACAGCAGGGGCTCAGCGAGAAAATCAACCCCCACCGCCTGTTCCTTCCTGGTCGCGGAAACCAGTTTCCAGGCCTTCAGTAAGTCCCGGTAGTATGCCGGCAGCACCGAGAGGTTTCTACCTAAACCCTCGGGCCTGATGAAAAAAAGTTGCCGGTCATACCTCATATTGCGCAGCTGGCGAAAGAAAAAGGTTGCCAGCTGGCACCACTGCGGAGACGGATCTGCGAATAGGTATCTCTGCAGGTATTGGAGGCGGAAAGTGTGTAACTGGGAGCGGACACACACCAATCCCTGTCCACCCTCCTCCAAAGGGAGACACGCAACTCCCTCAGAGACCCAATGCTTCCCCATCCAGAGAAAATCCATCAACTTCCTCTGGATCTTGTTGATAAATTCGGGGGTCGTACCCCTGGCTATCAGCCAGTGCCAAAGCTGACTGGCCACCAACTGATTAATCACCAGGGTTCTTCCCCTAAGGGAAAGCATTCTCGACAGATACACCCATGACCCCAGACGAGCAATGACCCGTTCTTCAAGATCACTGAAGTTTTCTGGGGCAGGGTCCTCCGCAGCAGACAGGTAGACTCCCAGATACTTTAGAGTATCGCTCTCCCACGAGACATTCCGAAACGCGGGGGGCAAGGAGTCCACCTGTAAGGGACCCACCAAGATACCGGTGCACTTGGACCAGTTGATCCGAGCAGAAGAGGCCGCGGTGTAGACCTCTTGGCACGCTCGTGCCCGCTCCAGATCATCTAGGTCCTGGGCCACGAGGAGCACATCATCGGCATAAGCCGACAGGACTACCCGCATGTCTGGCTCCCGCAGCACCAGCCCGGTAAGCCTCCTCCTCAGTAGGCAGAGGAAGAGCTCAATGGCCAGCGCGTACAGTTGCCCAGACAGGGGGCACCCTTTACGTACTCCCCGACCAAACACAAAAGGTGCCGTCAGGGACCAGTTGATCTTCACCAAACACTCTGCAGAGGCGTACAGCATCTGGAGAAAGCCCACAAATTGTGGGCCGAAGCCAAATGCCCGCAGGGTCTGCATCAGGTAACTGTGATCCACTCTGTCAAACGCCTTCTCCTGATCTAGGGACAGGATGGCAAGTGATAGACCAGTCCTCTGCGAGTAGTGCATCAGGTCCCGGACCAGAAAAATGTTGTCATTAATGCTCCGGCCCGGGACAGTATAGGACTGGTCGGGGTGAATCACCTCTGCCAGCACGAACTTGAGCCTCAGCGAAAGCGCTTTGGCTACGATCTTATAGTCCGTGCCGAGCAGTGAGACCAGTCGCCAATTAGAGATCTGACGGAGATCCCCCTTCTTTGGCAGCAAAGACAGTATTGCCCGCCGACATAAAAGTGGCATCTCACCGATCTCCAGGGCTTCGGCTAGGACCTCGGTGAAATCAGGTCCCAGCATCTCCCAAAAAAACTGAAAGAACTCCACAGTCAGCCCGTCCAGCCCCAGCGCCTTTCCGCGGGACATGAGACTGAGGGCTTCAGAGAGCTCGGCCAGAGTCAAAGGTAACTCAAGCCGCTCCCTTCCGTCCTCACCGACCGTGGGAAGCCAGAGTTTGAATCAGGAGAACCAGTTTAATTCCCGGGGTCAGCTCCTTGTGACCTTAGGCAAATCACTTAATCTCCCTGTGCCTCAGGCACCAAAATCATAGGGGCAGAGATTGTGTCTGTAACCATCCAACGTGCAGCATACCACGCTTTATACTATAATTGTGAAGCGCTTTGAATCCCATTGGGAGAAAAGTGCTAGATGAAATAAAAAGATATTAATTAATAAGGACCCAAACTGCGTCGCAATGTGTGCAGAAAACATGGGTGCCACAACTGCGGGAGCCTTCAAAGTCACACCCCTTGCAGCTGTGGATGCAAAGTATTGTGGGGAGCGACTTTAGAAGCTACTGTTGTGGTTGATCGCTATACCACTCACGCTAAAGTGATGTTTAGGGCTGTACGAAGGTGCAATCTACACACCGGCTCAGGAACCCACTATACCACATGGGTTGGGGAATCACCGATTTAAAGCAAAAGCAGGAAAGGAGCCCAGCAAACCTCTGCCGGCACCTGGCTGCTCATGGCTCTCCTCTATGTTGTCATTAACACAATCTTTCAATTTATCCCCTGAAACAGGAGAGTCGCAAATTCAACGATTATGTAGGAGGAAGCAGAGTCGAGGGCCGCGGGTACTGGTTCCTGGCTCATTGCAGCTTAGGTCAGAGACTGTTTCAGGTTCCTCTTTGAATTTGCTGGTAAAAAAAAATAAAAAACAGCAAATTCAGTTAAAGGAGAAAAAAAAAAAAAAATCAGTAGAAAGACGCTGCCCGCATGGCTTGTGGCTTTCAGCAGAAGCTTCACGTTCTTCTTTAGCCTCTGAGTTGTCTTTCAGCTGCATTTGATCATTGTATTCCAGTATTTATTTATTTAATGGAAGCTGTTCCATGTACACATCAGCTTTTCAAACCTTTTTTTCATGATTAGATCTGTCGCTTCCAGATTTTATTGCATACACTTTGTAGACGTTGAAACCTGGACTGGTAAAGCTTAGGTTTAACAGTCTCCCAAAGGAGCTATCCTAGCTCTAAAAATGCATATTGATGGCTTTAGAAAAACAACCTACTTAAGATTTGTTTTCAGAGCAGGTCCACCTACATGCACAACAGCTGGAAATTCACATGAATTCATTCATTTGTAAGGACAAGTGTGCACTGTTAAATAATTCAGTGAATTAGTTCACACAACTAAGAGGAGAAACAGTTGAGATACTTACAAGGTTTTCAATATCAGTCCGAGCCAACACATATGTTCTCACATTGCTATTCTGATGCAGTAATGTGTATAAGAGCAGAGTCGCCTGATCAGACTTTTGATGTTCACACAGAGCAGTATACAGACTGTTGAAATTTATCTGGAATGTGTGGGGATTTGGGGTGGGCAGGGCAGAGCTATCTGAAATACAAGACCAAGACACATAAGCATTTCTGTCAAACATGTTTAGTACCAAAAACCCAAATATCATATCCGAGTTGTATATTACACAGAATATAGAGCCACCTTTATGAGAACTATGGTGTCATTGTGGCCATGCCAGTCTCTGCATTTTCTTGCAAAAGTACAGTATAGCAGGGGTTCTCAACTCCAGTCCTAAACATCCCCCAAAAGGTCAGGCTTTCAGGATATCCCAGATTCTGCACGGGTGATGCAGTCTACAACTGAGCCTCTGATTGAGCAACCTGTGCTGAAGCAGGGATATCCTAAAAACCTGACCTGTTGGGGGGGTCTTGAGGACTGGAGTTGAGAATCCCTGCAGTAGAGTACAAGCTCTTTTGATCCGGGCTATTATAAGGCACCTACAATATTCCATGTAGTTGTTTTACATCACTGTGCTGTAACTGAAAGTCTCAGGCTGATACTCTCTAGCCTTTAACCAACTTTCCGGAAAAGTATTTTTTTTCATTTAGTGAACCACCACTTGAAATGGAGCATTTCAACTTGAATTAAAGAATGGAAAATTGAAATAATTAGCACCAATGAAAACAGATGTGAGCAAAACAAAATAATGACTGGATTTTCCCAGTTCTAAGTTGGAACATTTATGCAGATTATTATTCTATTAATCATATCCGTAGAAAACACTTTGTTTCTCGGAAACCAACGTATTATATACTTTACTGTATGTCTAAATGCTACGCTTTTCCCATGGAACGAAGGTATGTGGAAATACTTTACCAGATACTTGCCCTGCCCCCCATACAACACGCTGTAAAGCAGTCCATCCTTTGCTGGAGAAGATGCTCATCTTAATCCTTTGCATGGAGTTTAACTCCTCTCTAGCACTGGGAAGACGGCCTCATGGAATACTGAATATGAGCCTAAGACTTTTGAAATCGTGTTCCTTTGTGTGTTAAAGAAACAGCCTGCCTTAAACACTAAAAATAGACAAGTGTGTGGAGTGAATAGGCTGGATGAGGTACCTCATGGTACCATTTATTTATAAAATATTTTACCAGGAAGTAATACATTGAGAGTTACCTCTCGTTTTCAAGTATGCCCTGGGACATGCGACCATGGTGGCTGACATCTTGGCTACACCCTACAGTAATCTTTATCCTTCTAAATAATGATGTCTGAGAATTTTGTGCGTTTAGAAGTGTCAGTGGGAGTTGAGAAATAATTCTACTGAAGAAAAAAAACACTTACAGAATGAACATCCCTCTGATTATGATTTGGGGGAGTATTACAGTATATAGTAGTGTTATTTAAAAAAAAAAAAATATATATATATATATATTTTTTTTTACAGCTCCACCAAAACCATTAAATCCGTTTTGCAGGTATGGTGATTAACCAGAAGAATGTGAAATCAAAATATTGGTACCTTTGAGGGGGGATCCCTGTTATAGAGCCATTATTACACTTACACATGGATTGTGTATGCTATTGTATCCCATTTCCAAGTCACAGCTTCGAGAAAAGATCACCAGTGGTCTTTAAAGCACATTATGTTTACCATTAATAAATACTGTGTCTCCTGGGACTAAGAGGTTGCACAGGACATACAAGTCAATGGCACACATTTGACACCGTAAATGCAGTTGAATGACCACGTTTTTGAGCTTTACTCCTTATAGTACTCGCTGTACTGGAACAAAAGAATTGAGGTTCACCATATGCTGTCAGGGGTCTGATCCTGTGGTACAGATGAAGTGCTATTTAAGTTCCGTTTGGGCGCAAGGAAACTGCTGATGACCAGAGCCTGACCGTGGCCCGATAGCAGCTCCCCTGCACCCAAAAGCCTAATAATGCTGGCTGCCCTGAAGGGATTAACGTAGCGGGAATCCCATTCAGAAGCAGGGACCGCCACCAGTATAAGAGCTGCACAGAGAGATCAGAGAGAAGCAGTGCCTCTCTGTGTCTCCCAGAGCAGCTCTCACCGCAGATCTCTCTATTTATATTATTTTAAGTCCATAGGATTGAAGCAGGGGATCTCCAGAGCTGAACTACATTCATTTCAGGTCCGGGGACCCTCTGCTTCCTGAGTTACAGGCCTCTGTAGAGGGTGCAGTGTCTCCTGCAAGTTTGAATCACCCGCTTCACAGCCCACGTGACCGGGACATTTAAACAGCGCCAGATACTAGCACCCCATACAGAAGCCTATAACTCAGGAAGCAGAGGGTCCTCAGACCTGAAATGAATGCAGTTCAGCTCCAGAGACCACCTGCTTCAATCCTATGTACTAAAACTAATAATACAAATAGTGAGATCTGCTATAAGAGCTGTGCGGGGAGACAGAGACAGGGACTGCTCTCTGCGCAGCTCTTACAGACTGGTGCGGTTCCGGTATAATTAACGCTGCACAAGTCCCATTAGGAAGCAGGGACCCACGCTGCATTAATCCTTCTGGCAAATTCCCTCTGCGCTGGGACATGAGCGTGCTTGGCTGTGATCACGACCCCCCTAGCGCCACAGTCTGCCCGAATCAAGTGCCGCACAGAGAAACTGTAATCGTGCCACATCAATAGATCCCATGTTTGAATGAATTCAATGGTAGGAAGGTATCGGGACTCATTAAGTTGAAGTATGTATGGCCATCTATGTACATAGCGCTTCGTAGCAGCAATACAAGTGACATAAAACAACACAATGTTAATAAGCTCTTTAGACACAACCCATTAGGAAAAGGAGTCCCTGCCCTGAAGAGCTTGCAATCTAATTGGGAAGTAGAAGGAACGTACAGAGACAGAAGGACGGTGTTCTGATAAGTGCATCTGCAAGGGGCCAAGGTTGATTTATGAGGTGTATAGCACCAGCCACGGAGTTACCCATATGCTTCATTAATGAGGTGTGCTTTAAGATGGGTCGTAAAGTAGGGTAGAGAGGGTGTAAATCCCAGCTGGGACCGAGACGCCTAGAATAAATCTGTATATCGAATAAATCGGGGGAGCGCAAACTTTTGCTGCTGCGCCCCCCCCCCCCCTGTCTTGCCAGCCCCGGTGCTCACGCGCCTTCCCCACCTGTCTTGGAGCCGTGTCAATTGACGCTGCGGGGGGTCATATGATGTCATGTGATCCGCGGCGTCATTTAACACGTGTGACGTCACATTTGATGCCGCGTTGCCATGGCGATGTGCCATACAGGCGTCTGAATCACGATAAGTTGAGAGTTGCAGGTGCCTCACGCGATCCCCCGGCATTTAATTTAAATGCCTTGGGGCAAAGCGCGGGGCCTCTGCAATCGCTGCGCCCCACCCAGAAAAATCTCCCGGTCCCCCTGGCACGCCCCCCAGTTTGTGCACCCCTGCAATAAAGAAACCTTTTTTTTTTCAACTTCATGAGTGACCCATTTGCTAGCAAAAAAAAACCCAGCCCAGGCAACATGTCAAAATCTATTTCAAAGGGACACATGACATACCCTGTGTATTCCTAAAGGATGTGATCGATTGCCTGTAAGGATTTGGACAATCCGGTGCATCTGTTAAATTTGCAAGAACCAGCAGCAAAAGAAGACTCTGGTTGGCCAGAGGAGAAGACTGCTCCTGTTGGGGTGATGGTTTGCTGCCTACCCCTCCCAATGTCAAAACTGTCCAAAGACCACCTGGAAGACAAGGTAAAAGGTTAATACTTCATTGCATTATTCCAACAGTTTCTATTACAGGCATTCAATAAATAATTAAACCATTTGAAATACATATTTTAACTTTTTGGTAGTAAACATTATAGTTTCCAAGGTGTCAAAGTGAACATTATAGTTTCCAAGGTGTCAATGGTCTTTTGAGAAAAAGACAAAAGGTCAAAGTAATCCGGCCGCTCCTCCTCCTACCGTGCTCCCCAAAACTGGAACGGAGACTCTCATAGCCGCCACCAGTCTAAGTTCTTTCTAAACTAAAGCTGTCTCACATTCTAATCTGGTCTTTAACTGTTACATACGCCTATAATATACATTATCTCTAACTGTGCATGCAATGTCTTGTATATAATGTATACCCTGTTCACTTATGTAACTATGTATATGCCGGGGAACACTATTGACCTATACCTACACCTATTGCCAGATCAATCTGATTTTGGGCAAAACTATTTCTCCCCGTGCACAAAAATAAAAAATAGAAAGGGGTTCACATGTGATTTTATTTAAAATAAATAAACATAATTCAGATAATGTGTCCTCATTAAATTCAGAATTATTTCATTCAAATAACAATTGTTATATTCTTACTGAACACTTCATATTTATACTGAGGAGAAACGCTCAGTGATGCCTGCTAAGGGTTCACTCATTTCTGTGCCTGTCAAGTATTGAGCATTATTCATTTATATTCAGTATCAGTGTACCCATATTCTTCAAGGGATTCAAACTGATCAATTAATATATCATTTTGGTATGTTTTTGCACACAAATGAATTGGAGACTGAGGGTGTTGCAATTGTGCTAAAACATGCAATGCAAATATCAAGACAAATGTGTATAATGTGTTTAAGGATTAATGTAGGAACATTTCATTTTCACCGTTTGGACAGCTTTACCCACCTACAACTTATTTTTAATATAACAATGAAATGTTAGTTCAGACAGTATACCTGCCAAGGAACAGGTGTAAAATAATGGAATGTAAACATCTTCTGATATGACAAGGTTTGCCAGGTGCTGAAGTTGCCCAACGAATGTTAAATTCAGTATTATTATTCTTAATTTCACTGAGAGCAGTCAGAGACGAGTTGTGCATTTAACGCTGAATGGGCATGTCTATTTCTGGGGGGTGGGGGGTTGATACTCTCAGGATGGGTTTCATTGAATGTCTGGTCAATCTTCTGCGCGGTTTGTGATTGGAGGAAGCCCACCATCCTATGCCCAGATTGCAGGCTCCCGACTAACCCTCAAGAGCTCATGGCTGTTCTCACCATCTCTTCTTGGATGACACCCCTCCCAACTGCCTTCCTTTCTCTGCTAAATGACCCATTTTTTTCCTTTTAATAGCACAAGGTAAACGTTTGTGGGAGGCCACTTTAGGTGCCAATTGTGCCTTATTTGTAGGTAACAGCCAACTCAAAGTGTTTCCAAATATGTCAGCAACACATACCCTTGTATTGGAGCTATGTCACTAGGCAATGCGGTCTTTCATAATATAAAGCACACGATACTGTATACTGTAGTGTGTACCCCATTGAAATCTGTGCTGCCTCTCTGTAATCCTGCACTAGAAAGTGGAAGGTTCCACAAGGTATTCACATTACCTACCAATAGAGCACCCGCATTAACATTGACATACAGGAAAATATGTTGGTACCAAAATAGGACTGCAAACTCTTTAGAAAAGGGAATTAATATAAGTAGTACTATGTGCTGCATAGCCTGCCAGAGCTATGTGAGAATAAGTGACACCATGAAATTAAAAGTGCACTGCAACTGGAAAAGAGTTGATCATTATGGAGGCAGCCATGTTTAATGCGGCCCACATTAGTTGTATGCTTGTTGTCTGGCAAAATGGCAGCGCTTCAGCAGCAACAATCAAAGGGTAACAGATCCTCAATTATAGAATGAGAAAGTGGTGTCAGACAATCCTATCCCAAAGCAAAACAAGTTCCACCCTAAAATCAGAAATACAACACACACGAGAGATTATTTCTCAGATGAAGTCATGCAGAATACAGGTTGCCCATCAGATTCAGTGCAGTTTCCCATGTGAACTCTACCCTATAATGACATCAGTAGATGGCGTGTTCAAGTATTTGGCATGTTAGAGTTGTGGATGCCCCTGGAGAGCTTAAATATATCTGGATTTAACTGTACAGGCGCATTTTACTATTTGCACACAAAAAAAACCCTCGAAACAAGCAGGAACGTTCAGACTCGAAGTGACAAAGTGGCCCACTTAGTTTGACCAGCCTCATAAGTTGCTGTAAAGCCTCAGAACCCATCGGGATCCTGTTTGCTTTCCATATTTAGCACACCCTTGTGTGTCCATCCCCACGCATGTTCACATTTCTTTATTGTATTATACGCCACAGTCTCTGCTGGTAGACCGGTCCACAGCAGAGAGCAAGTAGGGGTTTGGGAAGGATAACAGAAAGAACAAGGATTAAAACTATGAACAGTAGCTCTATACCCTTTACTAGCACATGTCAAGAAAACACTGCACAATATTGCATAAATTAAAAAGGTACTTAAGAGATGACAATAGCATGTGTGGATACCTGCATACAGTATAAACCTCAGAGAGATTCAGGGGTTACATACGGAGTCTCAAAACTGCATTCTTCATCAGCTCCCTCATTCAAACACTTCCAGTTTTTAACTTCACAACTTTGCCAATTCACAGTGAAACATGAGATCTTGTTTACGTGAATTAAACCAAGCTCTTTATGTATTTTAAAAAAAAAGAAGATCATTCTTGACTTGACCAAAGTCCAAGAGCTCAGAACCTGCCAATGTTTCAGATTGCTAAAATAACATAACAATATTTACTTCTTTCTGGCAGGAATACAATATTTCTAACGGCAGAAAGGAGTTCCAACACAAGTATGAGTGTCCGTGAAACAAAGAAAGCGCTCAACGTGCAAAGTGAACAATTATAGAAGAACTTGACACTAATGTTACGGAGCGAGTAGGACCAAAGTCTGCAAAATCCATATTCAAGTTATTACATCTGGGACAAGACGCAAGCATTCATACATTTCCCTGGAGACTATTTTTGTAAAACGTCAGCTGAAACACAGTAAAAAAAAAATGTAAATGCCATTTACTTTTTAACAACTAATAATATAATTTGTAGGAAATTGGAGATCATCCCAGACGCATTTTTATTCGAATACGCCTCTGCACCGGAGATTCTCTGAGCGCGGGGTGACTGGCTGTAGGGTAAGCCTTCAAATGGCCCTTTTGGATGAAAACTATTTGCTAAAAGCTTTTAAGAAAGATTCAATCAACCTTAGAAAAAAAAAAAAATGATTTGCTTCCTGTGTAATAATGAATATCTATCCTATGTTTCGGGTCCTATGTAATTGTACTCTTATCTGGTATTGTTCGTCCATTCCCTTATGGCAGCATAGTTACAGTAGGTACAAAAACAAAAGGAAAAGTCTGGATAAATAATTTGTACGTATATACAACAACTTACAAAGAGTCTGATTACAAAAGAGCTACTTTACCAATCTTGAAAACACCAACGGGTTACTAAGGAGACATTAAAAGTTTAAAAAAACGTATAAAAAGCACTTACACTTTGATGAGTAAAAACCCAAAAATTGTGCCAGCCATAGCTATTGTACCCTTTGAATTTTTTGGTTTGTGACGTTCTAGGTATAAAACCTGACAGCGTGCGCACACAAACGAAATTCCACTTACATCTGATCAAAGCAATTATTTTAGTAATTTGTCACTGTGGAAGGAGTTTTCCTGATTTGACAGATTATCGATCTGATCTTAATTGCAGCCAAGAGCTAGAAAACGGAATGAATTCTACTCAACACACTATATGTCCATTGGACAAGACAGATCACTCTCACAACTGCAGAATGGATGAAGTGTTTTGATCTAGATGTTAGGACCAAGAAAGCGGTTAATAAATGGACTCTCTATATCAAAATGACCAAGCTGGAAGCAGATTGAAGTGTTTCTGCCCTTCAACCCATTTTCTAGAGGTCCAAATATTCCGAATTTGCCATGGATCTTTGGTCTAGACTGGAACAAGACCTTTTATTTTGCCTACTGACTTATTGATTGAAACATATACATTTATGGAAATTTTGTAGAGTTAATGGGCTTTGTTTTAGTAATACAAAATATAAAATAGAACAATTGCTTTTCCTGTTCATAGCGCAAATAATGTTTCTACTTCTACTGTAACTAAAAAACAAAAGACACCCTGTGGGCAGCACTCGTTGTATGCAAAGATGAAATGGTGATAAATTTAAAATTAAAATACTTTAATTATATTTTGTTAAAATAAGTGTCAAAATCGTTGAAATAAATGGACAACTGACTGTGGTAACACAACACAAAAAACAGACAAAAATATACAATACTACAACTGAGATCCAGGGGGGGAGGTGGAATTCCCACCTAATTGCTAATTAGCAGAGATGAACAATCAAAGACAAAATAGTCAACCCCTTAGTTCAGCAATGACGAGGTTAAAAAGCCTGTAAGATGGATACAGGTGACGGTGGACTAACCATGCAAAAGTATATGGCAATATGCAATACAAAATGGGTAACAATAGAGTGAAAACTCACTAATAGTAGTTGGATAGCCTACAGTGTGGGAAGACTATGGTTATGAGGGGTCCCTAAATAAAGGGATTCAGCAAGCCTAGCTATGGATAGATATAGTTGATAGGCAATGTGTTCATAAATAGTGTGCACAAGAGCTCACAACAGCTTACACCTGTACCTAGGTCTTCAATGTTTTGGGTGACAAAAAGAATTTAAATCTGTCCCGGAACACTTCCTGAACTTTTGGGTTTTAGATATTCCCTCGTCACAGAAATTAAATTAAAGTATGTGTATATCACTGCTGTTGCTACTTATGTTTTGCAGTATTTTATTAATATACTTTAAAAAAAAAAACCTTTAGTAATAAAGGTATACAAAATACTCATAGCAAACAGATTCATTTTTAAAAGCAAAAATGACCCAGATTTGGCAACGACAACACGTTGCTGCAATTGGCTTATATTGGTGCAAAAAAAGGGGATGAATCTTTTGTCCAGACTAGATCATTTGGGGTTTGTGAGCAAACCTTTAATGTCAGCATACTTAATAATACATTGACCCGCCATTTATTTTTATTCTTTAAATTAATCCAGTTTTTAGACTCATAACTCAAACTGTAAATGGACGGAGCTGGAAGTTTAGATTAAGTCTGAGAATTTCAATGTTTGGTTTTGGAAAGAAATCACGTACAAATGCAACCTAGTACAACAACATCTAGTGGGGGTTTTTTTTCTTTTCCTTCTCCACTCGAAAGAAAAACCAGCTGAAGAGATTGGTCTGGTTGTAAAACTATCACAAATGTTTGTATTACACATCAAATTATTATTTGGAAGTGGGCATACAATTGTGAAAATGACCAATGTGCTTTATCAGAGTAGGGTTGTGGTATGAAATTGCGGCTTAATGACAAATGCAAGCAGTAGTGCTATAGGTACATACGTAGATCTGCCAATTACCCAATTGTCGCCATGCGTGAGGCAGATCAAAGACATTATTTAGGCACTGCTTTTGTAATGAATATAGTTTCTGTTTGAATGTACAGAGAAACAAAATGCTATAAGTTCCAAAGAGACATTGGTACAGATGCCAAAGTAAAGCAAAATATTGGGAAACCGTTCATTTGCGGTAGGAAAAAGAGAATGTTCCTCTTGCTTTAGAACGATGAGTTGCAATCCATGCAGTTTCCATGTTTTCCAAAATGGGAAATCAGAACCGTGTCACGGCTTCATTGTATTTGGAAATGTGTGTGAGACGTGGGATACTCCCCACTGCTGAGTGCATGGGAACCATTATAAAGTACATTCTAATGCAGGTTTGCTCAACTCCAGTTCTCAAGCCCCCCCCCCCCCCCCCCCCCCCACCTCAACATATCCGGTTTCCAAGTTATCAGGACTTGCTTATATTATAATTAGCTATTTATTTTCCTCCTCACTCTACTTTAATCATCACAAGTGTGCGGCAAAGGCAAAATAAATCCACGTACATTATTTCAGTTTTAAGCATATGAAAAATGAACACTGATTTAATTAAATACAGAATTATTTTGCTTTTCCATCTCTACACCCCTCTGTTTTTCCCTTTATATAGCAAATCTGTAAGAAAAGCTTGCCTCCTGAACTCATCAGCATGCCTGTCCCTAGGCAATAAGTAAGTAAGGCACTGCCTAGGGACGGCCATGTCACTGGGGGCAGCGGGAGAGGACCGTGGGAGAGGAGCAGCCGAGTACAGTGGTGGCAGAGGACGACAGCGGTGCGAGAAGAGGACGGACGACCCCCAGATCGGTGAGCGGAGCAGGGTGGCAGGAGTTGGATGGCACGGCGGGAGAGAAGCAAGGCGGGATTCAGAGCGGGACGATGGCGGCTGGGGAGGAACGCGCCCCAGTAGTCCAACCAGGAAGTCTTCACTGACTTCCTGTGTCTGCCGCTGCTAAAGCGCGCTCTTCCCCAGCTATCCTCCTCCTCGCTCTGAATGCCACCCTGCTTCTCTCCCGCCGTCCAACAACTCTGCTGTCCTGCTCACCGCTCTGGTGGTCCTCTGTTTATGTCTCTCGCTGCGCTCCTCTGCCACCACCCTACTCCACCTCGCGGTCCAAGACAGCACTGAACAATAAATAACACAAAACAAGGCATTTGAAAGGCACTCTTTAGTTGTACTATGTAAAATGTTTGGGACTAATTATGGGTAGTGTACAAGTGTACTAGATTTAGCGCATCCACCTGTGTGTCTATCATGCTCCCCAAAAACCTTTCACTCGAAGGAAGTGGCAATATTTGAGCGGATTTAACTTTTGTCAGGAACTGCATATAAACTTGGCATTTGCTTTGCATGAAAGAAAAGATGTTGACCATTTTGTAAATAATAAATCGCAAATCATATAGCGGGGCTCTTTAACTGGTGGCCCACGGGTCGAAAGGGCCTTGATGTGGCCTTTGGACTCTCTGCACCTGCTAATTTACTAGTAGTTGCTTAGACAGCCAAGTGCAATTTGTCACACTGAGACTCACTTGTAAGTTTCAGGCAATGTAAACACACAGAGGTGGAAGTGGGAAAACAGGAGAGCGAGCGGAGCAGCTGTCCCGGGCGCAGACGGTTAAGGGTGCAAGTGGGCGGTCAGAGTAGAGTGGATGCGGAAGCAGGAGGGTGATAGCGCACACGGCTATGTCGGCAGTAGAGGATGTGGCAGCAGAGGATGGACGGAGCCCGCCCCTGCGGTCTGACCAAGAGGTCCGTCACAACTTTCGGTGCTCGCTGCCAGGATGGCAACCCCCGCTCCACAGGTAGGGACTTTGTTGGGGGGATAAGGGCTGGAGCCATGGTGCCTTCGCCCACGCGTGAAGCGGGTGCTTTCCCTGGCCATGGTGGACGGGCCGTGGGTGGCGTTACTAGGGGCGTCACAGAGCTGGTTCGGCCTCAATGGGGGAACCGCTCACGGGACCGGCCTGTTACGCCAAGAAATCAGTTTCAACTGATTTCTTGCACAAACCCTCCCGCCGCATGGACGCGATCACTGCCTTAAGGCAATCTGATCACTCAGCATGTGGACACCTCCGCAAGGTCTGCGGCACCATGGCCCCAGCCTAAGGGTTGTTGAAAGAGATGGGGCGGAGAAAATGGAGGGGGCAGAAATTAGGGGGAGAGAGGGAGGGGAATGAAGTCAGGGAATGAAGTGGCCTTTATAGTTGCTACGAAACGCGTTGGAATTATACTTTTATTGATCTATTACCCTAGTATATTACCACTTTTCTGGCCAAGTGAAGAGCTCGATTTCGGCACCTTCCTGGTTGACGCCCCTCCGGTGACTTCATCTTTGTTCGTCGGTGTGTATCAGCGTTCAGTGTGCTGGTGTGAGTGGCAGAGCTAACACTGATTGGTGAGACTGTCCCTCTACCAGCTACTCCTCAACGGAGTTCGGGACTTATCCACTTTGTCTATGTGGAAGCTACAAAGGGACCCTCCGCTTCCAAAAAGCCCAACAGATGAGAGCACAGCACGATATGACTGCAGACTCCTGAGATCGGGTGATCCGCTGCAGCCTTCTCCTGTGTCCTGATGCCCGAGCGGTAACAACTGTCTTAGGCCTCGGGCAGACTCCCTACTGGCGTGCTGAGGCGCAGGGAAAGCGGGGACTTTCCCTGGCCTTGCGGTTGCTTACCGCACGCGCTGTCAGCGGGCCGTCAGGGGGCGGACCGGGGGCGGGCGCGTCACTGGCCGGGGTGGGCCAGTGACGTCACGGAGCTGGTTCGCCCTCATTGGACGAAACACTCACGTGACCGGCCTGTAGCGTCGGCAAGCTGGGGAATTTTAAATTCCCCTAAGACCTGCGCGGTGAGCCCCTACTAAAGCCGCTCTAATTGCGGCTGTATGGGCTCAGTGCTGAGCGGGAGCGCACGTCAGCACGCTTCCGCCAGCAAGCGCTAAACACGGCCGAGGCCTTAGTCACAGTTACATGCCTGTTTAACCTTTTTCTGATGTACGCAGAACCTTGAATTACTTTTTAATATAAATTGTTCATTCATACTTCACCATGAGCGTTGTGCGCTGTTTTGTGTTTTGTTTTGTCTAGATTCAGGGTCTTGGACCACCCTATCACAGCAGCAGACGCTCCTCATTGGTAACCTAGTTACTTATACTCACATGGGTATTTAGTGGTTATTTCACTTTATTCAATTCACTTTTTTTTATTCATTATAGTTGCGCACTTGTACTGTGTTTTTCTCTGTTTCACCAATGTGACATGGCTGAAATAAAGATGGTAAATAATACATATATACATGTATAGTATCTTTTATTATGTGTGTTATTGATCTACTCAGTTATATGTCAATAAACTCGACATATAACTGAGTAGATCAATAACACATAATAAAAGATACTATACATATATATATATATGTATTATTTACCATCTTTATTTCAGCCATGTCACATTGGTACTTGTGTGTTTTTCCTCACATTCAAGCAATTGGATATACTTGTGATCATTTAATTATTAAAATTTTATATTGATCTCTTTTATTATTCTTTATGTTAACGTGATTGTGTTGCGAACTAGCTTCTTCTAGGTATTTGGTTCTAGGCATTATAGTATACATACTTAGAATTATGTTTTTATATACAGACTATTCCTTCTTTGATATTACTGTATGATTTTCTTCAGGTATCAAAGAAAGGAATTACTTTTGCGTAAGTGTGTTTGTCATTATGTATTTTCATAATGAAGTTTATTTTAAAATAATTTTTAATTTACTTAACAAATATTGTAAGGGATCCGTCCCTGATTGGTCTAGGGATGATTTTCTTGTGCTGGTGCATATGCACCCCCTTATTTCCCTCATTTTTCTATTCTATCCTTCTCTTTCTTTTCTTCTCTTTTTGCCATTTTTCTTTTCCTTGTCGCTTTCTTCTTTCTTTTCCCTCCCCCACCCCCCACATTCCCTTCTTTTCTTTTTCTCTCCGTTTCCTTTTGCTCTTTAGTTTTGTTTTTTTCCTTTCTTCTTCCCTCTTTTTCTCTCTCCCCCCTCCCCCCACTCATCCTCTTCCTCTATTTCTTTTTCTGTGTCTCCCCCCCCCCCCCCGCTGCCTCGGGCCGCGCTCACTGCGGGGACCACGGGGAGTTCACGGGTTGCTACTGCGCAAGCGCGTTCACCCGGGGCTCCTGTGTGTGTCCTGGCAGGCGCGCGGCAACAGGGAGGGGCTTAGGGGTTTCCTCTTTCTTTCCCTCTCCTCCTTGGTGGTGCGTGCGCACAAGGATGACGTGGTGGATGGCGCCGACGGGCGCGCGCATTCAACGCGCTCCCCCGCCCCGAGACACGCTCCATGGTCACCATGGTAAGGAAGCCCTTCGCTGGCCCTGCGCAAGCGCGTTTTAGCTGGGGGCGTTTTCCGATCCCTGCTGGCCCAGGATTGCGTGTGGGAGGCGGGGGCTGCCTGCAGGGGCGTGTGTGCGCGCTCTGATGACCCCACACCAGAATCTCATTGCCCAGATTGCAGGGAGGATCCCAGATATGGTTCAGGATTGGTAAGCCAATTATTTCTTAGTCTTTAAATATGTTAATGATGATGGGATGTGTACGCCTTGATAAAGTGCTCTGTGTAGCACGAAACATGTTGGTAGGGTTGCCCTTGCCCTTTTTCCTTCCATGACTATTACATTTTTTATGGATAACGCACTTTCCTCCTAATTTCTTGTTGGGATGATTCCGGTTGTGCTCTGCCATTTCTCTCTCTTATCTGCATCCATCTCCAAGGACGGAGGCACACCCAGAGGTCTGGTGGGATCAACGTGGACGATGCAGCAGACTCGTGAGTTTTCTTGCTTGCTACACGGTCATATCATTATTCCACAAAAGGATTAGGGTACTATTCATTGGGGTGATCATTAGCCTTTGGGTTCCTGGACAATTTGAGTGCCATCTATGGTGGTTTACCAACTAGGATACCACACCCAGTACCCCCCTACAATCAAGAATATATCCCAGACCTCATATAGGATTCATTATCTTCATAATATTATCATTATAGCTGTATACAGTTCTTAGCACCACGCATTATACTTCTGTATACAGTATACAGAACTGAACACTACAGAACCATTATATACTGTAGGAAAATATAATGTTGACATTCAGGCAGCACCAGTAGAAAGTATCCATGAACATACACATGATGAACAGACCAGTGAGGTTTCAAAAGCCTTGTACTATTACATCTATGAAAAACTATTGATGGTCAATTAAAAGGCATCACTTCTAACAATGAATCTCTACAAAGTATTCATGAGAAACCGTTTTCTACCTTAAACAATTCCCCATAGGTCTGAGAAGTAACTATGTACGGTATAAGGAATATAAAAAAGCAAACACCTGAAAGCATGAAGCCTGGGTGTCTGCAATGCTTGGTGCGCTAATAAAAACCCTTCAACAGCCGAGGACCAGCAACAACCCACATGCTAGTGTGACATTTTTAGCCTATAAAACAGGACTGTGCTTATCGTGTAAGATCAGCGATTAAAAATCAATGTAAGGTTAAGGTTTATTACACTTCAAAAGAATAGACGTGCTGGTATCGCTGAAAAGACTTGGCTTGTCTGCACTATAAGCCATGTGTAGCTGCACTGTAGAGAAATGACAGGGTGAGTTAAGATAGCAAGGTCTTGTGACCGACCTCTGTGCATCAGTGGCACCAGCATGACTAGACCGAGGCTCCAGGCTCTGAGCCCTGGCATGGCTGCTTCCTGACTGGACACATTCCCAAAGCGCCCAGCTCTCCTTTCACTCGCTCTTCTGCTTGGATTGTCCCCTTTACCTCCTGTAATCACTTTTTTTTTTTTTTCCCCTTGGATGTTTATTTTGCAATTTTCCAAAACACATAATAAGCAAGCGTCTCCAAAGTAAATATTCTCTTTGAGAGATAAAAAAAAGAAAGAAAAGAACCCATAGATGTAAAACGTTAAGGGATTTTCTTTGGGGGGGGGGGGGTTTACTAGAGATAAAAAAAATCATAGAAAATACTAAGTAATACAAGCGAGCATTCAGTTAACCCTTTGCATTAACGTAAAGAAGCATAGTTGTAGGTATCTAGGTTTATAGATATATGATATGTATATATTGCCAACCATGTACACAGAGCTGTACAACAACATTACACAAGACAATGCAGTGCATGTGTTAGAGATGTAGATCTACATTTCTATGCTGTTTTCCCTTGATCCAGACCTAATAAGCACGCCACAAGTGCTCAGTTAAAACGAATGGAGGATGGAGCACATTTAGATATAATGCTGCATGTAGGCAGGAGACAGCCACCGAGAATGAGGATGTCAATATAATGCAGGGCAAGGAACGATGAGGCACCTCATTTTTGAATTTCAATTACAATATAGTGCGCGGTAAGTAGCATTGTACATAAGCTTTTTTACAGACAGTCCTTGCCCAGATGCGCTTACAAGCTCTGTTTTTGCCAGAAGCACAGGGAGATAAAGTGACTTGCCCAAGGAGCTGACACCAGGATTTGAACCAGGCTCCCCTGCTTCATACTGTACTCGTGTCATTGTTCTCAGAGTCAGTGCCTTTACTGAGCCACTCCTGCAGCCCTTTAAATGCTGTGTGTGCTGGCACTAGTTAAGCAATATATTTCCACAGAGGAGGTGGTATGATGATGTGAGTATTCTACATGTTTACCTGATTGTGCGTTGCAGTCGATATAGAGTGGCCCTGTCCCAAACACAAGTCATTGGACATCTCTACTAGGGAGCATAGCACTTGGCTACAGATTGCGCACAGTGGCTCCACTTTTTGTGACACCCTTGTACATTCAAAGCAGCAACTTACTGAATTTGAGGGAGGGTAAACCAGTATATGAGAAAAATATATAGTTTATGGTCTGAAGTCCAAGTGCTGTTATAGGGCACATACAAATAACAGCCTTACAACCCAAAATGGAAGTCAGGAAGGAAAGTGTTGGTGCGTGTATGGCTTTTCTGTACGTACATTTAACGGCTAAGAAATTATAACATGGACGTAGGGAAGTTAAGCATGTGTGGGTTTTTTTTCATTTAATTTTTCATTTTTTAGATTTAGTGCATCTATCGGTCATTCCAGTGAATGTCATTATTTGCACATCCATGTATAATACAAACTTTCCCTATTGTGCAGTGTAAGAAATTTGATAATCAAATTTCACATATTTGACTTCATTCTGTTGACCGAAGAGATTTACGCCATCTTTGTCTGACAGGGTCAGTCAACGCAAACAAAGAGAAAAACAGTATTGGAACCAGGCGGTCTCCAGAGTTTAACCGCTTAACGCTCACCTCCCCAGTAGGATATTTTACTTCGAAAATCCTTTCAAGAATTCATGTTCAGGAGAAACGATATGGGCCCTGAAGTCAGCCTCACTCTGGCAGCTAATAGTGCAATATTGTCAAATGCAACAATGTGATCAATATTGAAGATTCTATACATTTTTACACTCACGTGTTCAACGTGACATATAGGCGTTGTGGTTGTTGAAAGTAACCAACTTGAATTTATCCAGACAGATACTCCGGATCAACACCGATGTTATTTCATAAGAAGGGAAATCCACATACAAAAGGAAAAAAGCAAAATAGTATAATATTGCTTTTAATATAAAAAAAAACACAACGTTTTACACTTACATAAGTGTCTTTGTGGTAGGCATTCAGACCACCCTGGGTCATATGGATAGGTAGCACTCCACACAGCAACAGCTTCTGCTCCACGGCCGTCACAGCATACACTGGGCTGAGCGATGCAGTCCTCCACTCTGAATGTCCCCAACAAAGTCCCACTCAGTAATCCACGACTCCTCCCAGGGTGGGAGGTGGGAATCTTCAACATTGATCACATTGTTGCATTTGACAATATTGCACTATTCGGTGTCTTCATTTCCTCTCTTCTATGTCCTGATGAAATTTGCGCACCTGTTTTCTTCACCGATTGCTGGTTGGATTTGGTCCGAGTCCTGTTTCGGGAGCTGCACTTTTTAAGGACAGTATATTAATTTGTTTTTTGCTGATTTTGTTAAACTGGTGTTATTTGCACTTACAGTAATTCCTCTTATCACTCGGGCAGCTAATAGAAAGCCATGATATCATAACATTACATTGCAGCTTCCGATTGGTTGACCCAGGGCCATTTTTATTTCTCCATGAAAGTACTGCAAAAATGTAAATGTCACTGTTTTTTGGGGGAAGGTAATTGCTGCTTTAATCAGTAGACGTTTTATTCTTACCATTGTTTTCACTAATTACCTTCAGTTCTATCATCCTAGTTACATTGCATCTCCAACATGCCATTGTAAAAGCCTCCAGAGGTTTAATAGTTGGCGAACAATTCATAAACAATGCTATTTTTACAGCTTAATACGGTAGCTGTGAGCGTATGAATATGCACCTGGCGGTTTCCACCTCTTAAACGTTGTGCTCACCACTGATTCTTGCACCCATTCATTCATTTGTTTCTAAAAAGCGTGGTACAGTATGTAACCCAAGGGCCACCAACAGGTCAGGTTTTAATAATATCCCTGCTTCAGTACAGGGGGCTCAATCAGTGGCTCAGTCTTTGACTGATTGAGCCCCCTGTGCTGAAGTGCCACCTGTGCTGTCGTTCACTGAGCCACTGATTAAGCCACCTGTGCTGAAGTAGGGATATTCCTAATACCTGGCCTGTTAGTGGCCCGTGAGGACTGAGTTGCCCACCGCTGACATAACCACTTAAGCTGTCAACCGCCTTGCAGCTGCTGTGCTTATTAACATGTTACCCATAACTCTGCTCTGACATTTCCTCAGAAAGTACTACAAAACTAGATGCATCTAAAAATCAGCATTTTACATTAAATTCATAAGGTTTGTTCTAAAATGTACAAGTCTTGTGCATTACAAATTTGTTTTTAAAAAAAGTCTTTACTTCTCCCCCATCATCTTTATTACATCATTTATTGCGACATCATCCAGTGCTTTTCTACCTTGGGGAAAATAGTAAGGCTGTTTACTAAAGGTATTTTTTTTTATTCGTGGCCAATGTTTGACGTAACCAATACAGAGCAACCTGAATTCATATAACAACCTTGGTTACTTTAACAGACTAAAAATGTAATTTGATCATTTTTGCTGTAACTGTGACAAATGGTGTGACTTATTAAATTCTACAATTCTGTTACCATTCTAAATCCCCTCAAATTATTGACCCCTTACATGACAACCTATATCCCTAGATGTTTCTTATGATCTGGATATGTATTCTTTTTATTTATGGTTACTACATCTGGGACTATTTAAGAAAAAGTCAAAAAGGAAAAATAAATGACTTGGCAATATTTATTTAAAATATTGCCAAGCTATGTTTTTTTTTTTCCCCCCCCCCCTCTTCATGGCACGACATTATTCAGAAATGACATGCACCATGTCCCTGTGCCATCTATAACCCCAATCCAGAATGTTCCCACTACGCTCAAACAAGTGATGTTTTGAGTGGTGTCCAAGAATGATCATATTACAAGCTGGGATGGAAAGAAGCAGCTTGATCCATTCCAGATTGTAGTATGTGCTGACTTGGCAATACCTGGGCACATTACCTGCATTATCACAGTCAAATCCGACATAGACCACAGAGTGGTGCTATGGCCACGGTACTTATGGACCCCTCAGCAGCTATTTAAGTCAACAATCACTCCAACAAAATATTTTAAGTCAGATTTATGAACTGAAAGTATCCCTGTATAATGATAACGTTGCACGGTTCCTAATTGTTTTAATCAGTTTCTGCGCCTGTGGGTTGGCTCCTTGGAGCTGGACTGAGCTACTTCCAGTTAGTTCTATAACCAAGATATTAAACTTTCTGTTTGTTAATAATAAATAAAAAAAATGCTAGTTGTGCAATAGTGCCCTGATCGGCACAATCACAGTTTAAGGCAACGGTGCACAAACTAGGGGGCTCAAGACCGACTGCGGGGGGCGCAGGGTTTACAGAGGCCCGCGCACTTCCCGGAGGCACTTAAATTAAGTGCCGGGGAAGAGGCGAAGGCCTCTGTAAACTGCACTTACCTTGGCTCCGGCGGCTTCTTACATGTGTCGCCATGGCAATGTGGCGTCATTCATGTGTCGTCACGTTGCCATGGCAACATGACATCATGACACCGCCACGGAAGCAAAGGTAAGAGGGGGCGCAGGGGAAAAAAAAGTTTGCGCTCCCCTGGTTTAAGGAATAATATCCAAAGTGTCTGCTGGTTTCATCCAAAAGAGAGACACCGATGATGCTGTGGCTTTCTATTAGCTACCCGAGTGATGCTGTCCAAAGATTATCAGAATACATATCCAGGAGGATTCAATATATGTCATATCTCGGAAATAAGGCAGTTCACAAACTTGTACGTAGTACAGCTCAGCTACAGTGAACGGGTCAGTTCACAGTGCAAAAGTCTGTATATTCCTGTGTCCCATGACTTTAAAATGCTAATCTACACCAAGAAATGGACAATGGCAACATTATGCAAAACTGAAAACACACCACAGTTGTAAGAAAGAAAAATCTGAAATCGTGTCTCCCAAGACATTTGAGGCGGTTGATTTTTGACAATTTGGGGCTTCTGTGGGTGTCTTCACTTTTATTTATTTAGTTCTATCTGGGAGGTATTCCAATTATTCGAATCTGGTGCTATTTGCATTGGCCCCTTTCTATCTTTCTGGTCAACTATAAACACCCAGGGAAAAGGTACAATTAATAGTGAACCGGTCCCTCGTCGGGATTTGTAAACATACAAAGCACAGATAACAACACTGTGAAACTGAAATGTTCTTAGTAAAGGTGTTTTAATTAGTCACAGCTTTAATTGCATCGTACACTTCACACATTTAAACATTAATTTAACGATAAGACGCCTACAAACATACGTGATTACAATTTGTGGATGACGGGCCATGTCCAACTCTGGCCAAGAGCATTTGGAAAATGAACAGATTATTAAGTATCTTCCTACACTCCTGAAGGATACACTGGCTCCTTTTATACAGGACAACGCTTCATAAGTAATTGCGTCTTGCCTTACACACACATTGCCACTGGGAGCCATAAATTACTAGATGTTTCATACGGCTGCCTGAAACGTCCCCATTTTAGGAGTTAAAAAAAATAAAACCTAACAGCACTTCATACTAAAAGAAATACTGTTGGATTTGTAGAACTTACTCTCCACTAAAGCATATTCACCAGTTCTATTAGTTTAATTAGTTTAGAGAGTGATTTGTGGTCTATTTATTTGTGTGCTGTTCTGTCTTATTTAGGAAGTGCGGTATTTCTAAAGGCCGATTACACAAAGCAGCGCGGGTAATAAAGAGCACTTCATCACCAACTTGGTCAAATACTACAAATACTGTACTCAACATACAAAAGAAGAATCAAAAGACTTCTTAGAAACTTACCTCTAGTGCCAACACCTACCTAAAAAATTGATTTTACAAACATACTTGGAGGACACCTACCTCCAAGCAAGAACCTCACAAACTCCAACTTGGTAACTAAACAGTAAGGTTTTATACCTCTCATAAAAATAAACAACTACCGAGAATGCAATAATTCAAATAGCAAAATAATTCCTAGTAGCTGCTCCCTCAACCAATAAAATGATACAACTTATTGTGTATATTCCCAAAAACTAAAGTTCAACCACATCTGAATTATGAAGTGCTTCTTAGAAAAAATACTCCAATCTTGATCTCTATCCTGGTCTAATGGAAACATCCATAAGGAAACTTGCTGCTGAGCAAAAATCTGCAAGAAGCTTGAACGGGAATCAAACAGGGAGCATTGCAATAGCCAAGCCTTGTGGGCACACTGCAGCGTGGATCACTGTTGGCAAGTCTGTACTGTATCTGTGAGGTAAGGCCTCTCAGCCAGAGAGATACTGCTGAAATGTACAAATTAAACATAAAACAAGTTCACATCAACATTTATGTTCTACTCTGGTTAACATTGTGAGCTACTGATACCAGCCCAATTTGTGTCTATGAAAAGTGGCTTGTGCAATATAATGGACATCTGCCCAGATGCCTCCCCACACAACACTAAAAATGTATGATTTCTACATTTTAAGCCACAGTTAACACCACTGTATCAAGACTCCAAACACACCGGACAACAGAGTTAAAGCTTCCTGGTGGACAGATGTCAAAATTGTATATTTCTGGCTGCCATCAGCATCCTAGTAAAACACAGTTCCCACATGACTTGATTATCTCCTTGAGACCTTTATTATCAGTGACAACATTGAGCTTTTGCAGGGTTCAATAGCAAAGCAGCACTTAGGAGACATTTCTTATCTTACGACTCACAATGGACAAAACAATTCTCAAGAAAGCCATGTAACTCCGATGAAAGGCCCCGAGAGATTTGAAAGCATGTAATATATCAATTATTTGTTGGTTCAAAAAAAGGTATCATACCACCTCCCTCCTTTGTTACTATTTGGAATAAAGGACCAACACAGCTACCCACCCTTCCTTGCTTATGTCATTCCAGATAAACCAAGTGTAAATATAAATCCTATTAATGTCAAAGACTGCAAAAGGCCAACAAAACTAGTCTGCATTCACATTTCTGCATATCTAAAACGGTCTTATTGGGTCTGTAGTCATGCAATTATGTGTACATGAGCCTACATGGATTTGTATATTTCTAGTACAAGACTGCGTGTCTATGCAAATCTCAGCACATTTTTGGTATGTGCTCTCAACACCTTTAAAAACATTGAGAGGTCTGTCCAGTAAACTGCATAGAAAACACTGGTTGTTAGAATGGTAAGATGCTAAGTAGCTACTAAACTATCCTTCAAGGTCACAATGTGCAGGAAAAGAAAGGTGGCAACTTATTATTCAATTCAAATGTAGATGCTTTTAAATTGGAGCTGGCCCAAAGACAACCTACCTTGTTACTGTAAAATAATCATACTATGACAAATTCAATCTGTTTATCGTGCTTTGAGAATTTGTGGGCCAGGAAATGCAAAAAAAATGGCAGTGGCATTTGCAGTTCATCGTCTTAGTTCAAAAACGTAGAGGTGGCGACGCACAACCAAAAATGAAGGAGGGTAGTTTGGATACAAAAATAGCTTTAACAGATCATAGGTATGTAGACTGACATGTTTCGCGCTTACAACGCTTTCTCAAGGTCCTTAACGGGTCTATATCTCGAGAAGCAAGGGGTCCCCGGACCTCAAATCAACAAGGCTCTGCTCCGGAGACCACCTGCTCACATACACAAGTAATACAATTTATATTAAAACAGCTGCTACCCACAATAAACATTAAAACACAGCACTAAATACCCATCTCATTTACCCCCACATGATTGATACCAGAGGCCGCGGGTGTCTGTGGGTGTCTGGTGGTGTCTGTGGGCCCTCGGGTGGTCCCCACGGGTGTCTGTGGGCTCTCAGGTGGTCCCCGCTGGCCTGCGGTACCAATCCTGTGTCAAAATTTTGTTTTTGCTAACGTTTACATAAATACATCCCACCCCCCTCCCCCCAACACATACAGTACAGTAATGGGCAAAATAACTATTATCCAGATATGGATAATAGCGTATTTGCCCATTATTAAATAAAACATTAGCCAGCCAGCATAAATAAAGTAAATAAAACGTTCTACTTACCCCTCCCATCATGAAGGGCGTCATCAGTATACTCCAGGTTCATGTCCTCCGTTGCCAGAAAGAATACAAGAAAAAATACAATCTTATGGCCCCTAACCCCTTAATTGCCTTAACGGTTAATAACCACTATAGTAATTAAGGGGTGCTCCCACCCTCCCCCGATACCAACCCGGGAGGCCTAACCACCCACCCCATGACCACTTTACCCACACTCTACCCATTGATTGGCATAGTGGTACATCATACCCATATAATATGGGCATGATAAGCCACTGTAGCAGTCAATGGTCACCCTAATCAAAAAGCATGAGGGACAAAAATACACAATAGTAAAAAAAATATACACAAGCACCTAAATAACCCAAATCAAGAAATAAAAGCACTAGCCAAACAAGCAATTCAATACATAAAAGCACTAGCCAACAAAACAATGAATTAATTGAAACCACTAGCCAACAGATCAATTAAAACCAGTAGCCAACAAAAAAAATAATGAATTAAAAACGCTAAACAATCGGAAAATGAAATAAAAACAAGCCATCCAAATAACAAACTATTTAAGCCAAACTATAAACAGAAAAAGAAAAAACAACAATCAATATAAAAAAAAGCATTTGCCAAAAAATGCATTGGCTGTCACTGTATTTATCTGTACCCTAAACGGGCACAGATTAATACATCATCAGTTAATGAGCAATGAAAAACATAAAAAAAAAAAAAAAATACAACAAAAAAACCTGGGAAAAAAAAAAAAGACGATATTTACATACATTCAATATTTTTCTTACCTTTAGAAGCGTTGACCCTCCGAATCCCGGAGTTTCTGCAAGCTCTTGTACCGCGACTTCAAAGTCAATCCAACTCCATCCACCTTGGAGATCCAGAACAGGTAAACAAAATTCTTCTCTTTTATCTTCTATCACCTTCTGCCATTATGTCTGTATTTTCTTGAATATTCTATCTTCTGTCTTCATCTGTCAATCAAACACCATGGTAAGTACCAACGGATGTTGTCTCGTCATCATCTATCGGTAAAAGGAGGCGTCCAGGCCTGATATATGGCCTGTGACGTCACATTTTCAGGTCAGATGGCACAGCTCCAATCTGAATGGACGCTGTATCATGTGCCCGCCTTTTTTTAAAATTTTTTTAAAGGATGTGACATCTCCAAGGGAGGTACGTCACATCCTTAAAATCCCATGGCTTTATCACATGGTATTATCATTGCTGTACCATGTGATGGGTAACAGTTCAAATGGATGTGACGTCATCCGTTAAAGTGACGTCACATCCTTTTCAACTATTCTAACCTATCACATGGTACAGCAACCAACGGGATTATCTTCAATCCCATTGGCTGTAATACCATATGATTGTAAGGATGTGACATACCTCCCTTGGAGATGTCACATCCTTTAAAAAATTTTTTTTTAAAAAGGCGGGCACAAGATACAGCGTCCAAACAGATTGGAGCTGTACCATCTGACCTGCAAATGTGAAGTCACAGGCCATATATAAGGTCTGGACGCCTCATTTAACAGAAAGAAGACAACGAGATAGCATCCGTTGGGACTTACCATGGGTGTTGGATTGGCAGATGAAGAAAGAAGATAGCAGATTAAAGAAAATAAAGAAATAATGACAGATGAAGATAGAAGGTGATAGAAGATAAAAGAAATAAGAATTTTGTTACCTGTTCCGGATCTTCAAGCTAGATGGCGTTGGATTGACTGATGTCGCGGTATGAGAGCTTGCAGAAACACCGAGATTCGGAGGGTCAACACTTCTAAAGGTAAGAAAATTTTTGAATGCATGCAAAGGTCTTTTTTTCAGGTTTTTTTTTATTGTATTTTTTCTTTTTATGTTTTTCATTGCCTCTTGACTGAATGTATTAATTTGTGCCCATTTAGGGTACAGATAAATACAGTGACAGCCAATGCATTTTTTGGCAAATGCTTTTTTTCTATTGATTGATTTTTCTTTTTCTGTTTATAGTTTGGCTTAAATTGTTTGTAATTTAGATGGCTTGTTTTTATTTCATTTTCCGATCTAGCATTTTTATTTAATTATTTCTTTTATTGGCTACTGGTTTAATTGATGTGTTGCCTAGTGGTTTTATTAATTAATTGAAATGTTGGCTGGTGGTTTCATTAATTGTTTTGTTGGCTAGTGTTTAAAATTAATTAATTGTTTTGTTCGTTAGTGCTTTTATTTATTTAATTACGTCTTGAAATGGGGTGTTTAGGTGCTTGTGTATATCTTTTATTATTGTGTATATTTGGCCTTCATGGTTTTTGATTAGGGTGACCATTGACTACTATAGTGGCTTATGCCCATATTATATGGGTATGATGTACCACTATGCCAATCAAAGGGTAGAGGGTGGGTATAGTGGTCCCTGGGTGGGTGGTTAGGCCATCCGGGTGGGTAGCGGGGGAGGTTGGGTTAACCCCTTAATTACAATAGCTAAGGTGATAAAGGGGTTAGGGGTCATTAGATTGTATTTTTTGTTGTATTCTTTCAGGCAACGGAGGACATGGACCATGCTGATGAGGACGCCCTTCATGATAGCAGGGGTAAGTAGAAAGTTTTATTTACTTTAGTTATGCTGGCTGGCTAATGTTTTATTTAATAATCGGCAAATGAGCTATTATCCATATCTGGATAATAGATATTTTGCCCATTACTGTACCGTATGTGTTGGGGGAGGCAGGGGGGGGGGTGTATTTAATTAAATGTTAGCGAAGACATTTTTTTTTGCACATGATTGGTACTGCAAGCCAGCGCGGGCCCACAGACACCCGCGGGGACCACCCGAGGACCCCCGGACACCCGTAGGGACCACAGACACCTGTAGGGACCACCTGAGGAACCCCGGGGACCACAAGAGGACCCACAGACACCCGCGGGGACCAGCTGAGGACCCCCGGTATCAATCATGTGAGGGTAGAGGAGGTGGGTATTAGTGTTTATTGTGAGTAGCGGGGGTGGGTGAAGGGGGTATTTGGCCCTTGGTGGGTAGCGGAAGGGGTTAACCCCTTCATTGCCATAGCGGTTTGCCGCTAAGGTAATGAAGTTGCCTGTAAATGCATTTTTATTGTATGGGATTCATGCCGGGGGTCTCCGGTGCCGATATTAATAGGTATCAGCTCTGGAGACTCCCGGCATCAATCCGATGCAGAAAAAAAGCATTTTTTTCCCTATGTCCCATATCGCCGCTTCTCAGCAGGTTCTCACCACCTTCACTTCAACTTTTCCTGATGTGAGAATTTTGGGAGAAACTCGCCATTATAGAGCCACTATAGGCCTCGATAACCTAGTCGAATAAGCTACTAGAATTGCACGAGTTTCAGAACCTGCCTTTAAGTGGTTTATCGCCGCTCACTCTGCGATTTATTTATTATTTTTTATTTTTTTAAAGCCCTAAATTTTGGTGATTCAGTCTTTTATCGCCCACTTATCAACGCAGTAGGCATTTTGGCCGATAAGTGGCTTATGAACGCTTATAGCATAGGCCCCAAAGTGTTTTGCTAAACATGTTATAGCAATGTTATCTGCACATTTATACTGTATGAAGCCAATACAGCGCGTATTTAGTTTGGGGACGTGTATAAATGGTTAGGGGGGGTGTATAAATGGTTGGGGGGCACTGCTTTAAAGAGGCAATCAAAGCAGGGGGTTTTTTCCCTTCATTTTTTTTAATACATGATTAAAGTAGGGGGATCTCCGAAGCTGAACCCCAATAATGTCATCTCCTGGAAGTACTTACCTTCATAGTGGATGCCGTTCGCCACTTCAGGGGTCACTATGCAGCTGCTTTTCAAAGCTCACAGGCACGGTGGGCCAATAGGAAGCAGTGATGTCATCAGGTGCAGCTTCCTATTGGTCCCCTTCAGAGGTAAATATCTCCAGCAGCAGGGGGTCCCCAGAGCTGAAATGAATGGGGATCAGCTTCGGAGACCCCCTGCTTCAATCTTGTATTTAAAAAAAAAAAAAGACAAATAACAAAACTACTTGGATTGCTCTTTTAGGGGATAATGCTTCTACAGGTGGGTTATTCTTCAAATAGTTTGATAACTCAATCTCTAAAGATCTTCAAGTTTCAAAGATTTGCACAGACACAGTTTGTTTACTTCTATGCATCGGTTAACCAAGTGCCAGAAAAGGAACTCTGCAGGTTGCTGATGGAACTTACAGGAAAGGGAACCCTGTTCTAACGACCTACACGGAGTTAGGGACTGTGCTTCATCAGGACAGGTTATTTCCATGTGTGGTGCCTGCAATTATTACACTTGGATAAAAAAATAAATAACATGGGTGGTTAATGATTTATCAGAAATGTCAGAAGTTCATATTCATACTGTATATGAAAATTACATGGGTGGGTGTGTTACATAAACTCAAATCAGACAAATCGTAGAAGCAAACAAAGGATTTAAAGAATCAAACACCAGAGCGGTGTATATAATCTTTTTCAATAAGTTAAATATTGTGTTTCATTATTAAAGCAGCAGTCCGCTTTACATTTTGAACCCCCCATTTTTTGTTTATCTGGATGGGAACCAGGGTGACCAGTACTCATTCCCGCTCTGGGGACCCCTTGGCTCCTCAGATGCTTATCGTTAAAGGTAGAGTGTTGCAGTCTCCTCCAAGACCAAGACAGCGGTTTAAATCTCGAAGCTTCCTACTGGCTCACGTCTAACGGGGGATTTAAATACCAGGAATTTCTGTTGCTACCTTCATCGGTAAGAATATTGAAAACCAGGGGGTACCTGGAGCTGAAATTAGCACGTTGTAGCTCAGGGGATCCCTTGCTTCTGATCCTGGTAATAAAAAAAGCAAAGTAGGATCAGGGAATGGGGGCGTAAAATCATGGTGAGGTAATTACCATACAGTCATAACCCGTATTCACGTACGCAATGGGTCCAGAGCATGTATGTAAAGCGAAAATGTACTTAAAGTGATGCACTACCTTTTTCCCACTTATCGATGCATGTAATGCACTTCAATCGTCAAATACATGCATAACTGATGTAAATAACACATTTGTAACAGGCTCTATAGTTTCCCCGCTTGCGCACAGCTTTGGTACAGGTAGGGAGCCGGTATTGCTGTTCAGGACGTGCTGACAGGCGCATGCGTGAGCTGCCGCTTGACTATTGGGGGATATATCCTTACTCGCGAGTGTACTTAAAGTCCTTAAACCAGGGTATGCCTGTATAAGGCTTGTTCAGCGACTGACTGCAGCTCTGTGTATCATTTGTGGTCCAATTAATCCCAGAAGGTAACATGGAGTACAAGACCAAATCTGAATCTGTCATTTTCTGGTAATGATCACCACAGCCAGCTATGTATGTGACATAACACATTGGACAGCTGGATGGCTGCAGTGCACAGTATGTAGAAGATGAAAAACAATAAGAACATCTAAATATATATATATTGTTGTTTAATATTTTAATTTAACATTTCTTCCATTTCCCCAAAAAATGATGCTGGTATCGCACACATTTCGCCTCTCCAAACAAAACTGCTGTGTACAGCAAATAAAAATACCACTTGTGAGCACATACATATGTCTCAGACAGGTCTGCAAGCCTGCCTTTCCCCATTATCTCCTAGTATACAATGCTTCCACTTCAGCCAGGGATTCTGGGAAATGGCATGTAAATGGGCCCACAGTGTCACCTTTTACTTCTTGTTCTATTTAACATGGAGCCCTACAAGCTTATGCCTGCCGTACTAGGAATGTAAATCGATGAGACCGACATCTGTTATGAGATCCGGGGTTGGGACTGAACGAGTGGTAAATTCCTTGTAATCTTGGGCACGTCACCTTCTCATTGTGCCTCAGGTACCAAAATTAGATTGTAGGCTCAACAGGGCAAGGACTTGCTGTGCCTGAAAAATTATATATACACAGCGCTATATAATAAATCAGAGATATTCAGCTGGCATAATGATCAATCAGGTCAGTCCTCTCATAGACCCGGATTAATATTATAGATACGAGTGTCACAGGTTCTGTTACAACCAATTACATAAGGAGTACAACAGTGTGTTCATATTTTTCTATTTGAATTGCAGCAATTAGCAAAGATCACCATCTGCACAGTCTACTAAGCATCTTCATACTTCAGATCAATGAAAGTAGCACTCCCATCCAAAATAACTTATGACTGCATATACAGATGTAGCCAGACTTCCTATTTTCATCATCAAGGCAATTAACAGGACAGCGACTACCCCGGCGCGGAAGGATTATTTCTGCAGGGGGTCCGACCCAGAAGCACGGACCCACCCGCCCCCACCCCACGCTGCACCACGGCCGTGGCAGCACCATCTCTGGAGTCACGGCTCAGAGGACTGGAATCTCCCTACAGGTGTAGCAAGACTTAGGATCATATAAAGACTTTCCGTTCATCAAAGTGCCTCTCTGAAATGTCTATTTCTCTTAAACTTCTGTCTCACATACTCCCTGCTTTTCTGATCTTACAGTATGCTGTAGTGTACAGTAGTTCACTTCCTTTTACAGTATGTGTTGATACTTTTCTTCTGTATTTTCCCCATCTTCTGTCCTGTGCATTCTTTCATTTTCATGCCACTAACCTTACTAGCTCTTGTCCACTTCTCTCATGATTACCCCTTGTCTATTTACTTTAAAACTTCCCTTTCTGTGTCTAACGTGTTGTTTGCTTATTGTGAATTAAGTGTACCAGCCTGAAATTAGCCAAACATCCACTGCCTATAAAACATTAAGACTGTGTTTTCAAACAAATGCAACGTCTAAAATCATGTGGAAATAAGACTTATGTACATCTCTTCACTACTTACAAGTGTTAACTGGATTCATGTACCATGTATCAAAAATGCGCTGCCGAAAACAAATGCTAATTAAAGCACTTTTAATATACATTACAGTCTTACTTTCTTTGGTATTCTTCGTAAAATTATCACACAAGCACGTTACCGCAGCTGGAGGAAATGGCAGCTATCTTTAAAGTGTTATACTTCTTGTAGGTGTAACTTGATCTAAAGGTTTCCTATGGGCATCAGATTGGCTACCCCACGTATCCACAATACCCATAATCACAAGCACTGAGGAGCCAGTGAGAAATCATTTGACCTCCCTTCACTTTATAGAACTAAACAGCAATTGGGTGGCATTTGTTCCAGCAATTCACATAATGTAGTGAAGAGTACAAGAAATGTGCTGCCAAGAATCTCCTCCCTCTCCCCCATAACATGGTGGTTGTGTGTGTGCTTCCACAGGGTCATTACAAAAATGTATCTGGATTCCATTTGGATGAAAAGAACTACTTGAATGCATGTTGTTGTGTGTTAACATTCAGCGATGGATGAGTGTTTAAATTTAAGGATTAGTATGATTGAAAAAAACATTAAATAACCTCCCTTTTATTAAAGGAAAATGACTTTGTGTTAAAATAATATTACTCCTGCAAAGAGCTTCACTGCCAGAAGGCCGTATACAGCAGTCACACTAGATTTTTTAGGAAGTGAAGTCTTTCCATCGTCTTCATTTCACCAAGAATCCATTCTGGCTCTTAGGCCCGGGCCATGGTGCCTTCGCCCGCGCGGAGGCTGTGGGAAAGAGGGTGCTTACCCTGGCCATGGTCGACGGGCTGTGGAGGGCTTTACAGAGCTGGTTTGCCCTCATTGGGCGAACCGCTAACGCGACCCGCGCCAAGAAATCAGTTTCAACTGATTTCTTCCTCAATGCGCGGCCCCTTCTGCCTCTGCCCGCATGTTCTATGGGTGAGATCAATGCCTTAATGCAGTCTGATCCCGCCCCGTGCGGACGCCTCAGCGCGGTCTCCCACACCATGGACTCAGCCTTAGAGTCCCTGTGTTTACCTAAGCAACTGTCAAGGGGAAAAAAAAGGACTTCAAGGGTAGTGTTGGAGACCCTTGAACTAGACGGCTTCTGAAGCCATTGCTTCAATTGCTTATGCTTTGACACTACCACTTGTTCTACACACTGTGTTGGAATGAGCAGACAGCAAAGGGGTTAAGGACACCATGGAAGCTACATGAAAGGGATACCACCAACCGCAAACAATATGAAACAGCTGGCACTTAAAAAAAAAAAAAAAACTTAGGACTAGAATTAATTGGGTGAGCCACGCTGAAAATGTTCAGAAACAATGCCCGTTTGGCTTTTCATCCATGTACTGAAATAAATTCCTTATGGGAAAGATTCTCACAGCATAGAAAACATAGGGAGAGCTCCTAATGATTTTTCCTCAATGTGTTTCAACAGTCAGTAGAAGGGATACATAAATCAGCCGAACGAGCTGGTGGCAGACTAGAAGAAAGCATAGTTTCTACCGACATCCTAAAGAAATGAGAAGCAGGGACTATCTCAGTTTATTCAATAACCCACTTACTGGCTGGATTCCCCGCCCCCCCCCCTCCATGTTGCTGACAGTAAAGGGCAAAAAAGGAGTGAAACCTATTTCCTACAGCAGACAAAAACAACAAAAAGCAGCAACGCAACTTGTGCCCACATTTAGATAAACAGCAGTATAAATATGGCATGTTAACTTGGCAATCAGGTACTAAGCTGGCAGATAGATTAATTTCAGATTTCCATTGTAGCATGCACTGTAAATCATCCCAACTATACCTCTGTTCCTAATCATTAGAAACTAGTAGTCAATGGACAGCAGTCTGGAAGTCCTGTTTAGAGATCTTTACTCTGCCACAGTAAAAAGCACTATATATAAGTGTCATTATAATATCATGATATTGTGTACTTTAATCCATCAGGTGCTTCAGGGGTTAATGGTGAAACAATTTGTGTTTAAAAATACAATATACTGGGTTTATGACAGTTCGAGACTTTGAATGGGTCTGTGCTGGTCTTCAAAGAAGACTTAATTGAGGGGACCTATCACAGATGGCCCACTAAACGTGACGTGTGTTGTTTAGGTCATAAACGCTAACCCGAGACTATGGCTGTCAGCCTCAAAGAACACTAAACATTTGGGAATAATTACTGGTGCATTCCAGAGAGGTGAGACACCGGTTATGCTTTCATTGAAGGACTTTATTAAAAATGATCATGTGATGTCATCCTGCTGTACATACTAAGAATTACATATGTAATAGTGGCACAGTCTCACATGTACTGAGGCCAGATATGGGAGGTCTAGCAGGTAATAAGGGACAGATTGATTAGTCTTTTTCTGTTCATCATGAACGCCAGAATCTATTAAAAGGGATGGAGCACGTCCTGCCAAATTGGAGGGGTGGAAATCAAGTGCAGAATATTTCCCAGGAAAAGTGCCTTTGGATTTTCAAAATAAAAACTCTAAACCCCTTGAGTTTGAATGTTGATTCCGATTTAAATTCATTTTTAGTTTAAAAACTAGTCTGACACACACACACACACACACACACACACACACACACACACACTGATTTTATTGTGGAACACCACCATGGGATGTTGGATAATCATACCAATCAAATTCCTACCTAGATTCCCCCTATATTGGTGTTTTTATAGTTTTCCCAAAATTATATTATTTACACATTCATTTTGAGATCATTTTCATTATATTTTATATTAAATTGAATCATTTTTAACACCATTTATTGTTAAGTTTTGTTGGAGTTTTATTCAGTTTGAATTGGATTTGAAATTTGTTATAATTAGAATATATATTATAGCTATAATTTTGAGACATTTAAACATCATATATATGAACGTCAGTCCATTTCCCTCATTGAAATGATTGTTATATATATTTTGTATGTATGTCTATTTATATACAGTAGCGCCATTAATGTACATAGCGCTTCAGAGTAGTAATACACGTGACAATCATATAAATAACAAATAATACAAATAACAGATCATGGGAATAAGTGCTTCAGACACATTTAGGAACAGGAGTCCCTGCTCCGAAGAGCTTACAATCGAATTGGTAGGCGGAACATACAGATACAGTAGGAGGGCATACTGGTAAGTGCATCTGAGAGGGGCCAAGCTTTATGTATCAGGTGCATAGTGTAAGCCACAGAGCTAGTCATATGCTTCATTAAGCAGGTGTGTTTTAAGGTGGGTTTTAAAGGTGGATAGAGAGGGTGCTAGTCGGGTATTGGAGGGGAAGGGCAATCCAGAGGTGGCAGTCAGTGAGAAAGGTTTAAGGTGGGAGAGGGCTTTAGATACAACGGGGGTAGAGAGAAGACATCCTTGAGCGGAACGCAAGAGTCGGGATGGCGCATAACGAGAAATGAGGGCTGAGATGTAAGGAGGGGCAGAAGAGCGTAAAGCTTTAAAAGTGAGGAGGAGAATTGAATGTGTGATACAGGATTTGATAGAAAGCCAGGAAAGGGATTTCAGCAGGGGAGACGCCGAGACAGATTTAGGAAAGAGTAGAGTGATTCTGGCAGCAGCGTTTAGGATATATTGTAGGGGAAAGCAACAAACCGTGTAACAGCTCTAAGAGCACGTGCATTAAATGCCAGGCAGGGCAAAATCAATAATAAATAATGAATGGAGTTGACACCGGGATGAGGAAAAAAGGACTGATTAACAGGTCAAGCAAGAGAGGGCTGTATACTAAGTGGAACAAGAGGTACTTACTCAGTCCCAAGCCCTGGCCAAGTTGTGCCCGGTGTGGAGTCCACGCGACTCACCAGATCACCGCTCTGCTCGACTTGCTTGCTGCTCCGGTCCGGACGCCGCGAACACGGAAGCTTCTCCCTCAGTGTCTGCGGCTGCATCCGCATCCGGTGGTGAACGCTGATCCCGTCACGTGACAGCAGAAAGGGGGAAGGATATATTGTAGGGGAGGCAGGTGAGAGGCTGGAAGGCCGGACAGTAGGTTACAGTAATCGAGACGGGAGAGAATGAGGGCCTGTGTTGAGTTTTCGCAGTCGAGCAACAGAGGAAAGGGCGTATCTTTACAATATTGCAGAGGAAAAAGCGACAGGTTTTGAATGTGAAAGGAGAGAGATGAGTCGAGTGTGACCCCTCGGCAGCGTGCTTGGGCTACTGGGTGTATGAACTTCCAACAGTAATGTGGAAGGAGGTAGTGGGGCCAGGTTTGGGAGGAAGTATGAGGAGCTCTGTTTTAGCCATGTTGAGTTTAAGGCGGTGGAGGGCCATCCAGGATGATATAGCAGAGAGACATTCAGAAACTTTTCTCCCCTTTATTCTTTTTTTTATCTGGTACTGTATATCTAGTTACATTTGCATTGTCACTATGTTTAGAACGTTAGTATACATGGCATACTTATGTAATCTAATTTTTGTAGTCTTAATTATTTTGGGCTAATTATCCCTTCTTTAGATAATTTTACGGTGTTCATCCAATTTTGGGGAAAACCTTTTTTTTTATAGAAGTTGTCAAGTTGTTTAATGTAAATATGATTGTATTAACATTAGTCTCCTCACAGCCTAGGAATCCTAAGGATGATCTTCCAACATAGGGTTAAATTATGATATAGGTTTCATGATCCCTTTAGTTAAGTAATGTTGAGTGGGGGGAGTTTCTATGTAATTTTAAAATAATATTTGTTAGTACATATGATTATATTAATTTATTTTAAGTGTATAAATTGTGATTTTTTTATTATATAAATATTGTGTGATTAAAATGGTATATTGATTTTTAAATAGTTAAGTTGTGTGCAAATGTGTGGCCTCTACCGCACGTAGAGGCCACACTTTCATTTGATTGGCTTAATTTTGATTACTGGGGTATACAAAATAAAGGATTAGATCTCAAAGCCAGAACCCCTGAGGAAGTTGAAGCACGACACCACGCATTGGGAAGTGTCACTCGGAGGACACCGTCTTAGGAGCAATATTACCAGCACTATACTCTACTAATCAACGGCTTTCCTGATTTCCCTGTGTTTCCATGATTGCAATGTGTAAGCAGGAGCACACGACCGTGCAGTACAAGCTAAGGTTGGAGCTGGAACGCGACTGACAATCCGAGAGGGCGAGTGTGCCCTAAACACTCGCTGCTTTGACAAATCAAGGAAAGTGTGAGTATATTTCCTTTCCCTGTGTCTATTTTATACATCAGTAAGCTGTATTATGCTACGTGAAGTTCATCTGTTTTTCTATGAGGAGACCCATGACAAGGATAATATCAAGAATCCGAGTTGAAGATTCCTCATTGTAGGAATCATTGTGTGTAAGAAATGGTTTGGGGGGGCATCCTCTTCAACACCTTTACATTGTATACTATATCAGGGGAGCACAATCATTTCCCCCTGCGCCCCTCTTCTGGCTCTCCCTCCCCTCTTCTTACATTGGCTCTTGCGTTCTGATGTCACAACGTCATGTGATGTCACATTAACATGGCAAAGTGGTGTCACGTGACCCCACGATTTCATTTGACGTCGCAATGCCATAGCGACATGTTTCCAGAAGCCATCTGAGCCACGGTAAGGGACCTTACAGAGGCCTTCGCCGCTCCCCAAGCACTTAATTTAAATGCCTTCGGGAAGTGAGCGGCGCCTCTAAGCACCACGCCCCCCCCCAGAGAATCTCAGAATCAGACCCAGTTTGCGCACCCCTGCACTATATTATTATTTCTTACTACTTTGCGCTGGTACCTTTTCTTTGTACAGTTTTAGAATCGAAGGAAAACTGAAAAAGTAAATACAAGAAAATTAAGCTTTTTTCTTAAAAAAAAAAAAAAAAAGAGGGCACATGAAAGTGAGCTTTGCTGATCGCAGACAGGTGGAATAATACTAAACTTTACATTTTATACTCTGAGTTCTGTAGAAGCATGCGATGTCTTGGGAGATCACCAGGGATTCCATGTGTACATGGGAACAGCAGTCAAGGCTTCAAGGATTAACAATGCATTTGAAAGGTTTTTGCAGTTTCTGGCAGCTTAAAAAACACTGGTATAGCGCATTAAGACTGTCATTCCAACAACATCGTTATTACCAAGATGGAAAAGTATGTACCACAGTGTGTTCCATAAGGGGAAAGTTTTGAGAAATAAATTAGAAAACTGGCACAGTTGAATACATAAAACACAATTAAAGTTCATGAGATTTGCAGTTTCATTCCTCAGTAAGAGGCCAACACAAATTCTGCTGTATGATAAACAAATTGTAACTGAAAGTACAAAACAGAAACACAGGAATCACATGGTTATATAAAAAATTAAAACCTTCTGGCTGGGACTACAGTGAATTGCCACAATACAATGTGGCCATTTCAACAGCGAAACGGTTTGCTCATTTCTGAGATTTTCTGTGACAAGAATGATACCTACTGATAGACCAAGATTGGCGTTCTACCTAGGTATTAGTTGTACTCTATGTGAGCTTCTTAAGTCACTTCCAGAGGTGGTCAAGGCTGCTGATGAGGGGGAAGGCAGGGGGGGGGAGGAGGGGACAACTGCCAAACTTGGACCCGGCTAACCAGAAATAGGCCCAACTTCCAGGATCAGCCACTCACCTGGTCCCCCCTACACAGCTGGGCTCTGGCTCTATGGTACACAGGGCCTGCTGACATTACCACCACCACACCCCTCACAAATCCAGGTCAAGACTTAGTCCTGGGCCCCGGGAAAGCTGCCGGGAGCCCTGCTGCTGGTACAAGCTATTTGATGGCCTTAAGCAAAAACATTTTTCGGGACACTTCACACACTTAGTAGCTTGTCTATTTCTATAAACCCTGTTATTCTACCAATCTTAAAACATAAATAAAATGTATAAGCGCCCAGGGCAGGGATTCCGCTTTACTTTTGCCTGCTTTTAATGCATTATAATAGCCTGTATATTATGGTCTTATTTGTAAAGCATTGCGTACTGATAGCACTATATAAATACATATACCAAAAATAAATACAGATTTGTTTCTTCGGGGCTGGCTGTTTAAATTTACTCTATAACGTTCCAAATTTCATGGACCACAAACCATCAACTTCTATGCCTCACATTGAACAGGGAGCACATATGCTTTTAAATGCCCTATGAATTTGTTTAGTTTGCTCGTATGTAGCATCTGGTCTGCTTATGTCTTCAGATGTGACTTCTGTCTCACAACAAACATGTAGAAACCTCATCAAAATAGGGTACCATTTCAGGTATGGAAATTCTCAGAACTCGAGAGAAAACCAGATAAAACCATTTACCACAATGTTATGCATCAAGTCATTAGCCAGTGTCAGGGTGTTACCCAACTGACCTAAATAACTGGATTAATGCCAAATATTAAAAATCAGCTTGTATTCTTCAAACCATACCCTGCCATCATTCAAAGCCTACATTTAATTTTTTTTTTAAATTGTCAAGTTAGACCAGCGCTGCGCAAACTTTTTCAGCTGCGGCCCCCTTCATGGGGGCCGCAGCGTTCGCTCCCCCGAAGGCACGGCTTCAAATGACATTGCGGGTCACACGCGCGTTGCCATGGCGACGTGTCGCCGAAGACCCAGCTGCCAGTAGGTAAGTGAGGTTACAGAGGCCTCACGCCTCCCCCAGCATTAAATTAAATGCCCGGGGCCTCTGTAACAGCCCGCCCCCTGCAAATTCTCCTGCCCCCCAGTTTGGGCACCGCTGAGTTAGACAATAATCAAAGAAAAGGCATTTGGTCGTTTTAAAGGCAACTTTGTTTCTTAATTATTTTTTTCAGCTCCAGACTGTGCTCTGCCATTTAGTATTTTCCATCTATTGGCGTAAAATAATTTTCTCCCAACATGTTAAAACTGCTGCTACCAACAAGAACCGCTTTGAAACAGAGCTGTGAGAAATGCCACTTTAGAGTCTTTGCAGTTTGTCTTTTCGAAGTTAGGTTGGAGCCTCCAATCAAAACAATATGTATTCATATTCGTCGCCGTGCTGTTGTGAGAATCTTGTGCTATTTAACAAGCACCGATCATCAGAAAGCCTGGAACATTTGATTAAATACGCATGTATCTTTAATCTGTATCACACAATTAAGTAAGCGTTAACAAGAAAATAATGAGGGCAACTTGTACAGTCCTGTATTAAAATCCCGATTTGGAATCAGGTCAGCAAATATTTCTCTCAACGTTAAGAAGAAGTCCTGTTCTCCTACTGCCTCCATGAGGACAATCAGATGCACTTACTCGCTTATTTTCTAAAATGATTAAACAGGGAAGCAACAGGGACCAGTAAAAAAAATTAAAAATCTCCATTCTGCTTTGCATAGGGTTACTAAATTTGAAACAAGAAAAGTAGGGGGAAAATGGATTTACTGGTTGTGCTCAACACAAAACTGCATCTGCTTGGGGCTGATAAAGTGTTAATATATTGCTACAGTGTGTGTCCAGCATCAACAGTGATACACTGAAGATAAAAATGCAATGGCTCAAAGTATATAACATTTTTAAATTAATACTGTACTGTATAGTATGGACTCCGTTATATTTGTAACATTGTCATCGTCAATCACGCCAACTGTTTAACACAAGATAGATGTTAATCTCTTTGTAATCCTGTTGTATTCTGTACCATTCCATTTTCTTTTCCTACATTGATTAAAAATGTAAAAAAAACCATCGTCTTGAAAAAGGTTTGTCCCAACAACATACTTCCACTTTTCTTTAACTGTCTCCTGCCAGATGGGTGCCACAGACCTTCTGGCAAACAGATAGACGCCGGTGACACAAACCAAAGAGGCCTCCTGAGGAGCGGACACAATCTGCCCAAGAAAACAAGGTAACCGGGGACGGCGACGCAACGGGCACCCGCATGTCGGCATTTTGAGTTGCAGATTTTCCTTTTCTTGTTCTATTGTTAGGCTCTGCTTTTTTCAGCTTCCATCCAGAGACCTCGTCGGTGTGTCCCCAACTCTATTACCCAAATCCTATCCCTGTGCGTTGCGTTTCCTAGAGGAGCCTTTCTTTTCCCATGGCCTCAAAATAGAACGCACCTAATCCTATCAGAGCCAAGTGGTGGCATTGCTCACCCCCTGGATGTCCGACTGGGCCAACCATGGCAGCCAGACCTTTTGGAAATTTGGGCCAGTGTCGTTAACCAAACTTGTCAACTTTTCCATCTGGCAAACAAACCAAATTCTATTCTGAATCTTATCCATAGATGGAATTGTGATTTGGTTCCACTATGCTGAGATCTCGCACCTCGTAGTTGTTGCGAAATGAGAAACTAATTTATTTTCCTTTCTGGCTAGTTGTTGCGCTGGCTTGTTTAATAAAAAGAGCCAGGGGTTCAACTGAATTTTAAGGTCCCAAATCCTCTGTAGCCAAATCCGAATTTGCTCCCATAAAGGGGCTATTCGAGGGCAGGACCACAGCATGTGCAAAACGTCCGCCGGCTCTCCACATTGCTTAGGACACAAGGGGGAGTAACCCGGGACAAATTTAGACAATTTTACCGGAGTGAGATACCACCTCATTCATACCTTATATGCGTTCTCCTTCAATGTCGTGCATATGGAACTCTTGGCCGCTGCATTGAATATCTCACTCCATTCCTCGTCCTCTAAAGTCGTGTCCAGGTCCGACTCCCATTGTGTCATGAAATTTAATTTCTGTGAGTAGTCTTTACCCGAACGGGTAACTTCTCTTTACATTCTAGATGTTAGAACTCGTGTGTCGTTACCCAACACACAGAGTGTTTCAAAATTCGTCAGCGGTGGACTTGTAGAGTGTTTGGTGTAAAATGCCGGATTTGGAGGTACCTAAAAATTTCTGTGTTAGGCTACGTTTATAGTGCTGGCGACGGCACGCTGCGGTCGCTGGAAAAATCAAATTGAGATGACTTCCAGCGATCGCAACCAAGTCGGCGCTTCGCTCTTACTATAAGCGCACGCAACGGCGGCAATGCATTTGTTGTCACCAGCACTATAAGCGCAGTCTTAGGGATTTCTTTTTCTGACTTAATCTGATCGAATGTCTTGATGGTGATTCTTCCCTCCAAATCCTTCAAATCTCCCAAAACCCTGTTGTCTCCATTTCTTAAAATGTTTACGGTTTAGCCACGGAGCAAAGTCAGGATTGCCATATAGGAGAGTCATCACGGAATACCTAGAAGTCAACGAGTATTTAAGTTTAGTGTCCTCCCAGATTGCGAGTGAGTTGAGCATTGTGGACAGCGGTTTGTTTAGTGCTTTAAGCCTAGTTTTGGGGTAGTAATACCAGGGAAAGGAGGGGGAATGGGGGGAGGAAAAACAGAACCCTCGCAACTGCTATGTCAGTATATGAAGAGGCGGTGCTACAATCTGGGGTATGGGCTAGGATATACAACAAAAGAAACAGAAAACCCCACTATGAGAGCATTCACTTAATAAAAATCACAGAGACTTAGGACACACTCGGTTGGACCTGGTGGAATCAGGTGAGTGGTGAATAGGGTAATGGTGTGAACATAAAATCAGTTTAATGGAGAAAAATATTCTCAAATAAAATAGAGCGCATAGAGCCTGAATGTATAGGAGGCTGCGCTGTGACACAGGAGCAAATTAAAACAAGGCAAACTAACAGGAATACGTGAGCAGACTAACGTGCTAGTCTCTCATACCTGTCAAGCTGTCCAGTATTGTGTATACCTAGGATGGGAACCCTGCGAATGGTCGGTGGATTAGATAGTGCAGAATGTAGGTGACTGTATCCACTGTCACACAAGTGGCTGAGGGTGTAATCTCTATGACCCTACTGTGGCTAGGCTGAGGTGGTATGGAGTCCTATGATGCTCAATGCTTTGTACCTAGTGGGTGTGTACAAAGAACTTCAGGGCTGAATGTAGCCTATAGGTGCCCTGTGCATAGATAGCAGTAGGCAAAATGGTGTATCAACACAGAACTAAAGCTAGAATGTGAGTCAGGATAAAAGGATAGCCAGTATGGGCTACCCCTAAATCCTAGAGTGACCCACATAGACCACAGGGAGATAAGTAAATACCATGCTATGCATGCACGTATTAGCCACAAGAAAAAGGGAGGGGGGGAGGGGTTCCCTCCACACAAGCTGTGAACTGTGTAAATGATGAGATAATCAGTTACACCATGGTCTGGATCCTGGGCTGGCCTAGTTGTGGCTGGTCCAAGATCTCGTCTGACCATATATACCAATAGCTGTATTAGAGCAATATACAGACCAGAGTTTTTATATAACAGGTCTGGATTAAGTACTGACCGAGTTTTGGTCAGTTCAAAATCTCGTCTGACCATAAAAGCTTGTAGTGCTAGGCTGCACAAGTGTGCCTTAAGGTATACAACAGCTCATTTGCCAGTGGAGCAGATGCCACCAGTACATGCTCTAATGAGCAGGACGTTGTGAACAATGCACGGCGTTCATTTTAAGTATAGAGACTGGTGGTTACTGCTAGTGCTTAAAATCAGGAGGGTGGCTCTCATATGACATACTGAAAGCATTCCTCCGTGCACAGGGAGGATAATGTGTTCCGATCGTGAACACTAAGGCCCCGCCTCTCTGACGTCAGTGCGTCACGTTTTGGGGTACCAGATTAGATTACGGATTTCCAGCGGGGCACATAATTTGCTCTCTAAAGCCACCCATCTCCGCATACCAGGGTCCATGTGCCACTGAACAATGACATACAGTAATTGAGATACTTTGTAATACGAGAGCAAGCAAGGTAACACCAGCCGCCATAGGTCTTTGGAGAATTTTAGCGGTTTCTTATTTTTTCGGATACATTTTGAAATTCGAGATTGTAAGGACAAAATGTCCGCAGTAACTACTGGGGTCGGAAGAGCCTGAAACAAATATAGAATGCGAGGTAGAAGGTTAATTTTAACGCTGTACATTCTTCCAATCCATGAGATATTGTACGAGGACCACTCTCCCATATCTTTTCTCAAGGACTGCAAGAGTTTAGGGTCATTCGCCTTACTGTACAGTATATAGTGATTTGACATTTTTTGTAATATATCCCTAGGTATTTGATTGCTTTGGACTGCCAATTAAAATAAAAATGCCATTTTAATAACCCAGACTAGCCCGGCCCATTTGGCACCCCTTTCCAAGATATGTATCTCGGGAAGCAAGGGGTCCCTGGAGCTGAAACGAATGAGGTTCAACTCCAGGGACCCGCTGCTTCAATGCTACTTGATTTTTTTTTTTTTTTTAAACTGTGTCCCCAGGAGCGCCTCTTTAAAAGGGGTCATTTCCCTTTCTGACCAAAGTAAATGTATTAACAAACAACACACAGAATCCCAGCAAGCTGTTTTTGGGAACCCCTGAGCCCCCAGAAAATATATATGTATATAAGTGTCAAAAAGGAGCTCTATTGAGCGTGGCAAATGTAAACAACACGCAACAGAGAAGCCCAATGCTACATCCAATATGACAAAAATACACCGTAAAATACTTATATATTCTCTTGAAAAAGGGTAATTTAGTTTAACTCTTTGGCCAAAGCATTGTAAGCTTGCGAGCCACGACAAGGCAGACCCAGTTCGCAGGTCCTAACACTACCAGATGCAGTGAAGAAATACGAATATACCTCTATTAGGATTAAAATTCTCATTTACCTCTATTAGGAGGGAGAAAGACCAACATTGGATGTATATCCAGTAAAATGAAAAGGACCTGCTGACTTGGGAAGTGGGGAGGGGTGGGGTTAAAACCTGGGAGGGACGGGCCACTAATCTCCAACAGCTGAAACAGCTGAGAATAAGTTAACAAACAACACACAGAACCCCAGCAAGGTCTTTTTGGGAACCCCTGAGCCCCCACAAAAAATATATATGTATATAAGTGTCAAAAAGGACATATATAGAGCATGGCAAATGTATAAAACAAGAGACAGAGAAGCCCAATGCTACATCCAACACGACAAAAATACACAGTATTTTTTTATTTTATTTTTACTGTATGTTTGTCATATTGGATGTAGCATTAGCTACTGTGCAAATATAAAGTGGAAAAACAATCATTCCCACCTCCACAAGCCTTCTTTCTAGGTTTTGTTAACTGAAGATCTCTGTTATTCTGAGCAATACAAATGGTTAAAATAGCATAGAAGTGTGTAAATGTAATTCTGTGCTTTTATTTTCAGCAAGGTGTTTGGGTTCCTTTAATGCCTCAATTTGGCATGAGAAGCTTGGTAAAAGGACGGATTAGACAAGGATTTTTTGAGAAGTGGCAACTTTGGCAGTTTTAGGATATTTCATGTTTGAAGGATTGTCTGCAAATCTTCATTTATGTTGCAAATAAAAAGTGAAGTATGCGTCTCAAACTGAATTCATGAATAAAAAGGTTTGCACAAACTTTTTGCTGTCTTCAAACAAAGTAACTGGAACAGCATTATACCATCTTTAACACCGTCTGTTCTATATTTTGTTGCTGCATAGATAATACTGGAGTTTGGAAAATCTATTTCTGTTTACCATTTTTCTTGATAACGTTTTATTTTTCACGTCTACGATCCAGGGGAGGCAAAACTGCTTGCGGTTTCCTTTTATAAGAGAGGCGGTGCTTGGTAATTATTAAACGTCTAATTATCGTACGATTTAAAAAAAAAAAAAAAAAATGTAAAAACGACAGGACAATGAACAAACTGCCCCGGCAGCTTCTCTCCTTCGTGCATCCAAAGTGGGATCATGCCTGTAGACCACAATGACTGGTGAAACCCATTGGTTCATGCTACTGGTACACTGTGCACTAGTAATTCATTTCTCTGCGACTAAAAACAGAACAGATCAAGAGAGAGCAAAACATAATATGAATGCCCATACTTCAGAGGTGTAAATCACCTCTCCCCCAACCCCCCCAAGAAAGGGCCAATGTAAACTTGAAAGCTTATTTCATATAGCTGTAGCAGACGTTATTGCCCCCGCTGTCGTGTTAGACCAGTTGTAGAGGGAGAAAGGGGGTGGCCCGGGATTAAAGGGGTTACACCCCAGTTGGCCATCCCCTGACCTCACCCGGGAGTCAAAGGGTTAACTGGGCTAAGACCCAGAACAGTGATTTAACCCCTGTAATGACATGTACATGTGTATTCCCCTGTTTCCCCTGTTCCATTGTAATGTCTGGTTTAATCAGTGTCTGCATCACACACACACACTAGAATCCATCCAGGAGCACAAGGGTTAATAGTCCTTTAATGATTATAGCTCTTTATGAAATTTTCCCGCCTTTTCAGGCACCATTTTGCAGGTCCCCATTGGCCGCCATTAGGGCTCAATGCATTCTAATGGAGAATCTTATTGTTTTAGTCCTGTTTCCTGTAAAGACCAGCAGGTGGCGTCCGAGAGGGAGAGCGGCGGTTTCCCATTGAAAGTCAATGGGCCCATTGACTTCAATGGAGAGTCCTCGAGGTAACTTTCGAAGAACAAGTTGGCTGCCGTCCAGACCGCAAACCGCAAAGCGGATAAATTTTCAATAGGAGAGCTTTGATCACTTACAAGTCAAGGTCAACGTCAAGTGGCGTGGGAATAAACAGTTCTAGGGCCCCCAGGAATAAAATTCTTTTTGCCCCTAGTTCCTAGGCTTCCCCCCACTCGACCACAACCGGGGCCCCAAATCCTGGACCCCCGATAAGGGTCGAACCAAGAAGAGCGGGTCGCGCCATAGGCTTTGCTGGCGGCGGCAGAAACGGCTCAGAAAAATGATTAAGTGTGAAATGTTGTATTTTGGTACTCCATATCTCCGGTTCCGGAGGGCCCAGCGGATCAAGGTTTGGGGTATCTGCAGTCACTGCTCCGGCATCACTGCAGAACCATCCTTGACCCGCCTGGACCAACCCGACGGAGTATGGACCCCCTTGAAAGTTCGGAACTTTTCCCATAGACTTCAATGGCGGAGAAACCCCATTGACTTCAATGGTGGCAATTTACCATTGAAAGCCCGTTGTTTTCAATGGGGATTTAGTGAAAAGCTGAGATTTCTTTTTTAGCGGAGATTGTTGAATTAAAATGAAAAATGATTTAATGTGCATTTGTATAACTCTGGTTCCATAGGTCGTAGCAAGTCGCTTTTTGGACCATATGGTGTCCCAGTTCCGGCCATGACCCAACAGAACCGGATATTTTAATACGTTTATTTTATGTTTAATACTGTGTGCCAAGGTATGGACAAAGACCCAGAGGAAATTCCTTTGCATACCAGGATAGCAGATGGCCCTAGAGGCGACCCAATGTCTAGGACTTAAGTATTGTTTAAAGGGTTTTGTCACCCTCACTGTTTATTTGAGGGCGGAGAAGGCTCAAACCAGAGCAGTTTTTAAGTGTCCCATTTAACACCTTCCAACAAAGGTTTTCCTGCCAGAGATCCAAATGGGTAGACTGGCTGGCATTACATTTGCATATGTGGGGCTACAGAAATGAGACCCCAGAGTTCTACTGCGCCTGTGCCAGCTAGCAGGGGTGCATGTACTAAAATGTGTTCCCACATCAAAGATTGGCTGGAGGTAATTGAATTGAAACCAATCACAGGTACTTAAGGTTAAGGATAGAGGGACAAAAGGTTTATAAACTGCTGTCCACCATATATCCTTTGTCTTCGTTTGCTGATATGGTTACCTGATATGACCTGAATGATTACGTGATTGCTGAAGAGAAATGCTACATCAAACTTCTCATTCCTCAACCCCTAAGTAAGTATACTTCTTGTCTGTTACTGTATTATTCGTGTGTTCACCTATCCAAAGGAATAAAATCACTTTATTATATCTTAAGCCTCGTACAGTTCAAACCCAGTTATTTTTGTGTAATATTAATAGACCTGTGTAGGCTATCGTCACACCCGTCCCTTATACACACGCGGTTAATGCATATAGAATGGGTTGCTCATGTTGGCGCATTGTGTCCCCCATTGCAACACTTCAGCAGGAGCATTAACGGCCGCTACATCTGTATGTATATGTACCACAAATGGATTATAAGCTCTTACTGGCAAAGAAACTCTTACTGTTCATAGAAAATAGGACTATTTTAGTCCAAATGGTGCAACAGATATATTCACAGGTATTATCTAATAAGTCCCATATGCCACGGATATATATTCCTTCGCCTTGAAATATAAGTGAAGTTATACTGCTCCGTAAGGATTGATATCCATAATCAACCTATTAAACAGTTCATATATGTGTGACCGCCATATGGCTGCAAATTTATAGAGTGGGATTTATAGGGTATTAGGGGAACATAACACCAAAGGCTGAGAGTACCCTTTTCCCCTACCACACTCAATAAGTCTCAGAACAGTAATGGTGACGTAATCAAGGAACAGTAATAAATATAATAGTCCACTCACTTGCTTGATTGTAGAGTGCTGTAAATCAGCAAGGAGTCCATGCAGGCGTGCCTCCAACTTGATTGCAGAGTAGAAGTGAACAGCCTCTAGAGAGGAAAAATGGAGCACAGCGCAGGGACAAACAGCAGGATCCACCACACCATAGGTTAAAACTAATTTATTGGTGTAGGGGGAGACACCATAAAACCGGACAATCACTACTCTGACGCGTTTCGGGCTAGGCCCTTTGACAAAGAGTACTTTGACAAACTGTTTGTTTGGTTTTGTACTTGATCATTTTCACGAGCTGTAGCACCACTCCTATCTATTGTGGGTTAGAGGCTCCCAGATGACAAAATATCAACAAAAGGATTAGAGCAGAGACCAGTAATTTTGTCCCTCTGAATCAGTACACCCTTTTCTAGTCCATGGTAGACCTTGATGATCCTATTTAGATAGCCCACCAATTACGAAAGCATAAGATATATAAGACTACAGATGTAGCAAACCTTACCGTCTGCTGTGCTGTGTCCACCCATGGTCACACAACCGGCACCGGAGGACTAACGCTGCGGGGGGTCCCACAAGGAAGCATGGACCCTCCACAGCTTGATCGCAGCAGATACCATCTACGGCGCCGCAGACTTGCTCTTCAACCGGAGCGCCAGAGACAGTGAGCCTTGCTACAACTGTGTTAAAATAGCAGCATACAGCTCAACCCCGTTATAGCGCGATCCGTTACAACGCGAATCCGCTTATAGCGCGATGCAACCGTGGCTCCCAATTTTCGTATCTATGAATACTTTACAACACGATTATTGGTGTCTAAAATACTTTATTGTACAATGCATACAATTGTACATTATTTCTAACGCGATCCGCTTATAACGCGATGTGATTCTTTGGACCCAAAACATAGCGTTATAGGGGGTTGAGCTGTACTTTGTATTTTAGGAATAAAATATCATTTATATTGGTCTAGCTACCTGCACACAATGCAGGAATTTACTGCAAACATGTCCAGGTGTCCATCTGGGAATATTTTTCAAATATCTGTAATGACCTTAATGTTTTACTCTACCATGACCATCAGCAGCATTGTGTCAGCATTTTTGTTAGTGACTAAATCCCCAAAACAAAACGATATTAAGTAGAGATATTGATTTATTTAAATTTTTTATTTTTTAAATACACTTTTGTGGAAGTGGACCAGGTTGCTTCCTGATAACACCTGTTTGGATACGGTCTGTCTCAATAGCATTCGTGATCTACATTCATATCTTATTCAGGTGTGCATCGGCTATCCTGTTTTCTGTGTTGGTTATGGGAATACATTTCTCATGCCCACATAAGCTGCTTGAGTGCTAAGAAATGTATACCGCATATTTCTTTGCACCAGGGAACTTGCAGATTTCTGTCAGGGAATGAGGAAATTATTGGCAAACTTGAAGGTTACGAAAATATTCCAAAACCTCCTATAGAAAAACTTTCCCGACCCATAAACTATTATTCCTCCAATTTAAAATGTCTATATATTAATAGAAAACCTTAACAAAAACGGTCCTTAAAAGCACCATTTAAATGTCTTTATGGCTTCCGGAGATGCTGTCTTAATACAACGCAATTTTCACTGTACTCCACATTTTACTGATTCAATATCGAGATTAGCAGTTTAATGTGTGTTACTAATGTGAAGCGCTATGTACACTAATGGCGCTATATAAATAAATAGAAAGAGGTGATCTGGCACACAATCAATGAAGCACTATAATGTCACCTGCCGGTGCCCACAGACCAGGGGGGGGGGGGTCGTCCTACCAGGTTCCCAAGTGGTATCAGCGTAAAGAGAATAGTCCAGGCACACAGTCTTATCACAAAGTAGAAAATTTAATCCAGCATAATAAATCCAACGTTTCGGCTGCACACAGGCAGCTTTTGTCAAGGTGAGAGCTCAGCTCAGCTCTCACCTTGACAAAGGCTGCCTGTGTGCAGCCGAAACGTTGGATTCATGCTGGATTAAATTTGCTATATAAATAAAGACATACATACAAGCTAAAACGGGGTTTAGCATTTATAAACAGCATTATAAAAAGAACAGCTGATGAGCTCAAAGGCCCCAACGTGTTTCATACACAGTATCTTCTCAGTGCATGTATGTACAGTATGTCTTTATTTATATAGCGTCGTTAATGTACATATACAGCACTTCACAGCAGTAAAGCACGTGACATAATATAAATAACAAATTCCCGGTAACACAAATAACACAATGGGAATAAGCACAGACATAAAAGTAACATTAGGAAAAGGAGTCCCTGCCCCAAAGAGCTTACAGTCTAATTGGTTAGTAGGAAGAATGTACAGAGACAATAGGAAGGTGTTCTGGTAAGTGTGTCTGCAAGGGGCCATGGTCGATGTATGAAGTGTATAGTATCAGCCACAAAGCTATCCATACTGTATGCTTGATAAAGGTGGTGTGTTTCAAGATAGTTCTTCAAGGTAAATAGAGATGGTGCTAGTCAGATATTGAGGGGAATGACATTTCAGAGGTGTGGGGCAGTCGGTGAGAAAGGTTTAAGGCAGGAGAGGGCTTTAGATACAAGATGGGTAGAGAGAAGACATCCTTGTGCAGAAGAGTAGGGATGGTGTATAGTGAGAAATTAGGGCTGAGATGTAAGGAGGGGCAGAAAAGTGTAAAGCCTTAAAAGTGAAGAGGAGAATTGTGTGTGATACAGGATTTGATAGGAAGCCAGGGGAGGGATTTCAGCAGGAGAGACGCTGGGACAGATTTAGGAAAGAGTAGAGTGATTCTGGCAGCAGCATTTAGGATAGATTGAAGAGGAGACAGGTGAGAAGCAGGAAGACCAGACAGCAGGAGGTTACAATACTAGAGACAGGAGAGAATGAGGCCTCCGTTAAGAGTTTTAGCAGTAGAGCAACAGAGGAAAGGTTGTATCTTTGCAATATTGCAGAGGAAAACAACAGGTTTTAGCTACATTTTGAATGTGAGAGAGGAGGCAAATGGGACCATTAGGTAGCGAGCTTGTGATACTGGGTGTATGATAGTGCTTCCAACAGTAATGAAGGAGGTAATAGGGCCATGTTTGGGAGAAAATATGAGGAGTTCCGTTTTTTTTTACATTAAAGTATGGAGAAGTTATTTCTTTATTTATAAAAATGTTTTACCAGGACGTAAGAGGAATGATCCAGGGCAACTTCGGATTTTCTTAAAGAAATGTAATCAGCACAAAAGAACACAATGTTTCATCCTTCCTGGAGGACTTTATCAAGTGACTGGCCAGTCCTCCAGGAAGGATGAAACGTTGTGTTATTTTGTGCCGATTACATTTCTTTAAGAAAATCCGAAGTTGCCCTGGATCATTCATCTTTTCTCCATAGAAAATGGGTGACAAAGGCAGTGCACTGACTACAAATGGTGGAAGAGGCTTTTGGTAGCAAAAAAAATCCTTTTATTAAATGACGGGAACAAGTTTTTTTTTTACTTAAAGTTTTCTTGTTCAAGGTTCATTTCCAATGACCAATCGGAAGCTCCGCTTCTATACCCATGGTTGTCCCGATTGTTCTTGGGGAACTAATACAGTTTATTTTGATCCACGATCTTTTGGTCCTATCAGGACCAGGTTACGAAGGGGGAGCGCTTCGATTGGTTATACGAGCGGTGACGTCACTGTCATGGCGCGAACGGCGCCTGTATTTATATCTGTTTGTCTGTTTAGAATGTATACACCTTGATAAAGGGCACACGGCCCAAAACGCGTAGGTGAGCGTTTTCTGGGTGATCCAGGGGTGATGTTTGATCCCTTCATGTAATAAAAGGATTTTTTTTGCTACCAATAGCCTCCTCCACCATTTGTAGGCAGTGCACTGCCTTTGTCACCCATTTTCTACTTGTCCTGCTTGGTGGATTGAACGCTGCTCAGGATACCTGATGGGACTGCTCCTCTGACGGAATTGGAACCAAAAGTGAGTTTTCTCTTACATACTATAACTATGTTATTATGGTTGGGACAATTTCTGTACTGTTCGTTGTGCTGGTTAGCACTAGGTACTAGTCCCTTGCCCTATTAGGGTATGTTATTATTGCTCGCCATCATATTGGAGTGTTCCCAACCGAATAATTATTATTTAGTATTGGGACTCATATATTCTGATGCACCGGTTACCCACATTTTATCTTTTCTCCATATACTGGATTTCTTAGGCAGATATCCCTGAACCAGGAGCACCGGTCTTTGCAAGTATTTTGATTTTGTTATATGTGGTGTGCAGCTCCTCTTGTTATATTACCAGGAAGTAATACATTGAGAGTTACCTCTCGTTTTCAAGTACAGTATATGCTGGGCACAGAGTTATGATGACAAATACATAGTTTCATTAAGTGAGCAGGATTATACATTATATACAAGACATTGTATGAATGTGAAGGAGAAGAGGGTTGTCCACAGTATCAAAGGCTGCAGAGAGGTTGAGCAATATGAATAGGAGTGCAGTGACCTTTGTCTTTGGCAGCATGGAGTTCATTAGTTATTTTAGTTTGGGCTGTTTCAGTGGAGTGAGCAGTGTGGAAGTCAGATTGTAGAGTGTCTCCGAGAGAATAGGAGTTGAGAAAATGGAGCAAGAAAATATAAGGCGTTCAAGGAGTTTAGAGGCAAAAGGCAGGAGGGAGACAGGTCAATAATTAGAGAGGACTGGTAGGGTCAAGGCAGCAGTTTTTGAGTAATGGTACAGTCTAACTGTTGCATGTTTAAAGGAGGGAAAGGCCCAGAGTTGAGGGAGAAGTTGAAAATGTGTTGGTGTAGGGATTAGAGTCGGAGCAAGACGATTTAGGAGATGGGAGGGAATGGCGTCAAGAGGGCATGTGGTAGAGGGAGAAGAGGAGATCAGCAGCGATACATCCTCCCCTGACAGCGGAAAAAGAGTCGAAGAAGGCAGGAGGAGAGTTAGGAAGACGTGTTGGATGGGAGGAGAATACGGAGGGGATGACTTGACGTATGGATTCCACCTTTGTCTTGAAATAGTCAGGTGAAATGGAGGAAGAGAAACAGGTAGCAGATGGTGGTCTGAGTAGAGTAAAAGATGGAAGACATCGGCATGAGTAAAACTTGTGCATGTGGATTAATGAAGAAAAGTAGGTTTGTTCAGCCTAGAAGAGGGCAGAGTTGAAACAGGATAGGATAAATTTGTAGTGAAGGAAGTCTGCGAGAGTGTGAGATTTCCTCCATAGGAATGCAGTTACATATCAAACACACACAGAAATAGAACAGGACCACTATTACCTAAATGAATAGTTTGTTAGCTAAATAATTTTGTACCCCAAGTGAAACATATAAATAAGTGTTTTTGTTTTTAAAGAAATTAAACCGGGGTATTCTCCAGAGCTGAACCATGCTATTTGTAGTTCCAGAGAACCCCTGGTTCACAAGAATGTTACAGACTTAGTTGCCGGTGTTCAAGCTCCTGTACAGAAAATCTAACTGGCTACCAAATCCTGCGAGCGACTTCTTTGAAAATCAAAGAAGTAACCCGGCAACTTAAACCGTATCATGGATTCCAAAGCGGTCTTTGGAACAAAGGGAAAAAAGGCCTAGTTACTCACGGGAAGACCCTCTAAAACTAATTCTGCAAAATAAAATAGTCAAATATCCAAAATGCTTTTAATATCAATTAAAAACTTTCATGGGCCTTTAAAAAGGTTGCAAGCTACTGCACACAATGCATCTCCATTTCTTCCGCATCGTTCTAGCTATTAGAACTTTGCACTACATCATAACAGATTGACAGAAATACAGGGTACATGTTAGATACACAGTATAGCTATTGAGGCCACTCAAATACAAGTCATTCCTAATTGATGGATGCAATGCTTTATTTGGTGATCTTCCACTCAGTCCATAATTCACAGCTACTGCAGATGCGAGACTGATGCTGCTCTCGTGTGTCTGTTACTAGCGGCATTCTCATGTTACACGTTCCGTAGAAATATTACACTGGCTTTCAGTTTATTACAGAATTCAGTTCAATATTTTAGTTACGGCTTTAGAGGCAAATAATTTATCTGCATCAAAAATCAACTATTGGAACTTCTTTCCCTTCTTAAACTTTGTCCATCTACAGTACAACACGTCTTCTATTGAACAAGTGCTGAAAACTCTCCGCTTACAGTTTCACACTTGACAGCACCATGTTGTATGGAATTCGTCACCATTGCAAGCCTGGTTTTAAGGTTACATGTGTTGCTTATACAAAAACATCTGTCAGGATAATTTTCCCCACCTCCTCTGGCCATTCTCCTAGCTGCTGAGAAGATGGAGTACACGTGTGTAGCTGATAGAAACCGCAGACCACATTTGATGCAAAGCCCTATTCCCATTTAGAAGACTTGTGTAAATATTTAAAGCAGTTTTTAATTAATATGAATACATTTAATAAACAGGATTAAAGTAAGTAAAGCGAGATTCACTAAACTGATTTTGATCACGTTCTTGCCGTTGAAGTGAATGATAGCGCAATAAAAACATTGTGTGGTTTAGTAACATAACATTATAGATTAGGTTTTAAAAAGACATGTTCATCAAGTTGAGGCTTTGTTAAAACTGCTATCCCACCAGAATTTAATATGTTTTGTTTGGCAAGGCGGGGTGTGGAGGGTCCACAGCATTATAACCAGGGGGTCCCCTACAGATTATTTTTACCTCTCGGGATCCCCAGTTCCCAAAATACTTACTGGTGTAGTTACCAATGTTTTAGCTGGGTATTTAAGTTGCTGTCCAATAGGAGGCAGCAATGGATGATGTTGAGGTTTCCTATTGGGCTGTAGGACCCGTGAGACGTGGTAGTCATATTGAGCTCCCTACAGTGAGCTGAAACCGGTAACCACACAAATAAGCAGCTCAGGAACCAGCGGGGGCACCAGAGCCAAAAACAACACCATTTAGCTCAGGAGGCCCACACCTGTTAAAAAAACAACAACAAAATAAGTCAAGTGGATTTGCCGCTTTATATTCTAAAGTGGGAGAGAGATACTCATGCTATATTTATGGTTATAGTTTTATTGATACAGAGGGAGGCAGGCAAAAACTTCAGTGAACCATTTGCAAATTCTCTCACAAAGGGTAGAAAATCTGTTTCTGACCTCCGTAATGGCAATTCATTTCTCCCTAGATCAATGCTTTTCCGATATAATTTTTTTAACTGCTATTTTATTGAGGGTGTGTTCATACAAGTTTCCATGAAACCCCTCAGAGCACTCAAAGGCGTCAATACCAACAATGTCAGGAAAATTCCTTTTCCACATTTGAAACACAAGTGTTCCATAATGTGTTCTTATCCACTTTAAGAGGGTCCAAAAATATCCAGGTTGCAAATTTAGCAGTTCTTGAACATTTTAATAGAGAAACCAGTAGGGAAGAAATACAAAGAGCATCATACCTATTTTTAGTGAGCTTGCGTAATGTCTACTTTGAAAATAGCTTTTCCAATGTTTTTATGTATTTGGCATATCCCTGTATGCCTTTCCTTTCTATAAATACAGTATCCTTGCACTTTTCTTAAAAGATATCTACTGAATCTGCCACAGTGTCTAAAGGTAATGAATCCCATATTGTCACTGCCATTTGTACAGTATTGGGATGACAAATCTCCCTTGAAAGTTCCTTGTATAGACCTAGGATATTTGTAAATGGAAACCATATCCCCTATTAGTCTCCTCTTTTCTGATGTAAACCAATCCTCTTTTGAATGGTCTTCCCAAGACAAATCAGATGTCCTATCCTCTTCAATAATGTGGTAGTGCATAGAAGAGCTTTCTCCAGTTCCCACTTCAAAAAGGTCATATTTATTCTACTGTATATCCTGCAGGTTTCGAGTTAAATAGAAAATGTCAGGTCTCTTATTTGGACCTATCAATATTTTCTATCTAATCCGAAAATTTGATGTTTTATTATGTTTTATGGGCTTTTCTTGCTAAATGAACTACAGCTTTTCTCCTGGTACATCCTTCACATATCCTAGGACAGGTAAGTTATTTTTGATTAAAACACGCATTACTTGCTTGGCAAAAAAGGTCACATCCATTAGTAAATGTCCTTGTGGACTCAATTACGTTGGTCAAACTAACAGGTAACTTTGTACTCTATCGAACAAGTGAAAAAAATATCCAGTGGAAGAAACGGCAATAAAAATAGTTTACAAAATGTAATTTGCTGCTGGTCTTTAGAACAGGCTACTGAGATGCAAAGGTAAATAATACTTAAAACAAAATGCAAGAGACTGCACTGTTAATAGGAATCACGGTCTGACATCTCCTTACCGTATATAAGTTTTTCTGGATGTGCACTGAGCTTTGTCTGTGTTTTATGTTATGTCTCTGGTTTTAAATTATATTGCCATGCTCAGTAGCACTCCTCTGTGAAACTTATATGCTTATATATATGTTGTGGGTATTTTGGGGGTTCAATTTGAGCTTGTAGGTGTTCTGTATATCTCCTTACAAGGATCAGCAAAACATCACTATAAGTACCAAAAAAAGAAATCATCATTTGATCGGATAACAGTGGCAAAATACAACGTTTTCAGGCCAACAAAGCCTTGCAAAACTGCTTCAACTCATGACCCACTTTCGGTTCAGCTTTAGCTCACCGACTGATGGCCTAACATTTTCCTCTAGAATCTTCTGATACAATGCAGAATTCATGGTTGTCTCAATGATGGCAAGCCATCAAGGTTCTGAGACAGCAAAGCAGCACCAAACCAATACTCTCCCACCACGCTTGATGGTTGGGATGAGGTTCTTCTGTTCTAATGCAGTGTTTGATTTTCACCAAACATAACGTTTCTCATTGAGCCCAAAAAGTTCTACCTTTGACTCGTCTGTCCAGAGAACATTGTTCCAGAAGTCTTGTGGATCATTTATGTGCTCTTTGGCAAACCTCAGACAGCAGCAATGTTCTTTTTAAAGAGCAGTGGTTGTCTCCTGCAATCTTTCCATGAACACCATTCTTGTTCAGTCTTTTTCTTGATATGGTAGTTGAGTCATGAACACACATTAGCCAAGGCGAGGGTGGCCTGCAGATTCTTGGATGTTACGCAGGGGTTCTTTGTGACTTCCTGGATGATTTGCTGTTTTGTTCTTGGAGAGATTTTGGTGGGAAGACCGCTTCTGGGTAGAGCGACTGTGTTCTTGAACTTTCTACATTTTGTAGACTATTTGTTCAACAGTGGATTGGTGGAGCCACAAATCCTTAGAAACGGTTTTGTAACCCTTTCTAGACCGATGAGCACCAACAGCTGCTTTTCTGAGGTCAGAGATTTCTTTTGATTGTGGCATGACGTGTTTACACACACCTGTATTATGAAGATCAAACTCACAATGTATAATCTTTATATAGGGTGGAGCCTTCCAAACTCACATGTGAAGATCTACCTAAATATTTAAATATCCGATTCTAATTATCCCCTATAATTTAGCTGATAAAACCAGGGTTTCACTTACTTTTGCACACACCCCGATTACTTATTGTTTTTTTAATTCATACATCATTTGTTTCAAAAGACATGGAATTGGTCAATATAAATCTTATTGGATATTTAAGAAAAGACTGATTTTGATTCAAGAAGGTTATCATGGAAAAACTATGGTATTTCCGTAATTATCATTGGGGTTCACAAGCTTTCAAGCCACTGTATACTAAAGTTTTGCTGTTCCTGGTAAGGAGATGTCAGACCGTGAATCATATTAGCAGTGCAGTTTCCTGCATTTTATTGAATATTGTACACTTTTAGGGATCAAACATATCATAAAGGTGCCTAGAGTTATTATCAATGACTTTCTTACTGCAGAGGTAAATATTTGGGCTTTTCACCCTGGACAGTGACACCACGTGGTCCAAATCAGGGGTGCGCAAAGCTGACGATGTGCTCCCCCTGCCACCGCTTCTCCTGTGCCCACGCCCTCCCCCCCTTGCCTTCCTAAAGCATCAAATGACGCTCTGGGTCATGTGACGTGATGTCACATGATACCACGGCGTCATTTGACGCCCCGTCGCCACAGCAACGCGTCTTCTGAGCAAAGGTAGGATAGATTACAGAGGCCTCACGCTGTCCCCGGCATTTAATTTAAATGCCTTTGGGAAGAGCGCGGGGCATCTGTATGCGCCGCACCCCCCAAAAATAATCTTGCACCACCCCTGGTCTTTATGATTAATTAGGTTTACATTGTATTCTTACCAAGTGCTATGTTTGTACACCATAAGGCATGACCCTAATTATTGTAATTTATATATGTATCAGCTCTCACAAATTATACTGCATTGATTTATAGCTCTTTATAGTCTTTTTAATGCTTAGACTGTTTATTTGATGCGTGGCACGTCAGAACTGCAATTCTGTATCACGGTACCGTGGCACCAATTCCTTACTGTATATATTAATAGTCACCATTTTCTCTATATAGTTAATTACCAGTTAAACTTTTTTCCCTGTGCTGGTTAATGTCTGTGTGCCGACCGAAATGTCGACTTACCTTTTATAACACGTTTCTAACACGTTTCTAAGTTTTATCTTTCACTAATGTTGGTGTGCTTTGCTTTTTTGTTTACTGTAGTAAATGTATGTATGTGTATCTTTAATTATATAGCGCCATCTATGTAGCTAGCACTTCACAGCAGTAATACATGTGACAATAATATAACACATAATGGGAATAAGTGTTTCAGACATGACAGTAACAATAGGAAAGGGAGTCCCTGCCCCGAAGCGCTTACAATCTAAGTAGTAAATAGGGAGAACATAGAGGGACATTAGGAGGTGTTTCTGGTAAGTGCGTCTGCAAGTGGCCAAAGTCGATGTATGAGTTAAATGGTTAAAAGCTCACTCCATAGCATCTCCCACTCTCAGGGAACTTGCTTGCTTGCAGTATGATTGTGACAAATCTATTACAGAGTGCTTTTCCTGGTGATGTACAGGTTAATAAAAGCTTCCATCAGACGTAGAACTATCAACAAATTTTGACAGATTTATTATAAATCATTCTTCCTGGTAATGCACAGGTTATTAAGAATTTATATTAGTGTTAGGGACCCTTGAGATGTGGTCTGTCGTGTAGTGGCTCAGGGGCTTACAACACTTTGGCCAAAATGTTAAACTAAAAGACCCCTTTATTTAATAGATATCTATACTGTACATATATATTTAGGCACTGTACCGTGTATAAGTTTCACTGAATGTGCACTGAGCTCTGTCTGTGTTTCATGTTCTGTCTCTGGTTTTAAATTGAGCATTTCTAAAGTAAGAGACAAATCCTTCTTCAGGTCCCAAGACAACAGGTGACATCTGATGCGTTTGTTATTTGATGATGTTTTACAATTCAATAGTTACACCTAACACCAGCAAGCACCTTTTCTGGGAGCCCCTGATTCTGTACCCATTGAAGGAAACATATGGCCCGTAATTTGCATGTACTTTTCTAAGAATCCTTGTGAATATGGATCTCGGATTACTGAAGCTGGCATCGTTAAAAAGAAACCTAGCATTGCGACACATAGCTGCATTTTTGATAAGGAATAAAGCAATCATACATATGCAACACGATACTTATAAATATGAATTACTTTGCATTTAAACCAAGGGGGGTCATCTTCAGTCTTCAAGGGCCACCAACAGGTCAGGTTTTAAGGATCTCTCTGCTTCAGCACAGGTGGCTCAATCTCTTCAACTAAGCAACGGATTGAACCACCTGTGTTGAAGCAGGGATATCGTGAAAACCTGACCTGTTGGTGACCCTTGAGGACTGAAGTTTCCCAAACCTAATTCTAAACCCATGTACTGTAGATATATAGCAAGTGTCTTAATTTTGTAGGAAATTTGACATTGAGGCAGATGGAACTATAAGCAATTATAGGAAATTAATCTTCATTTTATAGAAAATAGTCTTCCTTAATGGTTTTACTTTTCTTGCAGTTGAAGCCACAATGTGTATGCCGTGTTCACACGTATGAACGCTCATTATATCCAACATACGTAGATATGGATTTTCACACCTTGTCCAGTATGTCTCATACAAGCATATTGTTTTTCAGACACTGCATATAAAAAATAAGCCGAGCTGCAGCAAAAAAATTAGAGTTTGCATTGCCCCAATCTCTGCATAAACCTAAACCTAAGTCAGCTGCCAAGTCCCTTGACAAACACAAAGAACCAGTACGGCAGATAAGGGTGTCAGATGTGCACTTGTGGGCAGTAACAGAACTGGAATTACTGAAAAGACACTGCTTTTCGGGAAATTATAAACAACTATTGCTACAGGATCTTATTGCTTATTTGAGAAAATATTGGAATCTAACGGACAGAAACTAAACCCTACTCTGCTCTGGTATATGGCCCATGTAGGGGCGGCGTCATGGCGGTGTAGTCTGTCACTGCACCGAGCTCCAAGGTTACAGAGGCCCCGCGCTCTCCCCCACGACACTGAAACTGATTGCCAGGGGAGGGGTGTGGGAGAGCGTGGGGCCTCCAACGCCCTTACCTTCTCCGGTGGCATAACCCGGCATCTCCTCCATAGTCTGTTATTATGGCCCTGCGATGTCCAATGGCGTCGCGTTGCCATGACTGCGGGGATGTCACGTGGCATCGCAAAGCCATGCGGCATCATGTTGCCAGGACAAAAGGGACGCCTTGTGTTGCCAGCGACGTCACATGACGTCCCGTTGTCATGGCAACGAGCCCTAATGACTGGCCCTTGAAGGGGGTGATGCCGAGGAGGAGATTAGGCACATCACCCGGCACCGAGCCCCGCAAAGATCCCAGCCAGCCCTGCATATATACAACCAATAAATATAACATACTAGCTGAGAGACCCGGCGTTGCCCGTGAGTTAAATTTGCCGCTAGGAAAAGGTGGGGGGAGGGACAGTGGACAGGAGGAGGGGAGGGACGGGGACAGTGGACAGGAGGGGACGGGGACAGTGGACAGGAGGGGACGGGGACAGTGGACAGGAGGGGACGGGGACAGTGGACAGGAGGGGGGTTAGTGGACAGGAGGGGGGCAGTGGACAGTGGACAGGAGGGGGGGACAGTGGACAGGAGGGGGGGACAGTGGACAGGAGAGGGGGGGACAGTGGACAGGAGAAGGAGGGACAGTGGACAGGAGAGGGAGGGACAGTGGACAGGAGGGGGGGACAGTGGACAGGAGGGGGGGACAGTGGACAGGAGGGGGGGACAGTGGACAGGAGGGGGGGACAGTGGACAGGAGGGGGGGACAGTGGACAGGAGGGGGGGGACAGTGGACAGGAGGGGGGTGAGAGTGGACAGGTAGGGGAGGAGAGTGGACAGGAGGGGGGTGAGAGTGGACAGGAGGGGGGTGAGAGTGGACAGGAGGGGGGTGAGAGTGGACAGGAGGGGGGTGAGAGTGGACAGGAGGGGGGTGAGAGTGGACAGGAGGGGGGTGAGAGTGGAAAGGAGGGGGAGGAGAGTGGACAGGAGGGGGAGGAGAGTGGACAGGAGGGGGAGGAGAGTGGACAGGAGGGGAGGGGCACACACACTGTGTCACACACACACACACACACACACACAGTGACACACACGTCACCTCTCCTTCCGGCCACCGCCATGTTATTTAGTCCGCAAGGGAGGAAGGGGGTATTTCCGTCCGCCGCCATCTTAGGTGCCGCGTGGCAGCGGCAGGCTGCCCTGCCCACTGCCTGTCCCCGCGCCTGGGAGGTGAGTGGAGCGGGAGGGAGGTGAGTGGAGTGGGAGGTGAGTGGAGCGGGAGGGAGTGGAGCGGGAGGGAGTGGAGCGGGAGGGAGGTGAGTGGAGCGGGAGGGAGGTGGAGGGAGGTGAGTGGAGAGGGAGTGCAGCGGGAGGGAGGTGAGTGGAGAGGAGGTGAGTGAATCGGGAGGTGAGTGGATCGGGAGGTGAGTGGATCGGGAGGTGAGTGGATCGGGAGGTGAGTGGATCGGGAGGTGAGTGGATCGGGAGGTGAGTGGATCGGGAGGTGAGTGGATCGGGAGGTGAGTGGATCGGGAGGTGAGTGGATCGGGAGGTGAGTGGATCGGGAGGTGAGTGGAGCAGGAGGTGAGTGGAGCGGGAGGTGAGTGGAGCGGGAGGTGAGTGGAGCGGGAGGTGAGTGGAGCGGGAGGTGAGTGGAGCGGGAGGTGAGTGGAGCGGGAGGTGAGTGGAGCGGGAGGTGAGTGGAGCGGGAGGTGAGTGGAGCGGGAGGTGAGTGGAGCGGGACGTGAGTGGAGCGGGACGTGAGTGGAGCAGGAGAGAGGTGAGTGGAGCGGGACCTCTCCTTCCGGCCGCCGCCATGTTACTTAGACCGCGAGGGAGGAAGGGGGTCCTTCCGTCCGCCATCTTAGGTGCCGCGTGGCAGCGGCAGGCTGCCCTGACCACTGCCTGTCCCCGCGCCTGGGAGGTGAGTGGAGCGGGAGGGAGGTGAGTGGAGCGGGAGGTGAGTGGAGCAGGAGGGAGTGGAGCGGGAGGGAGTGGAGCGGGAGAGAGTGGAGCGGGAGGGAGTGGAGCGGGAGGGAGTGGAGCGGGAGGGAGTGGAGCGGGAGGGAGTGGAGCGGGAGGGAGGTGAGTGGAGAGGGAGGTGAGTGGAGAGGGAGGGAGGTGAGTGGAGCGGGAGGGAGGTGGAGGGAGGTGAGTGGAGAGGGAGTGCAGCGGGAGGGAGGTGAGTGGAGAGGAGGTGAGTGGAGCGGGAGGGAGGTGAGTGGATCGGGAGGGAGGTGAGTGGAGCGGGAGGGAGGTGAGTGGAGCGGGAGGGAGGTGAGTGGAGCGGGAGGGAGTGGGAGGGAGGTGAGTGGAGGTGAGTGGAGCGGAGGGGAGGCAGGGAGATGAATGGAGCGGGAGGTGAGTGGAGCGGGAGGTGAGTGGAGCGGGAGGTGAGTGGAGCAGGAGGGAGTGGAGCGGGAGGGAGTGGAGCGGGAGGGAGTGGAGCGGGAGGTGAGTGGAGCGGGAGGGAGGTGGAGGGAGGTGAGTGGAGCGGAGGGGAGGCGGGGAGGTGAGTGGAGCACCGGGAAGGGGGGAGGTGAGTGGAGCACCGGGAAGGGGGGGAGGTGAGTGTGATGGGGGGGGAGAGGACAGAGAGAGAGGTGTGTGTGTTTTGTTTGGACCTTTGGCCCGTCACTCCGCCTCAGGCCAATGAGAGGTGTGGGTGGCGGGCCAAGGGGTTGGTGTGAGTGTGTGAGGCCAATGAGAGGTGTGCGGGGGCGGGCGGGCCAAGGGACCAATGAGATTGCCGCTAGGGACAGGGAACACAGTGAAACATACATACATAAAATGCTTTCAGAAATATATAGTAGATTGACGTTTTGTGCTGTCCTTATATACATGTAATTGGGACTACGGAATATACTGTCCGCTTAATGTATTTGTACAATGCTTCCCGGTTGGGGCTGATTCAGACAAGGCTCGGACATTCCCTGCGTTTTTCAACCACTGAGGCTGTACAGTATGTGCCTCTTAAAATTAGCCATAAGCCAAGATGTTAGATCTGTACTTGGAAAATAAAGCAATAACACAACTTGATCATTTGAATACAAGAGGAAAAGCAGTAAAATCATACAATAATATTTCCAAACACGCAGACTGGCCCACAGACCGATCCAGCAATGTACTTCTGCCTGAATATTTTTGCGATGAATCAAACATTATATATGTTCTTTTTAATCAGTGTACCGATGTAACCAAAATGTATATTACAATCACACTAAAATTGCACTATTACTTTCCTGTTTCTGCATAGCCTGATGGGTATTCCAGCATGCGTAATATGTATTCAGCACTATACAGTACACAGCACTTCTCGCCTTAGATCCGCCTCCAGAAACTTGCTTACAGTCCCAGGTTCTATAAAGAAACCGGTCGCTTTTCCTTCTCATACCGATCCCCTCACTGCTGGAATAATTTACCCGAGTCCTTCAAATCCCATGATCCCATGGTAAACATGTTTGTATCTGTAACTTGTAATGTTGTCAACTTTACTCTGTGCCCGGGACTTACTTGAAATATTTTATGAATAAATATTCTATAAATGATAAATGTAAAATGAGCCAGTTCTAAAGCTGCAAAGGCCTGTGAACACATGAAGATTTTGTAACTCAACCGTCTAACGTTTCTCCTGCAATAATGGGATTGAGCAAAGAAAAAAAAGATTCTCAAACAATGTGCTTTTGTGTGCAGTGTCCCTAAACTTGCCAAATGAAATAGAAGATGCATGAAAGTAATCAGGATTTGATAAGCAAAAACCATTGTGCTTTGTATTAAATTTCTTAATCTAGAGCCTTTCTCCTTTAGTGCAACTATCTCCAAGCTTCCTTTCCCACTACCATTCGCCAAGCATCGTCCGTCTCCCCCATCCTAAAGCTTTCAGCAAAAAAATGACAGCAGCAAGGACAAATTTCAGAAGGCTTCTGGGAAACCGTAAGGGGGAGATTCATTAAAGGGCAGTAGATGCAATTGCACACAGACTAGAATGGCAGTTGACGCGCAATTGCGTCCACTGCACTTTTATGCATCTCACCACAGATCCGATAACTCTGCTGTCAAGCAGTTTAGATTACAAGCTATTTAGAACAGGAGGCATTGCTTATTTGCAGGTCTCTATACCAGTGGAGTCCAAACATTTTTTTCTAAAGAAACCTATAATTATATTGGGAGATTCTGCAGAACACCAACCCTCTCTAATAGCGCGCCTGAGATCAGATGCATTGTAAGGAACCCCAATCCTCTCTAATAGCGCGCCTGAGATCAGATGCATTGTAAGGAACCCCAACCCTCTCTAATAGCGCGTCTGAGATCAGATGCATTGTAAGGAACCCCAACCCTCTCTAATAGCGCAAAAAAAAAAATACCTCGCTTCTGGTGGCTCAAGCTCTACTGTAAGGATCCTTCCTCACTGTAATTGTCCTAAGCCGACAGTGTGGAAAGATCCCTTCAGTAGAGCTTGAGCCACCAGAAGCGTGGACAGTTACCGGGAACATCCGGAACAGACTTCCCATTGAGAAGACGTTCAGGACCTCCAATCCGGTTGTAGCCTGTGTGAATCGTCGCTCAGTGTGGGGACCCGCTGTCTTCGCCACTTTGGTAACATGTCCAAAACATGTCATGCTTATTTGATTTCACTATGATATGTGCAATACTTACCTGCTGCTTGAATACCACAATATAATTAAATTACTACACCATGAGATTTTTTGCGCCGTTTCTCTTTTTTCCTCTATTAGCCCATTAGGATGTACTGTAGAACCATCCTAATTAAACTGCAGCAGAATCTCATATGTCAACACAGTTTTTACACAATATGCGGTGCATTCACCAAGTTATGTAATATATATAGTGTCTAACTACACCTGTTTTTGATCCATCACGGTTTTTAAGTCTTATATTTTTTGACACAGTCCTCATATTTGTATGTTAATCATAAATCACATGACCTTTATGTTTTTGTAATAACCACTTATTTATCACTATCTGGTGCGCAGTAATTTTCACCTTTTTTCTTAGTCTAATAGCGCGTCTGAGATCAGATGCATTGTAAGGAACCCCAACCCTCTCTAATAGTGTGTCTGTGATCAGATGCATTGTAAGGAACTCCAACCCTCTCTAATAGCGCGTCTGAGATCCGATGCATTGTAAGGAACCCCAACCCTCTCTAATAGTGCGTCTGAGATCAGATGCATTGTAAGGAACTCCAACCCTCTCTAATAGCGCGTCTGAGATCCGATGCATTGTAAGGATCCCCAACCCTCTCTAATAGCGCGTCTGAGATCAGATGCATTATAAGGATCCCCAACCCTCTCTAATAACGCACCTGAGATCTGATGCGTTTCTCAGCTCTTTCCTCTGCGTCACGAGGAGCGGGCTGAGAGCCCAAAGATGACTGCTTATGTTTGTGCGTATGTGTACTGTATATGTATATGTATGTATTTATATATACACACACAATGCATGTGTACATAAATAAATTGGTTACTTACTTGCCACTCCAGAGGCGAGGCCATAAAGCAGTCCCCCTCCATCTGCCTGCTCCTGGAAAACATGGGAACCTGGGGGTGGGCTCTTCTCTTGTCTAATGAAATTATAGAGCAACGTCTTCACCATTCTGCTTGTGTAAGAAAGACTGCCGGGAAGAAATACAAACCCGGTTACAAATCATGGATTAGCACTGAAACGTTACACACACACACCACCACACACACACACACACCACACACCACTCCACACCAGAATCATTATCATCATTAATTTAGATCACCTTCAAATAATCAAGATTTATATCATCCTCAAATAAGCGGGGGAGCCCTTTAGATTTTTTTTTTTTTTTTTTAATAAACTCTAGCAGACTTACTCCCAGATACATACAGTATAGCATACTTATAGTATGGGTTAATGGACTTGAATGGGCGTTAACTCTAATTGACTTGAATGGGAGTTGGCTACTGTTCGGGTGCAGTAATCCAGGAGCGCGCAAACGTTTTTTTCCCTGCGCCCCCCTGCCGGCAGTTCCCCTCTCTCCGCCACCCCCCCCCCTCCCGTTACCTTTGCTGCGGTGGCGACATGATGCTGCATTGCCATGGCGACGCATGTACAGTAAGAAGCCGCCGGAGCCAAGGTAAGTGAGGGTTTACAGAGGCCTTTGCTGCTCCCCCGGCACTTAATTTAAGTGCCTTCGGGAAGCGCGCAGGGCCTCTTTAAACCCCGCACCCCCCGCAGACAGTCTCGCGCCACCCAGTTTGCGCACCCTTGCGTTAATCTGTAGTGGAGCTTACCCCCTTAAAGCGGTTTAAGAGACGGAGACAGTTTGGCAGTGGCTGTATTGATCCCAAGCATGATCAATGGAAAAGTCAGGATTAATTAAATCCCCTTCTGTATATATGATGGACGGTCAATCTGACTGTTAAAGACTGTGGACATTTTACTCTACATACTGCACATAAATATCTTTGGGAGGGATTTCATCCGTGGTATTGTCAATAGAGAATTGACTCCATCTACAGTATATGCATATTGATACATCGGCCGGTTTTAGAACACATTTGCAACACATTCCGTTTTGGTCCGAAAGCACAATGTCAAAACTATAACCTTTATGGATATTGAAAAGGGAACAGCACGCTAGTCATAAAAAAAAGGTATTTAAACAAAAGTAAACCTGTACGTCGTTACCGTCCCCAAAGGCACCTTCCCTGGGAGCAGACAGATAGAAGCCGCTCCCCATTTTGACTCTGCACCCGCGTCTCTAGAACAGGGGGTGCTCAATTCCAGTCCTCAAGATCCCCCAACAGGTCAGGTTTTCAGGATATCCCAACTTCAGCACAGGTGGCTCATCCGGGCTGAAGCAGGGACTGATTGAGCCACCTGTGCTGAGGCGGGGATATTCTGAAAACCTGATCCTTTGGAAGGGCTGGAGGACTGGAGTTGAACCCCCGCTGCTCTAAGACTTTTTTTTTTTTAATGTGGTGTCCCAATATAACTGAATTATAAAGGATCTTTTTGTAGCATGTTTTAGATCTCTATCATTGATATGTATGTATATATGTATATATATGTATATATACAGTGTTCGACAAACCTATACATTTGCTCGCCCCGGGCGAGTGGATTTACCTCCGGGCGAGTAAATATTGGCCCAAGCAGCACACGTTTGGTACTAGGTGGCGAGTAGATTTTTTGGTGATTTGTCAACCACTGTGTGTGTATATATATATATATATATATATATATATATATATATATATATATATATACATACATACATACATACATATATATGTGTGTGTGTATGTATGTATGTATGTATGTATGTATGTATGTATGTATATATATATATATATATATATATATATATATATATATATATATATATATATATATATATATATATATATACACACACACATACATACATACACAGTATTTTGGTATTGTTTTAGCTGTACTAAAGAAATGTGTGATTTTCAATGAATATAGAAGTCACTTTTGTTTACTTGTACAGTAGTGGTAGGTCAAATATGGGAGAGAGGGAGAGGAAAAATATATACAGTATATATATAAATGTGTGTATATAAATGTGCACCTCTGCTTACCTGTTCAGATGTCCGCGCGGGCTTCCAGCAGGTAAGTAACAGATACTTTTCAACTACCCTGACATTACCCGGATACCCGGCACCGGGTCCACTTTCCAGCTGCCGGGTCCGGGTAATTTCCGGGTAGCTGAAAAGCCGCCGGGTAACGAGTTAGTACCCGGTACATCACTAGCAAGAATACACTACAGTCAGAGCAATACATAAGAAAATAACAAGTTGATGAGGTGCAACATACAAAGGCACATTGTTACTGCTCAATCAAAGCGTCCAGACACAAGAGAGTGTAGTAGCAAGATCCATAAGGTTAATTACAGTCCCGAATACATCACCACAAAGTAAGGGGTGAAAAGCCTCCAGCTGAGCCCCGGCATAGAGAGGTAGAGGAAGGGTCCCCAACACCGCGCTCACCAGGAGTGGGAGTAGATTTGGGTAAAAAAAACGCATCAACCACCCAGCTGTAACCCCTTAAACATGTTACTGCCATTGATTTACTTTGGTTGTAGGAGGAATTGCCCCTTGAATTAGTTTAATTTGGTGGTGCACAAAAATGTAAACACTACAAGCCTTTGTTTCCACTTGTAATCATCTCAGTAACACTATTCCCGATAGTAACCATTTTGTGAATTGAGAGCGTAACTCATTTCCAATTCTGTGCCCCGTCCCAGAGGCACCCCCAGGACACGTGCAGTGCATGTCTTGTTCATATATTTTAATTTCAAGAACCATTGTCCAGAGTAAATCCTGTCTGCTGGACTACTTCCAATTCGGCCATCGAAAACCGCCGCCGCATTACAAGCAGTGAAGTCACTGGGAACCGCCTTGTTCTATGGCGCCCCCCTAACTGCTGCTTAACGATCCACACAGAACGTACCATCGGCCGTGCATCAGGTATTTGTGAATGATGCTTTCATGCAGGATCTCTTTGCGGAAGAGTTGGTACGACAGGAAGATGAGTAGGGCCGTGACTGCTTCCAGCAAAATGCTGTAGGTTATATCCCTGTAAAACAAAAAACAGAAAAGGTAGAAAGCTATCATGAGACACCCTTTGTTGTATTGCTTTTGCCCCTCACATCTTTATTTATTCTACAGATTCGGGACCGCAGAGCGCCGGTGCGGACCCGGTCTCATTGGGCTTCACAAATCAGGAGATACTTCTTTTCCAAGAAAAGTTTCTCAGTACAGTACTTTCTTTTAATCATTTTTTTTTTTTTTTTAGAAAGGGAACAATGTTTTTTTCCAGGACAAGTTGAATCACTAGGGGGGTAAGGAGAAAGAGAGGTTGGACCCCACCTGCCATCACTCTGCTTCAGTTTGTTAGATTACCATGCTTTTACCACCCTGTGTCAGATAGCCATGGTTCAGATAGACCAAAAATAAAATGTATTTCCAAAGTATTCAGTAATAAAAAGTTATTAGATAAGAGTTTGGCGAACGTTTTAAATCTAAAAAAGGAAAATTCACCTACAGTATATGTGGTACGTAGGTAATACTGTAGGTCATTATTTAAATGAATCAATTGACCCAATTTATATTTTTCTATAGTCACAACTGAGTGAGGTTAGATTCCCATACATTTTACATTTGAAGCAACCTATTATCGGAATATTAGACTCGTCCAAATCAGCCTATAAAACAAAGAAACTCATGAAAATACCAGTTCTACTTCTACCAATGGGAATTATTTAACCCCCCCCCCTTTACCATGTATATTATAAAGAAGCCCTCAGCCCCTTAAGAAGTTTCCTAAAAATAAAATTTTCAAGCGTTAACACTACCCTCTTAAAAACAGAATTTTTTCTTATCCAGCGCTGCTCACGTACGCAAAACTTGTATTGAATGTTACAGCCGCTGGGATTCAAACTGGGTTAATTCGCTCAAAAGCAAAAGCAGTCTCATCACCAAAATACTCCTACAGTCCAAAATATAGCTACAAAGTCCCTTGTTATGTAACGGGCAAGTTGACTTTAATGGGGCTTTCCATGTAGAAGCCCCTTATCGGCACTATTTTCCCTTTACAGAATAAGTGTGAAAAAATATACAGGCAAGCCATAGTGACTTTATGAATTGTAATCTGAAATCATACGATTTAGACATCTATTATCTCCATCATAGGAAGCTCTCTCATAGTTACAAAGTAGATGAGGTTGAAAAAAAGACATACGTCCATCAAGTTTGATCTATGCTAAATTTAGACAACAGATACTTTGGGGCCTATGCAGAGAGCAGCGAATTTTAAAATTGGCGAATTTATTAAAAAGTAGCTTTTTTGGAGAGTTTTATTCTCCATATGCAGAAAAGTGCGAATTCTGCTATGTTTAACATGGATGCGTGTGGCGAGTTTAAATTGGCGAGATGCGCGCTTCAGAAACGTGTAAAAACAAATTCGCGCCTTTTTTTCCCATTGCAATGGCCGCGAGCGGCAGCTTCTTGCCAATTTTTTCTGGCGAGGCAAAAAGGAGACAATCGCGCCATTTTATTGGCGCGAACAGCCGCTAGATGCCGTTCGCGCCTCTCTGCATTAGGATATTTTTAAAACTGGCGAGATTGAGGTTCTCGCCAGCCGCGAGGCGAGTTTTACAAATAGAAAAGAAAAATTGGCGCGTTTTTCGGAACTCGCCATTTTCTGCTGCTTTCTGCGCAATTTTCTCCAAAAAATGGCGAATTTCGAAATAGCGCTGCTCTCTGCATAGGCCCCTTTATCCTATATCTATACTTACTGATTGATCCAGAGGAAGGCAATCAAAACCTCCCAGTGACATATTTTGTGGTACTGGGCCTGTGGAAATGGAGTCCCTGAATATTAAATGTAATGGTTTGGCTATTACTGAACCTACAGTAACTCCTAGAGAACTTTTGGATGTATGCCATCGGGGCCAGGTGCCTTATTTACTGACATTTGTCCAAGCTGTGAACTTCTTCCTCAGTTAACCAATTGTTCATTAATATAGGGGTTGTGGCTTCCTCCTGTATCACTACTATTAAAATTAATTCTTCCAGGGTAAACACAGAGGCAAAGAATTTGGTTAATACTGTACCTCAGCTTTTTCCTCATCTCCAATAATCTGCCTGCCCATCTCACACTGAAAAGGTCCTATATTTTCTTTTCTGGGTTTTGTTTTTGTTATTAAGGTACTTAAAGAACTTTTAAGGGTTGATCTTACTTTCTATTGCAATCCTTTTTACATTATCCATTTTTGCTAATTTGATTGCCCTTTTGCAATTTTTGTTACATTCCTTATAATTATGATATGATGCCTCCGTCACGTCTGACTTAAAGCTGCAGTTCAGGCATTTTTTTTTTTTTTTTTTTTTTTACTTCAATAGTTTTATGTGTGCAATCTCTAATTACCTAAAGAACTGTATAGCTGCAGGTCAATTCGTTCTCCATGTATTGATAGGTCGAAATTTGGTGACATAATTAGTGAAGGGATCTGTTTATATTCTGCTTGTCTGTCAGTGGAAGCTCATGAATATTCATGAGCAATCCTGCACTGACATGTGCTAGGGGCAGGGCTGACAAAGGGGTGTGCCAGGGCTTGTGACAGGACATGAAGGGGCAGTGCCTTAGCAAATGGCTGTAAAAATAGAATACAAGAAAATTGGTCTTTAAAAGTTGTTTTTTAAAAACAGAAAATGCTAAAAGTATTTTTTCTTACTACAGAACTGATTTATTAAAAAAAACACACATGCAGGATATTGACTGAACTGCAGCTTTAAAGTATCTAAACGCCTGCCTCCTTTTCCATTTTCTTCCCTACCTGTTTATTTAGTCACATTGGTTTTGGCTTATTTCTTTTATACTTATTACCCATATATTACCCTCTCGATTATCATTATTACAGCACCAGAAATATCAGAAAGGCTGTTGTGCCGTGAAATTAATTACAATTCCCTCCAGTACATCTCTCTCCCTCCCTCCCCCCTCCCCCCCATCTCTTGCAATACAGCAGTGAGAAAGAGGACAGATTGGTTTCTGCTTCATGTGAGCAGCACTAATTAGTGAGCACTCATTGCATTTCAGCCTCTGCTACGCCCAGGGACAACGACTAAGGGCCTTATGCAGAGAGGAACGTTATTTAATGAGAAAACGGCAAGAAAATAGCCACAGAATTGGAGCACGTTATGGTCGTATGCAGAAAGCTGCGTTACCTAATTTTTCTGATGAGATTCAAAATTGCCAAGTTTTTCTGGCTAGATTGAACTCACTATAATATAGGGCAGAATGGTGAGTTGCAGTGCATCTATGCTACCTGCATACCACCCTATTTTAACATGGCGAATTTACCAATCTCTCCACGTGTTTGGCAATTTTTAAAGTAAAGAAACCTGCTGTGGAGAATTTTATGAATCTCTCCATGTTCTCTGCAGGAGAAGCTTCTCTGGGAAGTATTTTCTCCAAAATATGGTGCTATTTCCCTTCTCTATCCTCTCTGCATAAGCCCCTAAATCTTTAGCAGAAAACAAGGATGTTACCATCATTTTATTTTATACTTTATACAACTCCTTCCCTGTAAATAAACATAATTTGACATTTTGTGGATCCATTAAGAGCGCAATCTGTCCTGCAATATTCAAACTATATTTGGAAGCAAACTATTTTTGTAATGTCACTTTTACTCCCGGTACATCTTTGGACTCTGCACTTACTCTTCTTTATGACCGTGCCCTTCTGATGTACCTGTTGGCAATTTTCCAAACCCTACAAATGACTATTTCCACCATAAATAACTGCCCCATAATTCAATTCTTATAAACTCGGAGGAATGAAAAAACCTATAGATTAATGGTATCCCCTATTTGGTTCAAATAAATCCTAATACAGGTGACTATATCATAGCACATTAACTGCATAAGTCTTACCCAGAGGTTTGAGAAAAAGAAGACAAAGCACCTTAGACTCATTGTTATACGATTGCATTTCAGTATTCAATGCTTAAACGTGCCAACAGTACTGAGTTATGTGTAACAACTCACAGCAGATCTACACCGTTCAAAGACAAATACAGCTATCATCATGGAGTACAGTACAATAAAAAATAATATACTGCAAAATGAAGCATAAAAAATATGTTTGCAAACCATTAACGAACACAACACTCAAGGAGATTCAAGTCCATAGTAACAACAGAAGTAGCCTAAGGCTGCGCTTATAGTGCCTGGCGATGCCGCACCAAAACAAATACATTGAATCCGTCGCATGCGCTTATAGTAGGCGCGACGGAGCGACAACATTTGGAAGCCAGTGAAATCTGATTTTGGGAGAGACAGTCGCCACATGAGACTATCTCTAAACCAATCACAGAGCGCCTATTGCACTCTGCCCTCACCCTTCGTGATGTCACTGGCCTTGTCGCCAGCGACGTTGCTCAAACCTAAAGTTCAACTTTCGCCGGCACTATAAACGTGGCCTTACATAGCAGCATGTACAGACATACGAAGAAAGTAAAAACAATCAGCCATGTAACCGTCCCATGCATCTTTATAACTGTAGATAGTTTTCATAGGTTTTACAGTCATGTCCCAAAGCCTAGTACCAAATAGCGCAGCAATAATTACCACAGAATACAGAGTGTACACTGCTTTAGTTAGGGGCTCAGACCCTATATGTCTGCAGAGACAACTAAGTGCTGGAATTTTTTTTTTATTGTATTACCACTTCGGCACAATTGTTTGTACAAGACAAAAGCAAACATTCTCACTGCCCTTTTAAAAAGTACTGTAGTTCCTCCGATTCCTCCTCATTTCTCCCGACACCCCTATTTTTTTCTCCTTTTTGTTTTTGAAAATACCCTCCAGGGGGTTCCCTTAAGCCGAGCACCACTATTTTCAGCTCTGGGGTCAGTTTGAGAATCTTACCTGTAAAGTTACCTTGTTTAAACCTCCCTCGGGGGGGGGGGGGGAAATGGCTGCCAAATCTTGGTCGAGCAGGAAGCTGCTACTTCATCGGTTGTGGCCTTCTATTGGGTGGCCATTTAAAAACCAGGAAGTAATGTGTAACTTCACTTGTATCTCAAAAACCAAGGGTAAGCCAGAGATGAAAATAGCGCGGCTCAGCTCAGGAGGAAACTCCTGGCTCCAGTCCCCACCGTCCCCCACCCAAAAATGGAGTGGTAGCATATCTTCATGTGCAGTAAGATTTTCTAACACCAAAGTAATGGAGGAAGACAAATTAGCTACCCTGAAAATAATGCACTAGGGAGGGGGCCTGCAGCTCCCGAGTCTGCTCATCGTGCTAATATACCCTGTAACCTGAATGTACATTTTCTTAAGCCCATCATTTTAAAAAGGCAACATATTTGCATTCGTTTTTCACACATAAAAGGGTGTGCAATACATGGGTTTGAAAAGTATGCCCCCTAGTATAGTAACAGAGAGGTTCATAATTGTCTTGTCATTATAGGCAATTTCTTACGCAATACAGGCGGTCCTCGGTTATCCAACGGAATCCGTTCTGGAAGTAGCGTTGGATAGTGAAACCGTTGTAAAGTGAGTCCCATGTTAATCAGTGGCGGTGAGCGTCGGATAACGCATTCCGGCATCGAATAACGGCCCTTAGGGTTGTATTGTAAAGTGTTGGATATGCCATTCGTTGTAAAGTGAAACGTTGGATAACGAGGACTACCTGTATTTACCACAATTACAGTGATAAGTACAGAAGTGATACCTTGAGAAATTATACATATACACACACCGTGGTCAAAAACGATAACATTAACTTGTACGTGATTAACAGAGTGTGAAATCTGAAGAGCTTCCAGATATAGCTTTCCAACCTTATTTTGAATGGGTATGTAATTCTTTACAGCAGCTATCGTGGCCCCTTCAAGGCAAGAGAAATGTTCCAGTTTTGCTTTTCATGTCCTCAGACAGGATGACCGTACACTGCGGCAGGATCTCCTAAACTGTAACTACTTGAAGTTCACCACAAACCATTACTGCAAGATGGGACTTTTAGGTCTATTCTGATTCCCAGAAATTACTTTGAGTACATAAAAAAAAACATTGGAAACAGTCTGCTCATCCAACAGTGCACAATAACGTCTCATTCAGCTCATTACAGTTACATTTGTGTCCTACTTGAGCATTGAAGGCACAGAAGTGGCCAGGGCAAAGCATGACTGCGCAGTCAGAAAAACAAAATCACTATTCTTCAAGAGAAACGAGAAACATTATATTGAGTGTTTGAAACCTTTTAGCTCTGGTTCCCCATCCTGTACTAACCAAGATTTCGCCATGATGAATGCATGAGAGCGTATCCGGGAACTTTAAATGATTAAATGCTTGAATGCCAAGTTACTATATGACCCCATTACTGCACTACTGAAATACTATAATACTCCGTAAATAAATACGTGAAGGCCGTCTAGAGCTATACTGCAAATAAGGAACACGCGCATTTTTGTTTCATTTATTCAGACCGGTAAGGCATTAAAGCAGCAATTCAAATAATTTTTATGTAAAGCCTTCTCAACAATATAGAGCAGGGGTAGCCAACTCCAGTCGTCAAGAGCTACCAACAGGTTAGGTTTTCAGGAGATCCCTGCTTCAGCACAGGTGGCTCAATCAGTGGCTCAGTATTCGACTGCACCACCTGTTCTGAAGCAGGGAAATCCTGAAAACCTGACCTGTTTGCAGCTCTTGAGGACTAGAGTTGGCAACCCCTGCTCTATATTGTTGAGAAGGCTTTACATAAAAATTATTTGAATTGCTGCTTTAAATGCCTTAAATCATTAGAAAGTGTGGAATGTTCAGCTGTCTAAGAGTCTCAACACGACTGAATATGGACATGCCTCAATATTCTTGTATGTACACACATCTACGTTGCATCTGTTTGAGCGCAAGTACAAATATAATAGAGGCAGAACCTATTGTAAATACTACAAACTAAATTACAAATCAACAAGCATCATGTGTACCGGGTACCATCTTAAACTCGTCACAGGGTAAACAAAACAAGTCAATACCTACCAAGGTCTGAACAAATGAGCTTTTGAACCATTCAATAATTATTTTCTAATCAAAGACTACTGATACATACAAAAAGTTGTTTAAAAAAAAATTCATATTGTTTTCTTTAAATGTGCAGTCTACTTAGGACATAGGTAAACTTGTGGCAATAGGATATTAAATGGGTTTTATTTTAGTGAGAGATGGCATTAAAGGTTTAAGTGTTTTAGGATAATTTTTGAAAGTCTGGAAAGGTCTACTTGTTTTCATTTACAATGAGGACTCATTGGCTTCATTGGAGGTTTGGGTTTAACGGTCAGACTTTCTTGGACCCACTCGTGTAAGGTCAATAAGCTCCACAGTAAACATCAGGGTAACAAAATGTACATACTGTATATGGTCAGAATAAACTTTCAAAGAGAATGTAATGAATTGTTATTAATTGCCTAGTTTTAACTATGCATATCACGGTTTGGAACTGGGCGTCTACATGTGCAGGTATTAAGCACTTAGATGTACATGTTTATAATATTATTGTTAACTGGGTGATACTTCTGTGTCTCGGGATTCTTGCAATTAATCTTTATAGCAAATATGACATCAAAAAGCAAAGCGTCTTTTTCCCCAGCTCATAACCATTTACCAGAGGCATACAATTCATTTTTTATAGACCTTAACTCAATTGGGTAATAAAAAATAAATGTTAGCCATTCTTTTCCAATGGCATAGTGCCTGGTTTCCCAACAATGCATTCGGTAGAAATTCTATTTTTATTACAGAACAAGAAATGTACATCACAGACCAAATTTTGTCCAACATGAACGTTCACGGTTTTAGAATTTAATGAGCCGCATACAGAATGAACAGAAAACTAGAAACCTGGACATACTATAGGACTTCACCCTAAAGAGAAAAAAGGTGGAAGTACTTATTCCAGGAGCATGTGATATTTTTATAGCAAGTGTTATACAGTATTGCACTTTGAGTCATTATTGATCAACATTGCAATGTGCAACGTACAAAGCAGTGACTTCAAACCACCATCTCTACAGAATGGGTGAGCTTTCCTCTATACTCCTTTGTAGGACTAGTAGATTTCATTGAGATTTGCCAATCCTGGGTTCTCATAAGCTTTTGGGATAATAAATGTTTTATAGGAGTAATAATGCTTTGTTCAGCCCTATTGTTTTACATTAAGAGTGTAGTTTCCAGGGTTCAGTGTTCAGTGTTGTACAGTGCTTATTCATTCACGCTCCCTGGCTCAACATAACACACATGCCACTGGACAATGCATAATGCAATCAAGTGGTAGCATCTCTGCTTAAGGTCATGAATTGTGAACAAGATTGTATTGTTGGGTCCAATGCAAAAGTAAACTATCCATGTTACTACACTTCAGCCAGACATGCATACTAAATAATAATATTCATAATAATGATGAAAGCTAAGAAAACAAGAAAATTGTGACCTTGAATAATCTGATTTCTGTAACGCAAAGAAATGTGGACGTATCTGTGATTTCCCCGCTTCTGTAAGCAGACTACAGGGAGCTGCTGGGAGAGGAGAGGGATAGAGGAAGTGGTGTTTGGCTAAAACGTGCAGTTCATCACATGCCCAATCTCCTGTATTCACAATCCAAAGAAAACATTCCCCTGAAATCATCCCAATTTAATGTTCTATCTCTCTAAAGTCTTGCAATTATTTTTTAATATGCTGTTTACATGGTAGGACATGCACAGCTTCAGTTTGGGATTTTAATTTACTCTCTAAGAAGTAGGCTTTTGTGCTTTTATGGTATCCTGTTTGGTCACTTAAAAGAGCGAGGAGAAATGCTTTGAACATACTCCAAAGGAAGACTTGTACAAAATGCTGGAATCGCCAAACACAAGATCTGCTGAACTAAAACATTCACATAAAAATGAACTTGTGCTAAAAAAAAAAAGGAAGAAACTTTATATACTGTAGCAAATATTTTACCTTACAACCGTAGCTGCTTTAGATGCACAGTAATGCCAGACAATTCAACATACTGTACTGTAAGAAACCCAACAAATCCCAACACGAAAGTATCTTTTTTTCTTTTCTTAAACCAAGTTGACACAATGATCCTAATACTGTACAGTGCAAAATCTTGGAATCCCTTCTATTCATTTTAATTTCTGTAACATTTGCACTAATAAACCTTTAGCACGTTGTAATGTCATGGTGACCCACTGATTGGTTTACTTTGTCAAAAAACATTTGGCAATTCAGCGTGGGTGTAATTAATTAAAAAAAAAAATGTTTGCAAGCCCGCCTACCACGAAACAGACATCCAACTACATTTTGCATTAAAGGGGCAATCACTTTAAGGACCAAAGCTAACCAATGCCAGCGACCTGATTGAGGGGTTACATCTGGGCGATTGGGGCCATCTACCCGCCCCTCGTGTCGGCGGCCTTTGCGAGACCACCTCTCTTTACCACTTCCCCACCACGCTGGTCTTGCAGGACCCTCCCATCTCTCACCCACTCCTCTCCTCGCCTTCCACCTCTCTCCTCCACGCCCTCACCCCCACCATATTTCTAATACAATAACCCACCCCTATGTCTCACCCAATAATCCCCAGAAGAGCCCAAGCGCAAAACACACACACACACACACACAGTTGGCCACCTTGAGGCTTGGGGGCAGGGCTAGCACCAGAGGTCGGCCGGCTGAAAGGGGGAAGAGAGGCTGGGATGCACTGTTGCCGGGAGGAGGGGGGCCTGGCAGCTGGACAGAGATGTTGGGCCCAACTTCCAGCACCAACCGGGCCCCTCGACAGCCTTGCCCTTACACCCCAACTTAAACTTACTTCTGTTCTTATGGTTTTTAGTAGTGAAAATGGACACTGCTTTTTTTAGGGCATTTAATGCATTGTCAATGTGACGGTAGGAATAGATTTTTGCTGCTTTTAAATAAAAGTTAAGCCCGCCATTACCACTACCTGTCAATGATATGATGCAGTTATGTATGTATGTACGCAGGACACATCCTCCAAAAGCAATAACAAACCGGCACTCCAGAGGTCTTCGTAAAAAAAAAAAGATTTTAATCTACACAGATGGACGTTTCAGTCACATACACGGACCTTTTTACGAAGACTTCTGGAGTGCCGGTTCCTTCTTGCTGTTGGAGGATGTGTCCTGCAATATAGGTCTCCCCAATGGGGGAAGATCTCTGCGCACCCGAGGCAGTTCTTTACATCCAGTGAGTGCACCCAACCTCTTTCTTCTCGTTATTTATGTATGTACTGCACAGTTTATTGTGCCAGTCCTGTATATGTTCCTCTTAAAGGACGTAAAACAGTGATGTACAGCACTGTTCAAGAGTGGGGACCTGTAAGGGTTAACTCTCTTGAAAAATAAGATGCAATCACATCAGAGTTTGGTATTGTAGGCCTGGACACTGATAGGATTAGGCCCATTGTTGAGGAACCAGGGAGAGGTCGACCACCTGCTGAGAGGACTTGCTCTGTAAGAAAGCTGTAAGCCATGGGGCTGTATCTGTATTGTTTGCCTGTGGAAGGGGATTGTATGAGCATTGTCCTGGCCCACCTTCAACCCCAGTAATTTCATCAACCGGGTCTAGGGCTGTGTGCAGAGATCAGGAAAATTATTCCTACCCAGACTAGCTGGCATCTCCCTGATTGATACTTCTCCCCAGCCTCAAGAGAGTCTTTTGGACTTGATATCCTTATGTGAAGGCTGTGTGCTGATAGGGAACTGGAAGAGCCCCATGTAAAGGAAGAGCTGACAGAGTCAGCAGAAGGAAACTGAGGAGACCCAGTGCAGTGGTCTGGAGCAGGGGTGCGCAAACTTTTCTCCGTGCCCCACCCTGCCTGCTCTACCCCGCCCCCCGTTCCCCCACTCGGCTCCGGCGTCAAATGCACCGCGGGGTCATGTGACGTCACGTGCTCCACAGCGTCATTTGATGCTGGGTTGCCATGGCGGCGCATTGTGGACGCCAAGGTCACTGAAGTTACAGAGGCCCAGCATTTAAATGCCTTCGGGGAAGCGCGATGCCTCTGTAACCACCCCCCCAGAAAATCGCACCCCCAGTTTGCGCACCCCTGGCCTGGAGCATCCAGTGGTGCTGCGGTCTGTGTGGAGTGTTGGCCGGAGCTATTTGGAGTGAAGCAATGGTAGGGAATTTAAAATTTCTAGCCAGTGGAGAGCAAGGCAGTGCTGCCCATACTACAGAGGACAACGGCGCAAGTTTCCGGGCGGAGGTCCCCACGCCTAGCACTTTAGGTTGTTCCCCCAGTTGGGTGAGTTTGTGTGTTTTTTATGTACTGAAAGTTTGTGGAAACTTTTTCCAATTAATTCACTTTTGTTCTACTCTGCACTTCTATCTAGTGTACTGATCCCTGGTGCAAATTGTTCTGGTCTCACGTGACAGTCAATTTTGGTTTCACACAAAAAATGTTCACTATGCATCATATTCCTGAAAAATAGTTGGTTCTAAAAATTACACGAGACTCGACGTCAATATGCTGGTGCATTTATACAGAACGCCAGTACAGTATGTGCATTGTTCTATCCTAGAGCAGGGCTCTTCAACTCGTTTGGTAAAAAGGTCCAGATCACACATTAAGAGAAGGGACACAAAGTACTAATATAATTTTAGATACATTTAAAGACAAACATTCTTAAATTTCAACAACTTACAAGTGAGCTTCAGTGTGAAAAAGTGCACCTAGCTGCCTAAACCAGGGGCGAGCTCCTCCGTTGGCCGCCACCCCCCTCCTTACCTCACGCAGCAGCAAATGGGGTCACGTCACCCCGCAGCGTCATATGATCACGTGTCCTGAAGCCGGCTGAATCCCGGAAAGTAGAGGTAGCAGAGGCCTCACGCAATTCCCCGGCATTTAATTTAAATGCCTTTGGGGAAAGCGTGGGACCTCTGCAACCGCTCATGCCCCCCAAAAAAATATCTCGAGCCCCGCTGGCCTAAGCAATTAGTATGAAACATCAAGTCATCTCAGGCTGCATTTGACCTGTGGCCACCAGTTGAAGAGGCACCTGTACAGCCAATCATTAACCCATCAATAGCAAACAGGACAATCTCTCTCTGCAGGGGAAGCTCACCACATCTTAAAGGTGATTAGAAGGGGATTTAAAAGTGGACAGTACCAGAAATGTTTCGAGCATTCGAAGGACCTTTTTGCACGGCACGTGTTAAGCCGAGTGTCTGTGAGGTAGAAGCAAGGTCATAAGGGTATCACTATACATAACGATAGAAAAAACAGTGGCACTGGTGTGCTGCGTGCCTTATAAATAAAGGGGAACAAAACTTATTTAGGGATAGCACAAATGTAATCAGTGGGCACTAAAATATGAAATCGGTCATGAAACTCGCTCTTTCAGGGAGACTTTTTATGGTCAGATTTTCTGATTGTACATTATGAAGGTAAAATATGCGCAGAAAGCAGAGATCATGAACAAATGTAAATAAAATCCGAGACGTCTTTATGGTAATGATCAAGATATATCCCAGAGACAACTTGAGTTGCGTTTGTAGCCGTCAGATATATAGATGCAGCCTCGTGGGAGGATTAAGGTTCATGGCCAACACCCCAACTTTAGGACTCATTTAGCATCTAGCTGTGACTGTATTGGAATGTCAAAGGAGCAATCCAAGCAATATCCTACATGTGTACATCTTTTTAAAGAAATCAGTTCTGTAGTATTAGATCAGCGGTGCGCAAAGTGGGGGGCGCGACCCCCAGGGGGGGCGGGAGATTGTGCTGGGGGGGCGCGGGCAGTTGCAGAGGCCCCGCGCTCTTCTCCCAGGCATTTAAATTAAATGCTGGGGGATCGCGTGAGGCCCCTGCAACTGTTTACTTACCGGGATTCAGCCGTCTGTGTTGCGTCACCATGGCAACTATTGACGCCGCGGCACCATGTGACCTGACGTCACACGCCCACGCAGCGTCATCTGACGCGGCTGAAGGAAGGCAGGGGGGCGCGAGAGCCGGGGCAGAGAGACAGGGGGGCGCAGCACAAAAAGTTTGCGCTCCCCTGTATTAGATAATACTTACAACCTTTATTTATTTTAAAATACAACTCAATGCCAGTTTTAATATAATACGGGGTATCTTTTGATTTCTATAGCAGGTTTTAACACTTCCCCAGCAGTGCAAGATTTTTGTAACACTTTCCTGTTTGTGATAATTTGTTGCCAATATTCCCAGCAGTTTGAGCTGCAAACTGTAACAATAGATAATGTTACCTGTGTAATATAAGGCCTCATATATAGTACGAGCGCTTATATATTGTGTCGCGCGCGCCTGCTGCATAGGCGATCCGCGGCCTGGGATCTGGAAGAGGAAACGCGACGGGGAGGTGTGCCCATGACGTCACGTGAACGGTTCGCCCTCATTGGCTGAACCGTGCACAAGACCTGGCCGTCGCACGACAAAATGAAATAATTTTGACGCGCCATCGCACTCCATAGCCGTCCTCATCCTTTTTGTTTGCATCGCGCGGACTATGGACATGGCCTAAGAATACATTGTAGCTGCTGAGTTACACTGACTAAAGGATTGATTTGAATCTAAAGGCAGCCACTGGGAAACAGGATTTTGCTGATCAATCACGGGAGAATGAATCGATCGGCATCTTAGTTAATTAGTTCTCAATAAGGGTAATCAAAGTCTGCATATATTAAAACAAAAAAAAGCTGCTTGGGTTGTCTCTTTAAATGGATATTTTATACCACAACCAAAATAACATTTCCAGACACTACTGGCTGTGGTTATGCGACTCTGCACTGGATTACTGGATTCTTCAGTCTGCGGATATGTTTCCCCTCAGATTAAAAGTACAGTCCATTTAAGGGCTGTACATTGTATTTTCAATAAAATTCAAGTATTCAAAAATGAAACGCCTTCACTACCATTTGAACACTTGTTTTTTCTTTCCAGATATACTTAAAAAAAAAAAAAAAAAAATTCTAACTGACCAGAATGGCGTTTTTTCAACGAAACATATAAAATGCAACACAATATACTAATAGCATCTGAACTCATTTAGCGATGGGACAACTGGTGTTTCAACACGGTTCTCATTATAGATACAAAGCAGTTTTGTGAAAATTAGAATGGCAGTCATAGTTAAGTCTCCACAACATCTTCTTAATATATAAAATCGAAAGGTTGGTACTAGCTGCGGTGAATCTGATTGGTCCTCAGCCTCTGGCCAATCAGATTGGTGGGTCTGACGTTACTCAACTGCCACTCTCTTCCCCCTCGGCGCCACGCGTCACACACACACACACACACACACACACACAGTGTCACACACACACACCTCTCCCCTCCCGGCGCTCACCTCTCCCCTCCCTCCCTCCGCTCACCCCTCCCTCCCTCCGCTCACCCCTCCCTCCCGCTCACCCCTCCCTCCCTCCGCTCGCTCCTCCCTCCCTCCGCTCCTCCCTCCGCTCGCTCCTCCCTCCCTCCGCTCCTCCCTCCGCTCGCTCCTCCCTCCCTCCGCTCCTCCCTCCCCTCACCCCTCCCTCCCCTCACCCCTCCCTCCCCTCACCCCTCCCTCCCCTCACCCCTCCCTCCCCTCACCCCTCCCTCCCCTCATCCCTCCCTCCCCCCTCCCTCCCCTCCCCCCTCCCTCCCCTCACCTCTCCCTCCCTCCGCTCACCTCTCCCTCCCTCCGCTCACCTCTCCCTCCCTCCGCTCACCTCTCCCTCCCTCCGCTCACCTCTCCCTCCCTCCGCTCACCTCTCCCTCCCTCCGCTCACCTCCATCACCGGCGGGGGAACAGGCAGTGGCCAGGCAGGCTGCAAAGATGGCGGCGCCCCCAAAGGACTCCCTTCCTCCCTCGCGGCGCCTAAGATGGCGGCGCCCGGAAGGACATCCTTCCTCCCTCGTGGCGCCGAGTGAGAAGATGGCGGCGCCCGGAAGTAGAGGTAGGTGTCGCGTGTGTGTCGCTCTAGGTGACGTGAGTGTGTGTGTGACACTGTGTGTGTGTGTGACACTGTGTGTGTGTGTGACAGTGTGTGTGTGTGTGTGTGTCACTGTGTGTGTGTGTCACTGTGTGTGTGTGTGCCTTTCACGCCCCCCCCTGCCTTTCACGCCCCCCCCCGCCTTTCACGACCCCCCCCCGCCTTTCACGCCCCCCCTCCCCTTTCATCCCCCCCCCCTGCCTTTCACGCCCCCCCCCCTGCCTTTCACGCCCCCCCTCCCCTGCCTCCGGGCAACGCCGGGTATATCAGCTAGTATAAAATAAAAATCATTGTTTCAAAAAAAAAAAAAAAAAAAAAAAAAAAAAAAAACACGACTGGTTCATTTCACAGTGAAATCCGTGAACAGGATAAAAATGGGAAAGTAAAGAAAACTGTTACAAATTTTCTTTATTTCTTTACAAAAGGGCAACTTCACATTTAATTACGCTGAAAGGGATTCTCTAATGTGCACATTCCCTTATAGATACAGTACTTCCTTGCGCAAGACGTGTAATGCAGGCATTTTGCACAGTTTCCGACAAACAATCTTCCCTTACACCCATTGATTGAAAACATGTACGCTGGCAGCTGCATAATAGACTAGTTATAGCGGACTAGAAACTTTTGGGTCAAGTCCCAAATATGTGCTCAAGAAATAATTATCGAAAGCGAGGTGAATTTGTGACCTTTTTGAGAATGTCACAGGAATGCAGAGCAGTACAGGTCATACGCAGGGATCTCCAAGTAAGCTGCGCAAATGTAGACTTCACAAAAACACTAATTTCACTGCTGCCCTCGCTGTTTAAAGTAGACAAATGAAGATGCAACTTCACATGGCAAAAAGGCCAACATTTTACCAATACAAAAGTGTTTCTAACAAAAGTTTAACATCACACAGATGACGCAGACGTCACTACCCCTGTAAATGTGCGCCAACGCACTAAATAACTAGTTAAATAACGTCTTCTCTCCCTAACCATGGCTTTCAACAGCACTACAATTAAATAACGTGGCATCGTATTGCTCAATACGTTGCTCACCTACATATTGTGTTCAAGGGTGCAATAACTTGTCCTACAGTACATCTGTAGATACTGTATAGCATTTTTCCATGTGACCTCTATAGACCTGTTCAGTTACTTTTCTACAGGTCATTCTGGCAGGTTACAGCATCATAAACTTCCAAGGATATTTGGCACCTGATAGAGATTTTATTTTAAGAATTGCACCTTTACCTGATCTAATCACTTCAGTAACTGCTACAAGGAATACTTTTTATTGCAGCTTTTTTTTTATTTTTTATTAACACACAGGGTCAGCAGTAAGATTTAACTTGACTACATAAACTGAAGTGCAAAAAAAAAAGCACACTTTACACATTTGGCACATATTTGTCATACCCTGAGACGTAATCTGCGACAATCAGAAATTCTACAGTCTTGATGCTGTATGTTATGGCGCACACTTTTTAATAAACTACTTTCCCATTATTGCATTGTATTATCATACATACATGGGATATTACATGCAGTAATGTTTTAATATTTTATTTGTACTGTATTTGAGTAATGACAATAAGTCGTTAATTACTTCATTTTTTGTTTACTTCATCCTTTGTATGGTTGGGCTTTTTAAATTCATATGTATCAAAAAAGTCTGCGTGTGCAGAACACCGCTGCCCTGTATTTTTTAAATGGCTGAGGTGTTTTTTTATAACCAGTATTAAAACTAAAAAACACTTGTGTTGCTGTCGCTAATTTTCAGATATGAAAAGTTGTGCATATACAATTTTTTATTGAATACAGAGATACGCAATAACGATTTGGTGGAAGAAGTCTGCATTTTTGGTGGAATAGGGGCCCTTAGGGATATAATTACTAAATAGTGCGAGGCCATATGGTGCCTTACATTGAGCAGTAATTCGTAAATAGGGCCCCTAGGCCCAAATACACTAAATGGTGCTCAGCTTCAGCTCGCCATAACATCGTAGTTTTGACTCCATTCAAATGAGTAGAAGTCAAGTATTAAAAAAAAAAAAGGACTTGGTGGGAAACACATGCACGGAGCTCAGCAAGATGGCCACCATTTAGCCGAGCTCCGCATCACCAAGGGGATTATTAATATAGTTAAACTAAACTCTTTAGTCACATGGCCAGGCTGGATCATGGAGTAAGGCTAATCTAAAGGCATGCCACAGAAGCCAAGACAACAAGCCCAAGCAGAAGTTTCATAGTTCTTTAAGAAAAGACAGCCCGCCCCAAAACCACCAGAAAATAGCGGCAATCTTCCTTAAAAAGGCATAAAACCAATGTTTCAATAAGAGCTGCAGAAGGCATGGAACGATTTGAAACAAGAGCTGTCAGCCATTGTAGAGAAAACAAAACAGATGAAATTGTAGTGCACAACCTTCGAGGGAGGAAGATTCCCAAATTATTAGATACAAACCAACTAGACGCTTACCTGACCTGGTCTCCTGATATGGCTTTGGAGAAGCTGGAACTCGACAGAGTACACAGAAATCTGAAAGGTTTAGAGCATTTGAACCAGAGAAATATACTTACCAGGATCAGGGTTGCCACCACTCCTCCGGGTTTGACCCGGAGACTACGGCTTTCGGACACGTATCTCCGGGCTACGGGTTTACCTGCAAAATCGCTGGGCGGGGCCTCGGCTCTTGCCTTCGGCGGCATCAACTGGCAGCATTTCCCCCTACAGGGTCCAGTCAACATGGCTGTGCGAAGTCAAATGGCGTCACATTGCCATGGCAACGGGTCATTGTGGCGACGCAGTGTCACGTTGCCATGACAATGGGACGTCACATGTCACTATTTCATGGTAACACGATAAAGCAAGGTGTCTCATTGTCGTGGCAACTTGATTTGGCATGGCGCCGGGATGTCATGGGACATTCCGTTGTCATGGCAAAGCAACGCCATGTTAACAGGAGCTTGCAGGAGGAGATGCAGTTGTCGAAGGTAAGAAGTAAATGTATAAATAAATTAAATGTATAAATAAAATAAATGTAACAATAAATACATTTTGTTGCAAAAAGTCTTCAATAGACGGTGGCAACCTTGAACAGGATTCATGTCTACTCCACCAAGTGTCAGCTATTAGTTCTTGGGGATTTCAACTACAACTGGCTTGACCATAAAAACAACAAAATACAGAAACAACACAAGTCACTAAACCTAACCCAACTAATTTCCCAACACACTCGCACAAACTTAAAATCTCACAACCATTCCTTGCTAAACTGGATTCTATCCTCTAGTCTCTATCCTCTAGCCCAGCGTTTCCGAAATGGTGGGTCGCGACCCGGCACCGGGCCACGGCACCAAAATTGCCGGGTCACAGCGAGGCTGGCCGCGCGGTGTCTCCCGTCCCCCCTGCTCAATTTTAAAAAAATGGCGGCGATTCCCCCCGCGGTCCCGCGTGCTTACGCAGGACCCGCTCCCTTCCTCCCCCCCGCTTCCAATGTGGGATGGAAGAGGAAGTACCAGCTCCTCTGCAGCCCGCACGTTACGTGGGACGGAGGGGGAAGTACAAGCTCCTACTGCGGCCCGCTTCCCCCCATGGCCAGCTTCCCGAGCTCACCTCCTGTGCCCCCCCCTCCCGAGCTCACCTCCCGTGGCACCCCCTCCCGAGCCCATATCCCTTGCCCCCCCCTCCCGAGCCCACCTCCCGTGCCCCCAAGCCCACCTCCCGTCCCGGGCAGCAGGGGATATCGGGGGCAGCAGGGGAAAGCGTCCGGTGGCAAGGTAAGTCACCCCACCCAGTCACTGTCTCCCACCCAAGTGCCCCTGGCCCCCCCTCCCTCCCACCCAAGTGCCCCTGGCCCCCTCCCTCCCACCCAAGTTCCCCTGGCCCCCTCCCTCCCTCCAACCCAAATGCCCCTGGCACCCAAGTGCCCCTGGCCCCCCCTCCCTCCCACCCAAGTTCCCCTGGCCCCCTCCCTCCCTCCAACCCAAATGCCCCTGGCTCCCTGCCACCCAAGTGCCCCTGGCCCCCTCCCTCCCTCCCACCCAAGTGCCCCTGGCCCCCTCCCTCCCTCCCACCCATGTGCCCCTGGCCCCCTTCCCTCACTCCCACCCACTTGCCCCGGGCCACTCCCTCCCACCCAAGTGCCCCTGGTCCCCTCCCTCCCACCCAAGTGCCCCAGGCCCCCTCCCTCCCACCCAAGTGCCCCTGGCCCCCTCCCTCCCTCCCACCCAAGTGCCCCTGGCCCCCTCCCTCCCTCCCACCCAAGTGCCCCTGGCCCCCTCCCTCCCTCCCACCCAAGTGCCCCTGGCCCCCTCCCTCCCACCCAAGTGCCCCTGGCCCCCTCCCTCCCACCCAAGTGCCCCTGGCCCCCTCCCTCCCTCCCACCCAAGTGCCCCTGGCCCCCTCCCTCCCACCCAAGTGCCCCTGGCCCCCTCCCTCCCACCCAAGTGCCTCTGGCCCCCTCTCCAGTCACTCACATCCGTCGTTGCCTGTAATTCACTGTTTGTGTCTGTGTGCGTATACGGGAGAGCGAGTGTGTGTGTTTATCTGTATCAGTGTGTGTGTGTGTGTAGCAGTGTCTCTGTGTGTGTAGCAGTGTGTGTGTGTGTGTGTGTGTAGCCGTGTCTCTGTGTGGCTGCGTGTGTGTGTGTGTGTGTGTGTCAGTGGCTGCGTGTGTGTGTATCAGTGGCTGTGTGTGTATCAGTGTGTGTCTGGCTGCGTGTGTCAGTGGCTGTGTGTGTGTGTATCAGTGGCTGCGTGTGTCTGTGCAGGCCCTATAGGCCAGTATAGGCGATAAAATTTTTAGTGGGTCACGAAGGAGAAGTTCAAAAATAACCGGGCCACGGAAAAAAAAGTTTGGGAAACCCTGCTCTAGCCCCAACAGAATCCAATACTCTGGCATCCTATCTGGCATTTTCAGTGACCATGAAATAGTGTACTGTGTAAGGAGAAACAGACCACCCCAATCAAGCCATCTAATATCATTAAGGATGATATTTCTCTGACAAATCCCACTGACATTGCAAACGCATTCAATTATGTTGTGGGGTGTCCTACTTCTTGTTTAGCAAAACATATTCAGAACCACAAACATGAAGTTCAACCTGGGAGAACCCCTAAAGCCCCACCCTCTCCCAACACTGCCCACAAGTTTCAATTTGTCCTAGTATCTGAAGGAGATTACAAAAGCACTGCTCAAATTAAAGCTAAGCAGCCAATATGGACCTGACCTGCTGCAAGCAAAGTTCCTACAACTTGGTACCCCAGCCATTGCCAAACCATTTGCTTCAATAATAAACTCCATTCTGTCTGCAGGCCATATCCCCAAGACCTGGAAACTGCCAGAGTTGTCCCAATCTTCAAAAATGAGGACAAAAACACTTTCAAACTACAGGCCAATCTCCCTTCTCCCAATACTATCCAAAGTCATGAACAAACGTGTCCACTCTCAATTAAGCGATTACTATTTCAAGAAAAATTTTCTTAGCCAATTCCAATCTGGCTTTTGTCCCAAACACTCCACAGTAATTACCCTCCTAAAAGTTAGCAATGCGATCCAGTGTGGAATGGAACTGGGACAACTTTTCCTGCAATATTCCTAGATTTTGCAAAGACTTCTGCTACTGTTGATCATGCTATTTTGCTAAACAAACTTCAGTGCTCTGGAATAGGGCAACATGCTTTAAACTGGTTTCAGTCCTACCTATCGGGTAGATCCCAACATGTGTCTCAGGCTCTAACTCCAACCCCTTGGATATCACCTGCGGTGTCCCGCAATGCTGTGTTCTGGGGCACCTACTCATTTCAATCTTCATCAATGATCTACCTACAGCTTGTAAGGGTGCTTCAGTACACATGTATGCAGATGACAATCTTTTATGCACACTGTCCTAGCCTCTCTGACCTTTAACACGTACTTTAATCTGACTTCTTGAGACTTGAAAACTGGATTTCCCAAAACAAACTGTTTTAAAATACTAACAAGACAAAGAATTGCACAAGTCCAAGGCAAAATTTCTAAAGCTACCAATGACGGAGCTACAGATCAGAACCAACTCTAATAGCATCCTAGCCCCTGTTACTAGTTTCAAATATCAGGGTATATGGTTTGACTCTCACTTAACATTCGGGTTGCACATTGATTCCCCAACATCAAAAACCTATGTCTAACTAGGTGTACTTTACAGGAACAAATCCTCCCTAAGTCAGCTGGTCAGAAAGCGCATCGCATAGCAGATACTAATGTCAATTATAGACTATGGGTACATAGTATATGGTACAGCACCCCAAACTAGACACTCTACAATTCAATATGTCGCTTTGCCCTCCAATGCAACAACACACATCACTGTGAAATGTTCAAAGAACTAGATTGGCCATCACTTGAGTCTAGGCGCAAAGTTCATCTTTCTTGTCTTCAAATACTTTCTGGGCAGGCTACCGCCGTATCTGAATAAGCTCCTCACCCGTACCACACACAGCACTTATCACCTGAGATCCTACTCTAAGGCAGGGGAACGCAATCTTTTTTCCCCTGCATGCCCCTGCTGGCTGTCCTGCTCTCCGCGCGCCCCCTTCCCTCCCTCCTTGCCGTGGTTCCCGGCGTCTGGGCGTCATGACGTCACCATAGCAACGTGACGTCTCCAGATGCTGGCTGAACCACGATAAGCAAGGTTAACAGAGGCCTTCGCCGCTTCCCCGGCACTTAATTTTTTTTTTTTTTCAACTTAAATTTTATTGAAGGTTCACATGTACATCAGACATTGCAAACATTTTTATCCATATCATTTTCAAAACATAGTCAAGCGTCCATGTAGTCTAACTATGCACAGGACAAACTGGGGTGAGCGACAGACAGACAAACACATCTAGGCTAAACCTGGGGGAAAGTGGGGGGGTTAGAGGGGGGATGGGGGAGGGTATCTTCTACTGTGGTTCTGCTGTGAGCCGTGTTACCTCTGCATCATCTCTTACAGGGGGGAGCTGGGATCTCCCCGGCCTCGTCCGTGCCCTCCCTCCGGGGCCCTTTCTGAGTCAATCGTTCTGTCGTTTTTTTTTTGTTTGTGCTATCGCCCCAGGGGAGAACGCATTTATCTCTATCATTGCCAAATTGTGGACCTTTCTACCCCCGGTATATCTATCTGGGCCAGCCACGGCATCCAGACTTTCATATAGTTTTCTCCCGTGTCATTCACGAGACTGGAAAGCTTCTCCATCTGACAGACCGTCTAGATTCGGTTCCGAATTGCCGCTATTAATGGGATCGTATTTTGTTTCCATCGTGCTGTGATCTCCCCCCGCATTGCCGTTGCAAAGTGAGTTATCAGTTTATGGGCATGTTTGGGTAGGCCTTTTAACGGTCTGTTCAGAAGGAACAGCCACGGGTCCAACAAGACCTCTACATCTAGGATTCTATTTAGCCAATCTTTGATTTGTTCCCAGACCCCGACGATTTTGGGGCAGGACCACAGCATGTGTAACAAGTCCGCTTGCTGTACACATTGTCTGGGACACAATGGGGAGTAACTGGGCAGAAATTTAGCTAATTTTGTGGGGGTGTAGTACCATCTCATCATAACTTTATATGCGTTCTCCCGTAGGGTCGTGCACATGGAGCTCTTGGGGACCGCAATCGCGATTTTTGTCCACTCCTCTGGCTCCAACACCTTCCCCAAGTCCGACTCCCATCTGGTCATGTAACCCAGTTTTTCCGCCACTACTGCCCCCGAACCCGTAACTTCCTTGTACAACTGCAATATGAGTCCCTTAGTGGTTGTCCCTGATCGACAGAGCTTTTCAAAGCTTGTTAGTTGATTTATCGGTTGGTGATTAGCTTTCCAGATTGCGAAATTGGTACTGTTCAGACCTGGAGCAAACAAAGGATTATCCCATAGGGGGGTCATACCTGATTTTGGGTGGGCCAAATTACATTTAAGTCTTGTGCTCTCCCACACCGAGAGTGAGTTGATCATTGAGGATAGCGACCATTTGGTGCCTGATCGCACCTTTTAAGGGAGCCAAATTAGACTTTGCAGTTCAATTGGGGAGCAAATCTCCTTTTCAATCTCGACCCATCTTTTTGAATCCGGATCGGCGTGCCATTGTGCAATTTGGCATAATTGTGCCGCTTTGTAATATGAGAACAAGCAAGGTACCGCCAGCCCTCCTGCTCCCGTTTGTCTACGCATTGTCTGCTTGCCCACTCTCGCTCTCTTACCTCCCCAGATAAATGTATCTATTTCTGATTGAAGCGCGAGGGTGTCCTTCAATCTAATTGGCACCGGTAAGGTTTGATAGAGATAAAGGAGGCGGGGAAGCAGATTCATCTTAATGCAGTGGATCTTCCCTATCCAAGAAATTTTATATGTAGCCCAACGCCGTATGTCCCCTTTCAGGGTGCTCATTATTTTAGGATAGTTGGCCTGATATAGCAGATTGGTTGTCTTAGTCACGTTTATTCCTAGATATTTAATTTGCTTCTGCTGCCATTTAAAATTAAAGTTGAGGGTGATCAGCTTCTCCAGTGGTTTTGGTAAATTTATGTTCATGGTCTCAGATTTAGACTGATTAATTTTAAATCCGGAGATCTTGTTAAACCTCCCCAGTAAGTCGAATAAGTTTGGCAGAGAGGTAAGGGGCCTAGATATTGTCAGGAATACATCATCCGCATATAGTGCCACTTTATGCGACTGGCTTCCAATGACAATACCTGAGATGTCATTGCTGTCTCTTATCTGAGCAGCTAGGGGTTCCATGCATAGTGCAAAAAGAAGTGGGGAGAGCGGGCAGCCCTGTCTCGTGCCACTGCCAATTGTGAAGGGATCCGAAGCGAATCCTCGACCCGGCACTTAATTTAAGTGAAACAAAGATATCTGCTGCGCTCCCTATATAATAGATAACGTATGGAGGTGATAGAGGTGTATACCACAACTATAAATTAGAGACGATAAAGAAGAGATATAGGATAGACCAAAAGTATTAGAAATATACTGGCCACAGACTTTTGCTGCTGCTCAACTGGAAAGGACCTCCCATTGATCCTCATATGGTAAGGACAAACAGAATACAGTGAGCGCGAAAAAAAAAAAAAAAAAATGAATAAAATATTAATGCGCCTTTAATGACTCCAACATGAATGATGGTATAGTAGATAACAGGGGGGAAGGGGGAGTGGAAATGGTTGAAAATGAAATGAGTAATAAATATTAACACTCAGACGGCCATGTGTGAGTGGCTAGAAAAACGGTAGCAGAGACTCTGATGCTCTGTAGTTTGTTGGACTTCTGCTCCCTACCGTCATGGGAACCCTGTGTTCCTTCCGTGTATGACCACAGAACAGATAGATAACCGGGGTTGGTGCCGAACGGTGGGTGGATCGTTGGGATAAATGTGAATGGATTATATAAATAAATAATATTCACATGGGCATAGGTGAGTGACCGCTAAACATGCTGGGCTGAACTGGGTAACTTGGAAGTATCCTCTGTCTCACTCACAGATAGCTTGGCTTGTGCTGGGCTGCTTTCAAACACCGCTTGTACCCTCAGTCCTGGTTGCGGCCTTCATGGAATTGTGGCCTGCTGGAGAAAGCCACGATACTGCAGATGGCGTGATGTGCCCAGAAAATATCCAGCTTCCAGCTGTTTCATTCTGTGAGCTGCACAGGATCACTATAACACCGATAATATAATCTCAGCATACTTCAACACCTAGCTGTGCATGGATTGCAGATTCCACAGATTGAATTCTTAAAATCCACCAGTGGTTTGCTAAATCCGCGGATTGGTAAAATACTCCAACGGATAGCGGAACCCGCATATTTTATTGTTGGAGATGAAGAAAAAAAAAATCTGGAAACGGCGAATCGCCCTTTTTGAGACCGATTCGTGGAAATCCAGGGACCAAAGAAACCGGTCGATCCCTGGAAAATCCAAATCCACAAAAAAAATTGCTCAGCTCAATTCTTTATGTAGCGGAGTACAGGAGGAGTGAGAGAGAATCGGGGACACAACATGAGCAAATAACTGGCAGAGAGCCTTCAACTGGAAATAATCCGACTCAAAACCAAGATAAAATATTGGCGGAACTAGTCATTGATTTACAGTATAGTCAATTTGCCTCTGCCATAACATTTTTGTAGGAATGTTTGAATCTACTAACTACTACTAATCTACTAATATCAGAAAATCCGCACACACAAAAATGTGACAAAATCACACACGTCTAAAAGGAACTCCGCTCACAAATCAGAAAGCCGGGAGGTTACATTTGAATTTGCTCTCAGCCAAAATACTCTCTTAGCTGGCACCCATCTCAGATTTTCCCGACCCTGCGGTCCTGCTTTCTAGTGCACCTGAGAAGTCACAACATCCTGTACTTATGCTCTACATCCAAGATACCCTTTTTACCTCTGTAGTATGAGCCAGCGCCCATCTTAGTTTTGCCGGCCCTGGGGTCCTGCTCTCTAGTCCACCTGGGAAGCCACTAGATCCAATGTCCTGCAAGCTCCTCTGCTTCCAATCCTGCATTATCAAAACTTTTATAAAATGGCTGAAACCCCTGCTGGACAGGAGGGAGATCACAACTACATCTCAGTCACATAGACCTATTGCCATTGCTGATTATATATATATATATATATATATATAATCACAAAAGATGTCCACCCCGCACTAAAAAAATGATCTAACCAGAAATACTTCAAAATAGTATGGTTTTACTAATACTCATACAAATGAGGTAATGTGCAAAATAAGCATAGGGATACCAAAGCAATCAGACAGTGTGAACAAGGAAAAAAGGGAAAAAAAATAAAATAACACAATAATATAAAAAAAAAAACTGTAAAGTGGGGGCAACGTCAACATTTCAGGGTAATAAAACCCTTTCTTCTGGCCCATTCCTACACGTAGAACATGTAGTACTTCCCTTAATAAGATCAGAGTGATCTAACAAAATAATCTAACCAAGTTCCATCTGGAGCATCAAAGAGGTATTGCTGAAACTCAAGTTTTTAGAAGAGTCCCATTTTTGGTGCTGCTGGCAGAGGATAGCAAGAATGATAGCGCTCCAGTGTACCCCACACGTCTGGCTTGTATGCTACAGCATGATCTTATTAAGGGAAGTATTACATGTTCTACGTGTAGGAATGGGCCAGATGATGCAGACGGTGTTAAATCACTGAGGCTCAAACACATCTTTCTCTCTCCCTGAATAAGGTCCCACTGGGGACCAAAACGTCAGGCATATGCTTGCATTTTGGACCCAATAAAAAACTTTAATGTGATTATCTAGCGCTGTGCTGGTATATTGGATGTCTAGGGGTCTTCACAAACTATATATATCATGAGATAATAAGTATCAATCAATCTAGTGCTTCAGGGGTTAAAGTGGCTACCATTTGTCTTAAAAATACAAGATCTTGAATTTATGACAGGTCAAGACCCTTCCTGTGTCTGTGCTGATCTACAAAGAGGATTTAATTGGGGGGGGTGGAGGGGGAGGGTCTAAAAGTGAAATGTGTGTAAATTAAAAGGCTATAGACGATAGCCAGATCCAGGGCCATCAGCCTTAAAGAAAATGAACATTCTTGATACCTCCTGTGCATCACAGAGAGGTGACAAAAAGGTCACCATTTGGTTGGAGGACTTCATTAAATATAAAAAAATTATGAGCCTGACAGATATTCATTTGTTACTGTTATGAAATTCTGTCATCGTTGCGATTAGACAAATCAAATCATACCACACACTGCATGGGTAAGAGATGCAAGAGACATATTCTGTTTCTCCTGTGAAAATAAACGTTAGGCTGTCAAACAACCATAAAGATGGTGTTTAAGTATTAGGGAAATATTATTAATCTTTTTCTGTAATCTAAATCACTGTATTTTTATATATACGGATTAAAAAACCTTTAATAAGGAATGCTTTGGGCTATGAATTAACTGTTGTCACGGTTTGTAGAGAGTACAGGCATACCCCGCATTAACGTTCAGCAATGGGACCGGAGCATGTATGTAAAGCGAAAATGTACTTAAAGTGAAGCACTACCTTTTTCCACTTATCGATGCATGTACTGTACTGCAATCATCATATACGTGCATAACTGATGTAAATAACGCATGTGTAACAGGCTCTATAGTCTCCCCGCTTGCGCACAGCTTTGGTACAGGTAGGGAGCCGGTATTGCTGTTCAGGACGTGCTGACAGGCGCATGCGTGAGCTGCAGTTTGCCTATTGGGCGATATGTACTTACTCGCGAGTGTACTTAAAGTGAGTGTACTTAAAGCGGGGTATGCCTGTATTTACATATTCAGACATTTAGCTACAACAGATTTTTAAGTGTTAAAGCAGCAGTCAAAGCTGTCGTTTTTTTTATTTTTATTATTTGTTTTCCCCTTTAATATATGTGCATCAATATAATCCACACCATGATAAGTAATTAGCCAAGTTGCCGATGTATCTGTTCTCCTGTGATCGATCTGCGAAGATTCGGCTTGGGGGTTCACTAAATGACTGCAGAGGAGTATTCTGCAGTCAGTGGAACGCTTATGCATATTAATATGACAACGTTCTGTGGGGAAGATCAGGCAATCACTAGATACAATCGAGCTTGTGCACTGCTAGAGAGGGCACGGCTCAAAAAGGGGTGTGACCTTGGTTGCATATCTGAGTCACATGCTCACAAGTGTGCAGTCTGTGACAGATGGTGTATTGGGACAGAGTGAGAGTGATATTGTTAATTTGAGCGAGATTTGCAAAGATTAAAAGTGGTCATTTGCTCACAGGTGTGCCGTACGTTACAGAGAAATAAATATGTGCGTGTGTGATAGATAGATATATATATAGTTATCTAACAAATAAACCAGATTTGACGCTGGTAAAAAGAGACAGCATACCATATTGTAGTCAAAAAAATGTATTAAAACATACTGGCACCGCTACCGACGTTTCGGTCCTCAGGGAGGGACCTATTTCCAGAACTTTTCTTTGGACTACAATATTGTATGCTGTCTCTTTTTACCAGCGTCACATCTGGTTTATTTGTTCTATTGAATTTATATGGGACAAGCATCTGTCTACATGACATGGAAACAACCTAAGCCGCATGTATACACACACAGTGTGAAAAAGAAAGTACACCCTCCTTGAATTCTATGATTTTACATATCAGGACATAATAACAATCATCTGTTCCTTAGCAGGTCTAAAAATTAGGTAAATACAACCTCAGATGAAGAACAACACATTACATATTACACCGTGTCATGATTTATTTAACAAAAATAAAGCCACAATGGAGAAGCCATGTGTGAAAAACTAAGTATACCTTATGATTCAAAAGCTTGTAGAACCACCTTTAGCCGCAATAACTTAAAGTCATACAGAAAATGATTACTTCATCAGTCTCTCACATCATTGTGAAGGAAGTCTGGCCCACTCTTCTTTACAACATTGCTTCAGTTCATTGAGGTTTGTGGGCATTTGTTTATGCACAGGTCTCTTAAGGTCCAGCCACAGCATTTCAATCGGGTTGAGGTCTGGATTTCGACTGGGCCATTGCAACACCTTGATTCTTTTCTTTTTCAGCCATTCTGTTGTAGATTTGCTGGTGTACTTGGGATCATTGTCCTGTTGCATGACCCAATTTCGGCCAAGCTTTAGCTGTCAGACAGATGGCCTCGCATTTGACTCTAGAATACTTTGGTATACTGAGTTCATGGTCGACTCAATGACTGCAAGGTTCCCAGGTCCTGTGGCTGCAAAACAAGCCCAAATCATCACCCCTCCACCACCGTGCTTGACAGTTGGTATGAGGTGTTTGTGCCGATATGCTGTGTTTGGTTTTCGCCAAACGTGGCACTGTGCATTATGGCCAAACATCTCCACTTTGGTCTCGTCTGTCCAAAGGACATTGTTCCAAAAGTCTAGTGGTTTGTTCAAATGCAACTTTACAAACCTAAGCCGTGCTGCCATGTTCTTTTTAGAGAGAAGAGGCTTTCTCCTGGCAACCCTATCAAACAAACCATACTTGTTCAGTCTTTTTCTAATTGTACTGTCATGAACTTTAACATTTAACATGCTAACTGAAGCCTGTAGAGTCTGAGATTAACTCTTGGTTTTTTTTTTGCAATTTCTCTGAGAATTGCACGATCTGACCTTGGGGTGAATTTGCTGGGAGGTCCACTCATGGGAAGATTGGCAACTGTCTTTAATGTTTTCCACTTTTGAATAATCTTTCTCACTGTAGAATGATGGACTTTAAATTTTTTGGAAATGGCCTTATAATCCATCCCAGATTGATGTGCAGCAACAATTGCTTTCTAAGATCATTGCTGATGTCTTTCCTCCTTGGCATTGTGTTAACACACACCTGAATGCGCCAGACCAGGAAACTGCTAAAACTTTGGCTTCTATAGAGGTGGTCACACTTGCTGATGATCAATTAATCAAGGGCATTTGATTAGCAGCACCTGTCTGCTACTTAGCATCTTAATTCCTATGGAAGGAGTAAGGGTGTACTTAGTTTTTCACACATAGCTTCTCCATTTTGGCTTTATTTTTGTTAAATAAATCATGACACGGTGTAATATGTCATGTATTGTTGTTCATCTGAGGTTGTATTTACCTAATTTTAAGACCTGCTAAGGAACAGATGATTGTTATTATGTCCTGATATGTAAAACCATAGAATTCAAAGAGGGTGTACTTTCTTTTTCACACAACTGTATACACACACACACACACACACACACACACACACACACACACACACACACACACACACAGATCTATGTAGATCTATATATACACATACAGCTTAGGTCGTTTCCATACAAAGGTTCAGCAGTTTCAGGTTTGCTAAGCAACAACCGGAATGAATCCTCAGAGAGCAACTGCAAGAAGGAAAGGAGAAACAACAAAGAGAGGAGAGTGAGCAGAAAGAGATAGCAAGGAGAGGAAGAAACAGGTGGATGACAAGGAGGGGGGAATGGAGAGTAGTGTGCACATTGGGCAGGAGGGAGTGCAAAGAGAGGGGAGGAGAGACAGCAAGGTGAGTAGGAGTCAGATGAGATGAGTAGTGTACACAGAGAGGAGCAGACAGTAAGGCAGGGAGTGCAAAGAGTGGAGGAGAGTGCAAAGAAGAGCAGGGTATGATGGAGGAGAGCCAGCAAAGAGGGGAGGAGAGGGAGAAAGACAGTGAGGAGGAGACAGACAGCAAGGAGAGGAGGAGACAGATGGATAACAAGGAGGGAATGGAGAGCAGTGTGCACATGGGGCTGTAGAGAATGCGAGGAGGAGAGACCGCAATGTGAGGAATAGGGAACAAAGAGACTGCAAAAAAGAGTAAGTTGGGAAGTGGAGACTAGAGACTGCAAAGCATAACAGTGAGTGGTGAAAACGAAGAGTAATGTTTAAACAATGACCTTTAAGATCTGCCAGATTAGCGTATGTTACACCGGGTACAGCTAGTGTGGTTCATAAATTGTTATGAATCCTTTTGCTCTAATCTCTCCCATGCCCCAAAACAATTCACTTTAATTCATTACAATTTCTTCTTTAAAAATTCTGCTTTATGTTCTTACCTAACGCACTTTTAAAGTCCACTTAATTACTAATGGTTGGTAACGGACAACGGTATAATTTTGCCAAAATATGATTCATTCAACGACATTCGTTTGTCAGCAAGAGTGTGGTCATGTGCTTGCTCCTGGAGTGATCACCTAACTGCAAATGCCAGACCTACTGTAAAGGTTAAAAACCTAATCAATACAAACCCTGATAGACCGCCGGCCCTTACTGCTATGGCTGGATTTACTTTTAACAATATAGCCTGTTTACCTTCTCTGGCAACAGTTATCTTTCATTTCACTTATGGTTCGGGAGAGACCTGCTGTCGGATATGCTTTGAATCTCACTCCTGCCGTTCTAAACATACATCCCTTCTAGCTTTGCGCGCCACCGTCCCTGGGGACAAGATTTGATTACTTAACCCATATCCTGATGTTCTGCAGGCCCTTTCCGGAACAATCTTTTTTTTTAACTCTGAATACATTTTGACCTTGCAATACCGACCTTTACTTTCATATACTGAGCAGGAGGGTTCTGCCGTTTGAAATCCTTCGCACTTCACCCCATGCCTCAGCATGGCCTGTGTGTAATCCCTTCCTATTCTTGTAACTCTTCATAAATACCTCCAAGTGCAAACTCCAAGCCGGAAAAAAGAAGAGCACATGACTCAGTGCACTGCAAATGGGATAAAGCTCCTGTCCAGCAGGCATATTTATTACACAATGGTAATTCCCCTATGCCACTGCCCCATATCAACACCTTCAGCTATAGCTATTTCTCAATTAAGAGAATGCCCTGAGGAAGTTTGTATATGATCGTGACATAATTAGGATAATGAGCTTGGTTCTCCCTTCATATTTAAACCCTTTGTGGTTGCTCTCCTAAGCATCCCCATGACCTAGGAGACTTTACCCCCTCCCCTCATTCAATGCAACGTTCTATGCCTGGGCCCATGCTACCCCTGTTGAAACTGCACCGTTAATAGTTCCACCCATGTTAATCATCAAAAAAAAAAAAAACAAAGTCTAGCCTTTTCAGATATACAAGAGACCTGTCTTGGAACATCTGACAAACCCAATCTCAAATAAATTGGACCCTTAGATTTTTTTCATTCCTCAGCACCACAGGAAAAAAATAGGAATGGCTATTTTGTTCAGCTCCACATGACCATTCAAGCTTTATTTTTTCCAAATGGGATAGAGAAGGCAGATTTATCTTACTCACAGGAACAATAGGAATAAAGTACATCACGATTGTTAATATTTATACTCTAAACAAATGCCAGGAATCCTTCAACAAAATGTTTCCTTTGATGATTGGCACCCAGACAAAAGGCTGTACAATGGACATATCCTCCCCTGGCTCCCATTAAAGACCTTCCCAAAGTAAGCACCATAAGACGTTCCCGAAGCTTACTTCAGGGAAATGCCCTTTTATTCTTCGAGGATTCAGAACTCTCCCCCACAATCTTTATTCTACATTGGACTACTTTATCAGTTTATGAGAAAAGCAGAGTAAAAGCTCATGGAAACGTTTTGTGTATATCCACTGTAATAACTAAATAAAGGGGTAATGAACAATGGCATAAGTACAAAACTGGATCCAATGCTTGCATTGGCCGAATAAGTTAGGAGAGAAGAGAACACAGAGGGTAATTTGACTACCAGCCCAGGTACTCCATAAGGGGCAAATATGTTAACTATGTCGTAGCTGGGAATGATGGTCTGACCCGGGGTCTCGTGTTCGGTGTGGAGCCACTTCTGCTCCCTGTAACACCCCATCTTTCCCTCAGCTGGCCTAGCGCTCAAACAAACAGCCGCTGCAGAAGGAACAGTAATTCCCATGTGTGGTGCTCGAATCGCCAAAATCCAAAATAGAAACAAAATACAGGATTGGTGGGACTGCAACCAAGTAAAAATAGCGGAACTCAACAGAATAGGGAAAAATAAAGTTTATTAATTACATATTAAAAAACAAAAAAAAAGAACAAAAATCTCCCACGCGTTTCGCACCAGGTTGGCGCTTTCTCAAGGAGTACTTTATTAATTAGCGTTGACTAACTTATGGATAACTTCACTTGTTCTAATCATGTTCCAGCGAGTGTCTTAAAGATGTGTCTCATTCGTCTTAAATACAACAGGCGTTTAATCAACTGATTATGGTGCATAACAGAAATATATGAAAAATGAATGAAGGCCTACCCTCCTATTTTTAGATAAATACAAGGACAACAAATAGATAGCAACATTATGGGCAGCCCATATAGCTTCCCTACGAAGCAATATAATAAACTTTTTAATAAACTAATCAGATTTGGAAAGGCGTGCAGTTTATGCAAAGAGCCTAATCAAAGTGCTCAAAAAGACCAAACCAGGATAACCCTTAAATAACAATTAATAGAGAATGTTGGAAAAGCAATGGAGGTGTGCTGGATAACTTTACTAGGACAAAGAATATCCCCACCACCCAGTCCTCTCACTCACATTCTTTTTTGTATGTATTCCCTCCTTATTAATTCCCATGCATGTCAAAAAACAGGGGAATAAAAATGGGCATTAATAAGGGAATAACGGTGCTCCTCATATTTCCTCCCAAACATGGCCCTACTACCTTCTTCCACATTACTGTTGGAAGTACTACTGCTGGAAGCACTGTCATACACCCAGTAGCATAAGCACGCTGCATAGGAGTGACATTCGACTCCTCACACATTCAAATGGTAGCTAAAACCTGTCGTTTTTTTCCTCCACCATATTACAAAGATATGCCCTTTCCTCTGTAGTTCGACTGCTAAAACTGACAGGCCTTCTCCTCTGCCGTCTCGATTACTGTAATCTCCTGTTGTCTGGTCTTCCTGTCTCCCGTACAATCTAACCTAAACGCTGCTGCCAGAATCACTCTACTCTTTCCTAAATCTGTCTCAGCGTTTCCCCTGCTAAAATCCCTCTCCTGGCTTCCTATCAAATCCCACATCACACACTCCATTCTCCTCCTCACTTTTAAAACTTTACACTCTTCTGCTCCTCCTTACATCTCAGCCCTAATTTCTCATTATACACCATTCCAACATTTGCGTTCTGCTCAAGGATGTCTTCTCTCTAGCTCTTTTGTATCTAAAGCACTCTCCTGCCTTAAACCTCTTTCACCGACTGCCCCGCACCTTTGGAATGCCCTTCCCCTCAATACCCGACAAGCACCCTCTCTATCTACCTTTAAGACCCACCTGCTTAATGAAGCATATATGAGTAGCTCCGTGGCATATACTTTATACCTCCTACATAAACCTTGGCCCCTTGCAGACGCACTTACCAGAATGCCCTCCTACTGTTTCTATGCGTTCTTTCTACCTACCAATTAGATTGTAAGCTCTTCAGAGCAAGGGCTCATCCTTAATGTTACTTTTATGTCTGAAGCACTTATTCCCATGATCTGTTATTTGTATTATTTGTTATTTATATGTTTGTCACGTGTATTACTACTGTGAAGCGCTATGTACATTGTTGGCTCTATATAAATAAAGACATACATACATACAATAATGTTCTAAGCCATGGTGGTCATATTCATGAATTCGACTCTCTAACACACAGAAAAACATTGTATGATTGGCTTTTTCCCTTCAATGTCGGAACCATGATTTATGCATAAAACACTGTGCAGAGAACCAAACTGTAGGATGGGTGTTGGAAAATCCTGTTGAACGCAAGTAACAAGATACAGTACAACAGTAAATGGCTGAAGGAACTGAAATTTGAGTTTATGCTTAAAATGTAAGAATTATTTAACCCTCCAGGTGCCTCATGGCATAATAGCGAAGTTGCATTCACCTTTCATATCCTCTTCCGTTCACACCAGTGTGAGGAAATTGTGGTCATGTAATTGTTGAGGAGCGATCACGATTGCCACTTGCCCGATTGGCTGCAGAACTCAAATGGTTGAAAAAGCCATCTACAAACAGTCACGGTCACTCTCACATTGGTGCCAGAAGGAGCTACAGGTACACTGTAGATGGCACCACTCACTGATTTTTTGGCAAGTCATTTACAATCTGCATGACTGATGTTTGGCATCAGTATCTCAGACTTGAATGGAGTCTACGTGATAAAAGCTGAACTGTGTCTTTAAAAATGTCATCTATTGGCCCAAAATGCTTAAATCTGACTGATTTGGGCCTTCGGAGATTGACATCTCTGGTCTACACCCTTTCGTTGCCAGATGGGCGTATCGAGCATTGTTTAAGTGGTCACTCTAAATCAAATGACTGACTCCTAAAAAAATATATAGACAAGTCATTTTAAACCAGCTCTCAAGGTCTGGGCACTTTTTTGGGCCCGCCTTACCTGCTGCCTCCTCGGTCGCGCCCCCCCCCCCCCCCATCGCCTCCAATGATGCGTCAAATGACACAGTGGGGTCATATGACGTCAAGTGACCCGCGGTGTCATTTGACGTCACGTTGCCATGGAGACGAGAAGCCGGTAAGTAAATTTACAGAGGCCTCGCGCTCTTAGCACGGGGTCTCTGTAACCGCCGCACGGCCCGCGCCCCCCCAATAAAGTCTCACACGCCCCCCCAGTTTGCACACCGCTGCTGAAATGCACAGCTGTGGTAACAAAGGGTGAGCAACTGGATTTAGTTACATTGTTACTTCCTCTGCCTAATGTAAAGCATTAGGTAAAGGGAAAAGGGGTGAGCAGACAGGTTTGTACAATGCCCAAACAAGAAAAAGCCACAGAAATTAGTAATGAATTTCAATGCACTTCAGCCTTAAACTCACACCGCTAATCAAAACAGCAGACACCTAACTTAAGGGGAGGAAAGAAGTGTATGTTACTCCTTTTATTCTAGTGTAGGGATGTGTTAGTTTGTCTTCCCTTTGCTGCAGTGTGTCTCCAGAGGGAGTGAGATACGGTTCCGCGGCGGACCGACAGTACAGGGTGTCGTCATGTTGTTGTGCAATAGTGAGGTGCACTGTCAGAGCAGAGAGAGGTCGTGCATGCGCAGTGGAAGCGCGCGAACGGCTGGCCAATAAGGTATAGGCTCAGCCAGTAACTACAACTCCCAGGAGCCTTAGCGGAGTCACCTGACGCCAGGGAGCCAATGGGAGGGCTGGATTCGCGGGAGGCAGGAAAGGGAAGCGTGGGGGAGAGACCACACTAGCCAGAGGGCACCGGAGGAGCAAGGGAAGTGGTAGTTTGAGTGCAGGGGGTCCGTGACCCACCTGCATAGGTTAGATCTTCCCTGAGGGCCCTAAGAGATTCCCTGAGTCACCGTAGGTTGTGGTGCTGCAGGGACGCCCTGTAGTGCTAGCGTCATCATCCCTTACTGTATAGCAGATAGGGACAAAGTGTGCAGAGTTGCGGTTGCTGCTAGTCATCTGGGACCAGGTTGCTGAGCATCGTGACATCGGACAGACTGCGCTGGATCCTTTTTGAAGTTGTCACCGGTCACCGCAGTGACCGGAAGGTATTTAATAAAGTGCAACAACACCGGTCAACAGGCGCTGATCCCGCCTTAGGGAACACTCTTTGGGGACACTAAGTGGAGTGGCCAAAGGACTGAGCCTATATACAAATACAGTACATGGACACAGTGTAGGGGCACGCGGTGATGGGACAGTGACTTTACTCATTAGGAGAGTGGCTGAGCCACTAGAGTAAGGATAGTATAAGTTAGTGAATGTGTTATTGCTATGATAGTGTTATAAGGGTTCATTTATGCGTTACAGTAAACAGTTTCCATCATATGTGTGTTGCTATTGTCCTTGCCCAGGGGAATCTTACACGATGGGGATCCTGGGTAAGTGGAGGCGCTGCCAATAAGATAATTGTTACCACAGGCTCCCAGCTAGCGGAGGCTCAGATCTCTTGAAGCCACAGGTGTGTGTATGCAGTACCCGTAGTCACTCTAGAGCGTAAGAAAGAGGGTTACACTAGATTTCCTTACGTTTGCTCTCGGCCAACTACAGGTTTAACCTTTTCAGGTGTAGAACCCACAAGGCGGCAAAATACGGGTCGGGTCTGCTAACGCTATACGTCAATTCATGACATCACAAGGTGACAAAGATGGTTCGACATAGATCTCGAGAACACATGTATTTAAAAGCTTTATTTGATACAAACGTAACCAAGAATATAATTTACTCTACCTACTTTTTTCATTAATCACGATTTCCCTTACCCCAAAATTCCCAATTTATCTTCACCTCTATTGGTCTCTAATAGGAGGCAGTATAAGAATTTACAGGCACACCCCGCATTAACGTAAGCAATGGGACCGGAGCATGTATGTAAAGTGAAAATGTACTTAATAATAATAATAATAGCATGTTTTTGTATAGCGCTGCTAGTTATACGTAGCGCTTTACAGAGACATTTTGCAGGCACAGGTCCCTGCCCCGTGGAGTTTACAATCTATGTTTTTGATGCCTGAGGCACAGGGAGATAAAGTGACTTGCCCAAGGTCACAAGGAGCCGACACCGGGAATTGAACCAGGCTTCACACTCTCAGTGCCAGTCAGTGTCTTTTACTCACTGAGCCACTCCCTCTCCCATAATGTGAAGCACTACCCTTTCCCCACTTATCGATGCATGTACTGTACTGCAATCGTCATATACGTGCATAACTGATGTAACTAATGCATTTGTAACAGGCTCTATAGTCTCGCCACTTCGGTACAGGTAGGGAGCCGGTATTGCTGTTCAGGACGTGCTGAGCGGTGCATGCGCGAGCCGCCGTTTGCCTATTGGGCGATATGTCCTTACTCGCGAGTCTACTTAAAGTGAGTGTCCTTAAACCGGGGTATGCCTGTACATGGTTTCTAGATTCTAGACTCTACTTCTTACCTTCCATTGCTCATTAACCATTATTCCCTTAGCCCAAAATTCCCAATTGACCTTCACCTCTTACTTTCTAATAGAAAGTAGTAGAAGAATTAATCTGAGCCGTAGATACAAGTTTCCCTATTGAAAGAAACCAACTTCTAGCTACTATAAGAAGTTTTGAGAAAACAGGGTTGTTGAAATTATTTAGACTGTTAGACAATTTGTGAACCTATTAGCTTATAACCTCACTGAACAACACACTACAGACCAAGTGATTCTATACAACAAATGTATGTAATTGTGTCATTAAATGCATACAGTAACTATCTAGATTAGGATGCTGTGGTCAATCCTTGATCCTGGGTGAACTATTACGTTTTAACTTGCATTGGGTGGCATAACGATAATGTACGGACTGCGTTTTGTCTTTACCGTACAAGTATCAATTCTGTATTAACCGAAACCCAAAGTAGAACTCAAGCCAGGAGGAATTTATTCCCACAGTAATAAAACAAATACTCAGTTTGAGCAAGGCCATTTTCACCTTTGTTCCCCTTCCAGTGTAGCCTGCATTTAATGCGGCCCCTTATTCCTGTGCTATACATCAATTAACTGAAAATAGCCCTCTTACAGTTAAGAAGGGTCACGTTATCAGATATCTGTCTTTAAACTGTTATGCAAGACTCTGGGCTCTATGGATCAAGCGGTATCGTATGTGTAAATGCAAAGATTAATACCTAGACGGTGTCTGGCGCAGGTATACAGTATTTCGGAGCCAGTCGCAACAAAATATTGACTGTGCAACATTTTGCCTTGGATAAATAGAGCCCTGTTTAGAAAAAACAAGTATTGAAATAATTTTTTCTTGCACACGAAAGCTATTTTTTTTTTATTGATGGAACAGCTCGTCTTTGAGACAGGAAAGTCAAACGTAGTGTAGCTTTTTATTACATCTTTCAGTCTCTTGTGGAGCTTTTTGTAGTTTATTCAAAATGAAATTCAAAAAGACACTTGCTTCATTTTTTCCCCCCCTTTGAAGTTATCCCAGTCATTAAAATGTATAAAGATTAATTATAGATAATAAAAAAAAAAAAAACCAAAGGAAGGAAAAAACACATGTGGTTACAATTATTAAGCTTTTTATTGAAATGCTTTTTATGGGCTCCATTAAAAACGTCAGACCTTATCAGGCAATAAAAAGAGGTCTTTGCGCATCATCCAGGCCAGCTGACACGGTCAGGGTGGACGAAAATAAACTAAGCAAATTTATTTGCTTAACTTTAATTAGCCGTGTGGATTTTTGTCAATTTTAATGTGCAATTCCTAGCAAACCTTTGAAAAGCAAAATGTGATTATTCATTTTTTAGATGCATATTATATTCATTGAATCACCGGGCTGTAAAAAAATTTTTTTTTAAAATTCAGTTTTTTTACAAGTAAAAAAATGGATCTACATACAGCACAGCTAAAAGCTTTGGATGTCACAGCATGACTTTCTTTTTGTTGAAAGACACTTAAAAACAAAAAAGCATAACATTTTTATTGAAAAGGTCACATTAACAAACAAATGTGTTATTCAAAAGAATATCACAGCTCATCTTTAACTTGAAGTAACGCAAATGTGGAACACGCAGTCACATGTATTAGGCACTGACCAAATTGTTGCGATATACAGTACAACAATTGCATACTTTCAATTACACTCCCAAACGGCACTAAAGTAGTATTTGTAAGCTATGCTGCGCAGGGCCCTCATTACCTTCTGTATCCGTATGTACTGTATGTATGGCTTTATTTATATAGCGCCATTAGTGTACATAGCGCTTCACAGCAGTAATACACCAGACAATCATAAATAACAAATAATATAAATAACAGGTCATGGGAATAAGTGCTTCAGACGTAAAAGTAACATTTAAGAAGAGGAGTCCCTGCTCCGAGGAGCTTACAATCTAATTGGTGGGTAGGAAGAACATACAGAGACAGTAGGAGGATGTTCTGGTAAGTGCGTCTGCAGGGGGCCAAGCTTTATGTATCATGTGTCTAGTATTATGTGCTACTCATATGCTTCTTTAAGCAAGTGTGTCTTATGGTGAGTCTTAAAAGGTGGATAGAGAGGGTGCTAGTCGGGTATTGAGGGGAAGAGCATTCCAGAGGTGCGGGCATTCAGTGAGATATAGGTTTAAGGCGGGAGAGGGCTTTAGATACAAAGGGGGTTTGTGCTACTTTGTCCTTATTTGTATTGCATTCATCTTATGTAATGTACATCTCCCTGTACCCGCACTGTGGAATATGTTGGCGCTTTACAAATAAACGATAATAATGTGACATAAAAGATACAAGCAGCCAAGTACAGACACCGATCCCCATGCACATGTACAAAGAACATAGGTTCAGACAATGTCCCCTTATTACTAAGCTGCCCAGAAT